>NW_024043372.1:30484654-31084654 GCF_014851395.1 Micropterus salmoides
TGAGGATTTTTCCTGAAAAAAAACAAGCCAGGACAGGTTCTATAAAACCACTCTAAAGACTTTAGTTAACTTTCATAGACTAAAAACAACCAATTTTGAGTAAGTGATGAGTTTAACACCTTTACAAAGCAGGAGTATAAAATGTCCAGCCAGAGGTGACATTATACCTACTCTTTTTGAGTCATAGGTCTTCAGGTGTATGATGTCGTAGTCTGAGAAAACCCTCCATGTTTCACTGAACAGATCTCCATAACCATAAAAACTCTGGGGAAAAAAACATGAAATATTGTTACATTAGAAATGAAAAAAACAGCAAAAGTTAAATCAACTACAGCCTTTAGCAGTGCCAGAGTCATCTGTTTAAAAACACAAGTTTTGGTTTTATACAAAATCTGTTATCACATTATCTGACAGTCTGCTGCTGTTTGGACTGCTGTGTGCAGTTTGTGCTGAAAGGTCACTGCTTTCCTTCTCCTTGACAGTTTTCTCTCCTTCCCTTTTCCTCTTAACCTCTGTGCACAGTGGGGGGAACAATGGGCCGGATAAGGCTGTCTGTAAAGCATTCTGTTTTTCAACTGGTGTTTCCCCTTGATGTCTTCATCAGGCACATACGCCACTGAATTGTTAAACAAAAACCGTGACTGTAGTACATTATAGACAAACTACAGTGTGGCTTTCTGGCTCGGTTGCTGTATTCAAATCCAATCTCAATTTTAAGATACTTATTTACTTATTTCAAATATTTGTATTACTCCGTGTTTCCTCTTCACCATTTGTGAGCAAATTATGTATAACATAATTAAGTGGGGAAAACAACAGGTTTTACTTTCTTTTTAAAAAAATACATTTTTATTTTACAAAATACTTTCCCTCTCTGATGTTACTCTGGACAATATCATCACAGACAATATTACATAGAGAGAGAAAGCTAAAATATATTGCTGCATCTGCAATATGAATCTTAATCAAACTAATCTTATGCATCAACATTTGGAAAACGTGTTTGATCTTTATTATTCGAGAACAAATCAACTCTTCTCTCTATATGGAGGCTGAGAACTGCCTTCATATAGGATTTATTTCATAAATGTATATTTATTTCTTGTTAGCTAGAAGACGTCATCAACAATTCACTTGAGACAGGACACATGGAAAATCCTGTCTGGTGTTTCATTTTGACAAATAATTAAAGGTGTGACATGAACTTCCTAAACATTTATCTTCTTTTATCGCAGTCTGCAAGGGTGAAAAAGTGTAATTGAAAAAAAAAGTGAAATTAAACAAGTCGTTTATGAATTGTTATCATTTCCGGTGGTCATAGCAAGCACGTTCATTTGAACTTGAACAGCTATGTATCCCTAACTACAGAGTATGTGTAGCTAACCTTAAACAGAAACAACAAACTACAGAACATATCTACCTTACACCCTCCTTTCCATTGAAACTGTAATAGGAGCCTTCTGGTACCCACCGTGTCCCACATGATGATGTTAATATCTGAGCTGAAGGAGTTGTTAATGTGCTGGGAGATGTAGAGGTTGACAAAGTCACAGAAATGGTGGTACATGTTCACTCCTAGTACAGAAACACACAATTATTATTTTTGTCATCATGTAAAGACAGAAAGCAGAAAAAAGTCAACTGTGAACATCAGTCTGATGTTAGGCCTGTCATTAAAAGAGGAACAAATCTCTGGAGTCCAGCTCTCAAGACATTACTCAGCAAGGGTTCTATAAAGTTTGGTGGAATCCTTGCTATTGCATGCTGGAAGCATGAATTAACTGCAAAAACATCTTCATCCAGTGTCTTGCAAACAAGTTGAATGTGCACACGTCCAAAAGAGCATGTGTTTTTTATTAAGGTGTAATACGTGCAAAGGTTTTAGCTACTTGTTTAGACTGCAGGGCTTTAAATTGAGTCACATAAACCTTTGTTACTTACCAGCATCCAGTTTCATGAAAACAGTGGGTTTTTCAATGATGATGTCACAGTGTGCGTCCTCAGTGGGATGAAAGTCCAGCTCAGTGTATGTCTGCAGCTCAGCATACCTGCAAAAAACAGCACAGCACATAAGTATACTATAACAAACATTACAACCCAAAAACATTTATAATAGTGACTTAACAGAGAATTAATTTATTTTAATACTCCCTTTTGCAGGAGTGGACATTTCGAACTTTTGTTACTGCCCGTAGCAGAATCAAAAAAGAAAAAAGAAAGTGTGCATCGGTTTAAGATTATGTTGTCTCTACTGTTTAATCTGAAATAAAATAATAAAGCTATTTTGAATTCATTGGAGAGGGCTAATTCTAGTCCAAGGCCCGATGTACAATAGGCACCCCGAAAATAGGTAATAGGTAAAACAAATTGATTGTCACATGGCAAAAATACAATAAACATTACATTTCTCTTTTCAGGAACCTCACTGGCTAAACAATTCAAATGACAGTAGCTTGTTAAGGTAGAGTGTTCCTGTTTCAGTTGTCCACTGGTCTGACTGAGACAATGATTTGAATATTTGAAGTCCAGTAGACATCTTTGTAATAATAGTTAAAAAAAAGTGCCCATTAAAGGTGGTTAGGGGGAAATTCTATGACCTAAAAATGAACAACTCAAACTGAATCAATTAATAATAATGGTATCACAGAACATGTTTGATAATCTTAATAAGATCTTGTGAATTGCTATTATTAGCTGCACAAGATTTTGCATATTCTGTCAAATTTCCTCCCTCTGTTCGAGTTTGTAATGTCAGGTGGTGGTGAGGTCACATCAGCTCTGGCGAAGAAAAAGATATGTGGGGATGATAGCCAACTTGGAGGCATTCCCTTGTTCAGTGGGACTAATATGTTTAAATTCAAAAACATCATTTCAAGATATTTCACTGCAGGCTCACAATAGCAGGGCCTTCAGTGGAGGCTTTCCAGTTTCTATGCTATAATACACGGGGCTGAGGATTGTTCAAATTGTAGGAAATGTCCAGCATTTGTGTTTGCACAGACAACAGAGTTTTCACACAGGGCTTATGTCGGTCTGAACATAGCTCATGGAGTTACTCTGAAATTGCCCAAGAAAGGGTTGAATTTTAACAAATGGGATACCTTTAAATCTAACAACTAATGAGGATATAAAATACAATTACTGTGTATTACTGATTACTGTAATAAGCAAACACAACATACAACTATGACAATTGCTGTACTTGGTGCACATTAAGAGCTACATTTTACATTGCAGCATAACTCTCTCCACAGATGAGGGAAAAAAATCCTACACGAGCCAGCCAGGAGTCGAACCTAGAATCTTCTGATCCGTAGTCAGACGCGTTATCCATTGCGCCACTGGCCCGCTACAACCCTTTTGACAAAAGACTAGCATGGAGCACAAACTCCACCCTCACATTCCTGAGTGACTCAGCCGGGACTGCTTTCAGAAGGACCAACATGATTCTTTCTGGCAGGGGAAGAAGGGGGGGAGGGGGTCTACTACTTCGCAGCCTCTTGTTGTTACGGATCACTCTACCTGCCTTTGAGTCTGGAACAGTTGACTGCAGAGCTTTGAATCTTTCTGATTTTACCTACACTGTTGTCCCTGGAATGGAGACGTAGCTGGTCTGACTTAAGCAAACATGGCACATAGTGTAACTGCAATGTCTCCAGGCAGGACACAAGCCACCTCTAAGCCGTACAGGACAGTAATACCTACAGACGCCTGTTCAGCTAAATTCTGGCAATACAGTGCACAGAATAGCTTATCAGCGGGGGGGGGGAAGCACCACCTAGTGATGGTCTGTGTTACTACATTCTCCAAATCCAGTCCTGCCAGTTGTCACCATAGACTGTGGTTGTCACACATGCTCTAGAATCCAGAATGAAGCAAGTGGCTAAAGGTCCCTGACGGTCTAGTGGTTAAGAGTCGGCGCTCTAACCGCTGTGGCCTGGGTTCGATTCCCGGTCAGGGAGCTCAGTTTTGGGCCTATTTAGCAACTAAAACTAGACAACACACTATGAAACCACGGTAACATCATGTCTTTTTATATATTTATTGGCAGACACATCGGTGTATGTGCAGGTGTTCCAGTGTCTGTCAGTAGTGCCTCCACATAAGACCATTAACAAGCAATTTACAAATCAAACTCAGAGTCTGTCAAGCTGATGACACCACCCTCACTGAGCTCATCTCAGGTGGGGATGAGTCCGCCTACAGGTGGGAGATCGACCATCTGGTGACCTGGTGCAGCCAGAACAGTGTGGAGCTCAACGCTCAGAAGACCGTGGAGATGCTCGTGGACTTCAGTAAGAGCCCAGCCCCACCCCAAAGATTGCAGCTGACTCCTCCCCACCCCGGACACAAACTGTTTCAGACTCTCCCCTCTGGCAGGAGGCTGCGGTCCATCAGGACCAAAATCTCTCGCCACAAAGACAGTTTCTTCCCGTCTGCTACAAGCCTCATTAACAAGACCCGGGTCCCCACTGACACTCCCCCCTTGCAAACGATACAAATGTCTCTGCACATGTAAATACCGTTTCATCTCGTGTCAGGCTCAGACCTGGCACATCGCACATATTTGTTGTAGATTGTTGATCTTTGTTGTTGTATATTTTTATGTTGTCAGTTTATATATTTAAATGTACACAGTATTCTCTTCCGTTGCGTTACTTTTGCACGGCACAGACCTAGAATAATGCACATGTATATATCTGCAACGTTGTTCTTCCATTCCATATTTATATATTTCTACATTTATTTATGTTGACTGTTTGTCTACGTGTAGCACCTTATCACCACAGCAAATTCCTCGTATGTGTAAAACACTACTTGGCAACAAAGCTCCTTCTGATTCTGATTCTGATTAGGATGAACAAACCATGCAAATGTAACCTATCAATGCATTCAATTATGGACAAAAACTGTGCACAAAAACTTGCTTTTAACTCCCTGGTAGTCTAGTGGTTAGGATTCAGCGCTCTCACCGCCGCAGCCCGGGTTCAATTCCCAGTCAGGGAACTTGCTTTGGCCTCCTTCAGTGAGCATAAACCCATGTTTTCTCCAAGTACCAAGAGTTCATACCAACACCATTGTCTATAGCTCAGGAACCAAGTGTGTGAATGTGTGCGTCCTGCCTCACCAAGATTGTAAGGGGCTCTTGTGCTCTCCCTCAGCAGTGAGCGCTCGCTTGTTCAGTCTGCACCGACCACCAATCTCACCACTCTGAATGAAGTCCTCCTTGTATCTGCAGCATAAACAGGGATGAATTTCACGACGCCCTCATCTGTGTCAGTGTAATGCATTTTTCATGTACATGTCACTTTCAAACATACTGACCTCTCATGACTTCTGCGCGGCTTACGCAAGTCCAGGTAAAGATTAGTTGCCTTACAGAATCGTGTGTGGCTGCTACATCTTAATGATGAGTCCCCCTGGAAAATATTAAGAATACAAATCTTTAGTATTTAATTGAAATAAATAAACTCTGGACCTTAGAGATTATGAGAGTGGTCTCTACTCTCTCTACACTACCGCTTTTAAACTACAAATTATGTTCAGCCCTATAGTCTGTGGACTCTTTAAGCATTATGTCTGTCACTATGTTTCTACCTGTTGTTTCATCCTGTTGACTCAGTAGGCCCGTGGGAACTGAGGAAATGAGCAGACTTACTGGCTTGCTGGCCTTGCAGAGTGTGTTGAACTCAGAGAGGCGTTCTTTGACGTAGCCAAAATCAGCCTGCTTCCAGAAAAGCTCCTGGGCTGCCTCCAGTGAACGGGCCCTGACAGATCAGAGATTTAGGCAGATCAGCAAAGCCCAAGCCATAATGGTTCATCAATGATGCATGCTATCAATGAGTACACTATTATGTTTGAAAAATACTGGAGACCAGGTTCCAGTGAATTCAGAGTGAAGTGAATTAATGTAAATTGCATTATACTTCTGAGAAGGACAAAGTAAGAACATAATGTGTACTAGAACATGATGTGAGGAACAGTACCATCCAGAGTCTGCTTTGGTACAGACTGGATAACTAAAGCGCTTCCCTGGATCACAGTTCTTCTCATAACCCCAACAGGCAGACAGATCCTGCAGCACATCCTGTTGTAAAAACAAATGTGAATATATATGTGTGTGTGTGAGAGAAAGAGAGCAAAAGGACGTTGATGATTAAAATCTATTAAAAACTACAGAACAAAACTGACTGACTATGGACGAAAAGCAGATTCTGTGGATATGCAATAATTGTTATGTGCTAGTAGACAGTCAAGTCAGACCAACACCGGAACAATAATATTTGCTAATCCACAATGAGCTGACTAAGTTGATGAAATTGCAACACAGTTCAAAAATAATATAACTTTACACAATAGTTAGTATCTAAAACATGCTTTTCTCTAATACAGTCCGTCCTTAATACAATTGTAATTGCAAATCGTAAAGTAAATTCCAGAGCAAACTCCACTCATCCACTGCTCCAGCTAGGGTAGAACAAACTGTTTCAACAATCCTGTACTTTTTAAACAAGTGCTAACTGTTACAGACAAAAAAATAATCCCGATGTTCGAAAAATATTTATCTTTGCGGGAAGTGACTTTTCTAAACCATTCTGTGTGAAGTATCAGTGTGACGTCCACAGACGAAGGGCCAGGACAATCCCCCGTGTCTTCTTGCCAACTTTTGGAGGGCAGTGTCCATTTACGTGCACATCAATGTCCACAAATTACCTCATTTAAAACTGCAACTGAGTGCATACTCAATTAAATACTGCCCATTCTGACGAATCATAATGCTTACACAACACAAACAGACAATAAAATTCAACAACACATTTCATGTTCTTATTGGTTATGATCTAAAGCTTAAGGTAATAGACAGTCAATTAACAAAGGGCTTTGTTAGAGTCTTTCCATGCAGAACAGCTAAACTCAAAGGAACTAACTAACATGTTACCACTACACTGAAGAAAGAAGTTGAACTGTGAAAAGTTAACAGATTATCTCTTACTTTAAAGGGGCAGAGTGGGTCCAGGCGGCATTGCTTGGCCACCCTCTTGTTGTTGAAGAGGAAGTAGGGTACGTGCTCTGGCGGCAGGGAGATCCTGCTGTAGTTGAGCAGCGGTGCTGGTGGTTTGTGGTTGGTGTTCTCAGCCTTCTCAGTGGTGACCACAGTGAAAGAAAAAACGGTGCCCAGTGCTACCAAGAGCAGCATAGTCAGAATTACACAGACATGTGAGATAGCCGCCGCTCTTCACAGCACCCTGAGGGGAAAAATGAAGAGGAGAGACAGAGACACAGACTCAGACTTGCGCTGTGTAATCTTGGTTAAAAGCCTAACACCACAGTGTATAAGCATGTGGGCACAAGCAAGTGTGTGGGAACTTAGTTCCAGGCGGATCTGAAAGCCACATTAGGAAAAGGTCCTGCTGCAGGAAGTATTACAGACCTTTTTCCGACTGTTGTCTGAGCAATCATAACTGAGACTTAAGGGGCAAATGAAAACTGCTGGCTGGTAATAATGTGACCTTTGCAGTTCCAGGTGGTCAAACCAGTATTTACTCACAGTGCAGACAGTCATATGCTCATGTTCCATGGGATTCTGGAAAGTCTCAAGGATGCATGTCCTTACACAGCCCAAAGCCACTGCCATTCTACACTCCCAAAATCAATGATCAAAGAATATGTGTGACTGCTGCTATTGCAGTTACCACACTGTGTTGTAAAACAATGGCTCCCAAATATTTGCACATCTGAGGGAGCTGAGGACTTATGTTGCTATATGACTTGTAACAAAATTATAGATCTGTCTAAACAGTTGGTTTGGTAACAACACGTTTTCAATAGTCATGAATTACACATGTTCGCTTGGAGCTTCTTAAAGAGAGTGAAAAAACTGTCTTTGCGATGGGCGTAACGGGATGTCTGAAACTCCCTAACAACGTCTCCATCTGGGAAATACTTCAGGAGTAAAGCTCCTTGTGAAAACACGGCACAGTGTGTCTTCACAGTGTTTTGGTGGCATTAGTTGTAAGTTAGCTAATTATCGTCGGACGGTTTTCTTTAAGTGTTTTATACGTTATCGCTGTGTAAGGCAGAGGTGTTTTTTACGAGTCCTATTCAAACACTGTAACTTCATCTGTTTGCCCCACGTGGGCTCCTAGAGAACAAGCAAACTTCACTTGAGCCAGCTAATTATCGCTAACATGTAACTATCAAGCTTTCAGCCAGCGTCCATTAGTTAAGTTAATCTTTAAGATGACCTTAACGTTGCAACCCGCCAGGAACACTCAGTGGCTTGAGAGGCATGTGAGATAAATCTGAGGACTGAGGACATGTGGAAGTAATAACGCATTACCTACGCTTTTCTTTTTCAGAGGATAAAATAATAAAGTACTATATTGAGGGGCTACTGTCTGAAATATTTATGTGGTGGCTAACATGTAGCGTTAGTTCTTGACAAAGCCAAGACACCTTAACGTTCATTTTAAGCTGTAACGTTAACTGTTACTGTTACCGATGGGGCACTAAAAGAACTGGACAAGAGAGACAAATATTTCCACGGTTCAAAAATGTACGAAGGGCATAAAACTCACTATTAATGGTCTAATTAAGGTTGTTATGAGTTTGAGTGAGAGGCAGTTTACCTGAACGCACAGCCTGCTATCCTCCAGACCGAAGCGAAGATGATGTTGGCGGTGGTCGCCATAACACCGGAAACCTGATAGACCGGCATGTAATATGTAGCGGCCGCCACGTGGCGGCGCTGTGTGCCACACTTTTTCTTAGATTACTCCAATACTGTAGCTCTAAAGCCCAACCTTTCTTCTAAGGACCATTTTACAGTACATGTTGACAGCAAAACAAGATTCACCATCTGTTAATAGATAATAAGCTGGATTGAGAAATTGAAAAAAAAAAATTTAAATGATAAAACCCATTATCACAAAATTTTACTTATCCTAATGTGATCAATTCGGTTTTATTATACAAGCACAATACCTGCTCATGTATGTTATGTTTCACATTTATGTTTGTCAATTTGAATAAAATTGTACCCATCACATTTTACAAGGACAACTGTGTGAAATTGTTCAGACCATGAATATTTATTTGAAGTTTTGTGTAGCTTTCAGAGAATGCAGTATTTTCTGTGAATGTAAATTACTGACTTCTGATGTGCGATTCCATACTTAAATAAAAACATAAATAACCAATCACCGTATTTTTCACCACCCCAGTAAATGTTTATTAATTTACATATTTATACGGATTAAATTCCAATCTTCAGGATTTCAATCACAGACTACTCTCAGGTCTACACCACATTTGTAAGGAGTTAAGAACAATACATACATTTGTCTGTACAATATTTTTATATATTTCTTAAACCATTCTGATAATCCATTTAAAAAGAAACAAGGATGTATTTGTAGAGTGCAAAGTACCTTCACCTTCTTCTATTGTTAAACTGCCTATACAGTACTATGTGAAAGGTTCAGTCATGAGAAATTATGTCTAAAGTAAAGTTTGTACTAAGTCCCAAAGATGGACACCCGAATCACAAACTGTGGCTATCCTTCATACTGATTCTGTAATAATACATTGTATTTTATGCGTAATCCCAACTTCCCCACTTAAATAAAATATGTGATAATTAATTAGAATAAAATAAAACATAAAGATGAATGAATTTTCCTTTAACACAGTGATAAAACTTTAATTATCTGCCCCATCTTATTCTGTAAATGCATTTGTGGCTAAGATGGTCGGGTGATTCGTTCCCAGAAATAACAGAGCAGCAAAAACTGTTTATTTCTGGTTCTTCAGCAGTTCATCAATCTGGGTTTTGTACATGTTCTTTACATCTTCGAGGTCCAGTCTAAGCTCCTCGGCCTCTTCAGCCTTTTCTCCATACATCTGCAGGATGGTGTTGTGCCTCTGCTCCAGTTCCTAAAATGCACAGCCACAGAAATTAGAAGAACCAAGGCAAATACATTCCCTCTCAAGAGGAAAATTCTTTCCAATGAACCTTCAAGTGTCCTCTATTTCCTTATTAGGCCCTTACCTTCAGATTAACTTTTAATTTGGGGATCTCCTTCACCTTCTCCTCCATCTCATCGTTTTGATTGGTGAGTCGGACTAGCTCCTCAGACATCACAGAACGACTCCTCTCTAGACTGGAGATCTCAAGCTGCAACAGCAGGAGGAAATAACGATGAAAGAAATAAAGAAAACCACTAGAGCATATCAGTCTTTTAGTGCAGGAGATGACTCTTTTTTTCCCTATCAAAAGATACATAGTGTTGGTTCATATTTAAATAAATAATTCTTTAAATTGTAAAAAAAGATTGTAGATTTGGGCAGAAACAAAGTCTTCAGTATCTTTATGTGTTACGTTAGTTCTGAAATGCTACCTGCAGCTGTGCTATCTCTCCTTCTCTGAGTTTGAGCTGAGATTGGAGGTTCTCCACAATGCTGGAGCCTCCAGACAGCCTGGCAGCCTCGTACAGGTTGGTCCCGCTCATCGACACAGACATGGTCATGGTAGCCAGAGAGTGGTCTAAAGAGTCATCCTGTGGACGAGTGAAACAAAACAGTGGACCAATCAAGCTATACAAATCAAAGCATGTAAAATCTAATCTTCACTTCTAGATTTAAACATTTTTCCTGGCGTGTACCTGGGAAAGAATAGAGGTGTGCAGACCAGCATTGTCTGCCCCACTGATGGAGCTGGAGCGAGACAGGGAGGGCGTGGAGGAGGCTGGAGGCTCTCCTACAGAGTGGCTCATAGCCTTCCTCTCCTGAGAGGGAAACATATCACAGCCATTAGAGAACAGAACTGAAACATCTTAACTGTTAGAACTGAGACATTTCTTAAAACAAAAAATTTAACTACAGATAACATTTGGTGGTAATTCTCTGTAAAATTCTCTAAACCTTTTCCTTGAGTGCCTCTTGTGCCAAGTAGCACTTCTTCTTCTCTTGCTCCACCTTCATCTTCTCCATCTCTAATTGATTGGTCAGCAGCAGCTGGTGGAAGAAGCAGAACGATGCACATGAGGAAGCTCTTTAATAGAGGACAACAGGTGTAGGAAGGAGCATTATGGTACCTTTTCTTTCTTGGCATCTTCTTGCATCCGAATGTGTTCTCCTCGCAGATTTTCCAGCTCAACATGCTCCCTACATTGATTTAACAAGCAACAAGTCACTACAAACAAACAAATAGCAAAGACTCAAAACCAGTTAAATACTCCTCCGACCATTCTGATAATCAATCAATCAATATAATGGTGTACATTATAATGATGGGCTGCAACTAACAATTATTTTCATTGTCGATTAATCTGTGGAATATTTGCTTGATTAATCGATTGGTTGTTTCATCTATAAAGTGTCAGAAAATTGGCAACAATGTTTGACGTCCGCAAATGTCTTTTTTTGTCCACAACCCAAAGATATTCACTTTACTGTCATAGAGGAGAGAATGAAAGCAGAACATATTTACATTTCAGAAGCTGAAATCAGCTCATTGATTATTCAATTAATCGTTGCAAATTTAATATAACAATCTGCAATAAGCCACTGAAGGAGCGACATAAGCAGCCAAGAGCTATATCTAATGTCAGCTTAAACTGGCATCATTTCAGCCTTTCTTTTTACAGCCATGTGTAGGTAAGAGGCTGTAGAGGCACTTTATTGTAGTATCAAGATATATTTTCTTCTTTTGTGTCACAAAATATGTGCACAGTACACCTGAGCAAAAAACATCCGAGCCAGCCAGGAGTCGAACCTAGAATCTTCTGATCCGTAGTCAGACGCGTTATCCATTGCGCCACTGGCCCAGTCAAAGCAACCTGCCTTCTCACAAAAGATGTAGCACACAGGCCATGTGTGCACGCATGACTGCTTCCGTCAGGGGGGAATCCCCCCCCCCGCCTCTACTTCACACTCTGACTCACAAATGGGTTCATTGTAAAACAATGACACTCCAGGAAGCATTAGCACTACAAGGGAACACGTGGTGACTGCAACACTTCCACTGGTCTTTATGCCACCCTAAAAAACTATGCCACTACTTTTCACACACATATGTATCTGTAAAACACCCAGCAAAAGTTAGATATTTGGCAACAGGGGAAAATGAATGCGGCATAACGTTTAACATGTTATTTAATGTCTTCTAATGTTTTAAAGTAAGGATTCTGGGAACAATGACAGAAAGTAAAACCAAATGTAGACAAAAGACAAAAACACTGACATTTGGGGGGGGGGGGGCTACTTATTGATGGTTAGCTCCTGTCTTCTGTCATGCAACCCACGTTCTTTATGGTCTAGTGGTTATGATATAATTCAGTAGCAACTCCATCAGCATTTTAAAGCCATGTCATAGTCATAGTCCAAATTAAACCAACTAACTCGACCACTGGCACTCGGCACTGAGAATGAGTGCAAGTGATAATAACTGGTTGGCTAGATGTATCTTACCATAAGTTAGAATTTGTTACCTGCTGGTCTCATCTTCCAGTTTCTCTCTCTTGTTCTTCTCAGCCTCCAGCTGTGCCAGGAGTCGGGCCTTCTCCTGGCGGAGCAAGGAATTCTGGGAATCCAAGAGGCCAGCTGGGACTTGATGGACAGCAGCTCCTCTGCTGCTGATCGCTCCTTCTCCACAGCAACAGCCAGCTGTGCCTGGGCCTCCGCTGTAGAAAAGAAAAGGGGGATTAAAGGGAAAGCAAAAATGATCACTTTGTATAGTGCTTTATTTTGGTTATTGTTCTACACATACAGTTAAACGTCTGACTCTTACCAAGCCTATCAGAGATGTTCTTCTCCAGTTTTTCCCAGGATGCTGTCTGTCCGCCCAATGAGGCCTGTAAGTTCTCAATCTGTCGCAGTAGTGGCCGTGTAGCTGAGGTAACACTCTGACTGAGTTCCTGGTTCCTAGTCTCTGCCTCCTGAAGCCTCTGTGGAAGAAGACAAGAAAAAAATGGCGAGCATTAAATCCTGACCTTTTCAAAATGATTGTTATTTTTGCCTCTTGTTAAAAAGGAACCAGCCTGGTTGTGCACCTTTTAACTGCCATATTACGTTACCTGCTGCAGCTCACTGATCTCCTCCCTCAAATAATCTTCTTTTCTTGCTTGCTGTTGCTCGGCCCTCTGCAGAGCCAGTCTCAGGTCAGCCACCTGTACACAACATCAGAAAAAGCTAATCAAGGATGTCCTGATAAACTGGTCTGGCTTACTTATATATATGTGCAAAACTAAACAAATTACCAAATAAGTACTTAAAGACACTGCTATACTGACATTACTACCTGACAATTTCTATCTTGCTTATGTAGCATGTCCAACAAATGATCAACCGCTTATGCTGTAAACATTTACTCTATTGCCCAGCTCTGGTGGTATTACATGGATTGGGCTTTTGTGAGTGAAAACAAGCAGGATGAACAAATTCTGGGTATAGTTAAACAATCACACACTGTCAACTCTGTCTGCCTGCCTGATTAAGTAATCATAACAGGCAATTGTTTCGAAGCAGTACCACCTGCACCTTAGGGGGAAAAAACTGCACCACTGACTTACGTTTCAGGATTGTGGTTTATTGAGGCTGCACCACAGCCTACTGTGGACTACTGCTTACATTAACACATGCAATGTGTGCAGCAGCAGCAGCATCCCAGTAGGTCTGAAACTTGACCTACATGCACGGCGAACAAACTGACGCACGTGAGCCCGTTTTACCTGATTGGCCAGGGCCTCCTGCTGCATCCTGGCCTCCTCCTTGGCCTTCTCAAGAGCCAGGCTCAGCTGCTCCTTGGCCTGCGTTTCCCTGCTAAGGGCTGCTTCTTCGGCATCACTGACTCTGCTGGCATTCGCCCTGTGTAGCTCTGCCAGCTCCCTGACAACAGAGATGTAGAAGTCCATCAACATCATGACCCTATTAAGAGTGCTGTCCCTATTTGTAAGAAGAGTGAAATATTTGCTGTTGCTTGGCACAGATTTGATTGGAAACAATGACGATAGGGTATTTATATATTATTAAAGTATATGTTAATTTGTACTTTTACTTACTGTCCCCTTAAAACTAGGAGGCTATGTATAGAAATGGTTAGAATTCCTATACTGTTCACCCAGTGTAGATGTAAACACCCTCAAATTGAAGGTGAAAGTCAAAACTTTATCATTTCAAATCCAATTAACTGGAGTACCACACAATAAACGTGTCACTTTGCAAATACTACTCTGCGCTGTATGCTCTGTCAACCATGAAATAATATAATGAAACATGAAGTACAATACAATAGCTGGCTTGTGAGGTTAGATACACAATAAGAGCTGTGGTTGTCAGTATTTAGTGTTAATAGCAAGGTGTGTCAGTGTTTACTTATAAGAGTTGTCTAGAGCAGCCTGGACACTCCTGTTCTGCTCCTGCAGCTCCTCAGCGTCTGTCTGCAGCCTGCTCAGCTCCTTCTCCTGCCTCTCCACCACACCGTTCAGCTTCTTGATGTTCTCCCTGTGCTGCTTCTCCACCTCCTCCTTCCCATCTAGAACCTAAACACATAAAGCAGGACAGAATCATAGCCATGATTATACTTCACATAGTTTTTTAAGTTGCACATGTCACATCTTTGTCACATTTTAGAGGTTTATGTTGAGATAACATTAATTTATAGTGCTCCATGTTTTTGCTAAGAAATGCAGTGTTTTAAGAGATGTTATTAAGATGTTATTGTTTTTTGTTTTGTGTGTGTGTCTGTGTGTCTAGACTACAAGTCTACAACAGTCGCTAAGAAAACATGGTTCTGAGGTGTGTATTTGGGTGTCAATTTGCAAACCATTGTTTTCATTATTTCAAAGTTACATGAGTACGGTCCAAGTGGCTTATTCATTTCTGAGAGTATGTGACAACTTGAGACAGCGTGAAGAACAGTTTTTTGATTACATTCATCTTCAAATCAACTCCCATCTGGTGACATTAAATCCTGCTTTTACTAATGAAAAGCCAACAACACGTCAAACAATGGAACAACAGAATAACCTCAAAGCTATTTTAATGCGTCTCCTAACAATACCAAACCCTGACAGCTCAACCCCACTTCCTCTGATTTAACCAAAGTAAACCTCCTGAGCAGAGAGTTGAGAACTCAAATAGTGCAAATACTTTGATTGGAGAATAACCTGTTAACTTAAGACTGAACCCCCTTAAACCAATATTACAATGTCTCCATCAAACATCATTTATCATAGTTAGTAAACAAGGTGATTTTTTAATTTAAACATGATATTTGAGTCAAACAACACTATGATCGAAGTTGTAAAAAAATTATTAAAGTTTAGAGAAAGTTCTTTTGATAGTAACTGATATAGAAAATGACAACTACTGCACAGGTCCCCAAACCGCAGAAGAACTTAAAGAAGTCATTAAACAGGGGCAGGGTAAAAATTATTGTCATTGCTAAATTGACACTTTTAACTATGTATGTACTAAAAAGCTGACCTGCTGCAGTTGCCTGAGCTCATCCTCCTGCTCCTTGATTTTCTTCTGTTGCTTAATGGTCTTTGTGTCACTCTCCTTCTCCTTCACACGCAGTTTCTTGATGATGTTGCTGTGCTGCAGCTGCTGCTTGGACAGCTTTTCACCTAAAAGTGACAGAGATCAACACTTACTCGTCCAACTTAGGTAAAGTACAGAACAGATGTTGAGACGGCTCCAATATTGATGCATTCTTGATGACTGGAGCCCTAATAAATCAACTAACTTTGAAATTACAGACTGAAATGTAACGTTTCCAGTACTATTACTGAATAATAATACTGTACAATAATCTACAGTATAATACTGTAGATTACAGAGTCATGCTGGAACACCAGTTATTACATGTACATGTATATATTCTGGTAATAAATGATCCGTCTTTCATTTTATATTTCTTAGGGCCATGACCCAGCATCATACCTACTCTTCATTCAACACCTTATATGCAACGTTTTGTGAAGTAGAAATTGGTAAAGGCTGCTGCTGTAAGAGTGCGCAAGTCCGAGTCAACTACTGGCTTTATGTTTACCATTTTCTAGACTGTACTGTAAACCCGTCTACAGTGTAATTGTATGGGTTGGTGGAGGTGAAGAGTAAAAGTCTGCTTCATAAGTATTACCTTCTTCCAGCAGGCCTCGGATCTGCTCCTCCTTCTCTTTGATGATCTCCATTGTATCACTGGCGTTGAGTCTTGTAGAAAGCTCTTCTCGCAAGCCCTTTATTTCCTGTAGCACAGAAAAGTGTCATTTTTGACACAGACCCTTTGGATATGTTAAATTATGGATTTTACATCAAAGTAGATAAATATGAGTAAGTTAAAAATTATAATTATACTAACTTGCGGTCAACCAATATGGGTTTTTCAATGTCTGACGCTGATATTTAGAGAGCAGGGATATATAATGGCAATATCAAAACAAAGATATATTATATATTTATATCTCAGCCAGCAACATGTTGTTTTAGATTACATTTTTATTAATGAATGAAAGAGAAAAATACATTGAGTTAAACTGTAGATTTCAAAATGTGACTGGTGTTTAAGGGAGAGTGGGGTACAGTTTTACAGAAGTGACATCCTTCAACTGCATTAATCTCTACAGTGGTTTAAGATTAGATCAGCTGTCTTTTAGGATGATATATATATATATATATATAGGCCTCGTGAGGCGATTATCTCAAAATGCCAGATATGAGCCAAATTGATCAGCTGACCGACTCACCTGTGGTCTATCACTAACACTAACTGCATAGAAGAAGTAGAGCCTCAGATCACTAATAAGTGAGTTACCTTCTTGGCTATGTCTCTTTCTTTGCAGGCCAGCTGAGCCTTCCTCTCTGCATCCGCTATGCGCTGGGTGAACTCGTCCTTTAGTGACTGAACAGTGGAGCTCTCCTCCTTCAGGCTTACCACTTCACTGGAGGATGAACAGACTCGTTAGTGTAAGAGCTCATTGTCAAAACCTATGCAGCCTCAAGGATAAGACAGCACAAGATGATCTTTTTAAGCATCCAGCATTCAGAGTGATTTGATGAAAACATCACTTGAAAATGTCTGCAGTATTTCTACATTATATCGCAGTTACAATAATTACATAGGTACATAAAAGTTATGCAAAAAAAAAAAAGCTATTTAAAATGTTAAAATTCAGATTTTAACATGATTAGGTTCATAGTTTCTGCCTGGATATCAGCAACACCACCAGTATCTTGTTCAAAACAGGTTTCCTATCAAGGTTAGTTACAGCACCATTGTGGACCGTGTGTGTGTGTGTGTACTATACTGTATACTCACTCTCTGAGATTGTCACATTCCTCCTCCAGCCTGGCCTTGTCTTTGCTGACTGCCAGCAGCTGGGACTCTCTCTTCTCAAGACGGCCAGACAGCTCATCAATGACCTACAACATGTCCACAGGATTTCTGTGTGTTTGCAATAGCAGCTGCACAAAAAAAGGCTAAAAATATAAAACATTCTTATAAGGAAAGCAGTGTGTTTTAATATACTCAGAGA
This sequence comes from Micropterus salmoides, assembly GCF_014851395.1. NCBI lineage: Eukaryota > Metazoa > Chordata > Actinopteri > Centrarchiformes > Centrarchidae > Micropterus > Micropterus salmoides. Next base: position 30,502,192 of record NW_024043372.1, read on the forward strand.
TTTACGGTTGCCTTCTTCATATAGCATAAAAAAATACTGGGACTTAAGGAGGAATTACTGATATCTGATCAACCTTTTTGAACAGATATTCTGTCTATATACTGACAGATATTTATAGAATACACTAGTGTCCAATGGTCTTCAACCACATAAATAGTTGGTTTAATCACATTTGTTTTTACTCTTAAATGTATAAATGTTGCTATGTAATTTCATAGTTATTTTTCAATGGGTTACTTGTGCTCAGATAAAGCACTTTACTTTTCAGAGCAGCCGAACACGTTTGCATAGAACTATATACAAAACTACTAATTTATAACAAGAATCCCTCATATATGTTTATCAAAGTGTTGTTGCAAAGATATACAGTAAATCTGGGGTAGGGTGTTTTGAAGTTATGTATGAACTCTAGTGTGCTCTACATGATACACGCAGCTATATGGACTCTGTAAACACACATAAAGATATGTATAATATGCATGTAAAACAAATCTTTACAGTTGATACTAGCAGTTGCTACCTTTTGAAGCTCCAAAATCTGAACTGTTGAGAAACTTTTCATCTCTTCTGTGATTGGTTGCGTGATCTGTTCCTCAGCTTTGGAGGTGGGCTCAAACACTGTGGCATTAGCCTCAGATCCCTGTTCCTGTTCTGTCAGCTCTTCAGGCTGCTCACTATTAACAGGCGTCGCACTCCGTCCACTCTCCTCCATCTCATCCAGCGACTGCTCCCTCACTGTTTCAGTAAACCCCTCTTCCTCCTCCTCCTCCTCTTTTCCCTCTCCTACCTTCTCCCCCACTCCATCTTCCTTCTGCTGACATACAGCTGATGACACCGTTAAAGGAGCCGGGCCTGCAGTGACGGACGCTAGTGTCCTACTGCCAGGGATCTCATCATCTGAGTTAACCTCGCTGACGCTGCGGCTATCCAACGACTGCACACTGAATGAATCTATACGCTCAAATGCATCCGAGGAGGAGCCGCAGCTCTCTGTGAGTTTGGAGTAGTCCTCCAGACGGGGGAAATCTCCACAGGTGGAGGCACTGAGAAGCTGGAAGGAGCCCTGCATTAGGTGAAGGCCAGCCTTGCCCTCCCCTGTTTCCTGTCTGGAGCTGGCTGAGCTCTCACTCAACACAGACTCATGGTCCAGCACTTCAATGTCACTGGTGGTGGAGGTTCCTGAGGAGAAAGCGCTGACCGGAGGAGAGGGGGTATCACTTTGACGGTCCTCCACCTTTGTGTCTTTATGCTCTATGAGTACTTCCTTCGAGGATGGGGAGGGTGAAGAATCAGAAGGGGTAGAGCTCTTAGGTTCAGAACTGACAGCTGACGGTTCAGAGGGATCCGCAGTACCCTGGTCAACCTGATCTGATGGAGGCTGTGATTCCTCTGTTTTTGAGTCTGCAGAAACTACTGAGCCGGCATCTGTTTTTACACTGTCATCAGGGCTACAAGGAAGATCACTGGAAGAAGTAGGAGAAACTGGCTCCAGGAGGATAGTGTCTGCATGGGGTGCTGATGGTGATGACTCGGGCTCAAGTGGCTGGTTCTCAGCAACTGTCTGAATCTCAAGACTCTTATCAGCAGGTGCTGACTTTTGAGTCTCCACTTCTTTTTGGACCACAGCCTCTTTATTTTGCTTTTCCTTCTCCTGAGGTCGCCTCTGAGACATAGTAGGGGGTACAGACACTACCTTGGTTTTGGTGACAGCTTGTGCGTCTCCGGGTGGCAGAAAGGCACTGAAAAAGTTTTCGGATTCATCTACAACTGTACGGGTCACAGGAGTAGTAATGGCCTCAGAGGAAGGAGGAGGAGTAGTGGTCTTTTCTTCAGGGGGTGCTTCCCACTGCGACATTCCCCATCCTCCACTCAATGACAGCTTTCCAGGTAATGTAACATCTGATAGTAAAGAAATTGTACCAGTTGGAACAGTAATCCGAAATGTGCATATTGCAACATTAGTTGTTACCACATTATGTTACATCGCTTACCATTATAGGGCATTACAACTGTGTCACCCCATTGGTCCTCTTCTTTGATGTCCAGAACTCGGTCGATTGACTTCTGAGCTGTTGTTAAAGCTTGTTTAGCGAAGGTGGACAGATGAGATGCATTGAACCAACTCATATTGACTATTAGGCTAACGTTAGCAAGCGATCACCAAGTTCAAAAAATTGTAACGCAGATCTTAAAGGGAATCAGGAGTTAACAGTTACCATACAACGCACAGTCACTTTAAATGTCTCTGCATTTTTCGTAACCCGGTGCGAACAATATTTCACAATTTCAAATTTTGTTCTGTCCAGAATAGCTCTGTTGACAGCTAGCTAGCGCTTAGCTGTAGCTGTTAGTTAGCCAACGCATAGCTTTACTGCACAGGGACAGCATCAGATACAGTCACCGCTCGCAGTCTGCATAACCTCAGTCACTCATGTAGGAATACGTGTATCGCTAATACCGTATCTAGCACGCTACCACAACTACCCAAGCCTCATTCCCCTGGTTAATCCAAGCTTTTTTGGGCTCCTTTGCTCGGTCGTCATCGTTTGTTTTGGTCGCTCTCAACTTGTAGCCCAACTAGCATTAGCACACTCGCTACTTCCTTTCCACGTAGCACCATGACGTCATGATCCGGTCTGACTGGGCCTGTGTTGCTTTTGGTCTACTCAGCAGAGTGAAATCCTCCAAAATCCACAAACCTGCATTTTGTAATAGGACTATAGATGTCTACATAATTGCAACATGTATATTATTAGCTCTATATTTGTGTTTGAGCCTTTGCTTTTCTATATGTTAACCATCACCTTTAAAATCAACTGGTATTTATGGGAGTGAAATAATATTCTCTCCCATAAATACATGTAAGTACATAAAGAAAACACAACACTTAGTAAGAAAAACGTTTTATTCCAGTTCACACATTATCAGTATCTGTTGATTACCACTTCAGCGGTTACTGCAACTAAAAAACTGTGTTGGAATAAATAAATATTCAAAACCAGAACAAGCACAGAATAATTTTCCAAAGTAACCAATGCTTGTTTGCACAGAGCACGCTTCAGGTTGTAGTGCAGACATCACATTAATGCAGAAATCCTTAACATTTGCAGACAAAGCATCACCAAAACATGACAGGTTCTGAACTATGATTTGGCTTTTCAGTGCAAAACATTAACTTTAGTCAGTAAGTACATCAATAAGAAATTAGCTACAATCATTTACACTGTGACTGAATACACTGTAAACTGTACCTAGTTTTTAGGCCATTTTTAATATTTTGCATCAAGTCATACTCGCCCCAGAAACAAGAATGACATCAACTTGCTGTGGGAGTGCTCGAGTTCATCCTATGAGGTAAAGCAGAGTCTGAACAACATGGTCTGGGGTGTGGTGACATCAGCTACAGCCAGCTCTTGTCCGTCAGTTAGCCCCAGCTCTGGAAAAAACATGTTCATAACATAAGTGAGTCAGCATAATCACAGTCTATTCATCTGTTCACTGCAGAGTGTACACACTGCCATTTTTGGAAACATGTTCAGGAAATAAAGGACCTCACCCTTCAGGGTTTTGGACAGATTTGGCCGCGTCCTCTGTTCGATGGAAGCGACAGACTGTACAACAAAATACCAATTCAACATCAGCTCAAACCAAAACTTGCATGATTGCCTAATTTCATCAGGACACACCTCAGACTCACTTTACCATTAGACTGAACTTAAAACACAACACAGTATGGAACCAGAGGTTAATTACCTGTAAATATAATGTTTTGTTCTTTCCTTCCACTGTTGCTGTTATAGCAGGGGATTTCATTTGTCTGAAAAAATGCATATATATTGTTATTTTATGTTGAACACAAATGCGTGAAGCACTACCAAAAATCAAACAACATGCAAATATGACTGCAAGTATGGGTAGTACAGCACAGTAATTATTAAATCAATAATAATAATAATAATAATAAGGAAGGCAAACGTACAGGGAAGCACTCTCAGTCATGTAGTCCACCACCTCCTGGAGTGTGGAAGATGGAGAAAAGTGCAAGTCCAGAGGTACTTGGCTGCAGGCTGAACAGTTTTCCTGCATCAAAAGTGAACATAAACCAATGTTTCACAAAAAGCCAACTTTATCACATGTAGCAAACATGACCTGGCAGATGAAATTCAGGAACAAACCTTCCGTTCTGCTTCAAAGGTGTAGGTGTACAGGCCGTCAACATCATTGAACACCATGTAGTTATTTAGAGGTATATAGGCACTGCACGTGGAAAGATAACATCATGAGAAACAATGACAAAAGATCTTCACTTTGTGCATAGGGCTATCAAGCAGAACCTGCAAACTCACCTTGATGCTATTTTGAAAACCTCTGTTGCGCAAGCAGCTGGGTCAAATGAATCAGAAAAAAAAACCAATCATGTCCGGGAAGACATTTCTGTTTACATAAAGTCAAGTCAACTCAGTACTGTTTGGAAATGATTAACTCATTTGTGGCAGGGCATACAATCTTGCATAAAGGCATCAGGTCCACAGGTCTCTACTAAACCACCTTCACACTTTCTTAACTACTTACCAGCTATGACAGCATTTGTAGATGCTACAGCTGGAATTATCCTCTTAACAACACCTGCAACATTAAATAAGATATTTATGAATGAAAAATGTTGGCTTACTTTTACAAATGGACATTCAAAAAAATAAAAGCTATATAAATCTGCTATCAGAGCAAACAAGACGTTTTACAATTTTTCTTGCACAAAAACAAAGACACAGACTAAAGACCTCCAAACACCACTTGCTGTGTTTTCAGAGCTGCAAGAAAAGAGGCAGTGTTCTGGTGGTGAGAGAGATGTGCTACAGTATGTGTGCTCACCCTGGGTTAGTCTGTATGTGACTCCTGTTATGTTGAACTCTGCTGCCCTCTCCAGTGATCTCTGGTACACCCACTGGATGTGCTCTGGGTCATCCCCATCCAGAACGACACTATCTGTCCACACACACAAGTACAAACAAGAACTTAATAAGAACTTAAAGCCTCTTGCTTTTCATTTTAGCGTTCATGTTAACAGTTTGGAGTGGCCACACAGCCCTGCGGGCGGCTCAGGCACCATTCCAGCGGTTGTCTGCAAAAATGTGATGACGTGATAATGAACTGTTGATGTGTCATATTCACATCAAGCCAACAACATTACACCTTTCACTACAGTTTCAATGACTGAACTCAGAACATCTGCTTATACAATTGGTTTGGCGCCTATAATGTAAATTAAGGTCCCGCTCCTGATGTAAATGAGATAAGTCCAACACTGGAAACCTGTAGAACAGAAACACCCCCAACACCACCACCGCTACCACCTGTTTGTAAAGGTCTTGTGAGTCACGGGGCAGGGTTTGTTGAGCAGCAAGTCATACTTAATAATCATTCTAAACCACACAAAGACCAGTAAACAAAAATAATAGTAACTGCAGTGTGATTTCATACCTCCAAAGGGTGTCTCTTTGGGCCACAGCAGCATGCGGACATACTCAATGCAGTGTTCTGGCAAACGAGGCATGGAGGCTATTGTACACATGGGGAAGTTGATCTACAAAGACAGGTGTATTTTAGCAACAAAAACTGACCAGACCACCAAAGCTGCGTTTCGACCAAAGGAAGGGACCAGGGTCTTTATTTTACCCCTAAAAAAGTCCCTGCTCGGGGGGTAGTACTTTCCGAAAGTACCAGTACTTTGGGAGGGTGGGGCTTGACTTGCAGTGAATTTCGGAATGGATAAGTAGAGGCTACTGGCTTTAACTCGAGCATGTCAGGTGTTTTTCTGCTACTGCTCCTTCCTTTTCCACCGTTGTTTGCAAACCAATAAATCACAATCAACAGTCAAATAGCACTCAAGTCTTGCTTGACGTCGGCATTAAATGTTTGGTCGGAAATAGCAACGGTGTGTTTACAGCGAACAGCTTACGGAGTTACGCTAAATACTGGGTCCAAAGTTGTTGTTTTAAGTTTTCATCAGTCAGAAAGTTTTTACACAGAGCCGAAGTCGGTCTCCTCCTCTCCAAAACAAGCGGAACAGCTGTTTACAACAGGTAATAAAGCTCGTTAAACATCCTGTTCCTCTGATACTCAGGTGGACACAGACGTGATGCTGCCAGCTGGTCTGCAGCTCTTGTCGGCTGGGTATATTTTAACAACCTTCCAAACTGTCACGATTTTATTTTTGTGTTGCTTTCTCTGTGCTGGAGTTATTTTATGAACATGATGGCTTTATCCAGTTTGTTATTAAATTTGTAACGATCTTTATCGTGTGTCTCTTCATTATACAGCCTACATTAGCAGGTTAATTTTGCCTAATCTTCGCATGTCTTTAGATCATGGTGGAAACGCACACAACAATGGGCTGAAGGAAAGTTCCTTGAAAAGAGATCCGGGGACTTCAAAGTCCCAGGTGCTTTTGGTCGAAACACGGCTCAAGTTGTGGTTATTTTAAAAAATAAATAAATAAATAAATAAAAAGGCTATCTCACCTGAGGAGGGTATAGCTCAATAGTACAGTCAATGCAGGCGGTCATGCCAGGGAGAATGACTCTGGCATTGCCTTTGAAGCCTTCGGTGCCACCGTCAATTAGAGGAATGATGGAACCTGGGTCCAAGACACCATCCTCATACACCAGCAAAGACAGCTGCACAGAAAGACAGAGGGATCCACATGTGATTACATGAAACATTATACTTTTCGGACAACATCTTACAGCTTTATCATTTTTTAAATGCAAGCATTACACAAGGAAATTAACTCACCAGCATACCATTCATCCACCTCCTGGCAACTACAGAGTCCAGTCCACAGACAATTATATGGAATTCTAGATGAAAACACAGAGATGAATGAATTCAAACCTAATATCTTACAATGACACAAGCAGTACCAAATCATAAGCTGACTGAACCATGGGCCATAATATAATAATGATACTTACGTCTGTAGAATGTATCATCTAAGTCTTGAATTTTCTTAAAATGTCTGCATAGAACATTAAGGGTTTGTCTGGACAGAATGTTCACTTGCTTTCACAACCTCAGAATTAAGTAAGCTGTCTCGGTCTACATTCTTAAATTGTGATTTTCAACACGAGACGTATCTGCTTCCAACATTTTTTCACATTTTAATCATGTGGATTGTGGTTTCTGCATTCTTAACTGCATTTCTATCAAGCATGTAAAAACTTGCAATAGTTGTTTCAACCAAAAGGATACGGGACTACACAGCATCCAGGTACTCGTGTGTTGATAAAATCAGCTGCAACGTCCGCCTTGGGCCGACCTACATCTTTTTGCCTGGCCAACATTACACACAGATTAAAATAACATATTCGCTTACATTACATTAACAAATAATATGACTCAGAAATGTACAGAGAGTGTAATACATACATCCTACTGACCTGAAGAGGAACTGTCGATTCAGGTTTGAAACATCAATGGTGTCCATGTCGACAACATGAATGTTGCGAAAGCCTGATAAAGCCTGTGCCAGAACATGAACAAAAACAAACAACAACAAAGTGTTGGCCATTCATTAACGCACAAATGACATCTTCCAAATATTCATAATTTTAGTGATCATACCAGGTCTTTCAACAGCTCACATCCCAGACCACCAGCACCAATGACCAGGATTCTGCAGGTGTCTAACATAAACTGCAAAGACTGGGGTGAGAGATGACAAACATATCATATATTAGAGCAATACAAGATCGCACATGACAGAAAAATAAAAACCATCATCAAAGCATCATTCTGCTCCCTGTAACTGTTACCTCTGGGCTGGGTTCGAAGTCAGGATGCGTGAAGGGCCCTGGTCTTTCCAGAAACTTTCTGATATGGTTCCATCGCCCCTCCCACTCACAGGTGCCTCCATCAACCACCATCCTGAAGACAACAATATGTACATTTAGGATGTATCATCAACAGTCTCTCTGGCAATCTCAAATTATGGAATGGTAGATGGCATGCATACGCCTGTATGGTTACACGAAAACGTCTAATAAGTTCATGCAACAACAAAGAAACAAATCAACCAAGACCTAAACTCAATACTGTTTTAAACTGTCACATAGTAAGGGTGCACTTTACAGTTCACAACAGATCATGCAATAATTTAAAACGTTCAAGAAACTAAATAGGAAAACTGTATTATAACATTTACTTGTGTTTTAACGTCTGCCCTGTCCGCGTCTGCTCTAACATGTGTAACGTTTTGTTGTTTAACCAAAAAAATAGCAAAACTGCAGATTTGACCGGTAGGCGTTTCTGACCCCATGGCATTTTGTGAATTAGCTGTCGTTACTCTCTTGCCTGGACAGCTCCCCCGGTAGCTAACGTTAGGCTAAGTGAAGAGCTAGCATGTCAACAGAAGGTACAGTAACTCAAATACCTCTAACTTTAGGTATGGTAACGTTACATTAACCACAAATTCTTACTGTACAGACGTGTTAGCTACTCACGACCAACTAGTCAGTATTATTGTCCGTATCCTAGCTGTCAGTGTACTGTCTAAAACCAGTATTAGGTTAGCTTCTTCAGCTAGCTAACGTTAACCTTCCTCATGTCTAGTAACCTCAAACCTTCCGCCAGTTCTACCAATTCATCACTAACTTCTCAGTCAGCTCCACTACTCTCCTTCTTTTCTTCTCCCTAAAAAGAGAGAATAAAAGAAGGTTCATTCATGCTGTGCTTTCGTAGGTTAATGAGATTTGAAAGCATCTTTCGGGCAGTTAATGACTGTGTTTCTTGCTCGTTTCTTCGGCAGCTACTTACGGTTCATCCGTGTCCGCCATGTTTGGCTACTTATCTGCCTTCAAATGCCGAAGTTAGCGGTAGTAAATACAAGCACATTCGGGCAGTAATATAAAAGTAATCCCTAGGACAAGGTAGATTTAGACGCTGTTTTAATTTGAGTCTAAAAGACCTATTGTGTCTTGCAGTTAGGGCCTAAAGTATTTTCAAAATCTTAGCATTAGCAATAAAGTATTAGTTGAATTCCAATATTTCCGATAGTGATGAAGGCAGCTTTGCCAACAGTTCACCATAAAGACGGCGAGTACACCTCAGATCCAACAGGTGGCAGCATTTACCCTTTATGTTTGTATGGCTTACATCCACAGTACCTCCACCACTGTGCGTACCTACTGCATATTATATTAAACTGTATTTCTGTCACACATGTAAATGATCAGATAGTGTATTTAGTAAAGATGTACAAATGTTGGCACTTTTTCATGCAAGATGAGTATGACCTTTGTGTTGGAGCATAGATTTAACAATGGCAAAGAGGGTTAAATAATTGACTCTACTAGTAACTACTTGATAATTGCTCTGTGTGGTTATAACTTTAGCTCTTAGCTATAAAAATCAATGAACAGTCAAGGAGAGACGGGAAGCGAGAAATGGTCCATTTGAGTTTCAAGAGCAAAAATCGGTGAAATTGTCCTAATAGGCCTGCACACAAACTGTAGCTTGATCAATAATTAAATCTTTCAATTTATTTATAGCACTTCTCCTTGTCTTATTATTATGTCCTTTATTTGCACCAAAACACAACTGTGTAAAAACAGTATAAAAATTAAGTATCTTATAGATTTATTTCATGCGTTGCTTACATTGTGAATTGCTACATGAGATACTTAGCATGAATAAGACATAAAATTGAGATCCTGTTATTAAGTTTAACGATGTTCTTAGTGAGGACATCTCCCCCAAATATCCGATTTACTGTGCCCACATTGTGCTAATGAATACTGGTGTTTAATCTTTCATTATAGGATGATTAACACAGGATGGGCTTCTTTGCATTTTAAGAGACAAGCCTGTGGGCATGTGAACATAATTAATCTATCTGTCTGCAACCCCTTTAATATGAAAGGAAATGCGGTGCATGTACCTTTTCCAGAGGTCACCTAAAGTCTGCCTAATGCACGCACTGAAAATTATCACATTATTTGTCACTGATACGTGTGTGTGTGTGTGTGTGAGAGAGAGAGACAGAGAGAGAGCATGCAAACCAGGGCATATAGGTTTTGTTCTGTGACTCGAATGGTTTGATGGAGCATCAAAAATTTTTTTTTGTTTTTAATGAGATGTTCCGAATGACAGCCTCCGAAAACTGATAACTAAAAATAACTGCTGCGGCCATGTCCTTCATAGCTGACTGCCTGCCATCTTAGCCCTCCTCTCTCTCTCTTTTTCTATTTGTTCTGTCTGTCTTGTCCTCTTTCATTTAACTGCAGCTACGCTCTTATGTTAAACAGCAATGAAATGTGATGGAATTTCATCAAAGAAGATGGAAGATCCAACAAGACACTTAAAAATCAGTTATATTATAAGTGAGAACCCTTGCTGTGGGAATGTTGCACATGGGCACTTAGGTATGATTGTGCCCAGACATAAGGTTGAAGCAGTGTGTCCTCTATTGGTTTTGCCTCCAGCATTATTTTGAGTGTTGTCGAATGCACAGTGGATCTAAAGTAGGGCAGCATAGGACTAGAAGTCAAACATTTTCCAGTGCTGACACATTTTTATAGATTCCATTGAAATGCCATCTGTCATACCCCCACCTTAAGCAGGGACTTTCTGAATGTCACTGCTGTGCCTTTGAGGTGACCCAGCTCTCTGCCATCCATCACAGCCAACTACAGTTAACGTGTCCATGCAAAGATTGAGGAGTCCAGAGTTGGATAGACCATTACTTGAAATACTTGATCATAGCAGGCTATCAGTAATGTGACACCTTGCTAGGAAGAAGAACCCCAGAGGAGTTGCTGATATTTTGTGTCTTTCCTCGTCTGAGAAGAAAATCCTGTTTTTCCTTTGCACATTTCCTTTACTTGCATTGACATGAGAATCGGGTTTTGTCAGTTTTATGGCCTCATATATCTCCATATCCATTTGCCATTTGATGGCTTTCTGGCAGGACGTCCAAAGTGGTGTTGATTGTGCTAATGATAATGTGTCACAGCGATATGTCCCATGTTAGGCAAGGAGCGGGGCTGCCAGCCAGAAGACAAGGCGACGCTACAGGCCGATTTTGTGTTGTGCTGTAGTAAGTGATTGATGACTCTCTCTGTTGTAGTGCTTTGATTAAGACTCCAGTGATTTATCGCCACTGCTCACAATGTAATTAGACTCTATATATACACTCAACAAAACCGTGTTGTCTTGCTATATGATCCCAAAATGAGCGTGTGTGTTATCTTTATATATTATTACACTATTGTGATGGTGTGCATGTAAATGCTTCCTAAGTCTGCGTGAATAGATTCCCAGGGAAAAAACACAACCCTCTGTTCACTGTTTTGTATTAAAGCAGGAAATGTGTTGCATGTGAGGTATTTATTAAATTATTTAATATGTGATGGATGTGTTTGCCTTTAACTGAAATTGCATTGAGTCTATTGCCAAGGAACTCTATAAATAGATCTCATTTGCTGTGAAAATGCATCCATGGTGTGTTTGGTTGTTTGGGGCTGTGGGTTTTAGTTTGTCCTGGTCTCTTTAGTTTAACAGAAGAGGAGGGCAGATAGCAGATAGCGGATACCAGTGATTCAATCTAAAATGTGTTTATTTCAATTTAAAAACAGCCATTGATGGGCAAAAAGCAGGCTTTGGTGTTTTCCCCAGTGAATATTAAAATCCAGTAAATCTTTTTTTCCACTTTAGGGCTTCTCACACTGTATATTTGCTAACTCTTAGGATAGCCCTGGGCTTAGAGTTGACCTTGGGATAACTTAGCCCCTTTTCACACACACATTGTTAACCCAGGGTTTACCTAAGCCAATGAGATTCACACTGCACTAGCCCTGGGTTAAATGTCCGTTGGAACATGTGACTAATGTTTACATTTATGTTTACATTCAGATTACTTTAGTCTTGTTTTACACCTGTATCATTTCGCCCTGTGTTCAGCTGGTTTCCAGGGGATAACCCAGGGTTTGAGGGCTTGACCTGCTCCAGAGCAGGGTGAGCAAGCCCTAAACTAAAGCCAGGAATAGCCCACTTTGGATTGTGCCAGTGTGAACATTTCTTAGCCTGGCATTAAGAAGGTTCTAATGCTTTTAGTCCTGGGTCCTGCAGTGTGAAAAGCCCAATTGCAACTACGGATGGAGTAAAATAGCAACCATATCAAATCCTAGGTTCACACTGCCAATGTCAACATTGTAACACAAAGAGGCTGGTCCAGATCTATCTTACATGGGGTTGTCGCAACATCACCAAGGTGTTCAACAACATAATCCATCTTCCTAGCGTGAGGGGTGTAGCGTCATTGCTGGTTTGCACTTTGTTCTTCCTGTTTCTGATGGGCAGAGCCCCACAGACAATTTGGGCTTGGCACTTCCTGCCTACAGGGGTGGAGGACATGCCATGATTTATCTGCATTTTTCCCCGCGCTGTTTGGTTTCTAAGATGGAGTAAAGGCCGATATGTAGATAGTAACATGTAGTCTTAAATGCAGCCGCTGCAACGATTAGTGTGTCTTTTTGATTAAAGTTTGACTCTAATCCTGCAGTTATATTTAAAATGGTTAATTACTTACTGATTACACTTTCATTAACTTTTAAAGGCAACAGACCTTTGACTCACCTTTGATTCTCATTCAGTCTGTAAATTCACCTCACATGACTCTGGCTATGACCAAAAGCAGGCACAATTGTTTATTTGAAACTCTAGGAAGACGGACATTTACAAATGGGAAAACATGACACTTTGCACATTTTCAGCTTACATTTAAATTCATGTTAGTTACAGATTGCAAATAAAAATAAAGACATACAAGCAAACCTGGCAAATAATTACATTGAACTAAAGAAATTTGCTGTCCAGTTCAATGACAAGATTGATACAACTCATATTTGTCTGCATGGTTAATAGAAGGTATGCGCATGATGTCACAGAAGGCAGTTACGGTCCTTACTGCTTACCAAAGAACCACTGATCCAGCTCTTTCCCATTTTAGATGTGTTGTTTGTGTTTTAGCTGATTCAAGCTAACACTGCTGCTCGTCTTTCTGCCACTCAGTGAGTGTAACTGCGTTCTGTGACATTATGCACATACCCTCTATAGGAAGCTACAGCCAGCAGGTTATTAGCTTTGCTTTGCATAAAGTCTGGAAGCAGGGGGAAACAGCCATCAAAGAAGATCAAATGTGTTCATTAGTGAGCTTTTAGGTTCTGGGAGTAGGGTGTTTTTTACATGTAGACAGAGCCAGATTAGCTTTTTCTCCATTTCCAGTCTTTGTGCTGAGTTAAGCTAACCGGCTGCTGGCTTTAGCTACATAATTAATATGGGCGTGACAGTGGCATCAATCTTCTGATCAGCTCGAGTTCTTGGGAACCACCACTAGAAGATTCGTTTTGAGCTCATACAGTGGTACATGGGCTGATGGTAGAACAAGTATTTCATTCATTATTTTAAATGATTTTGGCACTAAGATTTGTTTAGAATTGCACAGGCCAGCCAAATATCACAAGACAAACAATTTCATGGACCTGTGCCTGTCCATTATGCTGATTTGTATAAGTGCAGTGTTAATATCAACCATGATATATTCCCTCTGTTATTATCTTTTATATTTAGGAGAGGCTCACTAAGTGTCCTTCAAGGACAGCGGAGGAATTACTTGCAGGAGAACCTTAAGACAGTGTAACGGAAATTTCCCTCTGGCTATTTCAACAGCGTTTATTCCTGCTTGCGCTTCCTATTTCCTGTCCTTCTCAGCACGTTTCCTGCTCTGCCATTCCTACTGTTCCTTCTTCACTATTGTCCCCTCTTGCTGAAAAGACACATTGTGCATTGTGGAGACAACATCCAGTCTGTCAGCAGCACCCAAGCATTTCCTCACGGGAGTGAAACACCTAGGAATGAAGTGACAAACAGCAGACAACAGATTCAGACTTCAGGGTTCAGAATTTTGATCCAAGAAGGATGCTAAATCTGACAGAGAAGGTACATATCAAAAAAGAAACTCCTGCTTTCCAAAAATGTATTGTGTGGCGTGTATTACCTCAGTGGACAAGTTTTTGAGCAATGTTGCTAGGCAATCTTGTTGGTGGGAAGTCCGACTATGCTTTGAACGGAGAGCGGTGGCGCGGGGAGGCTGGCGGAGTGATGGGGGAAGGGGATCACAATAGTAATCTTTACTCTTTACCATTGACGGCAACATTGCCCAGCACCATTGCTCTAAAAGTTGCTCCGTGTATCATCAGCTTAAAGCAGTGTACACAGTGGGAGCACAATACAGAAGAGCACTTGGCCAGTAGCACTTTGTCAGCTCAAATATTTCTAAGGTCACCTCAAGGGCCACTCTGATGTCATCTTCGGGCAAAAATGTAACCATAACCAAGTATCCATTTTTCATTCCTGCACATGACAGAATCTGTGGTGCAGGGAATGTGATTTTCCATTTCCATCAAAATATCAAACCTGCGACTGATCTAGTAAATTGCAGTATGACAAAGTAGAGCAATGACTCATTGCTGATCTCATTTGGTCAATGAAGGAACATCCACTTCAGAAATTTCCTTCGATCTTTTTATTGGTGGCAAGTTGTGCTTGATCCTAATCAGATCATGTAAATCCAATGATCAAAGCAAACAAAATCAGACACACTTAGGTAAGTCCCACACCCTGCCATTCCATATAAATAGCCATGATTCATGACAGAGAAGCTGTCTGCGCAGTTCCCACCCTAAGGTTTAACCCCAGGGAGTTCTTTAAAACATTTAGAACATTCTATGTTCTCCTCTTTCCTCTGCAGAGCATGGGGCAGGGTGGAGCTTTAGGAAGTGGGGTATATCCTTCCTTTCCACACAGAACATGACTGAGGAGAGAGGCTGGAGAAGTGGATGGCTGGGGCTCTGAACCAGTGATAGGACTACAGATACCACTAGCAACTTACAGTTTATCTCCTCTGTCACTGGACTCAGATGTTTACAACTGATCTTCATATGAAACAGTCACAGGAGATAAAGTATCATGAAATCTTTCACTACCCCCACTAAAGTAATAAACTGCAGTACACCTGGCAGCACGGCAACCCTTGGGAGTTAAATTGCCTGTTGGATTTGCGCAGTAAAAGTGACACCTGAAAGAAAACATGCCCTTCTGTCATAGCAACTCCATTGCAGCAATATGTGTTTTATCCTTCTAATATTGTAGTTCTCTGCAGCTCGGACAGTAAGATGTAGATGTTCCATCTACTGAAACAATAATTAATTGTTATTTGCAATCATAATGGCAATTAATCTTGACTATATCACATAATGAAAAGAGTAACGTTTCTGTTTGTTTTTCACTTTGATCTATGCAAAGTGACCAACCAACTTTGGAAAAACATGGCCAACTGTAGATCAGTATGCACAATATCACTCATGTTGACATGTCAAAAGATTGTTCATTTGTGTTCATTCATTTTGTGTCTTGCAATCCTTATGCTGGCTTTATCTGCAGGACAATATAATGTCACTGAGCGGTGCAGACACTGTTTGAATTCCTCACTATTGCGAATACCATGACAAGAATAATGCAGTTTCAAGAATAGCTCCAGTTTATTACAACTTATAACTTATTTTTGTACTTAACATTGTATTAACCCCCACGACCCTGTACGCAGGAAAAGCGGTTGACGATGGATGGATGGATGGATGGATTGTATTCACCAAGTTAATTGTGGTGCTGTGGCAATGTGGAGATGTCCCTTAAAAGAAGTCTGATGGGGCCAGAAACACACGCAGTTAAAGGATAATATAGATTTTAAACAAACCCTCGGGTAAGCCAAACAATGAATGCAAATGGTAAAATGATCAAACACTGTTCTGTTCATGGCTCTCATCAACCCCACAGTTGTTAAAAAGTTCTGATAAAAACTCTGGCTAAGTTTGTATAAACTTGTCTGGACGTCTGACTGCTGATGTGTCGTGTTCCCAGATCGTAGCAGTTACTTTGGTGAGTGCAATGTTATCAGACAAGACTGCCAAAACTATAAGAAACAATACATATTTTGCATAGGTGCCATTTACACTGGGTGTGCTAGGGGCAACTCCCCACCACTTTTTAAAAGCATAATTTGTTAAACCTTCTGAAATATAGCTTGCAGTTAATAACAAATGAAAATGCCTTTAGAGACGTTTATTTGCACATTAAGAAAACTTGCAATGCAATTAAAATATGTAAGAAACAAATGTGCATTATCCTAAAAAAGTAACTTACGGTAAAAAAAAAAACAAGCTACTGATTATAAAATGACCCAAAAACTTGCAGCACCAATCAGTAACTTTAACTACTTTGTGACACAGTTTGTTTTTGACCAGGTTTGCCGTTCTCTCCCTTTGAACATGACAAAAGAGGAGGGAAGACTAAATAATGCATATGTGTTGCCTCAGCAGGGATGATATTACATGAGAAAAGTTGATCTACAGGAGAAACAGATCTGAAAGCAACATAGAACGCCTGAGAGCTGCACTGCATTATATTCTATTATATTTATTAGTGCCGGGCAACGATTAAACTTTTTGTGCATAACAATGCGATTAATCACAAGAAAATCATGTGATTAATCGCATTGTTATGCACAAAATTGAATAATGAATTCTAAAGTAGTGTATTGCGCACTTTTAATTTAAATGTACTGCTATATACACAAAAGTGCAATAACGTGGTTTGCAAACACTTTAAACAAATAAGGTGCTTTTTACCAGCAGTAGCCTATTCCCACAGTAGCAATAAAATATTTCTTGTAAATCTCAATTTAAACATTAATGTAATCAAATCAAATATTAAACCAAATTTGCCACTGCCAGGGCATTACCTTTTATCTAGCTTGTTAAAACAAGTTACCATCAGTCCCGTTTTCTTGGGGTTTTTTCTGAACAGGTATCAGCAGAAACATTTTACTTTAATGTTCAATCAGTAGCACGTTTCCCTGCTAGAGTGAGGTGAAGTGGTGAGGTTTAGTGACAAGCAGGTGCATTCCCATTAAACTGTCACAGTTGTGCTCGCCTCACGCCCCCCTTAATTATTGTTGCTAAGTCCGACAAACTGTCGGACCTGACTGTTTTTATCAGCGCACTGCCACTGTTTATTACTGTACTTGGAGAAATATTGTCAAATTTTTGGAAAAACAATCTCAAAAAGAAGCAGACAGTTTTGCAGTTGCACTGTGCAATTAAAGGTTGTATTCAGGCTGTCAAACTGACGTAAAACAAATTATGATAGAAGCTAAAGCCTACCGATCACAGAGTAAAAGTGAACCACCATATTACCAGACTATTGAGAAAGAGGACAGCGATATTAAGGATCAACACTGTTCCTGTACAGCTGGGTACAATCATTAAAAAGCAGAACAGTAGGGCTTTATAACGTTACATTCAGTAATAAGTTAGCTAGCGTTAGCTAATTAACATTACATTAGGAACAATCCACGGCCTACATTTTTCTGAATTTGTTTTAGGTTTTGGAAAGGGAATAAATCTTACTTCTCTTTTCAGCCTCTCTGGTTAGCAAATGTAACTATTACAAGTGCCACAGGAACAGTGTTTGACCATATCTTGGAAAAATACAGCAAAAGAAAGCAAGAAAATGACTCCTTTTACATTAGAGTCAATGGAGTGCAGCCATGAAAGTGTTGGACTTCAGTTAGAGCAAGACCTATATACTGTGATTGTCCAGTCACGTGTTCAGGGCGTGGCTTAGCGAAGGATCAGTTGTCTTGAACTTTTTGTACGGGACACACAGCACAAATCATTGGAAGAGAGACTGATCCTCGAGTTTCCAGAATCTGTTACTGTTTAACAGGAGGGAATTCGCTTGGCAGAGCATCCTTGCAAAACTAGATGTTGGCCTATCAGGTAAAGTTATGTAGCCAATAATTTTAACTTAAGTTAAATAGGCTACAGCTGTGTAGCGCACAGAAGCCATTGCCGTGGTTACTCTCCATAGAACGCCTGCCGTTTACTCGCGGAGCGCTGTCTTACTTACTTACTTAACTGTGTTACTTCTCCCACACGCTGCAGCGTAGTCTTCTGAAGCCTCCCTCCGCTGCTTGTTTGGGTGGGTGATTTGCAGGCTGATCAACATCCCACCCCTACTTTGACCCATGGTTTGACTGTACGTGTGTTCAGAGACAGTGAGCAATGGACTTTCAAAATAATAACTGCGTTAACGTGCGATAAAATAATTGTCATTGTTAATTAATTAATGCATTAACGCAATAATAATGCATTAACATGCCCAGCCCCAATATTTATATATTTTGAAATGCCACAGGCTACCTGAATTCTGTGTTTCCTTTTACATAAATAAAAACATTGCCACCATAAATTGGTTTAGAAACTTTCACCAGAATGCAGGAAATGAAGTGTTTAATGATCAAAATTTCCTGGCGGAGGTCCCCCAGACGCCCCACTCATATGTTATCATTGACGATATTTTTATAAACACTGTTTAAGGATCTTTTTGTCTCGTTCTCACAAACCTAATATCGCGTATCTTGATGTCAGCCCCAATCTGAGCCCCTATGTCCACACGATTTTTCAACACAAAGTGACGTCCTTGCTATTTTGAAAATAATAATGGAATAATCACACATTAATTTCTGTTTGATGACATAACAGTGGATCCCCTGGTGCGGATCCAAGAAACTTGCCAGCCAGTGTTGAGCTCAGTGTTCTCCCCAACCCACCATAATGAATTCATTAGAGCGCAACTAAAATGAGATCTTGATTAAAAACAATTTGGGTGCTAACTTATTTATTAAGCAAGTAGTGTTTATCAGCTCCTGTGGGCCGCTCAGTGAAGCAATGGCCGTCACATGACTCAGTATAATACATATGGGAACACAGAGACACCCACACATTCACCTCTAACACTTGCAAGTAAATGTATGTTGCACACATTCCCTTTCGTAACCCAGGCCAGCTGAGGCCTCATCATACCAAACAAAGGATTACTCCCCCCTGTCTCTTTCTGTCTACCTCTCTCCCCCTTGCCTGAAGTGATGAGTCTGTCATATGTCACTGTCTCCCAGCATCACCCTGAGTGATTGCCAGTCCAGACACCCACATGCTTGTACCACTAACCCACCCAAATGCCCGGGAAATTAAATGCTCCACAAAGGTAATAAAGAGAGTAAATCTTGGTTGTGTTCTCTACCGACGGCCGGGCTATTGTGGAGGCAGGTATTACCAAATTAAGCCCAGGGCAGAGCCCAGCACTCCCTCATTACACCTCATCTAGTGGGGATTTACTGCTTTTCTAAAAACAGCTTGCCTACAGCTGTATTCTTAGTGTGTGTGAGTAGTGTGCTGTTTTTGAGCAAGTGTGTGGGTTTTGTGCATATGTATGGGATAGAGACTGTTCAAATCAGTTGTCTATTCACATCATTAAAGCTCTCCTGAATTAGCATGTGATGTTTAAAAGTAGTCCTTCTCTTGTGTGATTTTGTATCTTGGACTGTAAGACTTAAAATACTGATTTAAAAGTACAGTACTGAGTATAATAATAGTCATAGTCATAATAATAGTCATACCTCTGTCTGTTAAATAATTGCTAATGAGGCAGCGTGAACAGCTTGCACAGTGACTGCAACAAACATGATAAAACCATTCATTTTGAACAGATTTTCCCTCCTGATAACAGCTGCCGAGGAACAGATTAATAATGAAGTAGAAAATTAGATTATGCTGAGTCATTAAGTTTATAACTCTCTGTAGAAGTAGATAATGCTTCCGCTAGTGATCATAACTGTTGGCTCAAAGTCACCAGAATGCTTGATTATAAATGAAGTCCGTGAAAATGTTCCACCAGTAGGGGCTGAATTACTTTTATTGAAGTGCAAAGACAGTTTGTGAGTTACCAACAGCATCGAATAACTCAGTTTTACCCTTAAGATATTAAGACAAGAAAACGATAAGACATACACAATTTATAATTTCTTATAATTACATTTGAGTGTAAATGGCTTAAATTTTGTGGTTGTCTAAATGTCCTGTCATGTTCATTTCATGTGCACCACTTTGCCACTCCTCAAAATGCATTCAGCTCAAGACTGTAAAAAAAATCTCTTGCCTGGTGTCCACTCCATTTCAACAACAAACTGTTGTGGTATGTAGAACAGAACTGACACTTTTTTTCACACACACAGTTGCATTAATGTCGCTAGTTAACAGCTTGGGGTGGGCCCTCAGTAGGTTTGTTGGTTTGCATTTTACACACTGTCCTCCTACAGTCGACCAACCTCGCTGTTTTCAGGGCTTTTCAAGTAATCCTACAACTCACAGTTTATCGCCTCTGTCAGTGGACTCATCTGTTTACAACTGATATTCATATGAAACAGTCACAGGAGATAAAGTATCCTGAAAGATTCACTACCTCCACTAAAGTAACACACAGCAGTGCACCTTGCAGAATGGCAACCTTTGGAGGTAAATTGCCTGTGAGATCTGCATTGTAAAAGTGACACCTAAAATGTTCTTCTGTCATAGCAACTTCATTGCAGCAGTATTAAGTATTAAAATGTGTTTTATCCTTGGAATATTGTAGTTCTCTGCGGCTGGATCAGTGAGATTTAGATGCTCCATCCACTGATACAATATTCATTTTTATTTGCAATCATAAAGGTATTCGACTATGTCACATTATGAAAAGAGTTATGTTTCTATAAATATTTCATCTATTTGCATTCTTCACACTGTCTTCCTAGAGCCGATCCACCTGGCTGTTTTCTGGGTGAAGTAATCGATCGGCACAGCAGGGGACAAATGGTTGTCATTAGCGTCGAGGTATATTTTGAACAGATTCATTTATCTCAGAAGATGGAAACCTTCTGAACAAATAATGAAATTTGCATTTAGGAACCATGCGTTTTTAAACTATAGGATGCAAGACATGTAAGACATCAGCAGTCAAAAAGTGGAAGCTTCCTTCGTAAAAAGACAACCCACAGGAAAATATCTGTAAAATGTTCAATCACAGTCAAGGATTTAGCATGTGGGGTGTTGATGGAGGATCAATACAACTCCATCATGGCTAAGCTGTCCCCTCACTGCTAACAAACACACAACATTCACCACTTTGTGATGTTCATGAACAAACCAAATCTGATAAAAGCATAGAGGTGTGCGTCTGTTTTATACACCTGAGATGTGATCGCACACATCGCAGTTGCCCATCTTAATTTTGTTTTCTGCTGAATCTCCCCCAAAATATCTCCAGCATTTGATGCTACAGCTGTTTTCTGCTCCATATCATTGCCTTGAATTCTGTTGAACAGAGTGTTGAACTAGTTCGTCTATGTGTGGCCCTGTGATGGACTGGTGACCTGTCCAGGGTGTACCCCGCCTTGCGCCCGATGTCAGCTGGAATTGGCTCCAGCCCCCCCCGCGACCCTGTACACAGGATAAGTGGTTGACGATGGATGGATGGATGGATGGAGAGTGTTGAACTAATGCATCCTCTGCCGCCATCTGATATGAACAGTGAGAAATCAAAGAAGAGCAGGTGTTCCAATGTCATATTTTTCATAATGTGCAATGTGTATATCTGTGAGAGCGGCCCTTGCTGAAATACAGGAACATTTAAGCTGCTGTTCATAAGAACCATATATTACTCTTGTTTATATTCTTCCCATGGTGATACTGAGGGTTGAAAAAATGCCCTATTTGTGACAGTTAAAACGATAAAAACATAAATGGGGGTAAAAAGGCATGATCATTGTTTATTGTGGTTGTGTAATTTCCATGTTGCCTGAAACTAGTAACAAACAGATATAGGCTATCCTTCAAGATTTCCAGAGTAGTTTATGCGAAACGTAAAAAGTCCCAACAGGTGGGAGGCCTGTGGGTCCACCCTCAGGTAGGTCAGCACAAGAGATTAGATTCAAAGCCTACAGTCAAATACAGCAATACTTCAAGCCCACAAAAAAGCAACACCTTCTCTTATCATTTCCCCCGGCAAAAGCCTTTGTGTGTAGAGAGGAAAAGGTGAGAGACAGAAAAACTGCAGCAATTAAAAGAAGAAAAGAGGGGCAAAAAAGAGAGTTGCTAATGGGGGGAGAACATAAATCAAATCCATGTGTTTTTGAAAAGGAGATAAGGGAAGGTGGTGTTGGAAGAGGGGGAACCATCTGTCTCTGTGGACAAAGTAGTGCTGAACACTTGCTTTTAAGCACATGCTCAACTGATTACACATACATTACATCACTATGTACTGAGGTGGGATGTTCCTGTGAAAGGCTGGTGGCTCACAGGAGATGTTGGGATTTACACCCTGTGGGGGTGACTGTTGCCCCCCTCAGCAGTGAGAGATCCTATCAGTTGGTTCTTGAGTAAAAGAGCATCATTATAATGCGCTTTAAAACCTCACACTATGATTAGTCTGCAAGTTAGCATGCACTATATAATTCCAATCAATCCAATGTTATGTTTGTTTAATCCAAGTGTGTTCTGTAATCTTTGCTTGAGACTTATGGGATGACATTAATGTGATCAGATATACAACTAAGAGAATGTTTTCATACCTTTTTCACTTCTTCATCATTTTGGTGATCGTTAAAGAGTGTAATTTATACGTTTTGTTTTTAGCCGCGACAGCGTCATTTGCGCAGTCGGTCAGTCCACCACTTGGTCCAGGATGAATTATCTCAACAGCTATTGGAAAGATGTTCATGGTCACTAGAGGATGTATTGTAATTACTTTGGTGATCCCTTAATTTTTCGTCTAGTGCCACCTTCAGGTCAAAATTTAGTTTTTACCAATACCAAATACCTGCAAAACTAATTACATTCCCAACAGTCTCAGCTGTATTTGTGTGTTTGGTGCTCCTTATCATATGCATGTTAACATCGTCATTGTGAGCGTGTTAGCATGCTGATGTTGGCACAGAGCTGCTAGCATGGCGGTTGACTCTTTGTCCTGTTTAATTACAATTCCTCATGCTCAGACTTCTGACCGCCTTACGTAATTAAAACCACTATTTTCAACACGTTTTCCATGTCATGCCAGAGGAAAATCATGGTTTTACTCCATGTGGTTTGTCATCTCAGTGTGAATCCCATGGGGAATGTTTAATCTGAAACCCATTTGTTTTAGCCCAATTACAGAGATGGATGCTAGAAATATCTGATACAGGTCTCTCACATGTAAGATTGTGATTCTGGCTAATTACATTTGCTGACAAAGTGTAAACTAAATGTTGGCATGATGTATTGTAGCCTGCCACCTCCTCCCACCTCCAACGCCATGCATCACAGTGATTGAATAGCTTTAGAGGCATCAACAACATTCACCAATCACTTGTCTGCCAGAAGTAAAAGTCAATGACATTATGTCTATTTATGTGTTTTGATTAATTGTTAGAAATTGCCTTTTCAGTGCGCATCTCCCTGGCGCTTAGAGGACTAGCTGTTGGCAGTCATTTCCATAATCATGTTAGTGTTTGGCTTTGCCCTTCTGTCCCATTATAATTCCACACAGTAATAGATGCACATCGGAGATGAGATTGTGACAGCCTTGTCCTCTGCAGGTTAGGACACTGGTCACAGCTGCGCAAAACAAAATCTGTTTTATAAATGTGCTTTAATCTCATTGAATTTGATACTTTGAATACATGCACTTAACTGATTTTGAATTGAAATTTTTGTTTGCACCACTTTAGCCTGAAGTTGGTGTAACGTAAAGCACATTGGTGTAAATGTGTCTGTCTTAAAATGTGCTTGTGCTCCGCTTACAAAATCTCCAGGGAGCTTAATGACTATGCTGTTAGCTTGCTGCTATCTATCTGACTGAGACATCTCCTTTTCCATCTGAGCATCCACCTACAGCTTCATTTCCCTGCCCGTCACAGTCCGCTCCGCCAACTATATGTCGCAAGGAGGCATGGTTTGACAAAAGCCACTCTGCCACATATTACATCTCATTTTACTGACACTAGTTGTGCACCTACTCTGTAAGACCCAAGTGGACCTCACCCCTTAACCTCACCTTATGAGAGTAATGAAAGGTGCAGCTGTGGATAAATGTAGACCACCTCCCTGTGCACACACACATTCACACCTCCCAAAGGCAGCAGGGGTAAAAATGCTGAAAGGGGTTGTTGCTAAAAGGAACAGGGGTTTGTTTAGCACAATAAGCATGTGTCCATCCTGAGGAGAACAGAAATCCAATAGTGAGATTTGCCCCAAGGATGATATCTCCTGTTTTATTGCCTGTTTATGTCTGTGTTAGCACAAACATTGTAATGGAGCTCATAAAATGTGCATACTGCTTGAAGGTACAGATTTTGTCACAGTGGGTACCTATTGCTACTACGATGGAAAAAGCACTGATGCATGTACTTTCTGAATGTTATTTTTTATCTCTTTCATGTTCATATATTGCAAAACACAATAGACAAAATCAAAAAAACAATGTCACGACTAAATTTTAACATGATAAAATGAAAACATTAAACAGCATTCTGCCTGGCAACACTGACATCCTACACAACTTATGCTAAGGCTAATATCAGTTTCATCCTCATTCATGTTGCAATCTACAGATACAGAGAGAATTGGAGAGACTATAATGATGATAATGGCAGTTTCATGACATTCTACTGGCTAATTCAGTTCACTGACAGCAATGCCATTTAAATACATCTAGTTAATTGAATCAGCCACGATTCATTAGCTTAGTCGAAAATTGTTGCTTCTATTGCAACATGTATTTCTCAATAACAGTCAGATATGTTTTGCCAGGACTCAGTACTATGGGTTGAATTTGGCTTCACTACAGGGAAACTAAATTCAATTGAATAAAACATGACAAATATGAATGCTCCAAATTATTTTGTCTGGTGGTCCAGCTATGACTTCAGCTGTGCTTCACCTCCAGGTGCCACTTAACCACAATATATATATTTTTTCTACCTTGCACACACACAGATAAAATATAAACAAATATTTCAGCCTTTACACACTTAAAAGACACTTTCTCTACAGCAATATAGCTTTATTACCTACTTAAGCTTTAAGTGGCTCCATCACCTGACATTTAAATCTCAGTTATTGCACTAGCGCCACAGTGCTGAATTCATAAACCAATATGACACAGCAGAGCCAAGACCCCACTCAAGAAAGCAAGTGTGGGCATTGCAGACAATGGCCACTAGGTCAATGGGGGGTGAGGAGAAAAAATGAGTCCCAGGAGACGGAGTAAGAGGGATTATCACTGCACCAAATAATGACAACTCAAGCAATATCACCTCGCCAGTGACAGTAAGGATCAGTTTGGTTCATTGTATCAAAGCTGACCCTTTTGACCTCTTGGTTACCATGGAAACACATGGCTATAGAGCGGTTGCTGTCTACTGACATCAGCTGACGCAGTGTTGAGAATGACACCCATCACTTGGGGCAGATATTACTTGGCTTGTCCTCTCTCTCTTCTGTTTCCCACTGAGAGACAGATGACCTGAAGGTGTACAGGTCAAAGTACGTTTCATTATCACCAATTTAACCACACCACCAGGCTGTAGCAATGTTGTGACCTATGCATTGTTGTTGATTATAAATTGCATGATCAAATATACATACTGAAGCATATTGCACACTTTGGTGGTTTTGCAGCTTCCATAAATGAAAATTGACCGTTCTGTTTATGCTTATGTTGGTAGAAAAGCCTCCGGTTTGTACATGAAGCATCCTCCCCCCGTCACACCCTTCATCCCCTGAGGCCCACTGTGTGTGAGAAAACACAAGAGCCTGGCTGAAGCCACCTCAGCAAAATCTCTGACCAGAGATAGGACAGCTAGATCGCTCATGTCCCTTGAGTGTGTTTCAATGTGTGTATGTGTTGGAGAGATAAAAAGAAATAAAAGAAAGGATAAGATCAACTTGAATGACGATGCCACTGAGAATGTTACTGAGAATGAAAGGGAAGAGAGAGAAGTTTGGGGAAAACAATATTGTTACATTAAAATAAGCATCTATGTCTTGCCATTAACAGCCTCCTACAGGGTCACCTCGTGTTGACAGAATGGACATCAATTTCCAGGGATTTCCAGGGACATGGAGCACAAAATGAGTTGCCTGGAGTGAGTAAGTAAAAGATGCAAAGACCTGACATAACATAGGAATTAAAATTCATTAAATTGTTTAATGATAAGTTTGGTCGTGCTGTATATTTTCGCATCAAAAGAACAAAACCACCAATGAATTGATCCTAAGTATTGTCCGTGAAGCTTATTCCTCTGTGCCATAGACCTCCATTGCAGCCTGAGATTATTACAAACACATCAGTGAGCCCCACTGTTGCACTGGATGACATGTTCCTTGATTACCATGGACATGGACACTGTAGTTTATTTTGAGTTAATCCCACTTACACTGTCCTGGTCTGGAAAATACTGAAAACCAAATCCATATTGATCTGCACTGAAACATTTGCTTAATTTAGATTGTAATGTAACTAATGTAAACAGTCAAGACCAATTTGACTCATCTTATTTTAAAGCACATCTCATCATAATTTCCTGTCAGTCAGAGATGCATCTTATTTACAAAGGACATAATTATTCCTAAACAAAAGCCTGGTGGACAGACAAAAGGGAGTTTGTGGTGGCTGTTGATATTGTTCTATCAGCCAGCTCGAAGGGAGGAAGTCCTCTGTCTGAGCTGCCAGGCCTGGCTATTTTTTGGGCGAGGAGGGGGGAGGGGGTCCTGGGGATAAGAGACTGCCGTGTTATCTTTGTGTAAAAGGTCACACAGGTCTGGCGGAAGAAGCAAAAGCAACAACCATCTGTGTTTTCCACACACTCTATTGCCGCTATCTGGACCACAGAGAGCTGAGTGAACACACACTCATATCTGTCCATGCGGGTCATATGATGAAAGATGCATTGTCAGAAGAAGTTGGAAAGCCCCCAGATATGTTTTCCTTCTTGTGATGTGTGCATGGGAGTATTATTGTTTTGTGTATGCACATGCTATTGCTCAGAATAAATAGTACTGTTTATCAGAGGTTTGACTTATGGTTTGCGCTGGCATTGTGCAGAATGTTGTGTGTGTGTGTGTGTGTGTGTGTGTGTGTGTGTGTGTGTTTTTAATCATGTGACAAACCTTTAAGGATGATATTTCATTTTGAAACTGTCGTATTAAAAACAAAATGAATGGTTTAGCTCTGCAGTCAGTGCACTCTACACATTTCAGCATTGTATATGGTTTTAAATTACACAGTTTCAGTTTGCATGTTACATAAGTCACACAGTGTGCTCACACCTTTGGCTAGACTTGCGTGAGACTGTTTAAGAGCTCTGCCAAAGACGTGTGTTTTACTAGCAGGAGTATCTGCATCCTCCCAGTCTCCTTTGGCTGAGCAATGTGAAAACAATCACACAGAGAGTAAATTCTGGCTTGGGGCTTTTTTCATGATCCTGTTGTTTTCCCTCCAGATCCTTTACTGCCGTACACGATCAGAATGGCAGTACTGAATGGCACGCACACACTTGCTTCATGTACACACATATATGCAGGCATGTACAGCACACACCTGCATGAACGCACTCACATCTTACAGGCTGCGAGCAGTTCTCTTGCAGGGAGTTCATGTTATATTGCCAGATGGGACCTGAGTGTTTAAGGCCATTAAAATGATCAACAAAAAATACTTCTGAGATTAAGGAAATATATAATGCAGTAAAAAGAGAGATACGATTTCAACAGTCTCTCACAATGAAAGGGCGCGACAGTGCTCGTTAATCCGTGACGCCAAAAGCCTGCGTATAATGTTTTGACTGTGTTATTGTGCTTTATTTAGAGAGGACATAAATGCTTCTTTTTTTTATAGGGCTCCCTTTTTTAGACCAGTAAATCATTGTTTTTACAGTGCAGCTTGGGGGATTATCTCTGCAGCAATAGTGAAGAAGAATAACAAATTCAACTGTTATCGGAGTCTGACCTACTCTCTTGGCTTTGGGCTAATTAACAGCAATGTGACAGCTATTGTGCCATAGCCATGGCCTTTTACTACAGAGCAATAATACTTTGTTTTAATGTAATGTAACGGTGCTGCTGCTTTATCTTGGAGTAGGCTAGACATAACACAAACAGCACTTCTGAAATTACCAGTTAATGTGACCTGATGAGCCTGAGTCTCAATCATTATTTGGATTAGTTATGCGTCATTTTTAAGAAAGTGCTTATGCATGGTAAAAATCCACATTGTGATGACTACAGCACTGGAACAATAACATACCTCCAATATTTTTAAATGGAATATTATGTGTCTTTATTATTTAAATGACAACAATGACACAGACCAGTTTCATTGATTTGCTTCTGAGTTCTGGAGGCCCTGTGGGGAATTAAGCCTGTATTTGCTGCTTTTTGATAAAATGCTGACTTCTATGGTCCACCTGTTTACTGCAAAGCTGTTGTGTGTGTGTGCGTGTGTGTGTGTGTGAGCATGCATGCAAAGGCAGTCACTGGGGGCTGGTGGAAGGGGGTCCTGGCTTTACATTGTTGGGAGAGTGGAGGATACACTGCTGACGTTACAGTTTTCTTATTTCACTCAGGTTGCACGTAAATATTTTTATGCAAAAAGACACCTGAATTTTATGTGCACCAGCATTTTTTTGCGGTTCTGTTTAATAATACATTGCCTATAATGTCACAGTTCTGTGTCAAAGACAACCAAACTCCATTAATCCTAAAATAATCTCTGCACTATTCAGTTTTCTGACATTTTAATATAGTCTGTTGTCCTGTTATATACATATCCTCTACTCTGAAGTAATCAGAATCTAAAGCTTGTGGCAAATACACAAGTCTGAGCTTGTGCACAGCTGGAAATCAATAAAACATGTCAATAATGATTCGATCCATTAGAGCAGTCAAACGCTTTGCCATCCAATTACAAAGGTGTTTGGGTCACTTTAAAGAGTGAAAGACCTAATCCTGATTGCCCTTTATTATCACATAAATCAATACCGGAACTTCATACACAGCCAATTTGCATAACTGCATGATTAAATGCCTTCTTTTCTTAGAAATTAATTCCATAGCAAAGCTACCACTGACATACATTACAGAACACACTGTACCACAATGGGGCAAAAACCAAAACATGTGCTTTCCAGTAATGAGCTGCATTAGAGTGTGATGTCACATAGCTGTAGTCTCAGAAGGGAATAAAAACACAGCACATTCATTCAGCCCAGTGTCCAGTCGCTGGCAAAGCAGGTGTTATGGATTGTCTCAGCTCTGGGAACAAGTTGCTGACCCCTTTCCCTGATCCCTTTCCTGTTTGGCGTTGTGTGTGCAGCCGAGTTGAGGGGAGATAGAGTCGGTTTGTTCCCTGCTACTACCGCATGTTTTTGCAGTAGTATATATATCCATTCCCCTTTTCTCTTCCAGTCAAGTCATGTTCCAGGTGGGGTGACAGAGCACAGCACGCAGCTACAGGCGGGCCAGGAAATTTGTGTCCTCTGTCCAAAAACATGTTTTGACCGTCTGTGCCACATCTGGAGGGAAATTTACTCCTAGAGCCATTCTTTTCTGCAGCCACATTACACAATACTCTTGACAGGTTCTATTTGCACACCCTGCCAAAGCAAAACATATTTTGCGCAAACGAAACAACAACAAAAAAGGTCATATGTAGCAATTGTGAGTGGAATACTCTTGAGAGAGTCAAATTGGCACTGCTTAAAGAACCAGAGTAGAGCTATCTTTAGTCATCCAACTCAAAAACAAAAGGTTACTTTATGGCAACTATAAATGTGCTACTACTGACACATTAAAAATGGTCTTGGCTTCAACACTCCTTAATGGTTATTACAGTATCATATTGTAACAAGGGGAAGCAAAACAACTTAGTTACACTGATTTAATTTTTTTGGTTGTTGCGTATTGCGAAATACATTACTCAGCATTCTATTTACACAAATGAACAGCTTAATTACTGCAGCAAACACAATGGGTCGCATCTTCGCAGAAATTATTTCATATTTAATACCCTCTTTAGTAACATGCTTAATTATTTAGACAGTGTATCATAATCCACACCAAATATGTATTGTTTAATTAGATGACCCTCATGCAAGTGCAAAGATAACATGACATTATGACATAACCACCTCTTTGAGTCTGATAGAGCTTTGCACCTGCATCAAAGCTTAATCCTTCCTGCAGCAAACCATCTGGAATGGGAATTTTGCTGTCTGTATAATATATGGTGTATGCCTCTGCAGCAGTCAGGACCAGAGCCCTGCGGTGATACAGCACAGCTAATTATTTTATTGTGCTTCTCTACTCAATCACTATCCACTTCAACCCTGCTGCAAAAATCCCAGAAGTCTGTTATATTGTTTGACCTTCAATGTGTGGGTGTTAAACCAGCATTGAGCTGTCAAATCAAAGACCCCAAGTGGGTGACGAACCCCAGCCTCCCCCTGTGTTGCACAAGGTGCCTCTGTCCTTGAAAGCCCATCATCAGTCCCACACTGAAGCTGGCCAAAGTTAGTCTGTTCCTCAAACATCAGGCTATGCACAGCACCATTCAATCAGCTCTGTTACCTAAGGGGTTAACATCGCCAACATTTCCCATCTGTTGCTAAGGAAGTGTTGCCTGTTGTGCAGGAAACAGGGAGAGCGGTTTCCTGTTATGAAGAGAGGTTTTTAAAGGGTTGCATTCATTCAATCATGCAACAGATGCAGGGTCAGGAAGCCCAGCCACTAGCAAAGGCTTTGGTGTCCTAGAGAAGCTGTATTTGGAAACTGCTGTTAGGAACCTTTCTATGCACTGTTCCGATTCAGCAAATAATCCATGAGCAAAACATACTGGAGAAAACACAAAGAAGAACCTGACTACTGAGTATCTGTGTAATCCTCTCCATACATGATATTGCAGTCATTTCAATCATGCAAAGTATGTCATGACACAGTTGAGCAGCTCATGTAACTATGTGGATCTTAACTGTCTAACTGTATATCAGTGAAGGGGCAAGTGCCATGCAGCAAAACGTGGGTAGATGTGCTGTGAAATTAAAAAAAAACTTGTTGCAAAAAACAGTAGCTGCATATTTAAAGCGTCCATCACCAAAATGAAATACTGGAGATGAATTGTGGCTTGTGGTGTCATTTTTATTGTCCAGAACTCTCATACACAGTGGGTTTGGTATTACCAAACTCTTGCACCTGCTGCCTCTAGAATATGGCACCGCTGCACACATCCGTGGAGCAGTGTCCTGAAATAGAACATGACCAGATGTGAATGTAATAGTCCACTGATGACATCTGTGCAAAAGCCTCTGCAGTAACTCAGATATAATGCTGCGCAGTGCAAAAATTCAACATATAGGCTACAGAGTGGGTTTGGTTCGCGCTCCGTGTTCGCGCTGCTCTGTAGTCCTGCCTCAGGAAGCGCCCAGCAGCGCCTCCCGTTTCCACACAAGAGCGCACCAGTTTACTGTAGCATCAGCACTGGAAATGCACGCCGGTCGAAAGCTCCGATGCCACTCTGCGAACACAGGAGTCTTCCACAAGTAGATTCTCACTGGAGAAAACCAAGACAACATGTTCTGTAACTCTTCCTTTACCACTTGATTCTCCCGCAGTGTGTTTTTGTTTGGATTAAGTTTCCACCTCATTTCGAGGGACACGGTCGGTGTGGGGAAACATGAGAATAACTGTCGGTTGCCGTGGATGATGATGTCCCACCATGAACGCAGGTTGGTTGTTAATCCTTTATGATAATGTGAAGAGTCCATAAACCAAACTTTACATGTTTAACAGCAAACAGTGGTGAGCGTGTGCTCGTGAGTGGGTTCATTTGTGAGGGATGGGGGCGGTGTTAATTAAAGAAATTGGTTAATTCTGTCTGAAAACATATGTCACTGGTTTATTCCCACGTTTGTTACATAGCTGCAAATAAATGTCCAGTACGATTTAATGGCGCCTGCTGTAGTGATTGAAATGAGTTAAAGGTCAAATGAAATATCAACAGTCTGGGGATATAGATTAATCACACAGTTACTGAAATTTCCATAGAAATGGTCAGTTTTCTTATAAAACAATGCAAGAGGGAATAATTATCAATACAGAAATTGGGAATGTATTTAAACCTACGGATACAGTTGCTTCCAGTGGAAGTCTCTACTGGGAAAATGCTCTGTTCTGGGATTAATAAAATTACAATTAGGATTATAATCCATGTCTGTGAAAGTAGACAGAGATTTTTCTATACAGATGGTCACCTGTCTTGCAAGTGCATTGTCCTGTGAAAAAGTTATAAATGGTTCTCTTGTACATGATTTCTGTACATTTTTTATGTACATTGTATAAAAAATAATCTCCCATTAAGTTCTACAGCCATGTCACTTTGGATTTTAGACAAGTAGTTCAATTTAAGCAGGTGACATTTCATCATGAGAAAACAGTCTGAAATCACATCCTGTGAGTTTGGCACAGCTAAGGTCCCAGTGTCTATCTCTTCCTTTGTTTTTCAAACATTTGTTGTAATTGAATTCTTGTTGCATAATTCATATCCTGTTGTTTGCAGTTTGGTGCTTTGTCAGACTGGGACCCTTGTTTTCTCTCAGTTTAATTGTTCTTTGACGCACTCAAAGGACTTTTTCAGCAAAAAAAAAAGTGTGTGTGTGTGTATGCCTATATGTGTGGGGTTGTGTGTGTGTTTCTTTGTCTATGTGAGTATATGTTTCGTGAGAATCAGGGAAGAATGACGAGAAGGAAGTCCATTTGTGTTGTGGAAATCTGTACTCCTCGAGAGGTTCATAGAGGAGTGATGGGGGGCCATGTTGTAAATGTCCTTCCCCCATGGGCATCCTGTGTTTAGTCCTTCTAGGAGACTCTGCTGGAGTAGCTAATGAAGCTGGAATTCTTAAAAGAAAGCGCATTGTGACGTTAATAGATAAATAATTTGTGTAAGTGTATAGTTTCAGTTAGCATTATTTTAGATTGAGAGAATGTCTAGAGAGTGAGACAGAGAAAGAGAAAGAGTAAGAGAGACACTCAGAGGTAGCCAGAGTGCACATAGGGTTTAATAGGATGTGCGTCAGGGCAGGTACCAAATAACAGGAAGAGATCAGGGGTGTACACACTTTGTTAAGTACGGGTGTGTTTCATGACAATTCTAAATTTCATAACAGCTTTAATGACTTAACAAGTTTTAACACCTAACCAAATTTAAAGTCTAAAGTCCAAAGCAAGATATAGATGCACAGTGTCAACTAGGATGTTATGATTACAGATTAAATAGTTGTTTCATCATCCTTCATGTTGCCATTTACAGAAAAGGAATTTTTCGACTAATAACAAAATCATATTTAACGTTTTTGATTATAATTAGCCAATCATTTGTTAAATAGAATTCTGCTATAAGCATCCAACTTGCATGGGTCATTTGCCCGACAGTGAGATGTTATTTTTCCTCCTCCGTGGCTCTGTTGTTTTTCCTGCTGATAATGTTCCCTGCATGTCACTGACTATTGTACAGGACTTGACTTCCTCTTAGCATTTTATACCAAATCAGGTCCCACATATTTACTCTTATGTACAGTAAGCTTATATATGTGTCAAGCAGTGAAATGAACCCAAGAAATGAAAACATTTTTTTTTGTGGATTTTACATTTTTTTTCATTCACTTTTACTCTCTTTGCACAGATTTTCAAAATCCACTACAAGTCCCTCGACCAAAGGTCCGCAGTCATCTGACCATCAAAGTGCAGTCCAAACTGATGCCCAGGCCGTGTCCCCCTGTCCATGGTCCAAAACCTCCTGTCGCCCCCAAGCCTAGGCCCCTGATTGGGCATCCCCCACACAGGGAGCCCTGCCCCCCCCAGAGCCTGAGTAACGGAGACCTGGACCACTCTGATGGGGAGACAGAAGATCTCCATAAAATGGCTGAGGAGAATCAGGACAAAGAGGAGAAAAATGAGGCAGAGTGTGGAGTAAATGACAATGGCACTGGGCACAATGACAAAGAGGACATAGTAGAAGGAGAAACTGACAAGGAAACAGAAAAAGATGTAGACAGATTAGATAATGATGGCGACAGCTTTGGCTCAGAGGACACAATCAAAGCAGAGGATGGTTCTACTGTTGACACTACTGAAGATGAAAACACTGACAATGACTTGAACCAGCCTGAAGGTGGCCATCCCACTGATGATGAAAATACATCAGCGCCTTCACTTCCTCCTGCTGAAATGGAGGATGAAACAGGAGAGGAGGAAGAAGGGGAGGAACAGAGTTGTAGTGAAAAGACTGAAACACTTTGTGGCTATACAGGTCACTCAGACAAACATGTAGAGGAAGAAAACAGTGATAAACCACAATCACTGAGTCTTGGTGACAAGGACAATGATACTGGATTTAATGAAGTGGACAGTGGACAAAGTGAGGATTGTGCACACTGTCCAGACGAGACTGAGCTGGAAGCTGGAGGATTTGCGTTTGGATTCAGCGTGCTTCCCACTGTAACTGAGGAGTATCCCTATGATGTGATTGGCCCCACAGATGATGCTAGTGATACATGTGAGTCATGTGACCCAGCTGAAACAGGGGATACAGAGGTATGGCAACCAGAACGGGCCACCAAGGACCTCTCTGGTTGTTTTCGATTCACATCCAGCACTGAGGATGTGTTTGGGCCTTATTCAGTCATTGAAGCTCTTCCCGAAGATATGGCTGACACTGCTGACCCAGAGTGGAGTCAGGATGATACTGATGACAAACCTTCAAATGAACCTCAAACAGCAGGTGCTTCTAATCTGGAACCTTACTATGTGTCAGCAGATGACGTGGACCAGCTAGATGATAAGCAAGCCCTCTCAGAACAGGGTGAGATTGAGGAGGGCACTGAGCAGTTGAATCAGCACAAAGACAAAGCAAAGGAGAATGAGTCAGCAGATGAGTATGCAGACATTGACGATTCACTCTGCACTAAAGCAGATAACTTTGAGCAGCTGGAGTGTGTCTCATCGGAGGATTACGTCGAGATAGGCGATGACGACGAAGAGGAAGAAGCGGAAAAGAAACACGTTAAAGGAAAAAGTGCAAAAGAGAGAACAGCTAAACGAGAGCAGGCTGTCATCAGCCAGCGAGCAAGCTGCCAGCCTCGCCTCAGGTTGTGCAACATCACAGTGCCAGCAGACCTAGACCTGGGTCGCACCCCAGAGCTCACCAACAGGGTGGTGTTTGCCCACACCACTGAGGCCTTTGAAGAAGACATTGAGGAACTGGACTGCCACATTGTGCCTTACTATGAAGACACAGACTCAGACAGTGAAGAGCATATATATGAAGAGGCGGGGTTTGACTCAGAAGGGGAAAATTTTGTGACACTTGATCGGAAGACTATTGTCACACGATCACGCTCTTATTCTGGGAAAGTTCCAGGTTATGTCCCAGAAACTGTACCGGAGGAGACAGGGACAGAATACCAGACTCATGACTACTGCACAGTGGCCTTGGATAAGAGTAATGAACCATTTAGCCATTCACAGCAGCCTGGGGTCAACCATTTGATCCCATCTATGAAGTCTCGTCGCTTCATGTTATATTCCCGGTCCGCAGAGGGTCCAGAATTGTGCTTGACCACTCCCACTGAGATCAGCCAATCTCTGAAGGATGACATCAGGATGAAGAGGAAAGATGATACCCTTTCACTCCCATGTGTCATAACCTCTTCTGGAAGCTTCTCCCAGCGTAGCCATCAATCATCCAGTGGTGTTTCCACACCAACCTCTCTAGTGGACATCCCACCACCGTTTGAGCTGGCATACATCACTAAAAGACCAGTCACCAAGAGTTCCCCATCCCTCCTGATCCAACATGAACCCAATGATGTACCTAAGAAGAAGAAGTCCTCCTTCAAGCGCTTTCTGGCACTTAAGTTCAAGAGAAAGACAGATTCAAAGGCTTTCAGCGATGGAAGTGTCCGCTCTTCACGTTCTTCCTCCGAGTCCAGCCACCATGGCCCAGTAAGAGTCATAGAGCTTGATCGCAGAAGCACTGGCAGCTCTCCTCAGCTTCAGTCCCACATGGTGAACCCCCCGCAGCGTCCTTTAGACTTGCCATCCACCTTTGTCCTCTACAAAGACCACCAGAGGAGGAAAGGTGACCCCAAAGCTTTTAGCAGGGGTGTCTCTAGAGTGGAGTCCTTTGAGGAGCGATCTCGGCGTTCCGTCATGCCGCTGCCTTTGACCAAACCCCGCTCCATCTCCTTCCCCAGTGCAGACACCTCTGACTATGAAAACATCCCAGCCATGAGCTCTGACTATGAGAACATCCAGATCCCAGGCAGACCCATCAGATCCCACACTGTGACTGAGTTTTTTGAGGACCCAAACCGTAATACAGTTTCCTGTAATGAGAATGATGGCTATGTGGATATGAACAGTTTCGCTGGGATTGACAGCAAACCCCAGACATCAAAAGCAGACACTGAAAGGTATAGTAAAAGCTCAGTAACGTTAAAATGGTTTTATATCATCTCAAGCAACTCTGAGAGGGTTGATTCACCCAAGCTACAAAAAACATGTGTTACCTTACCTTACATATTTTGCCTTTATTCATATCTATTTTTCTTTCTATTAGCCCAGGTTTTGAGATACCTTTCCTTGGCATGTCTGCTGCCAACTCTTGGTGGACCAAAAAGTCCTTTATAGACCTAAATCGGTGTTAATGGTGGTAATAGAGGTGAATGGCATTTTGTCTGTGATGCACACAGCACTCAAAATTCTCTACAATTCACAGACCTCGAACATTTCAGGTGGTCCAAATGAAAACTGTTGACTGTGTTCCTGCTGAATATTTTTATTGTAATTTTAGTGCTATGACCATCCCAAATGAAGTTCCAGTCACCTCCATTTTATTGGGGTTGAAGCAGAAATTTCAGAGGCAGATATCTCAAAAACCAATACTATCTGCATGGTTAGATAGCACAAACTTGGCTGTACTGACTCTTTAAGGTATTATGTTTTAGGTATTCATTAGCAACATCCATGACAATGATTACAACTTACACAGTTAATCATAATAATAATAATAATAATAATAATAAATTATAAAAAAAATAAATAAAATAATAATAATAGATTAGTTGATTGACAGAAAATCTGTTGACAATTACTTTGATAATGGATTAATCGTTTTAAGAATTTTTCAAGCAAAGGTGCCAAATGTTTACTGGTTCCAACTCCGTAAATTGAACATCTTTGGGTTTTTGTCTGTTGGCCGGACAAAAATAGGCTACATTTTCACTAGTTTCTGACATTTTATAGACAATTATAAACAATTAACCAACTAATCAATAAAATATGTCTATATAACATGTGAGGGTGTTAAGAGGGTGTGAGGGGAATCACTCTTAAAGTACTCAGCTAAGTTGTTAGCTCTGGACCTGCTCAGAGAGGCTCTTGACCCCTGAACAGCTGACAAATATACTTACACTGTATCCCAGATGAGCAGAGAGCACCTGGCTGAGTAGATCGGATCTTCCTCTTTTAGGAGAGTGTTCAGTGAGAGATGAGCAGCCTGCTGTGTCAGGCATTGCTGGCTTTGAGACGATGGACAATGCTTATGGGAGAGCTTACTCCTGTTTTTTCATTTGGTGGATTTAGAGGACACATCTGGTGCCGCTGCTTCCTCTGCAAGGCTGAGGTGTTAGAACAGGTAACGGCAATTCGGTAGCTCACTGAGCACAGGTTATTCACATTAGAAAAAAGTCATTATGGGCCGCAATTAAAATGTGAAGAAGTGTGGGGGAGTTCTTTTCACACAAGGAAGGAGCAGGATGAGGAAAAAGGTGAGACAGCAAGGGGGGTAATAGAAGGTGCAGAAGAATAAGAAAACAAAGAGTCTAGCGATAAAGTAATATGAAGGTGGGGGAAGTGAGAACATCAGAAAGGGAGCAAGAGCAGTTCTGGTGTAATTGCTCTCCTGTACCTGACACTTATGGTTAAGTTTAAGAGGGCTTTTATTAAAGTAGCTCTCTCCCGAGTGCTTCTCTTTCATTGGACCCTTGAGGGGCCACAAGATTTACTGCAGTGTGTGATAGAGTGAGGAATCACCTCAGTCAGACTGTACCAAATTACCCGACCTGTGCCACAGCTTCAGCCACTACAGGCCACAGTCTTTCCCATGTCTTAATAAAATAGTTGTGTTTGATGACCTGTGCGTAGTCAAAGAGACAGGGCATTACCAAGAGCTTCTTAAAAGGCTTAAGATAAGAATTTTGAGGCAAAATGCCTCTGCCTCAATTTGTTATTATTTCTTGTGGAGCCCTTTGTTTGTAATCCATGTGCAGCTAACTGTTGTTATTCCTACTGCCTTTCATAACTAGTTTGCCTATGTAGAAAAGGGTTTAGCTTGCAGTTCACATCATTTATGCAACTTTTCACACACAGAAACCTCATTGTTACCTCTCTTTCAGACATTCTGTGCAGCAGTACACACTAAATTTCCCCACTGTTTATTTCCAGTGTACTTTGAACTCTATACATATCTCAACGTTTGAAACCATTCAATTTCCGAGACAATGGTCCCTCAATGAGGGATCTTTTTCTCCCAGTGATGTCATCTCGCCTTCTCCGCATTCCCCCTCGAGATGCTTCTGTTGCCAGGGCCGCTCTTTGGTGTGTGTATATTGGTCTATTTTATGTTTAGTCAGTGGTAGGTGTTTGTCCCTCTCTTTGTGTGTACATCTTACACTAAACTCTGTCCAAGGCTGCCTAGCTGATGATGGCAGTGATTCATTGAGAACACATTCAGTCAACATGGCTTTAGACTCATAGAGAAAAAGTGGATTTTTGTGGTGAAAATGACTGAATGGCCTCAGAGCACTGCACACAAAAGTGCCGTGCCTACAGTAGCAGACACGCATTTTAAGGAGAACCTACAAAGCTGCTGTGCCACAGACCTGGCTTGTTTCCACTTGTGTGATTAATGTATAGCACCATTCAGACACTGCTTCAGCACAAGCTTACAGGCTAAGAAAAGAGACATGATCATTAGCATGTTCCCATTGTGTACAATGAAAAAAGAACAGGCACACTAATGATCCATCCAAAACCAAACCAAGGTGTTTGTTTGTAGGTGCGTGTGCATTCATGTGAAATCACACTGAGTTACATCTCAGCACGGCTTTATCAAAGATGAGGCT
Source organism: Micropterus salmoides (assembly GCF_014851395.1). NCBI lineage: Eukaryota > Metazoa > Chordata > Actinopteri > Centrarchiformes > Centrarchidae > Micropterus > Micropterus salmoides. The sequence continues at coordinate 30,541,397 of NW_024043372.1, forward strand.
CCTGCTGAGAATGCAGTTTCAGCAAAATTGTTCTTGCCAAGTAGCCGTGTTGCAACAAATGAGATGTTGAAAAGGGTGTTTTAGCGGGAAAAAAAGCCCAGGTTTTGTGCTCAAGTTAGAGCCCAAGAGGTGCTCTTTATGTCAATTCTAAGCAGTTTCAGGTAGACTAACAACAGTAATGCAGATGTGTTGTTGTCCCATGCACACAGTAAACAGAGCTGTTGTAGTATGGTCAGTAAGATACTGCAAATGTATGCAAAACTGTACATCTGTAGCTTACCCTTTTGCATCGTTTCCACTTCAAACAGTTCAACATGAACCTCTTCAGAGTGATGACAAAGCCCTGCCATGGCCTCTAAAACAGCTCCTCCACCCACTGTTATGTTAGTGTTAGTAGTGATGAGGGAGCCATCTTAAGTACATTGTTGTACTGGGTGGTGGCTGTGTGCTGTGTGGCGAGGTGGTGGACAGGGCGTGTCGTTGGCTCGCCAAGCCTGGTGCCAGGCGCTCTGAGGTCATTGCCAGGTCATCCCCGGGGAGGAAGTGTCCAGCCTAGGAGCTTCCCACCAGCCTGTTTACAGGAAATGCAGCACGAGGGTGGGGCTCTGGCGGGAGGCAGGGAGGTGGAGACAAGAGTGGATAGATTGGATGACAGGAGGAGAAAGGGGTCTCCGTGGTGGGGTGGAGGTTCCCAGAGTCTACCTTGAACAACAAGATGAGGTGTGGTTCCGACAGGAGTGCCAGGTCTGCTGTTATTGTTGCTCCAGTTTATCAGGAATGCCTCCGGCCTCCTGCTTTATAGACCCTGAAGTACTCTTGGTGCAGAGTCATGGAGGACACAGAGAACACCGTTTCATATTTGGCCCTGAATCACAGCATGTCACATGATGTGGGGTTATTAGGATCCAAAGCCATCTTCTATCACATCACAGGTGAAGCCGCACCCGTCAGAGGCACACCATTTTCACAAATCACTTCATCAAACATTGTCTCAACAGCAGCAGCCACAGGCTACATGTAATCGCTTTTGCATGCAAGCAATTTAAATCTGCTCCCATTTTCTTAATCCCCCCATCAGTATGCCAAAATTCTATAGTTAGCATGCTAATGAACCTATTCAGCTGTTCATATTTCCTATAATAGCGCCATTCCAAGTTGAAAAAGGCCTGTCTGATTGCACCAGTATATATTTTAATACTCAATGTTTAGCTCAATTGAATTACATATTACAGACATCATCAAATTCAGGTCTTTTCACCGAGAGTCATTGTGTCCTCCTCTGAATTTGACACAGTAGATTTAACTTTGCCATGTTATAAAATACATTACAGTCGGCTAGCATAATAGCATTGCCTTAATGATCATGTAAAAGGGCTTCACGTGTTACCACATTATAATATCACACATTCACAAGTTTAAATATGAATAGGTTATATGAAGCTGATTGGAGATAAACAAAATCTAGATTTGGGATATTATGGTGGGAAATTTAGCTACGTTGGTGTAGGAGAAATTATTTATATTAATATAAAGCCATTTATAGCACTTTTTTTCTGTTGGACTTGCCTGGGGGAACATTATTATAGATTGGACACAACCATCCATTATAGCAAAGAAGGGACTGTGCTGTTGAGGGTTGAGGGTGAAAATGTGATAGTGAGAATCTGCAGTGCTTTACTCTTGGATGTATGAAGAAAATTCCCCTCACCCGTAGAATAAATCAGAGCTTAAGAAAGAGTTCAAAGAAGACCCATCCCTCCTGTTCTCTTTCCTTCCCAACATCACACAGGAGCCCACCCAAGGATGACCTGTCCACTCTGAGGTCAACCATGAGTAATGTGTGTGGTGTAGTGTGAACCTCATGGAGTAAGAGTATGTCCAAAAGGAGATGAAGTCTAAGACAGCAAAAAAAAAGTGAAAACTCACAATTTCTCACAGTCACAATTTCCTAAAGCCCAACATGATGTTTTTAAATTGCTAATTTTGTTGACCAACAGGCCAAAACCTAAAGATATTCAAGTTTACGATCATATGAGATGAATAAAAGTAGCAAGTTATCACAATGGAGAAGATGAGAGCAGAGCAATGTTTGGCATTTTTGCTTGAAAAACGATGACTCAATTATAAAAATAGTTGCTGATTAGTTTTTTGCAGCTCGACTGATCTATTAATCGACGAATAGCTGCAGCTCTAGATGGGAACATCTGTAACGTAGTTTGAAATACAGTTAAAAGGAAACTTCTGGTTCTGTTTTTTTGCTGTTGTATTCTTCATATTCCTCTGGATAATCAGCCAAATATGAATGAAATTATAAAAGAATTTTCAGAAACAAGTTTTAAAATAATTTTTTGAATCAAAGACACCAATCAGTCCCCTCAGAATCAAAGAGCATTTTTTAATATATAGCATTCTGCACAGATGAGGTAGAAACGTGTCATAGAAAATGCAGACATAATACTGTAGTTTCCCTAAATGAAGAGGGTCAAAAAGACCAGAATGCAAAGGAGCTAATGAAGATATTTCACTTTAAGTAAGCAGTGCAGCCTGTAAATAGCTCAAGCTATTGTTTATTTTTCCTATAGCATCATAAGTCATTATCAATACTTGCTATTGCAGAACTTAATGAACATGTGTCCTTGTGGTAGTACGTTTCTACACATTTTGCTACTCTGCTGCACTCTGGATCTTAAATTGACCCAATAGCACAGCTATAGGATAAGCTGTCCTTTAGCTGCTTTGGAAATATGTGTTATCCACTTATCATCCTGGTAATGCGAATTTTGTCAAACATGCTGAATGGGTCTTAATGGGCCAGAGGACATTAAGAATTACCACAGGTAGCATTTAAAGGGATTACATGTGAAATGACCTAAAGTGTGCCCACTCAGGTAAAGCCACAAAAGGATTACCAGTGTACTAACACAACTGTGCCATCTGTGAGAGGAATGAATCCTGAAAGGGATTACAGTGTGCCACTGGATGACTCCTTATGAGGGGTGGAACCGTTTAGAGACACACACAGGAAACGTGAAAGCATATATTTACTGTGGACTTGGAGTATTGCTCAGTGTTTTGAGAATAAGCTGCTATAAAGCTAGAATGCAGTTGCTTTCTACTGTAAATGTGAAATTTGGAATTTGTGTCCTCAATACCTCCTTGCATTCCCAAATGAAAATATTCAGCTTCTTACATTATGGTTATATATGGTTATTATATATAATTCTACAGAACCCATGCTATGGTGTGGATGATGTTATAACATTAAATATTCATATTTAAGAACCAGTGCTCATTTGCTGTTTTTTTGTCTTTTCTTCCCTTGGCAGTGCCTACACAGAGCCTTTCCCAATGAACCACATCTCCGCTGGACTGTCAGCTGATGAAGACCACGGGCGTACCTCAGAGGAGGAAGAGTGGGTGGCGGAGCAAAGTTATGATCGACAGGTGAGATATGGGATACAGAGACAAATGAAAGCAGGGAAGAAGGTGGTTAATTCAATCCTCTGAGCTACCAAATGGTCCAGCAAATCAACATAATGAGCAAAAACTTCTGCGAGGGCCTTATCGTATGCCTTAGGTTGGAATTTAAACTTCCATCAGACAGATTTTAATATCATACAAAGAAATAATAGCACTGAATCCATTGTTCTGTGGCACATATACAGGTCCAGATTGATCCATTTGATACCTTCTTATTCACTGTTGTGTTAGTTGAAATGTATCACCTCAAACTCTCCAGACTTACATACAGTAAAAGGCAGCCATTTTACAGTAGCTCAGAGATGGCCCCCTCCCTTCCTGCTGCTACCTCAATAATATCAGGCCCTTGCTCTCATCATGTGACACACATTTCCTTGTTTTCTTCTTCTTCAAAGAAAAAATACAATACAATGAGGAAAAAACAAAGAGGAAGAGAAACAGAGAGACTTGAGTTGGCCCCAGGAACAGTTTCATTTAATAAAAGTGTGTGTTTGGTTTTATTTCAAAGGAAATGAGGATCAGTGTGTCTTTAATGCAGTATTTGTGAAATGCCCCACGTAGGAAAAAATAACACTGATAAAGCACAGGAGGCCTGCTGGTAAACCCCTAAATGGCTTCAATGTTATGTTTTGGCTCAGATGTTTTGAGACCCTGTGATTAGCCTCTAAATAAATGGGCAGCATTGTTGTCACCACACACACATAGCCTCTCATACATAATGCATCTGACTTTAAAAGCCCTGTATTTGAGAAAGCCTTCGTGTCTATGCTGCACTGTAATGAAATCATCAGTCTTATTTTGACAGCAGAAATCTAACAAAAAAAAAAAAAGTGAATTTGCTTTTTCACCACTCTCCTTGCGCCGCTGTTCCTATTAATGTTTGTGGGGAGTAAGTGCCCACAGAGAGCCTTTAAACATTAGCTGTGTTCATTCATCTCCCACTGTTCTCCCTTCCCATCACCCAGATTGATGGCCGATCCCGTGCATTCTACATCGCCAAAGAGCTCGTCGACTCAGAGAGACTGTGAGTGTCTGCACTCCCCATTTGCACACCTCTCCTGAATGTCATCGAATGTCTCAAATGTGCTGCATCAAAATCTGATGTTTTGTCTTTTTGAGGCACAGTATCTACTCTCCAATTCCTCCCAACTGCCAATTACTTGTGTCTTGTGTAACTTATTAAACACACCAACCTTGCCCCTGCCCTGCTACATACATCGTTCTTCTGATGTAGTTTTCCCATCATGCATAATTTAGAAAATTTAATGAGTCTTGTAGAAAGATTAACATAGTTGCATAGAAGGTTGGAAATTCCTTTTCACGGTTTAATTAAATCTTGTGTTTCTCTCTTCTTGTTTTCCAGACATGTCAGCGCCCTCAAGTATCTTCAAGAGGTAAAAAAACAAAACCCTTTGCTGCCACGCCATAAGCGTGTCACACTAGCTTCAAATGTCTCCTGCTTCAAGGCCTATTACATTTTCTTGACAACCTACTGATAACATTATATCCTGCGTCTGCTCTACAGTCTCTGTCTCCTTCTTCTACTATGCTCAGGTTTATCAATGTTATTGCAGCAAGATCTACTTCCGGTTTTGATAAAGTAGACATGTTGTGCCCTGGTGTGGTCAGTTGTAAGATGACGCAGCCTGCGTTAACCAGGCGCTCTCGGTGACGCTGTCCTTGTATCATTATTCAAGTGATATGTGTACTGATACCCAAGGAACTTAATTGGCAGACTGCTACCTAAAAATCACAAAAAGGCAACAAAACAAGTATAGTTAATGCAGGACTGAGGATTTAAAGGTGAGCTGTGGTAAACCTCTCGAGGTCGACCATGCATTACAGCCAACTGTTGTCATCTATTTCCATCATTTCTCACTCACTGCCTGTCAAAACAAGACCGCATCCCTGCAGAGTTAGGAGCAAAGGCAGATATTCACCAAAAAATACTGCAAAAAAGCTTCAAAGAATTATTTAGAATTTGTATCGAAAGGAAAGATATAGAAAAGAGGTCAGATGGCAGCACATTTTAAAGAATGGCATGGAATGAGCAATGGAGTTGCTATTAATGTTACGATTGCCAGTACAAACCTGACAGGTAGAGTCATTGAACCCAGAGAAGCCCATCAGTCAGCCTGTACCTTATAACCTTGAATAACGTCATAACCTGAATTTCATATCTGTGTCCCCTCGCTATGAAAGCGTGCTGTGAGTGCAAAAGCAGCTGCTTTGTGTAATGTGTAATTGAATGCCATTAAATAGCAACTAATGCAAATATTATACAATGGACCCCATCTGATAATCATAAATCTGCAATCTCATCATGATGCTCAATTATACTAATTAGCTGCCGCATGCCAACACTGACAGAAACATATGCTGCAAGTCAATATGGGCATCAGTGCTTCAGAACTGACATTTTGGCCGCAATGCCTGTGTTTAGCCTGAATGATTAATTCAGTGTAAATGATCTGTTTTCACAAATTCTGACTTGTAAAGAGACAGAGAAACCTTGGCTTAAGCTCCTCCTTGGTGTAACCATGCCACTTCATTGACTCTTTTTGCCACCTTTCAAAGGTGACATTGAGGGCTTTTTCATCATACTGTTGCATAATGCATAGGTACAGTGTTAGGGTCTTGTCATTCTTCAAACTTCACACTGGGATGTGTCGAGATGTTATTTACCATTTGATGCAGAGGGATGTCATAATTGGCATGAAACTTGAGTAATTCAGCTGGGACCCACTCCAGCGGCACAGCATGCACAAACACAGAGTTTGTTGGTGTGGGGGGGGGGGGAGAACAGGAGCAGCGTTAAGTGAGAGGCACACATGAGCTATTGTTCCATTGTTTGATAAGGAATAACAAGAATACAAAGAATTTCCAAACCCTGTCTCCACATAGGAAGGGAGGCCGTGCTCCTCTTCTAAAGGACTTTCCCCATAACAGCTTCAACATATGAGGCTCAGACTCTCTTTTTTTTTTCTCGTTTGTAACCCGTGACCTCTGAGCAGATTCTCGGTGCTGAGTTATGACCGAGCATGACTGACTGCTCAACCAACTGCTTAACGCTGCTTCTTGACCTGCCTTACGTGAGGAAAATAGGGATATGGTGGAGAGTGGACTGGCGAAATGGAGAGTAAAGCTCTTCTCACTGTCTTCTCTCTTATGTGTGTGTGTGTGTGTGTGTGTGTGTGTGTGTGTGTGTGTGTGTGTGTGTGTGTGTTTTTGTGTATGTGGGGGTGGGGGTGGGGGGTGAGTGTTTGTGTCCAACCCTGTGAGACAGAGTCAACCAGAGCTGTTCTTCTCCCCGGCAGACATGATGAATGTTAACTCTAACGCGATCGATTGTGCATGATGAACGGTATGTTCTGAAGCGCCCAGTGTCACCACATTGTCTCGCGGTCGACTGGGACAACTCTATTTGCTTTATGTCTGTGCTTTACTCTGTACTGGAATAGATGGGCCCCAGGCACTTATGCTTTACAGACACACATAGGCTTTATATATGACATGAGTTGGGCAGACAGCTTTGCCAACAGAGAAAACTGAGATTTTTTAAAGCATGTTGACACCTGGTAACGATTCACCTACTTTCATCTGTTTTTTTGTCTTCATTTGCTGAGTAGATAAATAACCTCTCCACTGGTTTTTCACTCCCATGTGCAATAAGTCCTCATATTAGTCCTCTAAATCACAGACGCTGCAGCTATTAATCCCTGTGGCTTATGTTTTATGTGTGCTGAATGGACTTCAATGGAACATTATATATCAGTGAATTTTTCGGCTCTTGTCTACTGAGAAATTAAAAGTGGGGATGTACAAACCAGCATTGTGTCATTGAGCACCAAGGTCATTATGCAACAGCACCTGGTGTGTAAGTCTTGTGCAAGTAGGGCCGCCTTTCCTGAATGCCTGGACAGAGCCCAAAGTGGTGGGCAGGCACTGAGGTGATTTGAAGGGAGGGTGGCAGGAAGGATGTTTAGGGGGATCTGACCTTCCTGCCTTCCATTTTCTCTCCCTCTTCATTCCTCATTACTTTATGCCGTTCATTTATCCTGCTCACCCTCCCTTCCTCCTTTCATCCTAACTACCATTTCCGACATTCCTCTCTCTTTTCCACACCACACTTCTGTCTTATTAAAAGTCACACAAACCCTGTTTTCCCTCTCTTGCGCAGGACTTTAGGTCAGCAGTGACAGAGGCTGAGGGTGAGGAAGGGAAGCCTGTGCTGGAGGAGCAGAGGTTAGGAGAGATATTGGGCGTGCTGCCCCAGGTCTACACCCTCCACAGCAGCATCCTTGCTGAGCTGGAAGAACGCATTACTCAGTGGTAAGAAGCACCATGGACTGTTGGCCTGTTGTCATACATCAAATACAGCTGAGCCAGAGTTGAGACAGACTAATGCAGTATGGAGTAAGAGACTATGGACATAATTCTCCACTGATGTCACAATAATTATACCATCCTACCCCTGCTTTAAAGTGCACAGCAGGATGATGTACAGTAGTTCTAGTGCCTTAGTATGAGACCCTCAGCAACAACTTCTTTCTTCACTCAGCATTTTAAGATGTTCCACAATCATGAAAGGGACAACGTAACCCCTTAGAGACCAAAATGCTGTGCAGTCACAATGAATGTAGCATTTTTTGTAAAGAGAACGATTTTCCACATGCACAACTTACAATCAAAAGTCAAATATTTATCTGTTTGCAGAAGGTTGTCATTCCAATCATTATGGAAAGCAATAATTAATTTATTAGTAATAATAATAACTTACAGACACTTGGAATTCACTGCGATTTATACAGTAGACTTGTTTTGATTTTTTTTTCTTTAACTCGCAAACATTCACTGTACATGAAGTGACTAAAAATAATTAGTACTTAGTACTTAATTTGATTTTCTCTGATTTTCCGTTTTGTGTAGGGAGGAGAGCCAAAGGGTAGCTGATGTGATCCTGTCACGTCGGGAGGACTTTGGGGTGTTTGACACCTATATCTCCGAGTATGATCGCAGCATGTCCTTACTGGAGGAGAGCTGCAGGAACAACCAGGCCTTCGCCAGCATCGTCAAGAAGTTTGAGGTAAACACTGAAAATACAGACTCAAACCTGAGCAGATAAAGGCAGCTCTTACTTGTGTGTGTCTCCTGCTTGTGTTGGTATGTGTTTTACTGAGCAGACTAAATGTGGGTTTGGAGCACTGTTCAATACCAAAGGATTCTCTCCAAAGGCTAACAGGTAGAAGTATTTTGACAGTCACATATTCAAATCTCAGGTTCAGTTTCCATGTTTGTGGAGGGAAAGGGAAGCCTTGTGGGTGTTTCCAAGGAGAAAAGAACGAAGCTTGTATTTCCCCTGGCACTCACTCGGCGACCCTCAACTTAGATTTTGTCACCCAGCTTCTACAGAGAGATTATGGCCTTTCTAAATCCTCTCTCCATCCCCTCTCCATGGGACTGACCTTTCCACTCTCATGCTCGCATATTTCATACCCACTCCACACCAAATACTAATTCTTTGTCCAGCATGAATCTCTTCATCCGTGATCTTCCCTGGAGAGCAGGGAAGTGGGATTTGGATCACCGGATCAAAATTCAGCAAAAGCTCATTGTAACACTGTCATAGTGGTCCACAGATTGTGTGCTTGGTCAACTTAATCAACACTTAATCCTTATGTTAAATTGAAATGGGTTTAGTCCAGGCTGGGAACAATACAAACAAACTGACTATTTTTAACTAAAAGCCAGGATATCAAGAGAGCCCATAGAGAAGAATAAAGCTGTGTCCATGTCTATCGAATTGATTCACAGTTTAAAACGGCTGTGCAGGTTACCCTGAATAAAAAAAAATACAAAATAAAAATGATTTCCTCATATTTAGTCTTTGTTTAGTAATTAGTAGATTTTATATCCAATATTTAGTGCTTCAATTTGTGTATCACATATTAGTAAAAACACTTTCCCAGGCTTCTGTTTATGTTAAAGTTTGGGTTTCACAACTCAGCACCTTTCTTCCTAAATGTTTGCATTACCAGTCCCATGTTGTTCTCTGATTCACTGTGAGTGGCTGACAAAATGGTTCCAGGCGTTTCTAGTTTGATAAGAAAAGCGAATGGACAAGGTACCAACTGTCTCCGCTCATGAATATTCAGCAGCATCTGCCCCTTCCCAGGATCACTTAGGCTTTGCCAGACTTAGTGGCATTAATGTAAAGAGAAGGGAGTATAGGTAAGAGAGGAAGACTTTGAACTGTCACCATGTTCAGTAAACAATGACCTTCAGTATCTTACAACATGTTCTCACGCTTGGTCTATGTCAGGTAAAAATGGAGCCCTTGATAAGCTTGATCAAAGTTAATAATGTGTCACTTCATTTTAGGCTCACAAAGTTGATATTAGCCCCTTTTCTGACATCATAAATCATCTATCTGGAGCAGCCATAAAATGGATTGATTTAGAAATAGGAATAAGTGTATGAAAGGATATCATCTTAAGGGCACAAGAATATTTTTTTTCCCTGTGGAAAGGTTGGTCAGAATAAATATTGGGTTTCCCTACTCCTCACTTGTGTCCATGTAAAGACTGTGATTCATCTTACACCTCTAAAATTAACACCCAGAGGCATATTCAATAACCTTTCCTCAGTCCACTGGCAAATTCAACACACCAGCCACAACAAACACACACTGCATATTGTATTTACGTTTCCCAATATGAATATAAGCCTGTAATCGGGGTCTGTCCTCCACACCCTCCCACACCAGGGAATTATGTGTGTGTGTGTGTGTGTGTGTGTGTGTGTGTGTGTGTGTGTGTGTGTGTGTGTGTGTGTGATGTTGAATCAGAGCACTGCCTTGGGAATTGCAGGGTGTGTGTGACCCCACTGTAATGAGGTAGAAGGAGGGCTAAGGGAGAGCTAGGGGGATCGTACGGGTCACACAATAGACTATACCCACAACTGAGAGGGACGACGCTCATTAAATTAATCTGTTGGTTGTGTGACACTTCACAAGTCATTATACTTCATAGGAGTGGAAATACCCATCTGAATGTCTTCATTTACTGCTTGCAGCCGTTCTTTTGCAAATTTGCAGTGTTCATTCATCCCTTTATCAGCCTCAGGCTACAGTATTTTCTTCTCTTTTGCTGTTTGGAGACTTAACCCCTTACCTCCCTCAACACCTCTCTTTCTTCTCTACCCGCCTGCTCCTCCATCATTATTGCTGCAAGCCAAAGTCCAGCAGTATAAGTGGTAGTAATTTCATTGTGGATGTGGTGATGACAGTGATGAAGTAGCCACAGACCCTGATCGGATCAGAGCTAGACCCTTACAGGATTAAAGCCTCCTCTCCACAGCCAGTTGCTTGTTTACCACACCATCTATAAACATTGGCCAACACTGTGTGGTGTGTGTGCCTGTGTCTCCCCTTTCTGTGTGAGAGTGTTTGTGCCTCGTTGTATTTGTGTCTGATTGTTTTGCAGGGGCATGTCCATACACGAATTGTGTGGATCTCCTGAAACTGGTTTTATGAAATCTCTTTCCCAAGCACTCCAGCTTGGATTTATATTCATGTCATGGCCCATGTTTGTGTAAAGCCTGGTGTGTTTTCTCTTGTGCAAGAAGCCCATGAGGAGAGGAGGCGGCTGTGCAGCAGGTGGAGTGAGAGCGATAGAGGGAGAGAGCGATGGAGTGAATTCCTTGTAAAGGCAGCTGGGCAATGAGGCAGACAGAAGCTAATTAGAGAAGCAGCCTCCTTTACAACTCCCCAATTAGATCAGCTGTGTGTGTGCAGGCAGCAAATCAGCTGGCCGTGACAGAGTCTGAAAGGTGTGTTTGTTTGTCCGTGCATGTGCGTGTGTATGCGTTTATCTCCTAGCACAAGGCATCACACGCTCCCTCTTCTCTCCTCTTCCATTTGGCTCGCTGGCCCAAACAAACCACACGCTAATTAGCATCTCTGGAAAGCCACTTCTTCTGAACAAGTGTCAATTGGATGACAATTTACAAGCAACACTTGAGGAAAGCGGATTTTCTGAAGCCAGGCGGGTTTAATAATGGAGAGCTGGTTATTATTGTACTGGATGCATCATGCAGTGATCAGGAGGGAGGAGGAAGGGGAGAGGGGGGCAGAAAAGTGGGAGGAGCTGTAGAAGTAGAAGTTGAGTGTGTGAGAAGTGTATTCTTGAGGGCCTGCTCATTAAAAAAGGCATCAGCTCTCTGTTTGACTTTTAACTCACCTCCTGCACTCTAGACTGGGATCATGAAAACAAAGAGTGGTGTGTTCAACTCGGATCCTCCCCTTTTCAGGCCTAATCAGTGGTATCTCACCACAAGCCCAAGGAGGGGCTGTGGGGAGGGGTGCATCAATAATATATTGTATGAGTTAGTTTGTGTGTCTGAGATGAGGTAAGTATGTTTGTGTGTGTTCTTGTTTGTGTCCGTGTGTGTGTGTCTGTGTGTGCAGTATAAATAAGATGAAGATGCTGTTTCCCGCAGGGTGCTATCTGTGCCTCTCTATTGAAGGATAGGACTTCATTGGATTAGAAAAGACTAAACGTGTGTGTGTGTGTGTGTGTGTGTGTGTGCGTGCCCAGTCCCCCGTTGCTCCTCTACCGCTCAGGGCATAAATACCTGTCAGAGACAATTAGATCCTGATTGATTTTCTAAAGCTCTCTTTGATTGTGCCAATTTCTGTCCCCTTTCACCTGCAAATGACTACTGAGAAGAAGAATGGGAGTAGTTCAGGTTTTTTGTGTCCTGGAAAGATGCGTGAAGGTCAGCCAGTCCGAACAATATTCCCTTGGTTACTTGTGACCTTGACTTGTAGCATTGTATTATAGAGGTTACCTACATTTAGAAGACACAGAGCTGTGGTGTCCTGGGTGCAGTCCAGGGACACCCAAAGGTTATTGGGTGGGACATCATCATCACATTGAGGAAATTTTTAATTTCACTATAATTTTATTCATCAGAAATGCTCAGATGTCTGTGCCATATACAGTTAAACAGTAGAGAGCCTAAGTCCGTCCCCTCAGCTTCTGCCCTATGGGACCTTATTTTGGCAAAAATATGTACACACTAATTTTTTTATCCCATTTGAACTGTACCCTGAATTAAAAAAATGATGGTTGTTAATTTAAAAGACAATTTGTCCGTCAAGACAGCCGCAGCTTGTTGAAAAACAGTAAAGTAACATTTAGTTTTGGGTGAAAACTGCTCAATGAACTATAGCTCTCTCTCACACAGTACTTGTCATCAACATGTTAATGCTGTAATGCTAGCTAACATCCATTGATTGCTTGCTACCAGCTAGGTTACATTGCTATGTTCCACGCACAAATGTATCTCACCTGATGTTTTTAATCCATCGACATTTTGTCCTTTCATCATCTACACATGTAAGTTCTTTAACATAAGCTTCAGTCATTGAGAGAAAAAGTTACGTCACATACGCGACTTTTGGGCTTGTCGTCTTTCCAATTACGTATTTTCACAGTCTTAGACTTCAGCAGTTTAATGACAAACTCCAGCTGTCTTGATTTGCAAAATGATCTTGTGTAATTCAGGCCACAATTCAAACAGGATCAAAAAATGTGTTGTCGCCATTGAGTACCGTGCATATTTTTCCAAAATAAGATCCCATGCTGGTTCACAGGAAGGGGAGGGACTTATGCTCTCTATTAAATAAATGAACACTAATAAAAAAAAACTTTTCATATAGGATACAATCCAAGTTCAAGCAAAGACAATGAGTGACTGGGACAAGTTTAAAGCATCTTTACCATAACATTTTTTGAAAAGTTGTGATATATATATATATATTTCCCTGTTTTGAAAATCTAACTAGTGTGTGTGTGTGTGTGTGTGTGTGTGTGTGTGTGTGTGTGTGTGTGCAGACAAGAAGCCCAGAAGAAGCTGAAGTCCCACTGAAACACCAGCTGCTGCAGATTATAGTGAGGATACTTCAATATCGAATGCTGCTCACAGGTAACACACAAACACATGCATAGAAATCATTAAAGAAAGTCATTTTAGCAATTACATCTTAGTAATAATTATCTGCTAAACTTAGTGTAGAGTAACAGTAGCACATGTAGAGAAGATTCAGCTGACTCAGTAAATTACATGGCAATATCTAGCTAATGCTGGTTTCACTCACAATGCCATTTTTAAACTTGCATCACTTCGATCGCTTTCACAATGCGAAATCTGAATAAACAACCCACCATTACAGCTGTATGAACCCAAAACAAACATTTTGCTGTGACTTTGTTGCAATAAACGGATCAAACTGATGCCGAAATAACCACACCATGATGCCGATTTGTTAAGTCATGCTTTGTCAGGTCTGTCAGAAAGATTACAAGCTTACAACTTCAAAGAATGCTTGTTTTTCAAATGGAGTTCGAGTCGATCAGGGCTATGCTATGCTAACTTATTTTACAGTAAAGTACAGTGATAGCTGGAATCAAGAGACAGACACATCAGATTTCAGAACCAGTTTAACTTGCCTCGTGCACTGATCACTTAAAGAATTAAATTGTCACCATTTTCCTTAAGGTGGGTTCACACCAACCTTGTTTAGTCCAGTTGGAGTGTTTACCCTCCTGGTGAGATTCATTTGGGTTGGTGTGAATGCCAGACTCAAATGAACAAACTAGCTGGAAAATTGAATCAATGCATCAGCCTTGCACTGGTTTGATTCAGGAACTGGACCTTTAGGTGTGAATCCGCCTTTAGCAAGAGTTCAAATGTATTTAAATAGTTCCGTTTGAGCGCCATGTTTTCATGTTTTGGCATTTTTTTCTGTCTTCTCCAGATTACCTGAACAACCTCTCTCCTGATTCTAAAGAATATGAGGACACACAAGGTAAAGCTGCAGAATGGGGCTCCGTGATATTCATAACCATAATAGCGATGTTTTTTCAGTGGTCAAACACTATATGCATGCACACTGCAGCTGCTCGATATGTATCAGGCCCTAGTTGTTGAGTCACAGTCAGTGTGTGTCTGTATTCAATTCATTTAGATAAATCTCTCTCTTTCTTTCTCTGTTTGTGTTGCAGCTGCCTTGGTGATCGTGTCCGAGGTGGCTGACCAGGCCAATGACAATCTGAAACAGGGGGTGAGTTTACTCTGGATACACTCCATGTGTTTATAACATTCACACTGTTTAGCCCCTGTTGAGCTTGATATATATTCACAGCCCAGCGTGCCGCTATTGAGGCACGTCTTTATTCTCTGTTTGGCAATGAAAGAGCAATTTTGGGATGGAGCTGAAGCGTGAAGAAGTTAGACAGCTAAGGTTTCCCTGTGTGTGAATCCTTCTTCTAAATGACATGTTGGAGTGAAGGAGAGGTCTATCCCTCTTTGGCGCCGGCCTCCACAACTTGTTGATTAACGCATGGGGCAAGGAAAGATGATGTCATCAGAAAGTCCCAGGTGTATGATTACAAAGGGAGCAGTGTAAGGGTGGGCATGACTTATGCTCCCCCTCAAACATGAGCAGTCCATGGAGATCATTTGCTAACCCCACAAACCCCGCTATCTTTCTTGCCTCTCACTGTCAAGATCCCCAGTGCCTTTGTGTTCCATCCCCCTACCAGACCCCCCCGCCATTAAGTATTCAGTATCACATCCCTTTCCGCCACCCTCCCTTTCATTCATGAACACACAGGGACAGTTTCATTCTCTGTCTTCTCTTCCATCTATCCCTGGATAGTCTCCTGCCCATCCCTAAGCTCTCTCTGCTCCCTCAGGAGAACTTGCTGCGTCTGGTCCACATAGAGTACAGCGTGAAGGGCAAGAGGGACCTCCTGAAACCCGGAAGGGTGAGAACTTCTTGCCAGTGTTAAAGTTTCACTAGCAAAACATTGTTTTGTAATAACATGTGAACAGCAGTTGAAGGCCTTCACAGGGTCTAAAACATTTGACCGCCTAACATGCCTTCCTTATATGTGTTTTCTCTGTGTGTGTTGTTTCTTTTGAAAGATGTTTGTCAAAGAGGGCACACTCATGAAGGTCTCAAGGAAAAGCAGGCAGCCCCGACATCTGTTTCTGGTAATATTTCATTGTTCTTTCTGTATCACTCTCACTTTCAGATACATTATTAGACTGTAAAGGTAGCATTTATTCCCCTTTTGTTCCCTTCCGTACATTCAAAGTGATATTATTTCAGCATTTTGGGAAATATGCGTATTACCTTTCTTGCTGAGACTTAATGTAGAAGTAAAGATCTAATGCCACTTTCATATGTGTTAGCATAAAGCAAGCCTCGATCTGTCCAAGGATAAAAAACAATCTGCCCAGCAGAGCCTATAAAGTTCACCATAGTTGTGTAAAAGTGACAATTTGTGGTTTTATTAGGGGATTATGTGCCAGGGTATTTCTTGGCCAGGCACAGTGCCTTCCTGGAGTCTGTAGTTTTCTGGCAACCTCACATGATGTTTTTAGGACAGATTAATCAAACGAGATATAACATAAGCTTCAGATGAGTTGGTAGGTGTATTTTTTTTTTTACTTTGGACAAATCTAGGCTAGCTGTTTTCCTCGGTTTCCAGTCTTTATGCCCTGCTGGACAGATATGGGAGTATCAATCTTTGCGTCTAACTCTCAGCAAGAAAGCAAATAAGCATATTTCCCAAAATGTCAAACTATTTCTTGTAGGTCATGAAAATTATTCCATGCTGTCTGGAAGTATATTACATACTTTTTGCCACCCTTTATTGAAGCTGTATGATGTTTTCTGAGTGACATATTGTTTCTATGTATCTCAACTAGAGTTTAAAATAATGTTCTGTGGGTTTGAACAATATCTGGATGCACACCATGAGCTTGTATTGACAAAGGGGTTAAATCATTACCACATAAGTGATTCAATGTGGTGCACTACGGTTGAAAACACCTGCCGTATTATTGAAGCGCCGGTGAAAACAAAGCTAGCGTGGTCTGCGAAAATATGGGGGAATGTTGGGCGGAGGTCGGTCTGCGAAGTAGGTGAGGTTGGGAGGGGGGGGCTGCGAGGCCAAGGCTGTAAAAGACCTCCACTTGGCACCACACCCATCAAGAAAGGGCCTCCCTCTCCGCTCTTCTCCTCTCCTCTCCTCCCCACTCAGGACTTGTTTTCCAGGGCCCCACTTCCTTACAGGATGTTTGGTGTGGGTCACTGGATGCTGGCTTCCTGTGTATTGGGAGGGGACTGACAGCAAAGTGAAGGCCAGACACCCTGTAGAATGCAGGGAGGGGGAGGTGATAGAGAGAGATGGTGGTGCTACACAAACATTCATCGTGAAATAGAGAAGCCCACTCTATTGTTCCATGTGCAATCAGTGCTGTCTCATGTTATGAGTAATGCTTGAGCTACATATCCGCGGAAGCAGCATTTATGATTTTGGCTTTTTCTAGTTGATCCAGATGGATCACAACTTGAAGATATGGATTTATTTATCTTTCTAAATTTTACTGTATTCCATCATTCTCTCTGTCCTTCTAAATAGGATAGCAGTTGAGCTAAATAGCTGAAGAGTACTGGAGGGTGATCCTTGTAGGGCATTAGGGTTATATAGCCATTCGCCAAGTGGACGGCTTCAGTGGGTCACGTGTTATTTATGGGCTTTTAAGGAAAGAAAATCCAAACAACAGTGAAGATGAAAGCCATCACTCACCTAAGCGACAGAGAAAAGCTGCAACCATGTCACAAGCCTGGGCTCAAAGAAGTAAGAGAAGCAGGGTGAATGAGTGAGGGCAGGGATTAGATATATAAAGCTGTCAGAGGGAAGAGAGTGTGAGTGAAAGAGGCAGGTGAAGGTTTAGTGGATGAGTTGAAATACTGAAAAAGAAATATCTTGGGTGCCAAGGGGTCAAGTAGGTACATGCCGTGCCTCATCTGGGAAAGTCGTTTGAGAAGTCTGTTAACTTGGCTCTTGGTTGGGTTTCTGTGGAAGGAATCTTTGAGTAAATGAGCAGCGCAGGGTGGAGCAGACAAATTGCTGTGGCTGCAGCCCAGAGGTCGCAGGCAGGGCTCAGCCCTGGCTATCATGCGCTGTTTTGTCTCCAGCCAGTGAATCTGTAACTGCGGCTGTTTGTGGTGTTGTTGTTGTAGTGAAAGTGGCCGGTTCCACCCAGTCCTGGTTCTCAGTGTAGCCTGAGAAGGCTGGAAGGGCGAGGGGAGGCCTGGAGCCCGGAGCAGGGTGGAGAATTCCTGGATGCTGCCTTTACAGCCCCAGCGGATGTTTAGAGCACACATTAGGTGTGACCAGTGATGTCATCTCTTTTGTATGGGAAAATATGAAATACCTCTCATAACACAATGGACTCTCAGTGTGTTCACGGGATCACAATGCTTTTGGTCTGACCAGCAAATAAACACTATTAATGCTTTTTTTGTTGTTGTGTGCATGCATACATGGGAATTTTGCACTGAGGGGTTGCACAGACATGTGTGAATGCTGTGAAAGGAAACATAATCTAAGCAGTTGAGCCCAGACAATCGTTTTCAAGAAAGAAAGAATACATAAAGACGTGTGTGTTGCAATTTTAGATATGTCTGTGAAGGTAACACCACCACCTTGTGGTAAATTCTGGGAATTACATTCAGAATAGTTGAGTTCACATTTTAATTTATCTACTATGTTGTTCATTTGAAGAGCATGATAAACAAATGAAATAAACATAATATACCTTAACCATCTTATTTGCTCTTTCTGTGTTCTTTATCAGATGAATGATATAATGCTGTACACCTACCCTCAGCAGGATGGGAAATACAGGCTTAAGAACACACTTTCTCTGTCCGGGATGAAGGTACATTAACTTTGCCCATCTCTGACTATCTCATCTCCAACTTCTCTGTACAATGTTTATTGGCTGAACTGTGTCTTTGCCCCTCACACACAGGTGAGCAAACCTGTCCTAGACAACGTGCTGAACTGTCTTAGGATTGAGGTGTCTGACATCACTATTACACTCTCAGCCAGGTGAGCATCCGAAAGCTCCAAAACCTTGAAATAAACAGTGTGAATTTGTCTATGACTTTTCTGCTGTTCAAAATGACTCCAGACATGAAGCCTAAAGTGTTTCAGAATTGTCAGGTGTGATTGTTGGGCTGTTTCTCTCTTCAGCTCAGTTGGAGAGAGGGAGGACTGGTTCCACACATTGAGTCGAGCCATAGCAGACCATGCTGCAGGACTCTGTACGTTTGGTGGACCCTGCAGTGAGGTAAGAAATGTTTTTAAAGCCTCTTTGATGAATTTAAAACTAGTTTTCATATGGGTTGGTTCACAAAATGCATCAACTAAAAGAGAAACAGTAATAATGTAGTTTGACTAGTTAAAACACATTTTACTACTGAAATATGTAATATTCCTTAAACTAACACTAATAATTGGGTGTGTTTTGTAATCGCCACCTTCTGTCTCACCACATACTAACATACGGTTACAATAAACCTACCTACCTACCTACCTTTCTGCTTATAAAATCTTTCTACTCTTTCTAATAGGCCCGGGAGAAGTTGTGGATGGCTCTGGGTGAGGCTGCTCCTGTACTGGTGCCAGTTTCTCATGTGATGATGTGCATGAACTGTACCTCTGACTTCAGCCTCACGCTGAGACGACACCACTGCAACGCCTGTGGCAAGGTCAGATACACAGACCTGCAAAAACTACTTTGGCTTGTTGGTGATCAGTCTTTACCGCAGTTTTGTGCCACTGTACTTGATGCCAAGTTTCAGGAGATTGCCAACCTGGACTAGAAGTACTAATAGAAAGATAATAAAATAAATGGCTATGTATAGCCATTATTCTATGTTCACTGTTTAATATCCATAAACTGTTGAATGAAAGAGTCATAATGTCAGTCATCAAACTGGTCACATGTTTTATTTATTTATTTATTTTTTCTGACTGTGAGAGTATTTATTGTTGTTGTTAATGGTCATTGCTCCTTTTGGTTCAAATATCAAGTATCAGGGGGGTCAAAGCAATGGGACCCTGTCTGTGGTTTGTAAGTCTTTATATTCTGTCTCTCTGAACAGGTGGTATGTCGTGCTTGTTCCAGGAACAGATACCCACTGAAGTACCTCAAAGACAGGGTGGCCAAAGTATGTGACCATTGCTATGCTGAGCTCAGGAAAAGAGGTGAATCTCAGCTTTCTGTATGTAGAAGTGGCTCACAGGTGGATGGGTACAGTGGAAAGAAAAATATCTTTGTATATTTCCACTTTGATATGGTATTAACTGTGTGTGTTTGTAGGTGGTAGTGTGTCGGGGGCGTGCGGTAACTCCAGCCCTCGGACTCACCGGGCCAGCCGTCCCCTCTCGGCTGTATTCCAGAGCCTGCAGCCGCCTAGTTTGTGGAAGAGCAGGAAGAGCACCTCCCCTCTCAACCAGGTTGACTACAATTCACATTTGCCATCTGTACCTATATTTCATTTCAAACATGCATTTGACAAGCCTCAAAATAGGGCACCTTCTGGGGCCAATTTTGATCACAATGTAATTTCATTAATTCCATTTCCTCTTATCATTGTGAAGATTGAGGTTTATGCACAGTTAGTGATGCTCAATTTAAGATAGTTTGTTTTGTATGAAATCATGGTCTATTATTCACTAAGCACTAAATAAAGAGTGTTGCTGTCCGGGTAGCTTGAGCATTACTTGGAGTTTTAAATAGTCCACGAACATTTTCATCAGCTTGTGCAGGAAAGCCTGTTTGGATAACTTGTAAAACGGTATATATCTATTAAATGGAAGCCATAGAAACAGAAGTGGCAATACAAACACACTCCTCTCCTAATCACAGAAACATAAACAGACCTAATTAACAGACAGTGTTTTGTGTTGTGAATTTCAGAATTCTCTGTGCTGTTTCAGTGTCTGACTTACTAGCCGGTTCGATCTGCTCTGTACAGCTTTACGCAGTTTCTGTCAAAAATAGACTCTCAGCATATTCTATGCGGAGAGCCGGTGGAATCCAGGTGGATTCCCAGTGTTTAATCAGTGTTGGTGACAACATATAACCTTGACCATTGAAAATCATCATTATTACTATTGTCAAGCAGCTAATCCACTTTCACAGACTGACTTTTTGTAAGATAGACATAAAGTGAGCGTTCCCTGACTGGGAATCAAACACAGGCGGCGGCAGTGAGAGCACCGAAGCTTGTGCAGTAATGTATTTTTGCATAACTCATAAAACAGTCATCTATATCTATTAAATGGAAGCCACAGAAACAGTAGTGGCAACACAAACACACACCTTTGCTAATCACATAATAATAAACAGACCTAATATTATTAAAACATACTAGAAGATGATGATTTAACTGTTGTTAACTAACTAACTTGTGAACATGACTATGTATGCTGGTCCTCACATTCTCCATCTATAGAACAGACTTGATTCAGTGACTACCCTCCAGGGAGAGTTGGTGGTAGTGTTAGCCCCCTAGTCTGCCTTTGATTGGGTTAGCCAGGACATGATGCAAAGCTGGTGTGCGTCAAGTGAGAGTTCTTGAAAATCTGGTGGTTGGAAAAATTGCGCTTTTCAAAATTTTTCAGCTAAATGAGTGTTCTGTAGTGTCACCTGTGATAGGGATTGTTGTCAAAAACAGCAAACAGGCTTCACACACCTCACTGATGGCAAAAAATTCAAAGTGAACACAGAAGTCGCCAATTGAGCACAGTAATATTTAGCACTTTAGCCAGACCCAGCATGCACCTGCTGGTCCTGCAACATTGTGACTGTGTTTGATTCAAGTCACTAGCATTCTTGCTGGGTGGGGCATTGAACCAGTGTTTACTTGAGGGAGATGCAACCTTGTTTTCAACTATGCCGAAGTACAATAATGTTAATGGTGAAATTCTTTATAATATTGCATTGTTGTACTGTTCACAAACCGCTAGGCCAAGCCTTAGACACTCTGCCAGTGCAAGTCTCCCTCCCAGCTTTTTTACATTTACATTTATTAATTTAGCTGACGCTCCAAAGCAACTTACAATTGCTATACACGTCATGAGGTCGCACGCCTCTGGAGCAACTAGGAGTTAAGTGTCTTGCTCAGGGACACAATGGTGGATGGGTCACAGTGGGGGATTGAACCCAGGTCTCTCACACCAAAGGCAGGCGTCTTCCCCATTGAATACCCATTTAATCCAATTCAATTAAATAGAGTAGTAAGTGATAGAGTAGAGTAGTAAGTAATGTTATCTTAGCGAAGCTGACAATGTACATTTTTTGCAGACATTGTCAGTGAGGTGATGATTCATCTCAGCGGTAATGTTTCTGGCTGCAGTATAACAACGCTCAAGCAGTGTTGGTGACAATATCAGCAGCATTCCTGTTGAATGTTTTCATGACATTTTCAAGTTATAATACACAGACTGTCATTGAGATGTGTCACAAATTACTATTTCTACATCAGCTAATCCACAGTAATTTTCACAGACATAAAGTTTGCATTCCCTGACCGGGAATCGAACCCGGGCCGCGGCGGTGAGAGCGCCGAATCCTAACCACTAGACCATCAGGGAACTGGATGTTACTGTGGCAAACTCTTTAATGCGAATATCTAACTGTTCAGCCATGAACGTTTGCATGTAGTGGAAAACAACTGCCAGTAGGGTTCACTATTTACCTTCTTACCCTTCTTCCTAGCTCCAGGGACTGGACAAAATAAGAGGAATATAATGCAATTCTGCCCCTTGAATTAAAAACTAGATTCATGGTTGACTTATGGTCAAATTATTGTTGTAATTTTGTTTGTTTGTGGTTTTGTTGTACTGAATTCTATGGTATTGTGAAAGGTTCAAGTTACATTATCCAGTGTCTCTATCTGTGTATCTGCATTAGATATACAGATAGAGACAGATAGATACAGATATTTTGTGGATCTAATCTGTCATGCATTTCATCAGGTGACACTTGCCGTGGAAGGCTCTGCCATGAGCGGCAGTCTGCAACGCCGGAAGAAGAGCAAAAGGAAGTGGAAGCGGCTGTGGTTCCTCCTCAAAGACAAGGTGCTCTACACCTTCACAACCTGTGAGGTGAGGGGGCACAGAGTCTCCCACACCAGCCCCAAAACACTCACACACTCTCATGATCACTCAATCACAGAGGCGTTTCCTCACCAGCTCTATCCATCTATTTTCTTCTGCACATCTGGCCAATGCAGTGCATTTCCACTGTTCAACCTTTCCTCCTGGGCAGAACACTTTATGTGACTAATGAAGGGATTCTCTGTGCTCTCTGTTTGATTTGACATGTGTGCATCTGAGTGCTCCACTGCTTTGTTCTCCATGAAGCATGAAGCAAGTTATTCACATATTGCTGCTGACAGCAAGATTGCTGTTTTTAACCTGCATGCCTGTGTCTTCATTCTGGCTTCTTCAGGATAAAGTGGCTTCAGAGAGTCTACCTCTGCAGGGCTTCACTGTCAAGCTGAGTGAGAGGCCAGAGGGAGAGGAAAGCAGTAACGTGTTCCATCTTTACCACAAGAAAACTCTGTACTACACCTTCAGGGCCGAAGATCAACACACTGCACGCAGGTATAGACATGACTAGATCGATATCTGAATTGGAGCTGTAGTTTCCTCTTAAAAGCTCATTCCCTGACCGGGAATCGAACCCGGGCCGCGGCGGTGAGAGCGCCGAATCCTAACCACTAGACCACCAGGGAACTGCCAGGAAACCTGTCTGAGGCATGTGTGGTATTTGTGACAGCAGGCAGGCAGGCTGGCTAAATTATCCTGCATAAACAGAGCTGTGCCTCTATAGTGTACTTTCTCACACTCCCATATGACTTGTGTATCTTATGAAAGACTGCTGTCCTAAGTGACAGTGAAAATGCCTCAAATAGGGGTGGATATTATTTATACCTTTAGTTTATTTTGTCCAGATTGACGCTTTTTTCAGGACCTAAAATACTTTGTGGTACATTTGTCCTTTCATGTAGAGATGTTTTGGTTAAAAGAGTTTCACAGCTTTAAAGTCTGTAACAGCTTTGGCAATGCACTGATCGTTTGAGAGCACTTTCTTATACATGTGTAGAATAACAAACAAGCAAATGTTATTTACTGTAGAGTTAGACTGACAAATCAGCCAGGTCAGTATATCAGCTGGGAAATGTCCCCATACATTTTTTAATCACAAATCTAAAGGATCCTATCAATATTGTTTGTTTACTGCCAGCTCATATATCATTATCAGGTTTTTAAAACTCCCAAATATCAAAATCAGTACCAGACTCAAAAATCTATTATTCTATATCGATATCATTTTCAAAGCAGAAGTTAAAAAACACTTAACAAAAGGATGAAAAGAGCAAAAAGGGAAATAATAGAGAGAAGACAAAAAAGAAACCACAAAAAGACATGTACAAACCTCAAAAAGACAAAGAAAACAAGTAAGTTTTAAGATCCCTTTTACAGATGTATAGATTTCTTGGTAATATACTATTTTAAAACTGGCTTCAAAACTGTTACAAAGTGAGTCGTATGTTTTTAATGCTGTATAGCAGTTTTAACAGGGCACTTAATTTAAGTTTGGGAAACGCCGCAGGGGTTGCAAAGTCATGACTTTTAATCCTTAGCTTGGATCAAGCTCAAATAGGATCTTTCATTTCCAATTGTGCAACCAATAGTATATATCTTTGTGAGACGTTCCCTGCATGGTAAAAGCCTACCTCTTTCAAACTCTTACCCCTTGCTGAAAATGTGTAGTCCTTAAGCCCAAGCCAAACAAAGAAGACATTATGCAACTGTTTTCTTAGGCTAAATAGCACTGCCCGTGACTAGTAAAGTGACTTTGTCATGTAAAATCGGCGGAGTGCCCCTTTAAGTGTCAAATACACCATTGTGTTAAAAGGTCCCACGTTCTTTTTTCTTGTGTTTCAGATGGGTCAATGCCATGGAGGAGGCTACTGTTTTATAGCACCTGCTCATATAATTGAACACACCCTGCTGTCTGTGACTGCTACAACTCCCTCTGTGGAGCACAACATAGCTACCTGCTGCATCTTATCTCTGACCATCAGCAGGGATTCATCAAGTCCGACCTGTTGTGGAATATTATGTGGCAATGTAATCACTAGGAGGATCTTAGACAAGGCTGCCACCCAGTGGTAAGGAGATAAAACTGGGGGGGAGTTAGAGGGATGTTACTATGTGGAAATCTCTGGTTGGATCTAACATTGTGAAAATCCTTTGGTTCCCAATGTGCTGATCCAGCCGCGTTCACAGGAGCCTTCACTTTTTAGGAGCAGCTTGGACATATCAAGTGCTTCACTGAAAAATTGAATTCCCTCTTTGCCTTTTTTCGAGGACCATCCCGCATAAGATTATCCTTCCTTTCCATTTTTCTGTATTTTGGTGTCTTTTACCTGAGGTTCCACTGGATTGTTAAACTGGTTTGGTTCAGCAGGAGAACATTACATCCTGCATTTATATATTATACATGAGACATTTACTGCCTGTGTCTGGTGAAAGGTATAACATCACTTGGCAAAAATATCAAAAGCAAACTTCGCTCCATAGTAGTATTCACAGCTAGTAAAAAGGAAAATATTGGTCACCGTTTTAGAGAGAAATTTGGTATTCTGAATATATATTGTGAAGTATACACTGCAAATACTGAAGTGAATTAAGTGATTTGTTTGTATAGAAATGATGATACATGTTCTGAATTAGAGGTCATTTCAATTATCACCGTGTGTGTACATTATATTTGTGGCGTTTGACACAGTGTTACTCTTGTATTGAGTCTACAAGGCTGTGGAATGACCCTCAGCATGACAGCCACTCGGCCCAGTTCTTCTGGAAGGATGAAAACTTTCAAAGACAGCTTGAATTTGAATCTGTACAGGTTTTGACACATTTGTCGCACAGTTCTGAAGTGCCAGTTGATTTCTTCTAGTTGAATGCAGCGCAATTTGCAATTGATGAATGTGCCTGATATGAAATTGTACTCCTTGTTTGTCTTCATGTTATCACAGTACTGTACTACTGTCATGTCTCCAGAAGAGACATTGATAACATTTGCTTTTTATCTACTCTTAATATATATACTACTAATACTAATGCTACTAGTAATACTACTAGTATTTTGAACAATTCATTTACAGTCCAGCAACATAAGAACATACTCTTATGCAATTTTTAGTGAAGCCTTTTTCATGCTGTATGTACACTGCTGGGTAAATCATACTTTAACCACTTAAATCATACTTTAACCACTTTGACTTACTGGAAACTGCTGAAAAGAAGCCATTGTCATACTGCCTATAGACTGTCAGTGTTAGAGTCATCTGAGCCGCTCATATATTCAGCAGTAGGGAGGACACTGGAGTTTCACTCTTATCTACTGTTCTGACATAGACATAGTAGATAGTTTCTCTTAAATAACCTACCTAAAGGCATTATCCGCTCCATTCAGAAAGCAGCTGCACTACATGTATTTCACTCCATCAAAGGGCATTATTTCTATAGCACACATTGGTTCATCAAGTATTGTTCAGCTACCTGTTTCTTATGTGCCATGCCTATAGTGTTATAATAGACTGTACTTCTTGCATATAGTGCATTGTAAATGTTTATGTATATAGCTACATATAAAAATAAACTCCTTTAAAAAGTGTACTTAATGTGCTTTCTTTGAGCAGTGATGTGCCTCCTAATCTTACACCTGAATCTGTTTCTTCATTATAAGTTATAAAACATAAACTGACTGGACATAGTGCCATGAACACCTGTACAATGAGACCCATTCCAATACAGCAGCCCATGTATAATTACTACATTTGTGAAGCGCAATGATCCTTTTTGATGAGAATTTGTCAGAAAGGTTCACTGTACGGTAAATTTAAGGCATTTTATCATAAGGTTCTAATATTATTCTACTCAACCCCTATATCTACGTGTACAATTACGAACAAAAACACTGTACAGTAAAAATGTTTGTATACAGTAGTTTAATCATATGTCTGACATATTCTCAGCAGCAAAAAATGAGCCCCACAAAAGCAGTGCTTGTTGAATGGTTGTAGCTATGAATTGTATTTGTTTGTACAGGTGTTCACATTGTGCTTGTCCCCTGTAACTGATAAATACTGTGATGATGTGAAAGTAAGTACATGATGTACCTGTGTGTGTGGGATTGGCAAACACAGTTCCGTTAAATGTCTCTTTCATCCAGCAGAGGGCAGCAGTACATCATGCCATAGAGATCTCATTTGGAAACTTCAGAGTTCTTCTTGGAAAGGAAAGAGTAAAATGTCATTGTGTGCAAAGTAGTGTGGCATGTATTATCCAGACGTTCCCTTCATGCTGCAGATATGCAAAGTCTCTCTACAAACTCTCTCTACACACACTTAACACATAGATGCATAAGATATTTTAGACATTTCAGTTAATTTTCTTGTCATACTGCTATTACTTGGGATTTCAATGTGTAATATTGGTGCATAGTGCCTTTAAGATCCAAACAATACTATTACTATTTGACAAATGTATTTGAAAATGGTCTTTCATGAGTGGCATATATATATATGTGTGTGTGTGTGTGTGTGCGTGCGTATAGAACATATATATATATATATATATATATATATATATATATATTTCAAAGGACTTTTACGCCCTCCCTACAAACAAGAAATACTGTATTTGTCAAGCCATTTATTGTACATAAGTCATGCTAAATCAGAATTCAACATTAATTTTCACTACACTGATTGACCCAAGGGAGGTACTCTAATTTTTTTAAGGTGACATATTTGCATTGCCCAGAGGGATTACACATCACTACTGTTAACTGTTGCCAGATGCAATTTGGTTAAATATAAAATACACATTCCCACAGCCAGTCGAGACCATAATCAGCCTTTCTTTTCTCCGGGTTTTTCCCAACCCAGCCCCAGCCAGACTGCTGGGTAATACAAGCCATCTCACATAAGTTAATTAATTATACCAAAGAGTTGTACAGAGTCAAAACGACCAAGTCAGACAGCAGTGGACTGCGACCAGGAAAGCAGTGGCTAGCATAAATATTTAAAGATAAAGAAACATCACTAAACACCATGAGTTAACCAGAGCAAGACCGATTTGAGAGCCCTCTAAAGAAAAGAAAAAGCACGTGGCTTTCATTTATCAGCCAGTACAGGTCCTTTAATAATTCAAAATTGACATTCAATTTGCTCATTAATAATTTTAAAAGGATGTTCATACAAATGATAAGGAAAGAAGGGAATTGAGGAGAATGTGTTATGGATACAGATCAAGACCAAAAGATAATTTTCAATTAGATGATAAGTAATGATGAGGTGACTGCATGTCAGTCAGAAAGTAGGCAGAACAGAAAATAGGAAGATTTGGGTTGCTCTAGATACACGATCCCAGGAGTGTCAATGACCCAATACTTACTTGAAGTAACAAAAGACAAAGAGAAGTGAGAAAGGCATTGAAAGTTGTTCATTTCCCACAAGCACCTGAAAGTTAAAGACACCTTGTTTCACTTCACGTCTTGATGGGAGCATGAAGACAGTCACAGGCTCTCTCATACGGAAACATATTCACAAAGCCTTTCCCTTAGTAGCCAGAAAACCAGAGATGCAGAGAATGATTGGATAATCGCCTATATGTTTGAATCAATCAATTCAGTCTCTAAAAAGGACCTCTACAGTAAAAGGATAGCTGGTATACACTTAAACCAGGAGGCCAATAAACATCTGAAATTCAATCGACTGCCCGTATTGCATTGCCAAAATACCAATTCTATGCATGCAAAAAGGTTCCGCGTGTTTTAAGATCAGACAGTGACACTTACAGAATATGCTGGGAAGTCCACGGGGACATGCTTCTGAGTAGACTATATGACACCAGAGTAGGCAGGTGAGCAACTTTCCAAGCTCTAATCTCAAAATCCTTTTCCAGTGCAGTACTGTAGACACACCTGACCAAACGTTGAGGTAAAAATAATCTGAGAAGAAGAGGTGTTCCATCTAATTATTATTGTCTAATGTTCCTGCTCACAAGAGCATTCATGTAAAATATGTCACACAAAAGAAGATAAACATGTATGACAGCATAACATAAGCAGCTGAGTACAATCCAAATACCAAAAGCCTGCTGATTCTACAGATGTGTTGTTCTGCTGCGGTGCCTAGCACGGCATTTTAAACCAGAGACAACACAAACACTTGTAGATGGGCGCCTGGCATTTTTGTCACCACTTGAGAGAAAAGTCATTTTCACAGTGTTGAAAAGAGGAAAGTAAGGTTGGGCTGCTTTTAGAGATAAGCCACATTCTAGCAAAATGTTTTACCAACATCATGTTGCCATACACGGGCTAAGCCAACCCTATGCCTGTCTAAAAACTTGTCTGGTTTACCTCAAGGCCTGTTGAACTTCTCTTTTTTCAATAAACGCACAGTTCTCTGCCTTGAAACATGAAAAGGGCATTATAACACAAGAGGACGAAAGACTATGAAAGCCAAGAATTGAAAAAAAAAAAAAGCTGAAGTGAGAGAAGGAGACGGAAATGAGGACAGACAGAGAAAGGCATTTAGTATATGGCATGTCTCTTGATGAAAGGGCTGTTTCTCTCCTTTTTTAGGGATTGTTTTTTCATCTCTCCCTCCCTCCCTCTGTCTGTTCCTCTCATTACTCACTCTGATGTTTGCCCTGGCACTGCTTGGATGGCAGAAATGGCCATCTCAACAGGAACCGTCTGGGTTCCCTGCCCAGGTCCAAGTCTAATTCACACAGAATTTTATGAAGCCAGTAGTTTCATGCAGTACACATCGTGTCATGTCGTGAAATGACATAACCTACAGTGACTCAACAAAAATTTGTTTATCCCTTTCAAGTGAACTAACTCTGGAATTCTTACAGCAAACAATAATGCCTCTAATCTCATCTCTAAAGCTGCAAAGGGGTAATTTTGCTCTCCTGTGTTGATGAGGTATTACAACATGACTTGTGACATCAGCAACAAATGCACACCTCTTTCCTACATTTCTTCCTTCAAAGGGTGGTAATGGTGAGACAATCTTTTTTGCTGGCGCATGTCACTGAGAAAATATTGCTTCCCCAAAGTGATGTTTTTCCTGTTGAACCAGAATGCTGGGCGGGACAAAACACAGGGAGGGGTCACGTGCAAATCCACTGGATATCAGTTGGCAAAGCCAGAGCCAGAGGTTTATTTGATGGGAGAGGTGGGCGTGGCTGACTGATCAAAAGTCTGTGATGTTTTATTGGGTGGAATTATTATTTATGACTACTGGTGCAGCATGAGGTCATCGGTGAAGATAAACAATTTTCCAGGAAGGGACAGCAGTGGAAAAAGTCATGTCATCTGACTTTAAGTTTTATTAGTGTGTTATACTGGACATCGGAGCAACATGGTACATCTTTGGAATTAGTGGGGATGGAATACTACTCTTTGTCACAACCACAAATTATAGTTTTGAGTGATCATGAAAATACCAAACTGAAATATATATACTTGACTGCAAATTTGTGTCCAGTTGCCAAAGCTCTCTGAGTGCTGGACAGATTTTGTGTGGTAAAAGCCATTGTACTTGAGTTTCTGTCCCTTGCCCCAAATGTTTGTGGTGGTGATGAAGTG
This sequence comes from Micropterus salmoides, assembly GCF_014851395.1. NCBI lineage: Eukaryota > Metazoa > Chordata > Actinopteri > Centrarchiformes > Centrarchidae > Micropterus > Micropterus salmoides. Next base: position 30,571,499 of record NW_024043372.1, read on the forward strand.
ATGAGTAAGTCCATAGTTTTACTCAATTATCTCAATCAGCAGTCAGCCCAGGTCACCTAATCTATATGTCATTGTTATAAATATCCCTTTAGGAGCCGAAACAGGCTGTCTAAATTTACCGGCCAGTTCTCCCTCTCCAGTTTTGGTAGGTGGGGGCTGATGACTCAGCATCACATGGATCTCTACGCTTTGTGTAGGAGAGGAGGAGTTGGAATGTGGAGGTGCTGTGGGCAGGGCCAATGTGGAAAAGCTGTTTGGATCAGTCCACAAACTGTATTCTCTTGAAACCTGGTGTGTGTGTGTGTGTGTGTGTGTGTAACAGAGACAGATGGCAAGACAGATCAGCCAGGCCAGTTTTGTATCTGAGCATACACATTGCATTGATTTCCTTGTTTGCTGCTTCCCTTGCCAAATTCACATTTTACACTGGAGGGGAAAAAATTGTTGGGGGACATTGACAGTCAATGTGCAGCTGCAGAGCTTCCCATTCACGTCCTAGGCTTGCTTTCCACTGCTGATGATGGTGATAGATGAAAAAACTGAATGCTAGAAGGCACAGCATGATACAGTGGAATAGAAGCCAATTTCCAGTGTAAAATGTCAGGTGTCCAATGTCGTCCTGCTAGTGTACAGGCTACGACATTAACAAAAGAATTAATTCGTTATAGAATTAACTAAAACAGAGCATTCATCATTAATCCTCTGTCTGTCTATTTTTAGCACTTTATGGCTTGAGTGTCCGGTGCACAATTATTTCTCACTTCTGTGTTTTTGTTTCTTGTGTGCGCGCGTCCGCGTGTGTTTGGGAATTCACCTGGTTGACGTCACACATTCACTCCTCTGCTCCGCGCGCTGCCATAGAGCCGCAGCACAAAGCACACACACACACACACACACACACACACACACACTCAGACAGAGTGGAACAGACAGAGCCCGAGCACAGCGTTCAACAGCAGCCGACTTAAACACTTCCTTAAAACACCATTGAAGGTTTTGAAGTCGTACCTCCGTGAAGACCGTTGTTCAAAACCGGTACAAACTCGTGACCAGCGAGACGCTTTCCAGCTCCGCGGAAGAGGTAAGTCTCAATTTGTGGGGAAGCGGTTAAACTTGTTTGACAGTTGGGACAGCAGCGCTTTCTTGCGTGCAGTGTGTTCTGGGTGTCAAGAGTCGCCAGTAAGTTGCTTTAGCCGCGCTTTGGTTGATTTAAGTTTTTTCTCACAGAGAAGCAAAGCTTGACTGCAAAGTCGGTTGACATCTGTAATGTTAGTTTGTAGTAATAGGGCTGCTGTCGCGGAAATTTCCCTCTCTCGCCGTGTTACAGTTGTAGTTATGTAAATTAAGTTAAGCCATGCTGTTTCAGTGCTTGCAGCAGGTCCGGGTATAGTGAAACACAACGTTGCTTGTCGCCACTACTGGGGAAGGAACTAGGCTATTACACCGGGAAGAAAGTTTGTGTGCTTCATAAATTCCTCAAGTGTTGTATCTATGGCAACAGTGGATCAGTGATGAGACTTGGTGGAAAATAAAAATGCTCTTCATCCCATTTAAAGACAGTTCCTTTCATAAGACATTAGGGGACAAGCCTCCCTTTTAAACTCCGTAGTTCCATGTCTGAAATGTCTTACTGGAGTAGTTTAAAGGAAGTGGTTATGGCTCTTTAAAAATGAATGTGAGCATGCTGACAAACATGTTGAGCCCTCTGAGTAACTTAATCCTTGAAGGTGTTTTAAGGAGTGATCCTACTGGTATAGCTACAGTGAGTAATTATTGATTATTACTAATTCACATAATAGTTATTTACTGTACATGCAGTCACAAATTGTGTGTAAAGGCCTAACCCTAATTTCTTCAAGTTGAGTTTCAGTTGTCTTTGGTTACAGATAGGTTTGACAGAAAGCTGCTGGTGTCAGGGTCATTACGAAGACAACACAGATGATGAACAACAGCACTGGGCTCATTGTAGTCTAACTTGTACTGGAACCGGTTTGCGCTGTTTTGCCGAGACTAAAGTCAATAGAAATCTCAAAAACTGTTACCTCATTGCACTCAGATTTTAACAACTGGAATTGCCAGCCTTCATCACAATCTCTTGACTGAGAAACAGGACGCACGTAAAAGACACAAAGTATGGATCGTGATGACACTGTGAACAACTTCTGAATCCAAGGTAGCTGGCTTGACTTGTCAGCCCCACAGGAACCCTACCACACCACAACCTATTTTGAAATATTCCTCCCAGTCACTTGCGAAAGTCTTGTGTCACATACAACACAATTCTGCGTTTGTTGCAAGATTCTGTATCCTGTTGTTATCTGGAGGCAGTGCAGCTTTGTGAGCGCAGGTAACACTATCTGCCTGCATCTGCCTGCATTGTGTCAATATTGGCTTGTGCCTTCATGAGCTGCTTGGAGGACACAGTTGGGACATCTGCTCAGTGAGGAGTCACCCACGCAGCACTGATCCCTCGATAGTACAACACACACATAAACACATCTCTGACTCATAATTTTGACAGTGTTTGGACTGTATTTGTGTGAATGGATAATTGATCCTTTAGTTTGAGACAGGAGTCTAGTAAAGCTAGTCACTCAGAGTTGGGTATTGAACCAATATAGTTACTTGTACCAACCAAACTGCGTCAGTTGGCATTAAAATTGCCAAGGCAAAATGTTGACGTCAGTAATTATACTAGTTTGTCTGTTTTAATGAGATATTTATGGATTTAAATCATTTTGTTAATTGTATACTTTTTATTTGGCAAAATTTTGCTACTGTTTGTGATGAGACAACATTCAACACTAATTGAGTTGAGAAATTATATTTATGTCATTATCTGAGAAATGGTGTTTTGTAGAGCGTGTTTGTACTGAACAAAGAAGTGAATTGTGGGAGTATAATTTTGCAATCAATATCAAACTTGGATTACATTTTGGCAATGGAATCAAAAAAATCTACAACAATATTTAGCCCAGTATCCCCGAAACTGTGAGTACAGTTTTCAGAAGCCATAAAGTATGCAACACTTTTGTTATGATGTGCAATACTGATTTTGTTTAATAGAGCACCTGCTGTTATGCATAACTGCACACAGAGGCAGGCACACCCACAAAACCTAGGTATATGGCACAGGTTTGCTAAATCAGTGCTCAGTGATGATTGGTTGACTCATTACTTGCTCATGGATTTTTGTAATTACCTCCCTCGCTCTCTCTGTCCCACACAGGCACTCTCCACATCTTGCTATCCTGCGTAACACTCCTTTCTCTGACTCTATTTCGTCTGTCTTAACCAAGGTTTTGTGAACTGTGAGCGGGGCAGAAATGGACACCGCACTTAATGTGTGTGGAGAGAAGACACACACACACATACACACGCTGTGACAGGATTCATTCCATGCAGATATAGCAGGTTTGACACCGTGCCAGAGAGCTCGGTGATACTGAGAGAAAATCAGAAAAGGTTATCACTCCACAACTGAAGTTTGTGTCCATGTGTACTGTCAGTCTGAACACTTATTAACAGCTTTCATTGATCTGCTCCTAGGTCAGTTCAAGGCACAAAGTGAAATTCTAGCAGTTCTCACTGGAATAAATGTTAAAAAGAAATAGCCGTTCATCTGACTCTGCCCTTGAACAAGTAACCTCAGCTCTCATCTCATTCTTTGACAAATCTCCCTCACTTTTCTTTCCTGTCCTACTTTGACCTGATTGCTGGGTGTGTGTATGTGCACGTTTGAGAGAAAGAGAGGGACAGTTAAATGCATTTTCATGATTGTGTGTGTTAGACATTAACGTTGCTTAGTGAAAGAAAGGAGGGCTTTGATTCTTTAAAGCCAGTCTCCACTGAAATTCATTAAAGGCTGCTCTTTGTTCAGGTTATTAGTGTGTGTGTGTGTGTGTGTGTGTGTGTGTGTGTGCGCGTGTAATTCCACCCATGGGCTTTCGAGGTGTATTATGCTGTAATAAGTATGCCACCTCGCCTTAGTGAAAGACCTGTGGATTAAGGAAAGTTTTGTTTGCATGAATTTGTCTGTCAAAATTGGGAATGAAAAAGAAAATCAAGTGAGCGCAAAAGTTACCTTATCTCATGTTATTAACTCCACCAAGGGGGTTATTTGTTTGGTCCTACTGTATGTGTCGGTGAGAACAATTTTCAAGCAGACACCTACCATCAACATTGCTATCACAGTTTGAGGAACAGCCCTTTTCCATGATCACTGTTTAATTTCCAATGTTGAGGGATTGTTTTTCTTTAAACTGCTGTAAAGCTCAGTTTCATGGTGCAGTAGATGTTTACACACAAAACCACGCACCACGTGATCAGCTTTAGGTGTGAATGTGGCCTGGCTGAGTCGGACCATGCTTGTTCAGGTTCATTATAATCGTGTGGTTACTGGTTGAGCTCTAATTTGCCGGGCCACCGACTGGCCCAGCTCCATCCAGCCAGGCTTTTCTTGGTCTGTTTTGGAGCTTTTGTGTCTTTTACTCAGCCTTGCACTCCCCCTCTCAGTGTGTGCTGACAGCACAGTCTCTTTAAGGAACTGTAAAAGGAAGACAAAAGATGGATCGTATATCAACTGACAGCTCTAAGTAATGCTTGGTAACTTAGACAATGCAATGACATGTGTTTGGTTATGTTTCGCATAACTGAAATTTTCAGAACTAGCTGATCTTTTACCTGCTTACAGCTTTATTTAGCATCCTGTCAGGCAGGTTTTTATCACTTGAGGTCTTCTTCTGTCACTGAGGCAGACATGATCATTTCCAACTTTGACAAAGCCCGTTCAAGGCCTACGTCACGGTAGAAAAAGCATTTAGTGTGTAACACTAATCATGGTTTTGATTAATTGTTTAGGAAATGTGAAAATTTGCTGTTATCTTTACTCATCTACGACATTAAACAGAAGTTGTTTGGATTGTGGACAAAACAAGACACATGAGGGCTTTGGGAAACACTCATCAACATTTTTAACCATTTTGTGACATTTTATAGACGAGACCAGATCAACTGGCAATGAAAATAGTTGTTAGTTGCAGCCCTACAAAATGTCCCCACCTGCTAGACCTGCTTGATCACTTCTTCCACTAAATGACATATGCGATTTAGTACAGACCTTTGACTTGTTTGCGGTACATCTCTGTGCATGACTTAGACTAACATTCACGTATCTCTGTCGCCATTATTGAGTTGTGTCTAATGTATGAAATTTAATGGAATATTGGTTTCACATCATTATAGCTGAAGGTTATTTTCGTTGTTGTATGTTAATCTGCTTATTTTATAAGCTTCTTGCTGAAATTTGTGATTCTGCTGTCCAGTTCATCACAGTATTTGTTCCACGAAGCAGTTTTTGTAGCTGTGGCTGATTCTGAAATTAATTGCAATCAATTCATATAGTTATGGGAACAGGAGCACTTCTTCAAATTCCTCAGAGCTGATGTGACGGTCATGTCAAGTGGCAATTAGTATCATGCTTGTAATACTTGTAATGTTTTCCGCATACCGTGCCTTCTTTCAGTTAGTGGATAATTAATGAATTATTTTGTGTTGTACAAAGTCAACATGTATAACACAGGCAGGTAGTCCAGCTTCACTGGTACTTGGCAGTCCTTTCAAGTCTAGGATAAAGGCTAAAGACTTACTTGACGGTAAATAAATAACTCCTTGAGGCCACACACATGCACATGAGCAATATCCATCTCACTGGAAGTCGACCTCATTGTGGCTCGTGAAGGCAAATCTGGTTCTATCATTGAGTCTGGCCTCTCTTCCAGTGTGGTGTCTATCTTTTTTTCCCCTTTCCCTCTACCCACCCCTTCCCCAATTGCATGTGCTCATTTTTTCCACTCTCTCTGGGGAAACAAGACTCTCTTTTTCTACGTAGCAATGCCTGTGTATGTGTATGTGTACATAAGAGAGAGAGAGTGTTTGTGTGTGTGTGTGTGTGTGTGTGTGTGTGTGTGTATGAAGTGCAGAGAAAATTGAGTATGGTCTCTAAAATAGTAAGAGTCTTTAGATCCCCAACAGACTTGCAGGGTCAGTCAAAAACTTCAGCAGCAACAACAGAGATTCTCAGCCCGGTGGAGACACTGCTGAGGAAGCCAGTTGGAAGTGCACAGTATCCAAAATATAACTAGCTAACAGATATAATGATGTAGCTAACATATATATTGTCTATTACTGTAGCTTTATCCTGATACAACACATGCCTAGACGCTTGTTATGATACCTGTGGAACTGTATAGACTTCAGTTCACATTTAATACTGCATATGCTGTACATTATGTCTCATATCTTTCAACATAGACAATATCAATATACATATTTATTTTGTACATGGATCATCTTCTAACTTGTCTGCTATTTTAGTGTGCTCTGTGTTTAGACACACTGATACTAATGCCTTTACTTCAGCTTAAGAACATGCGCCTCTTTGGTGCTGGTCCTGTTTTCCTTTGCTATAGCCTATGACTTATGACAGCTGCGGCAATCCTGTTTCTTTGCAAAGATAATCAAATTTTTTCTTGTATATGTAACCCAGGTATGTAACCTGGGCAGTGATTTGTGATTTCTGAACAATACAGGGTGGCATGATAGCTCTGTGATAAGCTCTGTCACATCAGAACGATAGGTCTGGGGTTTGAATCAACTGGCTTAAGGTCTTTTTGTGTGAAGATGCTGGAGCATGGACTGTGTGTCTTTGAATAAGAAGGTTGCTTGTCTGTCTGTATGTCAGCCCTGCGATGCCCTGGCAACCTGTACAGGCTGTACCCCTACAGCCCTGCACAGGAAAGATAGGGATAGAAATTGCATAATAGAATACAACATACACAGCACATGTAACTCTAGGGCACATGATATGTGTTTGTTTGTTTTATATTTTCTCGTTCGGAGGCCAAATCCCTACATGACCTTCAAGGATGGTTACAGTGCATTGGCTACATCATTTAAAATGAGATGCTGTTTGCCGCCGATCACAGGTGTCCCATGTCTCTGAAATGGCTATTAATTCAACATTATGTTAATGGTGCAAGAGACTAAAGCTACAAGAGATCAACAAAAGTGCTGTGTGGAAGAATTCTGTGGGATTTTATTGCAGCTTTGGGAATTAGGATGTGGGCTAATCTGCCCTCTGGGTCCTGCTAGTCTGTAAACGTAGCATATGTTTGATTCTGGTGTGAAACCGCATTGAGAACATAAGGGTTCAGTAAGTGTTTATACAGTTTCCTTATACAGCATGAAGACTGACTGGCCCATTAAATTAGAAAATGTCAACCTTTGTAATCAGTTATTACAACAATGTTGCTTGTCTCAACTGTTGTTTTCACTGTAAGACAGTTTAGTATTAAATAAGAGGGATACTGAACAAGGTCTATACTATTTGCTGGTATATTATAAAGCAGCACTGTTGCTTCAAAAGTGTTTTTATTTTGTTGAAAAAAGTATTTAACATTTTTCAGGGAATCGTTTTGTATTTTACTCGTGTTTTTATCAGTTACACCATTACATTAAGATAATTGTATATTTGAAGAAAAAATCAATCCACACTGCTTTATAATTATAGTTTTAAGATGTAATGAAGGGAGATTAAGAATGACTCTGAAAGTCTCAAAGAGGAAGTGTACGAAACACGTGGATTCAGCTTAAATGGAGCAAGTGGGTGAACACTTTTTCAAGCTGTGTTTTCTGTTTCAGTTGTTACTTTTGAAGTGATGTGTGGAATTAAATTTTCACTTGGAAAATAGAACCTCTAAGAATGAATGAATTTTAGCACAACTAATACATAAAAAGAGGGGGAATACGTTACAAATGACTATGACAATGTAGATATTTTGTCTTTGTCAGCGTAATAGATCCAATACTGCAGTTTTCATATGTGACCTTCAGGCATCTTAATGCTAGTCTAGATTGACTCAGGAACATTTTTCTGTAGCAGTACTAATTAGAAAAGATGGGATTTTCTTTTTGCAAGGATATTCTGAAATACAGACAAAAGATACGAGAATGGTCAGTGAGGTACAACAAAACAGAGTATTAGAGTAGAGAGGCATTTTGGCCAACAATTCAGTTAGAAACTGCCCCCAGAGCGTACTATTAACAGAAAAAGGAAATTCTAAAGCCTAACCAAACAAAGCTACAAAAACAGGACTATTAGTACCTCCTACCATAAAAGATAAACATACTCCACATTTGTCGACCAACAATCATCAAGACTGCTGCTGGCAATTATCTATAGCGTAGAGCTATGTAGAGACAGCTGGGAATAAGGAATGGACACAACCAGGATTAATTCACATAAAATCAATGTGAAAACAGTAAAGTTTTAATATATTTGCCGAACAGCAGGACTTTTTGTGTTTGTCTTGGAAATGTGATCCTTCTGATTTCTTATTCCCTCATCCTGCTCTCATGTGCACAGTTTGGGATTGCCACTCTGTTTCTTCTTCCCTCAGAACTGGCTGGTAGTTTCCAAAGTTGTGTTTTGAATTGGAAACTTCTACTTCCTCTGTAGTTTCAATCTGAGAATACTATCAGCCACCGACTCTCTTCCTTCTTGTTTTAAGTGTCAGACTTAAGCAATAGTACAAGATGAATGTGTGCGTGTGTTTGTGAGATGTTCTAACTGTGAGTCTTTATCTTTGTTCCAGGAGGCTTTGGTGAGTGGTCGCCATGGCACCCTTCCTGCGTATCACCTTCAATGCTTATGATATTGGCGCTTTGACTCTTCCGTCTGACCCTCCCATCTGTGCCGTCAAGATGAAGGAGTCTGTAAACACAGGTATGTAAAGATGCACACACACACGTATGCAGACATAATTTTATCTAGACAGGGGAGTGGCTCAGGGAGTAGAGAGACCAGACGTCCTGAGTTTAATTGCCTTAACAGCCACCATCTGCTGGGCTCAAAAATCCATAAGAAAACTGCTTCTCTACCAACTCCAGGTGCTTTGTGCTGTAGCCATTCCTTTGTTGTGATTTTTCTGTGGAAGCAGAAGCAACAGACAAATGTTTTGTTCCCAATGATGATCCCAATCTTTTTTTTACAGAGCGAGGAAAGACCTTGGTCCAGAGGAAGCCCACCATGTATCCAGCCTGGAAGTCCAGTTTTGATGCTCACATCTATGAGGGGCGTGTCATTGAAGTGGTCCTCATGCAAAACACTGAGGTGCCATTGGCCAAGGCCACGTTGGGCGTGTCTGTACTGGCAGAACGCTGTAAGAAGTCCAAGACCAATAGCCGTGTTGAGTTCTGGGTGGACCTGCATCCTTCAGGGAGGGTCCAGATGGCTGTACAGTTCTTCCTGGAGGACAGTGATGCAGGTAAAACTGCTATGTCTTAAAGCCCCTGGAAATCTGGTTTTCAAATCTTAAGTATTTATTATGTTATATATATTAAAACACTGTTCCCTGACCGGGAATCGAACCCGGGCCGCGGCGGTGAGAGCGCCGAATCCTAACCACTAGACCACCAGGGAGTGGTGTTCACTGTGAAAGAAGATAGTATGCTGGCCTCTTGGCTGTTGGGAACTTGCCCATGCCCCCTCTCTTTCTCTCTCCTCCCCCCTCCCGTCTCCCACTACTCATGTAGGGCCACAGAAAATCACTTTCCTTCAGTGTTGATGTGTAATGCCCTCTACTGGCAGAAAAGATTCCTCATCTGGTGTCAATCTCCCTGCACTTTGTACACACAACCACAGCTGAACATGTTTCATTTTTGTGGACCTCTCTGAGGAGTGTGAAGTTGTCATGCTCTGGGCCAACTGTCCTGCAATAAACTGTTTACCTCAAACTGTGAAGGGTTAACCTGCATGCTGGTGACATACCATATCTCACACTGTCAGCTGAGTACAGGGGTAGCCATGTAGCTAATGCACTGTTAACAACCCTTCAAGGTCACTTAGGAATTTGGCCTCAGGGCTGGCTGTACTTTGAATAAGTAACTAAGATACCGACCACAACGATGAATGTATGAATGTAAATATCTGATAATATATCTTGTTGCTTTTTTATTTTATGCTTTTTATTATGTGTTTACAGTAAAGAGTTTAAATCTTTGTAGTCTCTCTTAAACATATTGAATAGCAGCACACATTACCCACCATTCAGAATGACATTGCTGTTTTTATCTGCTTTCAAAAACCTGTTTTAGTTTCAATTTAGCTGCTGTTACAAGCAGAAGTGAAGCAGAGCAGTACTGTCTGACCGTGCTGTATTCAGCTACTTGGTCAACACCACAGACAGGGAACCCAGTCTCTGATAGTCTTTGCTGTCTGCCCAGATCGGGTAAGATTTACAAACTGGTTCTGTTCAGGGGGAGTTTCTGCATGTGACTAAGACAGCCTTCGCTGTACAGGGCTGATGAGGGTCAATGAGAGAAGGGTGTGTCTACTGTTATGAAAGAGCTCCATATGCCATCAGATCGCTCCTACACACTCTACAGGTTTCCTGAAAAGCAGCCCGGAAGTATTTTTAGCCATGTGTGAACAGCCCTCAAGAAGTCCGCCTCCTCTCTGTCTTCTTTCTTTTGCCCCCCTCTCTCACTCCCACTTTCTTGGCTCAGCTCACTGAACTGCTGTCCAAACATAAACATCTGTCGCTAGAAGAGGAAATTAGTTTACCTCCCTCACCTCATCACTCTTCCCACTTTTCCCTGTCTGTCAATTGTCTGTTTTACAGCTACTTTATTTTAATCTCTCCTGTCCCTCCCAACCACCCACATATCCTCCCCATCTCTTCCAGAGTTTCCGCCTTCTTTGTTTACCTCTCTCACGCCGCCTTCGATGCCTTCTCTGGGTGACTCTTGACCCCACCCTGTTGACTTGCATCAGTTAGAGCCACTAATCCAGAATAGCATTTTCATGTGTTTACCCTCCATTTAGTAGCTGCGACTGTGCCCTCTTTCTATTTTTCAACTTGTTGACTAAATACCCCTTGGCTATTATAGCTGATGACTGATTTATGATAGTGCACACTGTAATGTCATTTAAGGAACATTAAAGGTGCATTAAGCGATTCTGCAGAAATCCAACACCATGACAAAAATCATGATATAGAGCGAACAACGACACAGCAAGTAATGTAATTAACGTTAGCTAAGGTGTGGGTTAGCATAATATTGTTGGAGTTGCTGCTGTGAAGCTAACATGAAGCTAACATGCAGAGAGGACAAGATGGTCCCAGAGCAGCACAGCAGCTCCAGACAGCGATATACATAGCTCTCCTCCTACTATAGCTAACATCACAACAAAGGCATATCTTGGTGAACTAGAAAGTAAGCTTTATGTCTGTGGCCATTTAATGTTGCCTGACACACAAATCATGACTGGAATGGTTGGAATAGTGTTGTGTGGCGGGATGCGAGCCACTTTATTTCCCATTTACAGAGCCAGGGCTAAGTACACACACCAGATTTTTTTTTTCAGTGCATACGCAGAACAGATAGCTAGCGGACCGTGAGGAGATATTTGCTGAATTTGACAAAAGGACATATTTTGGATTAGAATCGCTTACTCCACCCTTAAAGGAACATTATTAAGGAACAATAAATTTCATCAGCTAGATGAATAATTAAATAACCATCCTCACTGCATCCCTGCAAATCAATAAAAAAGTGTATTTGGATAACACTTCATTTTAAATTTGTTAGACAAACACCGTTTGAGTAGAGTAGAAAGGCAATACTTTGATCTGTAATTGATCTCTCCCCTCAGCGGTGTGTCAGCCATCGGTGAAGGTACCTCCTGATGATGGAGCCATGACCCTCAACAGGAGGAGAGGAGCTTTCAAGCAGCCAAAGGTTCACTTCATCAAGAACCACGAGTTCACCGCCACCTTCTTCGGTCAGCCCACCTTCTGCTCTGTCTGCAGAGAGTTCCTCTGGTGAGATGCCAAGTCCTGCCTCTGTTACTTCACAGCTGTCACTATTATGTCATTATTATGTTTATGTACTTTAGCTGGTTAGCATATCAAATACTTGTTTCACTTCTACAGAGAGACCATGGTAGTAATTTCCTATGCTACTCTGTCTGGACATGACTTATCCAGAAGCAGCCAATTTGCCTGTCTACTTGTTTTTCAGCATCACTATCACATTATGAGAATGAGTCACTCCATAACAAAAAGGAAAAAAAAAAATATATATATATATATATATTTTTTTTTTTTTTTTTTTTTAATTGTTGTTATGGCAAGGGAAAATTATATTTTTTGCTTCATGTCAACCATTACAATAATTTAATTACATTCCATTTCTCCCAGGGGGCTTAACAAGCAAGGTTACAAGTGCAGACGTGAGTGTTTCATTAACTGTTATCTATATTTCTATTATATTTTATCCCTTTGAATTTTTCCCAGTTAACACAATATATGGTCATTTATTTTTTATATATATACATTTTTTTTTCCCAGAATGCAATGCGGCAATCCACAAGAAATGCACTGAAATAATCATTGGCAGGTGCACTGGGACAGCGACCAACAGTCGTGACACTGTGGTGAGCAAAATTAATGTTCTCCAAAATGAATGCAAAGCCTCACTTCAGATTTCATTTTACAGTACTAGCTTTTATTACTTTTCCCAGCTGCGGTTCAATAATTACTTATTTTCTCCTGCTTTATTTGACTTATGACTTATTCACTGTTATGAAGTTGTCCATTATCCATTATTAGTATTCATTACTTAAATTCTTCAACACAACTTAAAAGATATCCAGCCAAAGTTAACAAACAACATCAATATTAGAATCTTTACTTAAATCACTGGAGACAAGTGCTGTGGAATTTCATTTTCACTCATCACTCAAAAGCAACTAAACATGGCAAAACATGCGTGTCTATTTTAATTATGAGCAGATTTCTGTTGATTAACTGGATTTTTATGTGTTTGTAGTTCCAGAAAGAGCGCTTCAAGATTGATATGCCACATCGCTTCAAGTACTATAACTACAAAAGCCCCACATTCTGTGACCACTGTGGCAGTCTGCTGTGGGGTCTCTACAGACAGGGCCTTAAATGTGAAGGTGCGTCTAATGTGTTCATTGCTTAGCTTTTTCTTTTTTTTTTTTTTTACTTTGTCTTAAATGTTTTGTCTGCATTATGCCTCCTGCCTCTGACATTTTTCTCTTTCATTGTATTCCCTTTCTCCACAAATCCATTTCTCACACCTCTGACCAGACTGTAGCATGAACACACATAGTTACTGTCAATCAAAAGTGGCCAATATGTGTGGAATCAACCAGAAACTACTGTCAGAGGCTCTGTCTCAAGTCTCCCAGGTTTGTACAGTAACAAGCTATGTTTATTTTACTTTGTGGGGACATTTTATGCCAGTCAGTGTTTTAAAAAAACAACAACAAATGATTGATTTGTTCTTGATCAGCAAACTTTTTTCATCCCTAGAAATCTATAAAGAAGCCTGAAAACTCCAATGCAGCAGATATTGGGATCTACCAAGAAATTTCTAATGCAACAGCAGACCCTAGTGGTAAGATGTGTTCATTGTAGCCCACACCGTAGTACAAAGTAGTAATAGTAGTTTGATTTAAAACAAGTTTTATATTTACAGGTAAAATAGATGTGGTATTGTCGCTGATAGTCTTTATTTACATTCTCAAGTCGTAACCTTTTGTTGAATGAGTTTGCATGTATCTTTGCATTCAGGTTTGCATGTATTTACTCTGGGTGTGCAAATGTGTTTTTCTAGCAGATGGCAATGACAAGGCACAACAGGGCTTGAGCCCAGCCCCAGCCGCACCTACAGTTCCCCGAGTACGCCTCACCATCAACCACCTGGTATTCCACAAGGTGCTGGGAAAAGGCAGCTTTGGCAAGGTATCTTCAATCTTTAAATCCTTTCCTGAATTCTACATGAACTGACTGTAGACACAAAAATGAAAGATATTGTTAACTGAAAACTTTGCACAAACTTGTTGTGCCAATGTCATGACATACATACATATATGGTAAAAAGAAACACATTCATTCTGAGGTTGTCCATGTGTGACTGACTTTGTAGATGAACATTACGTAATATAACCATGGAAAAGGCAGCGAAATAGGCAGAAGTATTCCATATTTTCATGTTTTAGTCTTGAACCATTAGAAGTGGCATAATTAAGAAACAGAAATATGTGAAGATTTGAATTGATGAATTTGAATTAATTCTGCTACAAGCGAGCTGTGAAAGGAACACATCTTGCATGTTATCATACTTTAGTGTACTCTGTCTTCAAAGTCTATCATTGTCCTTCCTTAAAGATGAGAAAAGACCTTAGTTATTCATCCATCACTATCAATGCTAGGCAAGATTAGATAAAAATGTACAGCCTGCAAGGGTTGGTCTATTTTGAGGAAAACAAAGACGCTGAGTATAGAAGATTCATTTAGGCCCAGTGTAGCCTGGTGGCAGTGCATTTATGTAAGAACAAACACTCAGTGTCCTCACTGAGATACGTTGAGATCGAGCATGTAAGAACACCAAAAAAGAGGAGGCGATATAAATAAAGCTCCTGCTCTGATTGTACTCCATGAAACTGGCGTAATCACACTGATGAAGTACTCACTCTAAGTGGCTTTGACACCTCAGGTGCTGCTGGCAGAGCTGAAGGGGCAGGGGCAGTACTTTGCTGTGAAGGTTCTGAAGAAGGATGTGGTTCTCATGGATGATGATGTGGAGTGTACCATGGTCGAGAAGAGAGTACTGGCCCTCGCCTGGGAGAACCCCTTCCTCACACACCTGTTCTCCACGTTCCAGTCTAAAGTAAGCACACACATCCTGAACATCTCTTCTAGTAAAACGTCTAAAAGCATGTACCCTGATAGGGAACAAACCTGAGCTACAGCAGTAAGAGCGAAATTCCCAGTTGTTGATAAAGACCAACACTCCCTGCCCCCCTTATCTGAATCCATCCTCTCTCACATACTCTTCATGTCTAATTTGTCTGCAACAGTGCGCTGACAATAATGTTTTGTACAGGAGCACCTCTTCTTTGTTATGGAGTACCTGAATGGAGGTGACTTGATGTTCCACATTCAAGACAAAGGTCGCTTCGATCTCAACAGAGCCACGTAAGTACACTGGGATACCATGTTAAGAACTATGAGTAATACAGCAACCGTCGTTTTCCACAATGGAGGATGCGTAACTTAAGCTCCAAATCGCAGTAAAACTGTGTTTAATGGTTGCTCTGCACATTTCAACCCTCAGATTCTATGCTGCTGAGATAATAGTGGGACTGCAGTTCCTCCATTCAAAAGGAATTATCTACAGGTAAGACCTGGCATCTGAAACCCGTTACTGCAACAGTGTACACTGGAACTGAATCTCTTTGTTGATTTTAGAGTACAGTATTTCAAAGGGAAATATAGCAGAACTAGTTGTTCATTGTGTATATCTCTTCCTGTGTCTTTTTTTCTCAGAGATCTGAAGCTGGACAATGTGATGCTGGACAAAGATGGACATATAAAGATAGCTGACTTTGGCATGTGCAAAGAAAAAGTGTTTGGAGAGGCCAGAGCCACCACATTTTGTGGGACACCAGACTATATCGCACCAGAGGTTAGCTTCAGGGCCTGGCTGATGTCACATGTTTATTCTGCAATTTAGTTTTATTATATATTTTTTTAAATGTGAAGCCCATTACCCGTCTTGTCATGCATCCATTCATAGTCTACATGCCCCCTTAGTCATTAGGAGGCATGGCAGTGTTACTAGAGTTATTCACTTGGCTTCTGTAATACTGGTGAACAACAGCAGAGTGCTTCCATCTTGACACTGTGTGTCCTTGTTCTCCTTACTAACTTCTGATGTATTTTGTAAAACTGTCTCTCATCTCAGATCCTGCTAGGACAGAAGTACACCTTCTCAGTAGACTGGTGGTCTTTCGGTGTGTTGGTGTACGAGATGCTGATTGGTCAGTCACCTTTCCAGGGTGACGATGAGGATGAGCTGTTTGAGGCCATCAGGTCGGACATCCCTCACTACCCTCGGTGGATCACCAAGGAGTCTAAGAGCCTTATTGAACTGGTAACTAAGGGGATACATATATTGTTAGGCACACTTTTGTCCACAATTGGGTCCACAATTTCTTTTCCCTCTGTCATTATTTCAGTTGTTTGAGCGAGATCCCACTCGCAGATTGGGTGTGGTGGGAAACATCCGTGCTCACCCGTTCTTTAAAGTAGTCAACTGGCCAGCGCTGGAAAAGAGAGAAGTGGAGCCTCCTTTTAGGCCCAAAGTGGTAAGAGCCTATGATTTTGTTTCTGAACAGAATATGTGGTACCTGAAATACATTTGTATAAATATGATTGCATGCATCTAGGTTCCCGATTACTCCAGTGTGCTTTGTTATATTAACCTAACTGAAATACCTGACCTGCAACCCACAGAAATCCCCCAGTGACTGCAGCAACTTTGACCGAGAGTTCCTGAGCGAGAAGCCGCGGCTCTCCCACGCAGACAAGAACCTCATTGACTCCATGGACCAGGCTGCATTCGCTGGCTTTTCCTTCGTCAACCCCACTTTGGAACAAATAATAAGCAAATGAAAAAACTAAATGGCTCCCCTGGAAACACGATCTTAGCCCCACACTTATCTCATGCTATTCCCTTTATTTTCATATGGTCTAAGTTCAACTGGATGGATAAGAAGAAGTACATAAAAAGATTTGGGCTTGACTATGACTTCTTTAGTTCCTCGATTAGAGGATGAGATCAAATGAAACCTGGATGTTTGCTGACACTAGCAAACTGTATAGGTGTATAAAAGAATATAAAGCTCCAGGAAATTATGGGAGATTCTTAAGAAACCAGTGCTACCATAATCAATGCAGGACGATTGTCAATGATGCATTCTGTCTTTTCTTAATTTTCTGTCATTTTTCCATGTGATCACACTTTGAATCTATACGAATCATCTAATGTACTGTATCTGAAAAGTTTTTATTCACAGGCACAAGCATGACACCCTTATCTAGTTATACGACCATATACACCCAGCATTGCACACCCAAGTCAAAGAGAATTCAGTGGTGCATACCATATTTACTCTCACCCTGTACTCTGCCTACTGTATGCCGCCTATTACACCCCACCTGTGTGTGTGTGTGTGTGTGTCTGTGTGTCTGTGTGTGTGCATGCTTACAAGTGTGTGGGTGTGTGCAGGTATATTTCTTTCTTTTTTTTTGTGGATGCAATTGGTGCTACTGTAATCTGTAACTTTGTCTGTTGTTGAATGAATCCTCAGCGGTTCCCTCTGGCTGAAGGATAGATATAGGAATCATAAAAAGAGCTATTCTATAAAGTTGGAGGAAATTTAAATCCCTCTGAATTGAAATAATGTTATAGCAGAACTGATTAGCTTCCTCCCTCGCTAACTGCACTGTCTTGAGAAAGGAGGTGCTCTAAGCACACCCCAGAGTCTCACATACCCTCAAAAGAGTTAATGTGTTTTGGGGGTTTTTTTAGCACAGGATTTCTACATGGCAGCCTTCTAGTCTAGTCTTTTGTGTGCCACTGGTGTCAAACCTCTTGTTGTATATCAAACTGAAGCATAGAACAAACAATCATTCCATACATAATATTAATTTCTGGGCTAGCATCAGACTCACTGGAAGGTTGCAGCAATGGTATGATACCTGTACACACACACATACATATATATATGTATGTGTATATATGTATGTGTGTGTTTGTGTGTGTGTGTTATGAAGGATGTGTTATTTTATATGGGAAGGGTAGGCATTTCACTGTAAGCAGAGGGTCTTATAAGTGTGATTACTTGAATGTAGGAATTTTAACATGAAAATAATAGTGCTGTATATGGAAAATGAATGTGTACATTACAATGCACTGTCTGTGAGTTATGGGTGTACTTTTTTTACTCTCCTCATTTATCTTTTAAATCTGATTATAAATAAATACACTGTAAACTCTCAATGCCTGTCAGCCAGTGTCACTTGATTTAATTTACATGTGTTATACACTTGTGTATCACAATGCTTCAAATGTAGATTTTTAAATAGCCTACAGTGTATATGTGTTCTGGTCAGTGCTGGTTTCCAGTGGTTGCTTGCTATTTTATGGTACCCATATTTAACAGTGTGTCGTAGTATCTACAATATCTCATCTCAGGCACTAAAGTCCTTCTTAAGGACACCAAAACATTCCCCAGTACCACGGGGATTTTGTTGGCATGTGAGCAGTACTTGTAGCCGTTACTGCCATCTGACGGTCAGGTGCTATAATTGCAGCTCCCCGTGTAACGTGTGGACGGAAGACGAGACATTCCTGCAGTGCGCACGGTTTATGACCTGTCCTTGTCCTGCGTCCCCGGCAGTAATCCGTTGCCTGCTGCAGGATGTGGCCAGTGAACAAATTCCAAACATGAGGCATAAAACAGCGACCAGCTCGGAGCAATAAACCTGTTCAAGTTGTTGAGACATTTGCCTATGCAAACAGCCCTGTGGATAAATGCAGCATTAAAGTTGTATAAGCTTTAAAAATAAAATGACCCCACACAAATGTCAGATTAAAAAGCACGATCCAAAATGCAAAATAACAACATCCATAAATGCATGTTTTTTTCTTTGTTGTTATTTTCAAAATATGAGTTGCATATACTCCTCTGTTTGAAAGCTTATAGAGAGAGAACCTTTTCACAGTTTAATCAAATGAATGAATCTGGGAGTAAATGCCTACCCCCTTTTCATTTATTCATGGATCTCCGATTGTTTCGGCTGTTCAGGCAAGATCCAATCGCTTTTCTTTAGCCCACATTTATTGTGCTGTTTCCACGTCAACGCATGCAAAACGCGGATATTTTTTTCTTTTGTTAGAATAGGCATCGGAAGGGTTGGTCTATTGTGGAGGATTAACTGAAGCAGTAGCCTTTCTATGGTCCAAGTGAGCGGCAAAACCAGTTTGTGACTAGTACGGAATCGGCTTGAAGGCTCCTAGAAACGTTTTCCAAAACGACAAATACGCTTACTTAATAAAGAAAGCGTATTTATTACACGAAATAGATATACTTTGAGCATTATACTCACAGTGTCATGGTATATTTCCAGCAGTCTCTCCTCCAAAAACCCGACTTGAGATCCTTGTGTAGCAGAAGTACCGTACCAGCAGTGACACATATAATTTTATCCAGTCATTATGATAGGGCGTTATTGTGATTTATTTCAAAAGTATAGTTAAGCCTTTTGTTGTGCAATGTGGGGCCATTTTATTTACTTGATAGATAATATATTGAAGGGAAATTAAGCAACTCGAGGTCATCTTCAATAACACAGTCTATAGGCTACTTTATTACAGAACGAACTGCGTGACTCCACTTATAGAAAGTGGGTCGATTATATGTGCAATTAATTCCAGCTCAACCATTAACTAAGTGTTGATTCCGCTGGGGATCAAACCTTTTAACGACTGACTGTTCAGGTTAGCTCTCGTGTCCTTGTAACAATGAATGCAAACGAAAACCATAATCTGTTCTTTTATTATTTTCTTTTTGCGCGTTGTAGGTTTGGGTTTTCATTCTGGTTGTGTGACATTTTATTGTGTGTGAAGATGGAAGTCAGTGTGATGTAGCCGGGCTCAGAGGCATATAGGCGGCAGAACATGCGCAGTGGCCATTTGTGCCATATTGGAATGAGGTCGTGAACGAGAACTGCGTCAGGCTAGCAGTACGCTGCTACAGCGACACCGGAAGCATCCGGATTTGATCCTCAACACAAAAGTCCCGCTGTTACTTGGACGACGGTCTCAGCACCCGCTCTTATAACCATTTTATTTTGAAACATTCAACCGGGGCTCCCGGTTTGTATTCACATTAACTTAACAGTGCTGCGAGCGAGCAGGCGGAGAGGAACGGCATCTAAAAACCGACTTGGAAAAACTACTTAGCGGTAAGGGGCGAATTTTGCGACTAAATATTCACATACTCTGTGTTGTTTGTTACAAATTCCTTACGGTGTTTTGTACTGTGGTGGCGCATTCGTCTTTTTTCCCGTCTCTCAAAAAGACGAGTCGGGTTCGGTCGAGTGTAAGCGCCCTTATTGCTCGTCAGCCTGCTCTTATTGCTCAAGCTGTGACGTTCAGTAACTTGACTCGGACACAGGCGATTTACCATGTGTTCAATGACTCCCACACGGTCGCTATACATTTAGGACCGCATGTTTATTTATTAGACAGCATTTCCCCCAATTTTTCCAATCGGTATCTGTCATGTTCTCCTCAGTGTGAAAGTTAAGACGGCACTGTGGTCTCTCTGCATATCCGTTGCGTTAATGGCCCATCTCTGTTTCTGAATGCTGCGGTTAGTCCGCACAAGCATCGCAACCTTAAGCTAGTTTCAGTTCAAGGATTGTGTGGAAATTTCCAGAGATTTGCCCTTGAAAAACTCAGTATATTTATAATGTCGAAGTCTTACATAATGAAGGTTGCACGACCTCAGCCGATTTGTATTTCTGTGTAGCTCTCGCTGAATAGCAATATAAACTCATTTGTTTATAAATGCCACCGACTCCAGCCTGCTTTTAACCGCAGATGAACAGGATGATGCTCAGAAGGTTGTCATTTTGTTGTCGTACCCCACGTTGACTTATTGCAGTCTATTTTTCTTTCTGGCTCTTAACTTCCCTATTGTGCAACTTGAGTGATCTGCTGGCAGCGCTGCTCCGGTTGACGTGCCGCTATATAATGGCAACGAGCAGCATTATTGCAACTGAATCAAATAGCGTTGTTGTGTATGCGTGCTGTGTGGAGGAAATGTGGATTTTTCATTTCAGCTGCCTGTTTGGTCTGAAGTTATAGCAGGTCGGCTAGTTGACAGAATTAGAGGTCAGTTTGACAGAGCTCGTGAATTACCATCCACTGAGCAGGCCAACTCCTAATACTTGGTCTTTCTTGGCAGCCATAATGTTCATATTAATGATGTTTGGGGTATTTAAAGTTATTTAAATCGCCATAATAGGAACCTTCACTGGGCTGCACAATAATTTGTTTCTCGATTTTATCGGGACTAATTAGTCCTATCAGGAATGCCATGGAGTGTTTACCTGTCAGCTTTATTTACCAGCCTTTTTAAAGGGTCATTGCACCGATATTACAAACATGCCCCCATATTATCTCACTTACCAATAGTGACATTGATCCATCTGCCAGATGGTTTTAGTTTTATGGTGCCAAGTCTTGAGACATCAGTCAATGTGATTTCTGCCACCACCCCAATACTAAAGAAGTGAGTGGAATTGTATTTGTGGTGCTCACAGCATTAAAAACTTACATTTGTAATATTCAACAGCAGCATCTCTTTCCAGAAAAAACTTTCTTTGGAACTACGCCTACTTTCTACCGAAGAAATAGTTCCTATGTAAGCTGTTCACAGTGACAACTGTTGATTATTTAGTTTGGTAATGCAGAGTTTTTCTGAAGAGATGTTGCTGTTGAAGGGTTCTGCAATTAACATTTATTGTCATTATCGATTAATCTGTTGATCATTTTAACGATTAATCGATTAGTAGTTTGTTCTATAAAATGTCGGAAAATGGTGAAAAATGTTGATTAGTGTTTCCCAAAACCCAAGAGGATGTCCTAAAATGTCTTGTTTTGTCCACAACCCAAAGATATCCAGTTTACTGTCACAGAGATGGGAAAAAAGAGAAAATATTCACATTAATCTGGAATCAAAGGATTTGGAATTTATTTCTAAGAGAAACTTTCAAAATAGACTAGTTGAGGATTAATGTAATAGTTGAGAGCTAATCGATTAATCAACTACTCCTTGCAGCTCTACTGCTGAATTTTTTAATGTAATTTTCCAATGTTTTGGTACCACAAACAAAAATCCAATCGCTCCCGTTGTACAGAAGGCATACATTTCAGAGACTGATATGTCAAAACCTGGCACCACAGAACCAAAACTAATTGAATGGCTCAATAGCACTACTGGTAAATGTAAAAATGTGGTTTTTGTACTTTGGTTGAAATAAACCTTTAAGCTTTTTAGTGACGCAAATTCATAAAACACATGGTATAAAACTACTGCAACTGTTTTTTTTATGTAGCAGTATGTACAGGAGGGCATACTAATTTATTTCCCGTCTTATTTTCCGCTACATTACTGCTTATAATGTATTGTCATTTACTAGTGATCAGCAGATGCTATTAAATGAAATATTTTAGCAGCTAACTTCATTTTATTGAAAGTTGACTTTGGTTTTATTTCCTGGAGAAGTTGTACTGTGTGTGTGTGTGTGTGTGTGTGTGTATATATGTGAATGTGTGTTTTGTCAGATTGCATTTCCTATCCAGGGACTTCAGAGGTTCAGGAAGGCCTTTTTAGATATACTCAATCGCATGCTAAGTGCTGATGAGAACATGATTCAGTGAGTGCTTATAAAGAGGGTGTAGTGTGGATCTCAGCCGTCTGTGAGTGCTTGTTTGTGTGTGTGTTTTTGCGTGGGTGTGTGTTGGCCCTTTCTCTTTCAGGTTCAGTCAGAGTCTAGGGTTGTGCAGAAAGATTCAGGCAGACTGCTAGCTGTGGTCCACACAGAACACTTGCAGTATATGAAACAGGGGAAGTGGCATTTCTTCCTGTCTGCCCGTACAAGCCGAGGCCGTGTTGCTCAACAAAGTTAATTGCTGCAGAAACCTAAAGCTTAGGCAGTCGAATAAGTCAGAGCAAATATTGAAAGCACATCTTTGGGAATTTCAAATGATAGTTCTCAGAAGTGGTGTAATCAATATATCATACTGATTCAGTTTCATCTTGTTTCAAATTGCATCAAAAATGTTCACAAACATAGAAAAGCCATGAAATCGATTGTAGAGCTTCTTAACTTTAGGTCTGTATTTCTACTCCTGTCACTGCTGCTCTTTTTGCACTATTATGTGAGGAGTGTGACCCCTGGGACAATAAGGCCCTCTGGTGTGTATGTATGTGTCAGAGGGAGGGGGAGAAAGATGGAGGGAGTCTTGGGAAGGGTGAAAGGTGGCGCTGATCCCGGTGGAGCACAGGGGTCGTGGTGGCAGTCCGGTCGGCAGGAGGGGGGGGGGGGGGGGGCTTTCTGATGGTGGCGGCCCTGGTTTTAATAGAGACGTCAGATGTGACAAAGACAGGCCTGACAGGCTGGCTGAATGGAGCTGCCGTGACAGAGCAGCTATCCTCAGCGTCCCATACACCGCTCTCTCCACTGTTGTCACGCCCAGCGCTCCCTTCTTTCTCATTCATGCCATCTCTCTTGTTGTATTAACTTATTTCATCTGCTCTTCACAATGCTGCCGTGCGGGTCAGTTTGATGTGTCAAAGCTTGACATGTGTGTCCACATTCATGTCATGGCACTGTTTGAAATTTGCACATCGGAGGCAGGAAACGGTATTCGATCGCGGTTTAAAAAAAGATGAGCACAAGTGAGGTGAAGCTGGGTGTGACTAGCATAGTTTAATATATTTCCGGGCAATCACATACCATCTGGGGTTATGTAGGTGGTAGCCTGTAAAACCCTAATGAATGGCAAATACGCGGCATGTAATTTGTGATTTTATTTACCACATCTCCTAGTTTATATTGATTGAGTCCAGGACCAGATAAAAGCACTTGAATACTGATGTAGTAACTTAACCAGGGATTTGGTATCTGAACAGGTCTATTATCAAGGCCTAAGAGTCCTTGATTTTAGAATAGCTGAAAAATCCAAATAAATGCAAGTTCATTTTATTTTGACATTGATGCAGTGTTTGTAATTTAAAGCTGTTGAATTTTGTCTTTCTTAATATCGCGCTTGACCTAAAGTTTCTGCTGGCTAATTATTGTCACGGTTGCTTGTATAATAATGTGTTGAATGTTGACTGATAATATTTTTATTAACTGTAGCTGAAGGATTGTCATGTGTCCTTGGTGGTGTGGTGTAGGTATGTTAGCCAGCTAAAGTAAGTCTTGATTGCTGTTTCCAGCACATTGTGTAATCTTTTGCTGATACAGTTTGGCTTGTGAACTGCTGAATGGGCTGTTACAAGGCAGTGGTATCACCTGTCCCATTAATCATATAGTTGTTGAAAACAGAAGCACGTTCAGAGATTACTGAGTAATGCTGAGATCTACGGATAGAGATTTTATTAAACATAGGCAGAGCCTAGTGTGCTGCAGATGATCTCTCACTGGATAATAATCCTCCTCCTCTGTTTCTCCTCAGAGCTCCTAGTCTTGGCCTTGAGGGGGCACCAGCATGAGTCAGGAGTCATTGGAGTCTGGTAAGAACTACTCTGTGAAACAGCTGCATGAAATTAGTAAGATAATATGTTGGAAAAGAGAAATGTGTTGTGTGTGTTCCAGATGGTGACTCTGCTCAGGATGTGTCTGACTTTAACTGGGATGACTACCTGGAGGAGACTGGAGCCGTGTCTGTGCCGCATCACGCCTTCAAACATGTGGGTGCTGACAACCGTTACAGCTAACATGCATCACTGGATAAGCGTGTACCAGCTATTCATAATCAATTCCTAAACATCTGTTAAATGTCCTTACAAAGTTTCAAGTACCCACTAGTTAGTTTCTAACTGTGTATTATATCAGAAAGCATGACTCAAGGTTATGGAATGTGTCAGCTCGTAAGGTCTAAATCTGTTTCAAGGAAGCATCCAATCATAAAGCACCATAAACACAGATGTCACTGTAGCATCACCAGTTGTAACAAATCTTCTGTAGAACAGTTTAAACATGTGATACTTGGCTGAAAACTGACAGGTAGGTTTAACTGAAATAAAAGACTATAATAGCATAGAATAAATATATATCTTATTTGCTTTTCATTGTACCTTTTGTAAGTTGTTTTTTTCTGTGTGAACAAAGCAACACAAACTTCCAACTGCGATCAAGTAATTGTTTCCATATCCGATCTTCTGTCCTTGTTTAAGGTGGACCAGGGTCTGCAGACTGGGCTGACTCCAGGCATGAAGCTGGAGGTGTGTGTGCGCTCAGAGGCTGACAGTCCTTACTGGGTGGCCAACATCATCACCACATGTGGCCAGTTGCTGCTGCTACGCTACGAGGGATACCAGGATGACCGGCGTGCCGACTTCTGGTGTGACATCATGACGGCAGACCTCCACCCGTTGGGCTGGAGCCGCCAGCATGGGAAGACCATGAGGGCCCCTGAGGGTGAGGCATGGGTGGTGTTGGCATGGTGTTTTGTTTTTGTTTTTTTTCTTTAGCTGTGGGAGTTAAAATTAAAGTTGCAATCCACCAATGGATTCTTGAAAAATTGCATGGTCACTGTTTTTCCTGTAGAGCTGAGCAGTCATATAAAACATGGCTGATGCTACATGCCAAAAATTCTCTTGCCATTTTGGTGATAAATTGTAGATATTAATGTTATACATCTTTTGTGTTAACTTTAGACACATTTAGTTGTTCCACTTAAGGATTTAAATAAGATTTTCTTTTCTTTGAGTGTGATTCAAGGACAGGTGCTATTTAACGGTGGTAGTAAGTAATTGCACTTTTGTTCAGTATAGCAAGGAGTAATGAATATTTTAGTTATATTTCTGTTCTCCGGTTGTCTCAGGTAAAACACTTGCATTGCCCTTCTGATATTCAGTTTTATACGTTTCATGAGGAATAGTTTTGTCTGGAAAATGGGCAAGATATTTAGAGTTTTTAATGTAAAGTGCTAAAGCATTTTCAGTTTTTCTTCTCTATATCTTTGGTTAATGTGACCCAATAACACATGGGACCTAGATATTGTTGCAACAAAGAAATATTAAGAAATGTAATGCCAGAGTAACTGAAATACTTGATTTGTCTGCTTAGAATGTGGCAGCTGCATGAAACTATTAGATAACACAAATGCAAGTTGCTTACCATATGACCTATTAGATGAAATAATGTGATTTAATTCCAGTAGTTATCTTTTTTTATGGCTGATGCTGTGATTTAGAGTGCCTAAGAGAGACCAGGCAGAGTAGTGTATGTCTACGTGTGACGTCCTGAGCCCACCTGGTTGTTTGGTTGATAAACTAAACACTGTACGTGTATGATCCGCCTCAGGTGTGCGAGAGAAGCACCAGGACTGTGATGCTCTGCTGGAAAAGGCCCTGGCGGAGGAGTGCAGTGCTCCTGCCAACCTGCTGGAATTGGTAAGGCAGGGGAACAGATCCGTCTTAGAAACTTCTCCCACCCAGGGGGTGGGGCGTTAGCTTTCGTCTCTGTATGTGCCAAGAACAATCCCCTCTTTCTCCATACTGATTTGATTCATTTGACAGCTTTAAAAACACATGTAATAAATACTGCAGTAAATAAAACAGTTGAGGTTGTCATAACAAAGCCAGACTTTTCCCCCATAATGTTGAAGTGGCAAGGCAAGTTCAGTAAATACAACTGACATTAAAAAAACACCAAGTTGACAGTTTATACCCTCAGGTGATCAGAATCACAACCAGTGACTCTGCAGTCTTGACACACACACACACACACACACACACACACACATGCTGTACAACTGTCATGTTTTGTTTTACTGTTGTTTGCTACTTGTTTTTATTGTCTTTGTAGTGTATATTTTATATCTCCAAGCACTTTTGTTTTTTATGGCCATTTTGAAATGGCAAACAGACAGGGAAACAACTTCACACTTAAAATGTCCATTGGAATAGATGAACAGAATAGGATTTTATATCTATGATGAAGTCTTGCATGTGTACCCTGCGTGAATTCCCAAGTATCCAAAAAACAAGGCTCTGAGCTTTTGTTTATGCCACCAAGGTTGCGCTTCTGAAAGCAAATTTGCTGTAGGAATAGCCTGTGAAATTCTTTAGAGCCATTTGTTAGCTTTCAGTGACTGTGCTTCAGTTCTGCCACTTAGTCATGCAGTGCATTCTCTCCCAGTACAAATTCCTCGCCTTGCCTAGGCGTGTGTTCATTTGTGTTTGGCATAAGTGTGTGTGTGCTATCAGCTTCTCATTTACCCCACCCCCCAACCCTGCAGCCCCAGCGTGGTAGAGACCCAGTGGAGCTCCTGTGTGCGGGCTGCTACGTGGAGCTCCAGGACAGTGTTGACCTGGGGCTGGCATGGGCTGCTGAGGTGGAGGAGAACGTCGGAGGAAGGCTGAAGCTGCGCCTGGTAGGCACAGAGGGCCTCCCAGACACACCCACAACCCTCTGGCTCTATTACCTACACCCACGCCTCCACCCACCCGGCTGGGCCAAAGAGCACGGCTGCACCCTTAGGCCTCCGTCAGGTCAGTGGCACTGACACGGTTCAACTTTTAGATTTAGAAAAGAAAAGAAAAGGGAAAATGATTTCTAGATCTTGAGGTTTACTGTCAAAGCAGGCATGAGTAATGATTTCTGATGAAAGGACACATGTAAAATTCACTTGGCAATCATACACTGGATGCATGTCTTATTATATAATATAGTCTTATTACCACTTTAAATAGAGTCATTGTATCAGATCAAATGTTTTTATCACTAATTATTTGAAAAAATAATAGTATTTTATGTTTATTCCCAATTGCTCAATCAGACCTGTCATTATATGATTTATATTAGCATTTTCCAATACTTCACTGACAAGTGAATAGTGATGAAATACAAAGAACCAATATTCAAAATCTGATGGTATCCCACTAGACCTTGAAATTGATTTTCCATGCAGGATAAGATAGATCATGGTTTTCAGGGCCACGATCTGCTAATGTTATTCAAGTGAATAAAGTTTGTTTATATGCAGGATGTAAGACGCACTGGAAGCTGCGTCTCTCTCCTGATACAGCTGATCTACCCTCTGCAACACCTACAGCTAATGCCTTATTAATGTTTAATGCCAGGCTTTTATTGCTAAGAGTTTGTACCTGAATACTGTGCTTTTGCAAGTTAATAACAGAATGTAGTGACCAGTAGTGGTGCATTACACTTATCATAATCATAGCCTTTTTATTATTATTACTTATTTTTATTGTGTCATAAAAGAATAGCAAAGATATAATGCTTTTTTTATATGTAATGAAAGGTAACAACAGATGTTCAGCCTCATTAATCCTGCACATCACCTTGTTACATCTTGAACCTAATACCCTGTGAGAAGACGTTAATGTGTTTTGTGGTTGCAAAATTGTGAAGGACAACATTTTTTTTTTGCTTGCGTCTTTTAATTGTTGCAGCCTATTGGCGACATATTAGGAGGTCCAGAACAAAGAACAAGCTGACACACATACTATGTTTTGCCGAGTCTATGCCATTGCATAGAGTGAAATTCAGTCACATGTACGTTTTACCTTTTCATTAAATATGTGTTTGATAATCAACATAGTTTCTAGTCATCAGGAAGTCAGGTTTAGCTCTTCAGCAGCTGATTTGTGTGAATGGGTTTGTTTCAGACCTGTTGGCCCGGCGGACAGAGGAAGAGTGGGAGGAGGTGAAACAGAGAATCAGTGACCTGCCTCAGGATGAAGCTCTGACTGCAGAGTTCAGTAAGGTACTGCCAACCATACTCTTATTTGTTCTTACTGACCTAAACATATCACTGTTTATCCGCTGGTTAAGATTTGATAATTATGCTTTAAGCAAAGACTTGTGACATTCTCCCCAAAACTTGGGGCTGAAACATTATTAACAGGTGTGTGTGTGTGCGCGGGTGTGTGTGTGTGTGTGTGTTGTCTCAGGACCAGCCTGCCATCGCTGCTCATTGTTTCAAGGAAGGAATGAAACTGGAGGCTGTTGACCCTGCTGCTCCTATTTCCATCAGGCCCGCCACTGTCACCAAGGTAACAGACTTTCCTATCAAATATGTCTCTACTATGCTGCAATGTTTTTCTCCGGGCCTTAGTTGTTTATGCTTTCTATTGCCATTAACACTCTACTTTGTTAAATCTGTAGCTAAAAAATGATCACCCCTCTTACAAATAAAAGGATGAAACAATGTCCATTTGAACTCAAAATGTTGCTATATAATCACGGTCTAGTGGTTCTCCTCCTCCTACTGTAGTTTAGTTTGAGATGGTAGACGGCAAAAACTTTACATCTGTCAATTAAAAATGTCTTGAAGTGTCCCAAAATGACCTTCTCTCCACTTCAGGTGTTCAATGAGCATTACTTCCTGGTGATGATGGATGACCTTTGTGGTATTGAGGAGTCAGAGGGTGCTGGGAGGTCCTTTCTGTGTCACAGAGACAGTCCAGGCATCTTCCCTGCTCAGTGGAGCCTCAAAAACGGGCTCCCTCTCAGTCCCCCACCAGGTCTGCTCTGTCAAATGTTATCCCTTCATAACCAGTTACTTTATCAGTCATCAGCAATGTCAGAAAGTAAGGAATGGCAGTGAATTACATCACTCATGTGTTCTTTCCCCCTCTCTCCCTGGCTTTATTTGTTCCCTTGATCTGCCCTTGCTTCTCCCTTTCTGTCCATTATTTCCCCATCTTATCACATACAGGATACCGGGGTCCAGACTTTGACTGGGCAGATTACCTGAAACAGTGCGAGGCAGAGGCAGCTCCCCAGCATTGCTTCCCAACTGTAAGTCAACCTCTGTTTTATCCCTTTTATACCAAGTTCACGCTGGTCAGGCATCAGTGTAAAGGGTGGTCTCATGTCCAGTGAACATGAAGGTTGATGGCAATGTGAGTTAGTGGGTCTTCAACTATTGGATGGATTGTCATGAAAGATGGTACAGACATTCATGATTCCCAGAGCGACTCATTTAAAGAGGTCATAGTATTCTTTTAGGCTTTTTCCCTCTCCTTTTCCCACAGAAAAAAACTGCCTGAAAACAGCTCGTTTGTAGTGCAGACTTCCGCTTTCTAGTGACATCACAAGAAAACACGTGTCTTAATGCTCGCCTAGTGGCTAGTACGGCCATAGGCGGAAATCACGGGGGGGACAGGGGGGACATGTCCCCCCACATCTGAGGGGTGTCCCCCCTTTAAAAACCATCAAATAATATAATGATATATACTTAAAATAATTGTGTAAATAGTAAAACAATACAGATGCAAACAGGGCAATGAAAGTGCTTTTTAAGTTTAGAAATATTTGAGTCCCCCTCTCTTGCCTCACAGTGGTTTGGTCCACTGCCTGCTTTCCCTCACAGGAGCCCGGTGGCAGAAAACCAGTTCAAATTCGTCAATAGTTGTGGAGCTCCAGTAATATTAAGCAGGCTGGCAGGGCTGTTTTATGCACTTTAAACATTGGATGAACTGATTATTTTGTCTTTTAATACAGATGATGCTGAGTCATTAATAAATTAATAATGACAGAAAGTTATGATAACCGATTATTTTTCTATGAGCCCACTCAGTTATTATAACATTACCTAGGTTGTTTAGTAGCTTGTTTAACAGCTTATTGGACTGGAACTCATCTTCTACAGCTAGAGATGCGCAGATTGATCAGCTGGGGACTGAAATAGGCCATTTATTTTCGCTTACTCGGCTCCGACCAGTGACCGGGGTTGAGCAGTGTCAAATATCCAATTTTCTGCTGCTGACAATGAACGTTATAAACACGCTGCACGGCCGTGTTTCACATGTGTGCACAGACAGTAACCTCGTGTCACAGCCACACACACACACGCTAAAACACGTCCTAGGTGTGTGGAAGTTATTCACGAGAGTGAAGAAGACGCAACGCTATCTTATTTACTTCTGCAGAGTAACACACAGAAAGAGA
Organism: Micropterus salmoides; assembly: GCF_014851395.1. Classification (NCBI taxonomy): domain Eukaryota; kingdom Metazoa; phylum Chordata; class Actinopteri; order Centrarchiformes; family Centrarchidae; genus Micropterus; species Micropterus salmoides. The sequence goes on from NW_024043372.1 coordinate 30,602,164, forward strand.
CGCTGTGGATATTGTAAAGCAGGGAGCAGGTAAAGCAACAGTGAACACAGCTGTTGGTGACGATGTCATTCATACCATGGTGGGCTCTATCGGTAATTAACAGCAAGCCTCCTCCACACGCGGCTCATCTGCCGCTGTGAAAACGGAATCGCGGGTGAAAAACCCAATGCGAGTTCTTTTAAATAAAACTGCTGACAAATAAAGTCAGAGCAGACAGAGACAGACAGACAGGTGTAGGTGTGTGCTTGTGTGTCTGAAGGGAAAAGAAAGGTGAGCTGATTACTGTAGTTTGTGATTAAACACAAAAATAAATTGGAGAATTAAGTAGAATTAAAATCGTGTGCAATTTATTTTTAGCTCCTTCCAGTAAAAAAATTTATTTTATAATCAGTGCTTCATTATGACCAAACAACTGAGACTAGTGAGAATAGCTAACATTTATACTGGTGCTGATGGGGATCCTAGATTTTTCCAATAAATAGTTACAAAAATGTTTGTGTATGCTATCAGTTATAGATCTTAGAAAGAAATAAAATCGGAATCGGCCAAAATCAGAATCGGCAGGTCAGACCTTTAAAAAATCTAACTGGAATCAGCCAGGAAAACTGTAATTTGTGCATCTCATCTACAGCGATAATCCTGTGTGTGAACCGATATTAGGCTGATACTGTAGATCTACCATTGTGTTGGGTTTTGCGAATTATGAGGTTAAGTGGCAGAGCAGTTGGCCTGCTGCCGTTAAATATCTAATATCTAAAAGTCATATTTAAACAACTATTGCTTTGTGTTGTTGGCCAGAAAAATAGTAGTAAGACTTCTCTCTGTGTACACGTATCCTATAGGCCTACAGGTACAATTATGGCTGTATTATTTGTGTCCCCCTCCAAAATAGTTTATTGTCCCCCCCTACTGTGAGATGAAATTTACGCCCTCAAGAACACCGGTGGGAAAACACTCTGAGCTTCAGCACACAGTGACAAGACATCCGCCTGCTGCCTCTCCTCTCCCTTCCAAACATTAGCTACAGGCAGTCAGTGGGCATGAAGTTGTTTCTGTGATGTAGAGAGTTAAAACTTTCTGGATGAAAGATACATTCGTTACAAATTAATAACTCCCCACTCTGAAACTCTTGCTCCAGTCCATGTTGCTAAGTTGGTAAGGGTAACATATACAGCTGAACCGAAGCCATGTTTACTGGCTTTTCAGGACCCGCCCTACTCTGCTTCTGATTGGCTAGTTGTCCTTAACTGCGCATGTGCAAGTCTCATAGCTAAAACGAAGTGTTTAACACACAGGGTGAAAACAAGAGCTGCAGCAATGTGCAGTATGACAAAAAAATGTGTTTTTTGAAAATTAAACCATGTAAACCTGTTCTGGTACAACCCCTGAATAAAATGAATATAAGCACAATATGAGCTCTTTAAAAAAAAAAAAAACGCCACCAGATGCTGGTCAGACCCACATTTGTAACCGTGGTGGTGATCGTTCGCTGAAAGAGTCAATCTGAGATGAGCTACTAACTGGTTCCAAGCACATTTTGTGCTCTTTATTGGTCAAAATCACAATTAAATGTGAAATTTGTGGTAGAGTAATATGATTAAATTAAATTAATTAAACTGTCATATAAAGGCTGCATGAGATCTCTGCTGTAATGCAGTGTGCCTGCATGAATGAATAGAATTTGAATCACTACTGTATGTGATTTAAAGCCATATATTCAGAACACGAGCTTCAGACATTTTTTTATGAGACTGAAAATAACCACACCTTGTGCATCTTGTGGCCACCTCTTGTGTAAACTGTTTGTCACATGGATGGTTTTGATGCAGAAAGAGTTAGAGTTGGGGACCAGAAGTTAAGTATGGCTCAGATCAGTGCTATAACACATACTGGTTTCTCTACAGCACACTCATAAGCATATAGTCAGTTCTGTTTGCAGATTTATAGTCATTTATACTTTGGAGGAAATTTATTTTATATTTTGCTATCCCATACAGTCAGAAATGTTTTTGACAGAATGTATGAAATGAGATTTTGCCCATTCGACTGACGGCATAATGGAATGCCAGTGATGATACTATGTGTCCGCAGTGTGATGAGTTGTAAACAGATGGCTCACTGGGACTTTTACCAGAGGCAAATATGTATATACAGTATCTCACAAAAGTGAGAACACCTCTCACATTTTTGTAAATATTTGATTATATCTTTAAAGTGTAAATTTGCTGTTCCCTCAAAATAACACATCACACAGCCATTAATGTCTAAGCCGCTGGCAACAAAAGTGAGTACACCCCTAAATGAAAATGTCCAAATTGGGCCCATCTGAAAAAAATAATGGTTGCTCTACATAAAGATGGCCTAAGCTATAATAAGATTGCTAAAACCCCGAAACTGAGCTGCAGCACGGTGGCCAGCGTTTCAAAAGGACAGGTTCCACTCAGAACAGGCCTCGCCATGGTCGACCCAAAGAAGCTCCGTGATGTTTGTCATAGAGGAGTGGAAGAGGACTCCAGTGGCAACCTGTGAAGCTCTGTTGAACAGCAAATTTACACAGTTATACAAGCTGTACACTCACTACTTTACATTGTAGCAAAGTGTCATTTCTTCAGCGCTGTCACATGAAAAGATATAATCAAATATTTACGAAAATGTGAGGAGTGCACTCACTTTTGTGAGATACTGTATATTTATGTGTATATGGTTTTCATAATAGACAAAAATCACCCAACACACGACCATCCTTTGCTGAGAAATAGCTCACATGTGAGCTTCTGTTTACCTGCCAGGAGCAATGTGATCACAGCTTCAAAGAGGCCATGAAACTGGAGGCCGTCAACCCACTGTCACCTGAGAACATTCACGTGGCTACTGTCACCAGGGTCAAAGGACAATACATTTGGCTCAGTCTGGAAGGTAAGATGGGGTACTGAGAGAATGTGTTTGTTTTAGCTGATGTATCATTTCTGTTGAGTCCAACAGCTTATTGACGGCCATGTCATGTAGAGCATTAATCAATGCGGGTCTAATCTGGATTTCCTGGCTCCCTAGTTCAGTGGCTAGTTTTCCGATTTTCTATGGAGAACGCAGGAATGTCAGATACACAGATTATATTATTTTACTCCAGTTCATCACTGCTTTGGAGATTATAAAGTCTTAGAGAAACAGATTTTGCACAGCTCACATACAACATTCTGCTATGTTTGAAGCGAAGGGGGTTAATAAGAGTTGGAAAAAAGGGGTAGTAGAGTAGCTCTCAAAAATGTGATCAGATTTGATTGACAGTGGAGTCTCCCAGGCAACATTTCTCTTACAGTATGAAGCTGATCAAGAAGATCATTTTCAAATATTTGTTTTTCCCTTTTTTATGGGACATTTTGATGTATATATGCTGCAGATACAAAATTGTCATTTATTGTAGAAGATCCTGTGTTGTCTTTGTATAATCAAAAGATGATGTTTATGTGTATACTTGCAAAGAAGTAAATGAGGAACCTAAATGTAAGTTTTACTATTGTGTGATATTTATTTGATTTGATTGTAGCTCAAATTAATGTTGTATGTGAAGTATGTTACTATGTCACCAGTTGCTCTAGCTGAATTTGGCCTCCATGACCGGGTGAGAATGTAGTCTATGATATCTTTTGGTGTATTGTGAGTGATTTTCTAATAGCGCTGTGTCTGTGTGTATATGTATCTGCAGGACTGAAGCAGCCCATGCCAGAGCTGATAGTTCATGTGGACTCCTTTGACATCTTCCCTGTCAGCTGGTGTGAGACAAATGGCTATCCGCTCGTCTACCCCATCAAACCCTCAGGTATACAACACCAGTTATTATAGTGGACTCTTATGGTTTTTACACATTTGCTTTAACAAGACTGTTACTAATGCTGTGACAGACATAATACAGTTTGGTGTGTACCCTGACCTCCCAATTAGTGGCATAATGTAATAGTGTGACTGGGCACACATTAGTCTTTCCTTGTTTTTCAGTTGAAAAAGAGAGGAAGATTGCTGTGGTGCAGCCTGAGAAACAGTGAGTATAGAAGGAAGGTGCGGAGGTGGTGACAGGCTTATTGATTTAAATGGATCGAGTCAGATTGCCATTCATCACTTGATTCAATTTTCATCATTTTATAGCCGAGCTCCATTGAAGTCATCATCACCTGACACTGTCAAGCAGCAGATGGCCAACCAGTCAGAGACAGGTGAGTGGTTTGTCTCAGGTCTCACTGAAAGATTTCAAACTAGGATATTATGCCTTCAACTGACTATCTGTGTAGACTGTGGTTGTTTCATAACTGGTGTCTCAATTTTTATCTGTGTTTAGGACAAGGGAATGGGAAATACTGCTGTCCCAAGATCTACTTCAACCACCGCTGTTTCTCTGGCCCTTACCTTAACAAGGGACGCATTGCAGAGCTGCCTCAGTTCATTGGCCCTGGAAACTGTGTCCTCGTGCTCAAAGAGGTGAGAGGGGCTAATCCAGCTGTATGAATAACATACATGCACACACACGCACACAAAAAAACAATCAATCCTTACACAAAAACATGACAGTTGATGGCAATGTGTAAGTCAGTAGGTCTGCAACTATTGGATGGATTGTCATGAAATTCGGTATAGACATTCAGGATTCACAGAGGATAAATTTTAAGCTGAGGAACCCTTACCTTTCCATATCAAAAATTTCCAAAATCCTGCAAAACTAATGGCATCGCTATCGCTATCAGCCTCAGCAATACATTAGTATTAGCATTCTAACACACTGCTAAAAATCAAGTTTATCATCATTGTCATTGTAAGCATGTTAGCATGTTAGCATGTTAATGTTAGCATTTAGTTCAAAGCACTGGTGTGCAAAAGTCACAAGGCAGCTAGCATTGCTGTAGAATGGTTCAGCTATTTTCATTCCTATGAATATTTAGTGGAAACAAATGAATTCATGTTGGAGATGACTTAGAGCCTTTATCTCATTGCATGGTGTTAAAACCACATTTTCCCATAATCCCTTTAGCATGCTGACAGAAAGAGGAAGTTGCTACCCCCCATTCTCAATAAACTGATTTTTATCAGTGTGTCACATGTACCATGGCAAGAAACACAAAGCAGAGGGCTGTCCCTCTGCTTTGTGTGGTAAAGCAGTGCCCTTTCTATAATAAAGCAATCTTACTAATTAATAACCAATGGCACACAATGTAGATGCCAGTAAAGGCTGCTAATCTTCTGCCAACAGTTACGTTAACGGTAATGAAAGTCTTGTTTAAAAATGAATATGTGGTTTGATGTTGAAATGTGACACATAGCACCATTAAAGAATAAAAGTCATAACCCTCTAACCTGCAGATAAAACCTGTAAGTGTTGCAAGTCTATGTATCTTGTTTCCAGGTATTGACTCTGCTGATAAACTCGGCCTACAAGCCCAGCCGTGTGCTGAGAGAGCTGCAGCTGGACCAAGAGAGTCGCTGGCAAGGCCATGGAGAGACACTCAAAGCCAAGTGAGGGAAAACGCCATTAAATCCTCAGCTCACAATTGTCCGAACACATGCAAAACCTGCAGGAATAGTAGGCATGTTGGCCAATATTTGAACACATGCTGGATTAAACGGTCTTGACTCAAGCTGCAACCTTCAGGGCTGAAAAATGAAGCCATTGCCAAAGTTCCAAAAACTGCAGTTCACCGAATGGCTACATGAGGCTGGCTCCAAAAGCGATCTCCAGAGACCCTCCATGTTAAAATGCCCAACTATACAGCAGGAATAAAAATGTTTACAGTCTGGTACAAAAAAACGGTTTTGGCCTCTATAGCTAAGTTCCCCCTTCATGATGACTGTGCTCATCCATTTAAATTATATTAAGGCTTAAAGTTAAGCATAATTAAGGCATTTTAAACCTAAATATTGTGTGAAAAGATTTATCACAGTTTATTTACTGCTTAACCATGCTTTTCTTAAAACGTCAGGTACAAGGGAAAGAGTTACCGGGCTACTGTGGAAATAGTCCGTACTGCAGACCGCGTGGCAGACTTCTGCAGGAAAACCTGCATCAAACTAGAGTGCTGTCCGAACCTGTTTGGACCTCGCATGGTTCTGGACCGCTGCTCGGAGAATTGCTCTGTCCTCACCAAGACCAAATACAGTACGTGGTTTACAGAACTACAAACGGCTGATTGTCAAGAGCTATGCTTATGAATAAAACTGAATGACTTATCAGATGATCAGCTTAGAAATCGGTATACTTGCTCTCCTTTAACAGAAACGTTCAATTCTTTTCATTTGTGTTGCTCATGAATAGAAATGATTAATGAATACATAAATGTTGCCTTAATGAATACAAAAATTCTGTGAAGCCGAGGGATAGAATTTGTGATTTGGAAATTGCAATAACTTTCCACAGGCAATGAATACGCAGGTATGGTTTTTCTAAAAATACGTGTCAGAATTGGTGTGTTTCATCTTCTACTGAGCTGTTTCAACAGTACAAAGTCACAGATTTGTTGATATGTTTACTTACCGCTGCACTGCAGTGTCGGGGTTAAGAAACTGATGCAATTTGATTGCAACAGATGAACCATTACAGTTTCACTTTTGTCTCATATGTTTTCACATCACTCCAGATACCACATATCCTCCACCGCTTTGCTTTAGTTTTAAAATCAGTTTTAAAATCAGTTTGATCAGTTCATTTCCATCCATCTTTATGATATACTAAAACCTTTCAGACATGTCAAATGCAACATTACACAATAAGCATGTTGTCTTGTCACCAGCATATTACTATGGAAAGAAGAAGAGTAAACGCGTTGGCCGTCCACCCGGAGGCCACTCCAACCTGGAGGGTGGAGTGAAGAGAAGAGGGAGGAGGAGGAAAAAGGAGGAAGCAGCTCTTTGTCCATAAGAAGAGACGCTCCTCAGCCTCAGTGGACAACACGCCTGCTGGGTCTCCACAGGTAATGCACACACATTCATATATTTTTATAATTAATGATGCATGAATTGCATCATTGTTAAACCAACATTGTTAACTCTGGTTCTTCCTCACACATTACTTGAATCTGTGCTAAAGAGCTGTTTGTTGTCCCGGTCTGTGGCTCGCAGGGCAGCGGAGAGGAAGAAGATCTGGATGAAGATGACTCCCTGAGTGAGGACTCTGGCTCTGAGCTGCAGGATGATCTTCAGGATGATTCTGAACAATCATTTGGGAAGTCCCAGCCCACCACACCGTCCCCCTCCCCACCGGCAACACCTAGACCCACACGCCGGCGCCGGAAACCCCGCTCGCCCTCATTCTCTGATGATGAGAACCGTCCTCCTTCACCAAAGGTTATGAAAGTCACAAAGAGTCTTAAAATGACTCGGTAGCAATAAATACTGAAAATAATGTGTACAAAATACGCTTGTACAAAATGTATGATTTTTGCACAATCCCTCCCCTTCCATTAAATACTGCCTTTCTCTTCCTCCATTTAAATTAAAAAAAATTATGTTTTCACTGTGACCTCAACTTGCTCTAAACAGCTTCTGATGAAATCAACAAGACTGAAACAGCCAGCGATTATTTTGTTGCATGCTCAGGTCTGATCATCAAATGTAAAGGTTCAAATGAGCTGTGAGCCTTTCTACTTGAGCTGGGAGATCTCTGAGTATCTTTGTGACTAACTCATCCCGTCTGTGTGTTTATAGACCTCAAAGACTGAGCCTCCTCAGAAGTTGTGTTTGGACACCAGCCCACTGGAGTGGAGTGTTACTGATGTGGTTCGCTTCATCAGGACCACTGACTGTGCACCTCTTGCACGGATTTTCTTAGATCAGGTAAGAAATACTCACAGACGTAATGGCCTGACTTGGGATGAGAGCTCACTCCCCTCTACTGAAATAAATGCACTTGTATTGTATCCACAGTCACAAATAGAAAACATACCTTAAACACTAATTTTAGAAACTGCATCTCATATGAATTTATGTTGTAGGAGATTGATGGACAGGCGCTGCTGCTGCTGAACCTCCCTACAGTGCAAGAGTGTATGGACCTGAAGCTGGGACCGGCCATAAAGCTGTGCCACCACATTGAGAGGGTCAAGCTGGCATTTTATCAACAGTTTGCTACGTAGCTGACGGGGAATGAACATTGGCGTGGCTATATCCTGTTCTTTGTGTCAATCCTGTGAAAAAACGCTGTATTTTCCCATTCTGACTTTTTAAACACTGGACACAGAATCCTGCATTTACCGCATGGTGTTGGACAATCCTGGACATGAGATGGATGATGCAACATTTTCTGATCATCGAAGAAAGAACAAAGAACAGCTACATAGACAAAACAGTTCAGGTGCTGTTTAGGAAACGCATGGAAAAGGACTGAAGGGCAGAAGAATTCAAGGCACTTTGATGCCATAAATAAGTAAAAGCCTTTATTAATTACAGCATGTTTTGCACAGGAAAAAAAAACAGAAAAGGCAAGCCATCATCAAGGACTTGCTTTCAAGCAACAGATTGGTTTCTAGCTATTCTCTAATAAAGGCTTCTTTATTTATTTATGACTTCTGAATGCCTCGGAGTCTTCTATTTTATTTCCTCTTTCTTTGAGGAAGAGTGAGTAACGCTGCCTTCCAGGCAACTCCGAACTGGGAAATTTTCGACCTCCAACTAGAAAAACTATCCTGGCACGCCACCTGAAGTCAGACTTCCTACTTGTGAACTCAGAGAAAAAATATCTACCCCGACTTCAGGAGTAGCAGCTGAATTACGTCACAAAACAATGAGAGAAGATCACTTTATGAGATTCTTTACTGTAGCCAGCTACCTAATAGGCCTAACATATTTCTACATCAATGTACATACAGAACAGGTTTTTCTATATGACTGTACGTATTATTTTAATTTAAATACATGCAAATGTACTTTTTGTTGCTTTTTTGTTTATGGTTTACATTGTGTGCTTCCATGGGAGCTGCCATTCTTTTGTGACGTAATTCAGCTGCTACTCGTGAAGTACAGGGTAGTTTTTCTAGTTGGAGGTCGGAAATTTCCCAGTTCCGAGTTGCCTGGAATGCAGCATTAGCCCTAGAACATTTGGTATCTGCCTGTCAACCTTTGGTAATGTCTGCTGGAATCAAATGAGGTGGTCCCGCCTCCTAATCAGGTGATTTCACACTGATGTCTAATTTCACTGAAAAGATGGTCAACATTTATGTCATGAAATTGTATACACTGTATGTGAAAGTGCACTGACATTGAAGCACTTAAAAAAACAGATTGATGATTACATTATTTTCATAATCATTTAAGTGAAAAAGCTCCAAGCTGTATCTTGGAGCACTAACAGATTGGAAGCATTTGTCTTGTGGTTTATAATGTTTTTAAGAAAAGACTTATTCTCAAAAACATTGTTAAACCCATTAAGACAAAAATAATTGTTTTCATAGTGTTCAGTTCAGTGTCACAGTTCAAGTGTCTTGAAAGCCAGAGGTAAGATTAAACTAGAGATAGTGATAATTGATTTGAAATAAGTCATAGGGAGCCATTGCAAGGTAAGGAATTAGATTTTAGTGTGAACACCAGATATGTGTACTATACCAACACCATTTGCAAATGTTATCCAGCTGGATTAAGATACAATCAACAACACATGTAAAGCGGGCCTTCATTTCAAGAGATACACTTGCTTTCTTGTTCAGGCTTCTACTGTATGTAAGGACAGTTTACAGTGCAAGGATTCTGTATTGCAAGCACAAGGAAAACCATGTACTGTATTGTGGTATGCAAATATGACAGTGCATGTTTGTATATAGTGTATATAATCAAGTATCTTCTAGTGCAACAGGGTGATTAGAGGAAAAAAAAGAGCAATTAACTCTTCCACATAAGCAATGTGTAAATGCCCTAAATATACAGTGCATTTGCACAGAATAGGCCTGAACTCATATGGAGTGTATGATTAAAACAATTTCAGCTATAAGTAATGTTATTTGAACCATTTTATATAATTGACGTCTTATTTTAAACAATTAACTTAATGAAAAGTGTGATGTTTTAAAGATATTCAAAATGCTTTTGTAACTAAGTTTTTCTTCTTTTTACCTACCAATTGTTCTTGTAGTGTGATCTATTGTAATGTTTTGTTTTTTTTGCCCCCATTTTGCTTGTAGTTTCTGCTGTATTTAAGGGAACAGCGTTTTATTTCACGGTTGAAGAATATAACAGCTATTTAAAAAGACGGCAATTAAAACTGTTAACCTGATGTGAAGACTGCCCCTGGTGTTTGTCATACATTTCCCAGCATGCAGTTCGTGGCTGCGCAGGCCTGTCACATGACGTTACGTCTGTCAACAGGAGTGGGCACTGCTGGTCTGGGAAGCAGCTGGAAGAAGGCGAGCCGTGACCTGCAATTATTCACATTCATTTATTTCGTATACCGACGAGCTGTTTTCACAGGCGTTCAAGTCACGAGCAGCCGGTGCACCCGCTGCTTTCAGCGGCTGAGAGAAAATATAAGTTTGCTAGCCCAGCGTTAGCTTAATGCAACTGAGTTAGTTAGCTTGGTAACGGTGATAGCATCTCAGCCGCTGGATCCCCTTTTTACTATGGGCGTTTGCCGGCACAATCCCCCCTCTTACTGGCTGACCTGCGCTGCACAAAACATAAAGTAACTTATAAACGCGGGATTGGTTTGTTGGAGTAGCGACATGACACGTGTGTAGCCCCTGTGCGTTACCGGTGTTAGCTCACAGATCCCAGGTCGCGCTAGGATAACGTTGTTGTTTTTCTGCTGCAGGACCTTCTATACCTGCTATTGATTTTTAATGTTGCAGCTCGGTTCAAAGCGTGTTGACAAACTAGTTACAGCTGCGTAGGACGTTACTGCAAGGGGTTACTGTAAACCCCTTTGACCGACGGCTTTACTTTTCCAATAACAAAACAATGACAACTATGTGTGTCTGAAGCAGAAGAATGAGCCCGCTTGGAAGGGAGAGGATGCCTCCATCTTTCACCGAAGACTGTCCAGCGTAACAATAGCTGACCAACTGCTGGAGGGAACTGGGAAGCACGCTGCAGTGTGAGAAGCTACAGCCCTCGGCTTTATTAATAAGTCTCGTCTGCCTCTTCTGTCCCATGGCTGCTGTTAGTGGTGTCAACATGTTGTCCCAGCTCGGAAACGTGGCACTGGCAGGTCCAGGAGGAGCGGGGCTGCCCGCTGTGACCTTTACCAACACGTCGGTGTCCTCCAGCCCGACGCCAGGTTCTGACAACCGGGGGTGCGAGAACGGCGCCTTGATGGACTCGTTTGGCATTTTCCTGCAAGGACTTCTCGCTGTGATGGCTTTTAGCACGCTGATGTGTGAGTATGACCAGAGGTCTGCCGTGTGCCAGATATCTGACTCCAGCTGCTGATGAAACCGGGCAATGATCCAATAGCATCACTCGTTAATCAAATGTGATATTGATCTCAGCTGGGAGGCTCATGCCCCAACTCTGTAACAGGAAAAGGCAAACAGTAGTATGATCAAGAAAGGCTTTCTGTCTATTGGAAAACTAAATGTAACACTCCACCTGGTGACTACTTTATTGGTTGTAGTTGTAATAATAGCTGCTTACTTACACTCTACACCTCATGGCACACTTGACCTTTCCTGCTATGTTATATCTAGTCTGCCCCTATCAGGTTAAAACTAAGTCAGTACAATTCCTAACAGGGAACAGCTATTGTTCTCACGAAGGGTTTTTGTCATTATGTTTAAAATGTCATGAAAATTGTCATCTACAGCAGTGGTAGAGTCAAAGACCGCTTACCTTGTTTATGTGTGTTGGAGGTTCACCCAGACGGCAAGAAGCACCTCCAGCTTCAATTCACTTGTGTGATACTGATTTGCAGACAAAAAACACAATGTATCACAATGTATTTAGAATAACTTTTGCTGAGTAAGGTTTATTTACCTCAAGCATTCTTTACTCAATATACCCTGTGACTGCTTCACAATAAAAGTCAGAGTCATTTCTCTACTGACTACTGAACTAATGTGTGCGTTTTAAAAATATACTCACTGCACAAACTACTTTTTCATAACTGCTGTCCGCTAAGCTCATTCTTGTTTCATGTCTCCCTGTGAATCATCTGCTCAGGTTTGTTTGTTTCCATGTCCAGCTAAGGTGGCTTTATGTTCGAGCTGGGCGGTTGATATTATATTTAGATCATTGGCATCGAAAGATGAAAATCACACTCTTGGTTTAGCCATGGCTCCATTCAGTCAGTGTCTGGCGCTAGCACTGACATCTGTGTGAGCTAATGAGAGCAGCCTCAGTTTTGTGTGTGTCCATGCAGCCTCGCAGCAGTGGGGAATAATCAGCATTTTAGACCTGTTCATTTTCTTTTCTTTTTTTGCCCGAGGCAACTCTCTGAGCTCCGCTTTGGCTTACTCCTCCCAGCTGCACGCAGGGTGTGTTTAGTCCAAAGTCACACTTGTGCTCAGAGCAGAAACTGTGGTCACAGCTCGCAGTATAACTTGCAGCATGAAAACACTAAAAGCCTTTTTTAACTGTTTGGGCAACACCACAGTATTTTGTGGAAGTTTTGAGAGGTAAGCTTGTTTGACGTGTTCTCTGTGAGTTAAGGGGTCCGTGAGGTACCACAGCTTTGAACAGTTCATTTAGAGAGAGACCGTGTCTGATGTTGGGAAAAGTAAATCGGTGATATCATGATGTGGTTCCCCTCTCATACAGCACTGTGTCATAAGAGGGTAGTGGGGGTGTCATGGAAAACAAGTCACTATTGTGAAGAACAGCAAGAGCTTTATTTGTGTTGGACATTTCACTGCTCTCAATGATGAGCCTTCTTGCGTAACACTCCTCAGACTCTTTTACACACAGGACTTCTAAAACTCCCGTAACATCCCAGAGTAGCATTCGCATTGACACATACAGTAGTTGTAGTGTTTGTTACCTGGGGAACAATGTTTTGCACAGACTATCACTTTGCTACTGCAGATGAGTTTCATTCTGGACAGCTAGATCTTCATCACTTTATTACTACGTTTTTACACTTGGCCAGGCTACGATTTAGATGATCAAACACTGAAGAATTTAGATCCACTTCTCTTTTTTTGGCCATCTTGAAAGAAACATCTCCCTGTTTCCTGTTAACTTAGCAGTGAGCTAAAAATAAGGGTATTGGATTAATAATTTTGTAGCTGTTGCACTGCATATGGTATTAGCTGGTTTAGGTCATGTTCTTGACTGCTAGCTCTACTTCCTCTGTGACCAACAACATTTGCTCTTGCTCAGTTCTTGTTCATAGATCACTGTCACATTTCTAAATTATAAATATGTCAGTACGAGGCAACATTTTCATTTGTACTAAACAAATAGATAGCTTTACAAAACCAACGCAATGCTCATTGGACCTTTGACAGCTCGCAGGATGGTTGTAACTTGGTTCAATGAAAACAAAAGATTTTGTGATTTTGTGTTTGTATGAGTGATCTGTGGTAAAATCCCAATTTCTTTGTGGCCATCTCTTTCCTCCACAGTGAAACGCTTCAGGGAGCCAAAACATGAGAGGAGACCCTGGAGAATCTGGTAAGGCAGCTGAGCCAGCTTACATTCATTTCTCTGCAAAAGCATCAAATGAATCCCGGTGGGGTGCCTCGGATGCATTTCAACCGTCCGGTCTCTCCGCAGGTTCCTGGACACTTCAAAACAGGCCATTGGGATGTTGTTTATCCACTTTGCTAATGTCTACCTGTCAGACCTCACAGAGGAGGATCCCTGCTCACTGTGAGTCAATCATGTGTGTCACGGTTCTCCTCAGAGCCCCATGATGCCTGCATGTTACATAAAGATTTCCAAGAAACTGTTCAAGTGAAGGAAAGTGCTGACTACTGCTTTAACTAACATTCCCTTTCTGTCTTTCTCAGTTACCTCATTAACTTCCTGTTGGATGCTTCTCTGGGCATGTTGCTGATCTATGCTGGGGTGAGAGCTGTCAGTGCGATTGTAGAATGGAGGCAGTGGGACTCTCTGCGTTTTGGAGAATATGGTGAGGAAAAGTGGGAGCTCCAGCACATTCCTAAAATGCCTGTAATGCCCAATGGAGGGCAGTAGCTGCCCCCTCAATACTGCACTGCTGCAATGTCATGTCTTTTGTTGCCAGTGTCTTCTTGTTTCCCCAAAACACTTTGTGTCACACTGAAGCAGTGAAATCTAATAACGATCTGTTCTACATGATCTAATTATATTCTCTCTAATTTTTTTGACAGTAACTGTCTCTCTTTTCCTGTGTGCATGTGTGTGTATGTGTAGGAGAGCCAGTGCAGTGCACAGCATGGTTGGGCCAGTGTATCCTCTACATCCTCATCATGATGTTTGAGAAAGTCCTTATCATGCTGGTCCTCCTCATCCCCCAGTGGAAGAAGGTCAGAAAAAAAAAGACATTTTGGAGAATATGGTGATTTGAACGATTTGAAAAGACAGCAGGTGAAATGAGTGCCCATTTATATCATAATGATCTTTTTCAGTTCAAGAGGAATTCTCAATACTTAAAAGTGTTGTAGTACTTTCCAGAGCCATTATTAACCTGCCTTTTGACCCTCTCAAGTGAATTAGTCGAGGAAAATAAAAAATTTTAACAAGACAACACATTTATATATAGTGTATTTGGACTAAATGAAGCAGCCCTATCTCTCACTCAGCAAGCTGCTGTGTCGGATCTTTTCACTTGTCTTGTTTGCACCATTTGAAAACATTTGGTGGGTTTTGTTTTAGCTTGCTAAAGGTGCAGGGTATATTGGTAGGTTTAGTTATAATAATAACTTTAATTGAATAGCACTTATAATAATAATAATAATAGTATAAATAATGCATAAATCAAGTAAACAACTTACAACAGAGTGTGAAGCAAAGTGCAAAAAAGAGGAGGAGTAATTGACAAAGGCAGCATCCCTGATTTTCTTTCGGCTGTTCCTGGGAACCTCCAATAAACCAGCTGCAGATGATGGCAGTTATCTTGAAGGCAAATGGTTAATAAGGAAGTTAGCAATGTAGCTAGGTCCTAGTCCGTTAACGGCTTTGTATATAAGGGGGAGGACCTTAAAATCAATACTGAATGTTACAGGAAGACTGCAGTGCAGCTAAAACTGGATTAATGTGCTCTTTCCTCTTGGTTCTGGTTAATAGCCTCTCAGTGTTTTTGTTTGGTTGTTTGTTTGTTTTTTCTTTTTTTCTGAAAGCCAGTAAAAAGTGCATTATAGAAATGGAGTCTGCTTGAAATAAATGCAGGAATCCATTTTTCAGAATCTTTTTGATTTACAAATGGTCATATTTTAGCTGTGTTTCAACATTATGTTTTCCTCACCATTTTAATGTGGGACTTAAATCTTAGATTTGAATTTAGGACAACACCAAGACTTGTAACCTCAGATTTAATGCAAGGAGTTAATTTTCCCGCATTAATAAACATTATTTCACATTTTTTAGGGCCGACTAGTAGGATATTAGTTTGACTTTAAGAAATGATTGCTCATCCATTTATTTAATGCCAAATCAGGCAGTGATGGAGTTTATAGCTGTACCATCATTTGCTTCAGGAGTGATGTACAGTTGCTTATTACTCAAATAACTATGGAAACAGACATTGTGCAAAGGCAGCTCCCTTTTGCAACAGTAAAACAGATGTCATGTTTCACAAAGACACAATCTCCAAGACATAGCTGGCAATGTGTTTTCACTGGTGGTCTTGTGGTTAGGATTTGGCGCTCTCACCGCCGCAGCCCTGGTTTGGTTCCCTGTCAGGGAATGTCGTATGTCACTTACATCACGCTAATAACAAGAACTGTACTTTAGACGCACATGCAGGTGTACTCGAGTGCGATACTTTCCTGATTTTACACTGTATTTCACAATCTAGTTAACAAAGTTAGTGCTTTTCTAGATACTATGCATGCTCATCATTGATCTAAAGTCCTACAGCGAGAAGGGGTTTATTTCTGCTCACAACTGCAGCTGACCAGTTTGAGGAATCTCTAGCTGAACATGTCCATATTTTAAATCCTGAATGTGTCTCACTCATATGCTGTACATGTGTGTCTAAAATACTATACAGTTTACTATCCAGTGTGCTGGCATAATAACTTGTTGCCTGACCGGGAATCGAACCCGGGCCATGGCGGTGAGAGCGTCGAATCCTAGCCACTAGACTATCAGGGACACCTGGAAGAGTGTGAGTTTCTCTGGTAGTGGTGGATCACAGTTGTTATCAAAAGCTTTTGTCAATTTTCTCTTGCTTCATGCTCCAGCACCCCTGGCTGCATGGGATTATAAAGTAATTAGTCTTTGTTAACAACACGGGGATCAGGTAAGTATTTCTGAGTTCTGATTCTGTAGGTGCTGCCTTCTGATAACTCTTGCTATTTCTCCTTCTCTCCATAGGAATTTAGATCAATGATGAGCATAGTATTTAGAAAAGCACTATCTTTGTTAACTAGATCGTGAAATCATGTGTCTCGCTCAAACACACACATACATCTGAAATACTACAGTGTTTATTATCCTGTGTGCTGTATAATTAGTTTTTTCCTGACCGGGAATCGGAACCCAGGCCGCGGCGGAGAGAGTGCCGAATCCTAGTGTGTGTGTGCTAGTGGTGGATCACATTTGTTATTTCAAATTTTATAATGTACAACACCTAAATGCTTATGGAGAAATTTTTTGTGAATAAACAAGGAAATGTTTGCTGTGTCATGTAGCCTGCCAGGTGAAAGGACATGATCATACTGATACATTTTTAGCTTTTATTGTAAGACTTTTATTAAATGGTTTAACTAGTCTATGTTCATCAGAGTCAAAAGAATTGTCTTCATTCTTGTTCTGATAAAAGACAGAAAAGAGCTGTCAAAACAGTAGTCTGCAGATTTGCTGCTGTAACATAATCAGTGTGCTCCAGTCCCTCCCATGTTAAAGTGTATGTTTAGGTATGCATGGTTTATCATGTAAGTTTCTTATGTTGTCACACACATTTATGTAGGGCCTTTTTTAACCTTCTAGTAATCTGAAAGTAAACTCAGTGAGAGTCACACTGGTTCGGGTAAACATCTCAGGCAGAATAAACCATCTGATTCTGTAAGAGATATCACCCAATTTAAAAGGGGTGGTTTAGAACAATCCCTTCAACAAATTTGATCAAACTATTACGTATGGTAAATACTCCTTTAAAACACTTTCCATACTCTTTCTGTAGATGTTTGGTAGTTTCTGTCTGATTCAGTCAGTGCTGTGAATGCAGAAGCTGTGGTGTTTGCCCTACTGACCTTAGAACTGTAAGTCTAAGGCTGGCTGTGCTGTCAGTGTTCTTCTGTATGCTTATGTCTGTGTTTGTTGTATATGTTTGTGTCGCAGCTGGCTCTTCTCAACCCCATAGAGAATCCTGACCTGGAACTGGCCATCGTCATGCTCATCGTTCCGTTCTTCGTCAACGTAAGTCTGCTGTTACTACGGGTTTTTCTTTGTACCCTGATTTTAGAGCTCCTGCGACACCAATGTGTCTGGTGAGAATATGTCATTGGGTACCTAAATCATCCCTGTTTGTTTATACCATGGCCATTGTCTTCCCAGTTCATATGTTTTAAAAATCTCTCTGTTAATTCCCTCTGGGGAAACATCATTCACCACAGTATTTTCTGTGTTTTCTTTAGGCCCTCATGTTCTGGGTGGTAGATAATTTCCTAATGAAGAAGCACAGGACAAAAGCAAAGCTGGAGGAGAGAGAGGAAGACTCTCGGGGGAACGGCAAGGTGCGCTACAGGCGAGCTCTGTCTCATGATGACTCTGAGTCAGAGGTAAGTCTCACTGTGGTAGTACAGATGTAAAACACACTAGAGATAAGAAAATATCTCTAGCTTAACGGTGTTTGTTTTATTGATAACACATAGTTGAAATTGACCAGCAATCAAGACGTAGATCATTGAAGGCCCATTGTACACAGCCTCTCCCATCTCTTTCTTTACTCTAAAAGCCTCTTCTGAGCTTCTGAACCTTGGTCTCAGTATGACAAACTCTTTTGACTGTCAGCTGTTCCTGGTCTCCAGTACTGATTGGCACCCTGTTATGGACAAATGTACTTGGTACTAATTTAGCGCACACTCAGTCTGAAGAGGAACATAGCCTAGAGACGTTGGGTTGCTTAGATTATGGTTCACTGCTACTTTATAAGCTTCTAAAGCAGATGAGCTCAACACAGAGCTGTGCTCCACACACATACCATTCATATGCCCACAACACGTAAGGTCATAACACCAGTCTGGTTTAAGCACATTCTCAGGAACATTTTCCAGCAAACCCACATTAAGAGACATGCTTGATTTGTTGCTGTAATCTGGTTTCTTGTTTACGTGTGTAAATTAAGCCCTTCAGGTGTGAACTACCACACTGTGTGTGATCCAGGATTGTTGACACATAATAATGTATTCCCTGACCGGGAATCGAACCCGGGCCGCGGCGGTGAGAGCGCCGAATCCTAACCACTAGACCACCAGGGACATCTGTTAGGCTTTATGACAGCATGTAGTCTGGAATCTGTGGCCTATAACACACAGTGGTGGAGGTACCACATACTGCCTCTAGTGTTGGTAGTGGTGCACAGAAACATTAATAGTGATCTTGGATACTGTGAAATCACAGTTGTTTTTAAGAAGTTGACAGTAGATTGTTGTTGTCACAGCACCTACAAGGCTGCCACAGAAATACTTCCATTTGAATCAACAGGCAAAGGTGAAGGACACCATCACACTGATTTAAAGTACACCTTTTATCGCACACATGTTTTCAACCACTGATTTGTCTTCATCAGAGAAGGAGGTAGGCGGGCTATGTTCCTTCATTTCATTGAAACAGTCTTATTGTTTACTTGCCATTTAAGGTTAATCAAAAACAAAAGCCGTAGATGGAAGGGCATTATTATTGCACTATGTAGTACTTCACTATGAATGCAATAGTTTTGTCCAAATTGAGCTCCTCACATTTCATTAGTGGCAAGATGGCCCTTGTTATTTTTTTAAAAACTGCATGTTCAGTATGCTTTGTTAACATTGCAATGGAGGGTTTTGTTATTTGTAGAACTTTACAATGAAGCTGCTGATTTCTCACAGTAATATAGTTTCATGTGGTAGTGAAGCCTGACGTACCATTTCATAATATACAGGTGCTGGTCATATAATTAAAATATCATCAAAAAGTTGATTTATTTCAGTAATTCCATTCAAAAAGTGAAACTGGGATATTATATTTATTCATTCCACACAGACTGATATATTTCAAATGTTTATTTCATTTAATTGTGATGATTAAAACTGACAACTAATGAAAATCCCAAATTCAGTATCTCTAAAAATTAGAATATTACTTAAGACCAATACAAAAAAAGGATTTTTAGAAATTTTGGCCAACTGAAAAGTATGAAGATGAAAAGTATGAGCATGTACAGCACTCAATGCTTAGTTGGGGCTCCTTCTGCCTGAATTACTGCAGCAATGCGGCGTGGCATGGAGTCGATCAGTCTGTGGCACTGCTCAGGTGTTATGAGAGCCCAGGTTGCTCTGATAGTGGCCTTCAGCTATTCTGCATTGTTGGGTCTGGCATATCGCATCTTCCTCTTCACAATAGCCCATAGATTTTCTATAGGGTTAAGGTCAGGCGAGTTTGCTGGCCAATTAAGAACAGGGATACCACGGTCCTTAAACCAGGTACTGGTAGCTTTGGCACTGTGTGCAGGTACAGCTAACAAGTCAGCAGTCTTCCCTATGATTGTGTAGCCTACAGAACTAGACTGAGAGACCATTTAAAGGCTTTTGCAGGTGTTTTGAGTTAATTAGCTGATTAGAGTGGCACCAGGTGTCTTCAATATTGAACCTTTTCACAATATTCTTATTTTCTGAGATACTGATTTTGGGGTTTTCATTAGTTGTCAGTTATAATCATCAAAATTAAAAGGAATGAACACTTGAAATATATCAGTCTGTGTGGAATGAATGTATACATTATACAAGTTTCACTTTTTGAATGGAATTACTGAAATAAATCAACTTTTTGATGATATTCTAATTATATGACCAGCTCCTGTATACTAGTCCCACAGTTCAGGCTGCTATGTATTCAGAGCACATAAGAAGGTGTTCCCTGACTGGGAATCGAACCCGGGCCACGGCGGTGAGAGCGCCGAATCCTAAACAGACCACCAGGGAACTGTGAGGGTGAACTCTTGTTGGAACTGTAACAGCAACTGAATCAGATATATGTACTATTAATTTTAAAAGGAAGGTGGGTTTATGTGAGACACTCACTTAAATAGGATACAAGAAAGCACTTGACTCTAATGAACAACAGTGAAGCAGTCTGATGCGTCTAACCAACACACAGTTGTTTAACTGTTACACCACCTTACCAAATCTGTGAATGAACAAATGGATTCCTAGATTCCTTACTTACCACGGCAGTCAGCTTCTGCCAGCAGCTCAGTTTGAGCTTATTTATGTCTGTGGGAAGAGCTGGCAATTTTAATGAATTCAGAGCTCTGGATGCCAACTCTCCAAAGGGCCTAGAAATTATTTGACAGGTTTAAGTGAAAATTGCATGCTTTGAGGAGATATGGAGATAAAACAAATTACTGTTTCATTTCCTGCATTAGCATTTTGTGAAATTTGCTATAATTAATACAAGGTATTCTTTAATATGTTGGCAATTCTAATTTGGTAGAGAATTTTGCAAAATACTGATAAATAGAATATTAGTGTAAATAGTAAATGGCAATTTGATAACAAAAAGTAAGATGGTCTTTAAAGGAGGAAAAGAATATTATTTAAAATACTTACTAATTTAAAAATAGAGATACATAAAGAACCAGTCATTGCCAACTTGTTAGAGTTGGCAGCAGCTGGTAACAAGTTGTCTCCTTGTTTGTTACAAGTGGTGTTGAAATAACTCAAACATGCTTCACTTCCCTTTTAACTGTTGTTGAGAAGGCTGTTAAACATGTGATATGGGTCTTCCTGTGGTCAGATAATGAGGCACAGATGAGAAGTATAGGTCAGACAGAAGTCAAGAGGAAGTAATCGGGTATGCAGGTTTGGGTTTTGGCTGCTGATAATGGTAGAACACAGCAGGCCAGTGGTGTAATGGATAACACTTCTGACCACCAGTCAGAAAATTCAAGGTTTGACTCTTGGCTGGTTTGTGAATTTTTAGTTTTGACATTGTGTTCATCCGTTGACATGCATCACTGTGTTGGTCTGAAGTGGTTATAGCAGACATGAAACACAGTCCATGACCAGATTTATCCAAACCTTGGAAGTGTTTAGGGTGGTCTTTTGTATGCAGGGCAATTTATGTCAGAGATTGTGAAAACGCAAGGACAGTGATGAGGAAACAAAAGCACAGAGCAAAGTGGCATCTGAGTCATGAAAAACCTCCCAGAAGTGTTTTATGTGGAAGTGACACTGGAGTTTTTCAGAATCAGATTGGGAAAAAGTGGAAGATCCGTGTTTAATTTTCATTTGGCCAACAAATGTATAACTGTGGTTTAGACTTTATTTGTGAAATCAGGTCTTAGTGTAAAATGACCTGTTTTAAACACTAGTTGTATTTCTTCAGTAGGCCACATGTTAGTATGTTTGTGGATCATAAAGAGAAGTGTAAAGCAGCTTAGCAAGGCGTTGTAATATTTGAATGGTCACAGCAGTTCAGACAAAAGCCAGCCTCATGGTTTGTTTGAGTGCGCGCTGCAGCTGGTGTCAGCGTGCTCTCAGCAGCATGAGTTGTGGGGGAAGGGCTGCGCCGTGCAGAGGTGAAACATGAATTGGTTTCACTAGGAAGGAAATTGCATAGCGGGCCAGTGGCGCAATGGATAACGCGTCTGACTACGGATCAGAAGATTCTAGGTTCGACTCCTGGCTGGCTCGTCTGTATTTTTCTTCTCTTACTGTTTTCTTCAGCTGAAATGCAGCATTGGCAGATGTCTGTTATCAAAATATAATAATAAATAATAATCCCTCTATCGTGTTTTGGTCAGAGGAAACAGATTATGTTACTTGCTGACTTAGTGACAGCGTTCCTTCATATGCAAAGACACAATGCAAGAGATACTATTGACATTAGTTTACATGTTTTACCTTTATGTTTACATTAATACATCTTAATGTTTCTTGCTGTTCAGACAACAGAATATTACAGAATTAGTATCTGAAGCCAAACAATATCAGGGAATGTGTATTTCACATCTTCTTTCACACACATTGGTTGGATTAATTAATCAGTGTGATAAGCTAGAGATAACAAAAGATCTATAGCTTAACAGTGTATTTATTGATAAGGCATAGTTGAAATTGACCAGCAATCAAGACGTAGATCATTGAAGGCCTATTGTACACAGCCTCTCCCATCTCTTTCTTTACTCTAAAAGCCTCTTCTGAGCTTCGGTCTCAGTATGACAAACTGTTTTGACTGTCAGCTGTTCCTAGTCTCCACTACTGACTGGCACCCTGTTATGGACAAACTTACTTGGTATTGGTTCAGCGCACCACTTCGTACTATTTCATAATATACTACTACAATTCAGGCTGCTGTACTGTTTTCTATGTATTCAGAGCATAAGGTGTTCCCTGACCGGGAATCGAACCCGGGCCGCGGCGGTGAGAGCGCCGAATCCTAACCACTAGACCACCAGGGAACTGTATGAATGCATAATTGTTGGAACAGTAACAGCAACTGAATCAGATATATGTACTATTAATTTTAAAAGGAAGGTGGGTTTATGTGAGACACTCACTTAAATAGGATACAAGAAAGCACTTGACTCTAATGAATAACAGTGAAGCAGTCTGCTTTTTAGCTCCAAATAGGTTGACTCTCATTAGTGCGTCGAAGCGTCGCTGCATCCGGCGTTAGCAGGGATTCCCCCGGACAAGCTCCAGCTACAAGACCGCGCCTTCGACCGTCTAAAGTTTACTTAGTCTACTGTCCACGAATACGTGAAGCAGCATGTGAAGCGGCAGCACCGCAAATCGTGTTTACTTTCTGTCTCCACACAAGCACGAAACACAATATCAGCATGAGGATACGTAGTCCGTTAAAATGTATTTTCTAAGCATTTCTTTGTCGCCTTCATGTTAAAGGAATTTCAGCCCTGCTGCTGCCATGGTAACGTAACGTTACACCGTGTGTCATCTAACGTTTGGCGGTTTCATTTTTCTTGTTTATTTAACGGCCACGTATGATCGAGAAAACAGCTGAATCAACATTACAGACAATCTGTGACCGTACAGTCTGAGTCGTTTCAGTTATTTTCTTTGCCCCACACTGATGAAGTACATGTGATTATCATGCACTGCATATTACTCAATATTGAAATAAAGTAGCCTAATTAATATCTGACATTGTTATTATCGCAACACATCAGTGACGTGGAAATTTGATTCATTTTAAGATATACTACTATTGTCATTATTTTCTTGTGCTTCATCAGGATGATTGAATAAAATATTGATTTATTGATTAGACATGTTTTTGATATTTATATTGGATAATTTGGTATGTTAATCAAGTAACAGGCAACTTTCTTTTCTTTAGGATACACAAAATAAGTCTAATCAAAAAAATTATTGTTAGATTAATCGACTTGAAAAATAATCAGTACTTACAGCCCTAAATAGTGTTGCCATGACCCTGTCTCCCACTCAGTCAATTTGGCCTAACAATGTCTCTCTCTCTTTCCTGTTTTTTTTCCCCCCAGATCCTTTTCTCAGCAGACGATGAAATGGATGAGTCAGATGAGGATGACGTTCGTCGGCTCACTGGCCTGAAGACAGTGAAGAAGAAGAAGCTTCGCATGGGGATCCCTGTTTGAGCTGCGTGGTTAGATGAACTGCCATGATAAAATGTCCTCTGGTAGCTGTTCACCTCACAGGCCCACATACCCATTCCCCGTACCTCCACAGATTTGGTGTCAGCCTTACAGGTTAACACGATCATTTCAAACATAGGATGCCCTTTTGATGACAGAAGAATATACTGCAATTGAATTCCCTTTACTATTGACTCCTGGAGGACTTCTGCATAAACTGTGTCTAACCTGGGATTTAATTGTACACGCTGGGAGATATTTTTGCAGTTAACCGGGCACTTTGGATCACTGTTGCATTTTAACATGGCACTCCTGGGGCCAGTGTTGTGTTTAAAGACACTGTCTAGGAAAAAGAACCTCGCCATCAACATAATATTGTTAAATCCTTTATGTTCGTATAATAGGTAAAGCATTGGTTTCATACTGTCTGGACTTCAGTGGTGGTGTGTCCAGGATCATGTTGGTTGGACAAATCCAAATGGCCACAACAGACCCAACTGCATGCAAACAAAACTGTTGAAGGAGTTGGTTACATTTCGTGGTCTGACTTGTCCTCTAAAGTGATTGTATTCCTGATGTAGATTCCATGGTAACTTTGTCCTTTGTTTTCACATGTAGAGGTACCACCATGGCCTGTGAAATGCATATCTGAGTGTGTGTGTATATGTTGTGTGTTTAGTTGGGCACACCTCAAAATTTACGTTACAAATGTTTGAATCACTGTATTGATGCAAATCTAACCCACTCCGGCACAGTTACAGACTTTACCGCTGCATATCTTGTATTTCATGTTACCTGTGTCAAAGGGAGCACATTAATGCTTGCAGCAGCCTTCCACTTTGTCCTTCTGACTGAGTCTTTTCTGTTAAACTGTTAAACCTCACTGCAAGCACCACACACTGCAACACCTTTCTAATGTCAGCTCAGCCAGTGTTGTCTGTCTGTAAACACAAGCCTGCAGTTGTTTGTGACGGTTTTACTAATGTGCTCTGACTGTGTGTTCTTTGTCTTTGAATGTCTTTTGTTTCATTTTGAGTTGTTGGGTTTTTTAGTATACATTTTGAGTGTTATTTTTGGGCCAAAAAGGTGACTATGCTTGTTCCAAAAGTGTTCTTTATCCCTTCACTCCAACAGGGAGAGTAGAATTGGGAACAATTTCTTGCACAATTTCCCATTCATCACAACTTTCATCTTTCCTTTTGTGTTTGTGTGATTTATTTTGTTGTTGTAGTTACAATAATGTGCCTGAGCATTACCAGCAGGTGTTTTGTTTGTTTGATTTAGTTTTTTTTTTTTTTACTGTTCAATCCAGAGCTCCAGATCTTCAGTCATGAAGCAGCATTCAGCAGGCTCTGATGTTAAGAATGTGACATGCATAGACCTCTAAACTGTTGAATGACTATGGACCAGACAGTCTGGAGAAAGTGTGAATGGGTTTTTTGTGTACATTGTATATGCTATATACAATATACCTGTATGTACGGGCGTGTGCTGGATGCATGTGTGCATAGTCGTGTGGCTGCTGGTCCTCCTATAAAATAAATGGAGAGTGACATAAGCTGTGACTGTGATGACTATGGTAATGGTGATGATTTCATTAAGATATTTTTGGCATGTTTAAAGGTGGAAACTACAGCATCTTGTAGCAGTTATGGAAACTCTGCTTAACCAGAAAAGAGGGCTTTTAGTATTTTGCAAAGTGAAACTACTAGATGATTACAAAGGCAAGTGATGGCGATAAATTGTTGATAAATTATCAGTATAAATGCTTTTCCAATAAAGGATGTGATACACTAGCTTGATTACTGAGTTATTTCTACTGCCGTTTGTGTTTCAATATTGTTAAGAGATTTTAGAAAAACATTTATTTATTATTTATTTGTGCGGTTTTTCATTTATTTTTGTTTGTATTTATCGATAATGGTGTCATATTTCCTTCTTCCTAAAACATCGCTTGTTTGAGGAAGCATGTAACAAAAATCGCGTTCCCTGACCGGGAATCGAACCCGGGCCGCGGCGGTGAGAGCGCCGAATCCTAACCACTAGACCACCAGGGAAGGTATGATTTAGGGAAGACATGTTCCAGAAAGGAAAATGACACTGCCTAACTGAAACATTGTATGTCTAAACCATATACAGTCTATGGAGTAAACAGAATGGTTGGCGTTGCTGATTCTTTCTTTACCACTTCCCCCAGAGTTGCAGTCGCCATTACAGCCACCCGACCTCCAGACAGGATTGTGTGTCCAAAAATAGGTCCAGCTAGTAGACCACTTATAGGTTCTCACAAATTACCGTAAGGAGGAGTCATGGTCAACCTTCAGAAGCGCTTACAAAATACATTACAACCCGGCTTCGTCAGCTTCACTTAAAACACAAACACCACTTCTCCACTTTGTATGCCGTGATCTCACTTGCTGCCTGAGACTAGCATATCATTTCTTGTGTTTGTTTTTTCCCTCCATCCCAACACTGTCTGCAAGTACAGTTGTAATATCATAGTTAAAGTTGTTAGAGGAGGTTGAGAGAGATATTTAACAGACTTAGTAATGCTCATTACCTTAAGCTGTGCACTTGGAAAGTATTATATATAACACCTGCACAAACGTGTATTTTATTGGGAGACAGCAGATGGGTAATATGGCAACTTTGACCAGATTCATAGGGAATAATCATACACGTGAGGAGTGAGATGATATGATCTTTTTCATTCCTCAAAGTTTATAAATCTTTAAATCAGGACCGGGGGCGGAGCTAGACTCTCAGCACAGTGGGGGCAGAGCTTCGCCCACCTGCTACAAGGTCATATTAACCATGTTTACATGACCTCAGACTCGCTCCAAAAGTCCAGAGTCTGTCTGCTTCGCTGGTGCCGGATCAGCCATTCTACTAAATGTTTGTGCTCACACAAACATTACGTTACAAAAAGACCCTGGGTTGGCCGCCCCCATCCACCGACAATACCTCTACTTATGATCAGGACTCTGTCCCGATTTAAAGATTTATCCCCTCAGTGTGTAAGATTATCCTGGCGCTGTGATGTGATTGAATGAGTGTGCAGGCTTTCAGATTCTCTCTGCGTCACTGAGCTTGTCCTTCAAATTAAAATAGTGAGTCAGTTTGTCCATCACCACATGGTAAACTCCTCAATTTCAGATTATGATGCCAAGTCTTGCCTGTGAAGATTTTCATTCATCCAGGTCATAGTTACCCAAGGAGTGTAAAATCAGTTGCTCGATTTTACCCTCCTTGGCCAAGTCTTATGACTGCTACTGTCTTAACTGTTTGCTTACTTGTTCAGCCCATGATATACCTTGTCCTCAGGAGAATCCAATAAATGAAAACAAAAACACAAAATGGAAACAAAAGAAAATCTGAAATGGAGTGTCACATATATTATGTACATTAAATAAACAAAACACATCTTAAAATATTATAGATTTATCCACATAAAAATTTAGGGATTTCAGCAGAAAGAAATTGTTATAGGTGCTAAAGTTCAACACCAATCCACACTTCAATTTGTTTATCTTAATGTAGACCTGCCTTTGCAAAAATGATGTGCATATTTGTTGTTATTTATTTGTTTGCTTAGCACCTGATTGTTGCTATTAGAGCTATTACTTTTAGCTTTATTATTTATTAGTTACTGGTACATATAGAAGATCTATTGGGGTTTATGTTGTGAGGCCAGATGTGACCTGACGACTGCTTGTTGGCTATTACTCACATTAGGAGCACACCAGTGGCCTTTATGTAACTAAAACAAGACAGTGGGACAGTGTTCTCTTTTTGGTTCATCCTCCATTTTATTAGTTCTTTTTTTTTAACTATCTGAAATGCTTTTTTAAAAGACCCTAAAAGACATTCTCTCAGGCTTAAATCAAGTTTCAGCAATGAGCAGGCAGAGTCCCAACCACTGGAGTTGCAAG
Source organism: Micropterus salmoides (assembly GCF_014851395.1). Classification (NCBI taxonomy): domain Eukaryota; kingdom Metazoa; phylum Chordata; class Actinopteri; order Centrarchiformes; family Centrarchidae; genus Micropterus; species Micropterus salmoides. The sequence continues at coordinate 30,629,974 of NW_024043372.1, forward strand.
GGAGGTGTTACTGGGCGGTGGACACTCTTTATTCCCCTTTTAATGCCAAGTTTTACACCAACATTTAAAATAGGGGCTATCTCTGCCAGGGTCAGCATGGGAGGAGGAGGAGGCAGACAGCCCCTTGTGTTGTGTCCGGAATTATCAGCTGTTGGCCTGTAAGCTTATCGTAAAAGATGGGAGACCCGTTCCAGCTGTACCATCCCTCACGTCACACCTAATTATACACACTGACAACAGCCAGAGTGGGACAGAGGGTAGGGGGTCTGACTGACTCATATGGGTCTGGACCAGGACTATATATAATGTCAGGCTTGCTGGGAGACAAAGACACACGCTAGGAAAACAACCACTGAATCCACCACACTGGAAAGAGGAATCAGTACACCAACTTCAATCACCATGTCACAGGTAAACTACATCAGATCAAACATGCTGTTTTGATTGTTTACAGAAATTGAACACAGTGCTTTTGGTGTGAAGACCAATTATTAACACTCTTTGCTTTCTTTTTCACCCTTAATATTTGTAATCTTTCCTTCTTTCTTTACTTTGTCCCAGCCAGGCGAGGTGAAGAAGAAAAAGCGTCCCCCAATGAAGGAGGAGGACCTGAAAGGAGCTCGCAGTAAACTGGGACTGAAGGGCGAGGTCAAGAGCAAGACCTATGAGGTCATGGTGGAGTGTGGTGAGTAAAGCCCTTTACTAATGCTGTTAGTTACTGAAATACAAGACAAGTGACGTAACACCGTGTCAGATGTTAACATTGTACCATCCTTAAAAATGTAATGTTTCTCCACTTAGAATTTGTTTGTATTATTCCTGCTTGGCCTGTAGAATATCACACTTCTTGACAGTTTCATATCGCTTAACTATGTGATTTAACAACTTAAATAGAAGAGACTGATGTTGAGTAATGTTACATGTCACTGTTTCCAAATGCTATGGTTCATTGGCCTCTACCATTAAAAAACAAAAAAGATGACTTCTTTGTCAATAATAAACACATCAAACAATGCTGAAATAAACACAAAAAATTATAAATATTTGAATGGATGAATAATAAAATGAAATAAATCAAAACTGAAATAAATAATACTTTAATGCATAATTGAATTATTAAATAAATGCTTTGAAATACAGAAATTAATAAACATAGATTTGTGGAAATGTGAAAATAAATTCTTCTTCTTTGAAAATCATTTTACATGCTAGTTTCGACTTAAAATACCACACTGTGAAAAGTAGAAACTAGCATGAAAAATAACTTTCCATGTATTTAGTGCATACATCACTGAGGAAGTACATCAATGAGTCTAAAACATTGCCATTTCTTTGAGGAAGTATATTATCGACTCATTAACAAAAGTGCATTCCCTGACCGGGAATCGAACCCGGGCCGCGGCGGTGAGAGCGCCGAATCCTAACCACTAGACCACCAGGGAGAGGTACAATATGTCCTGCAATCCTTTATCACAAAGGGACAACATACAGCTCTTAGTGAAGTTGCACCTGCTAGTTATTGTTGTGCATCTGGCCGCTGTCACGAAAATTGTAATTATTAACCCCGCAGACAGGAGGCGGGATGAGTTTGGCAGCTTACTACATTCAACAGCAAAGATAACAGTGAAGTCGTGCTAAACAGTCATTGGTGGAATGTAAAACTTTTACTCTAATAAATACTCAATTTCAGTAGGCCTACAGTTTTGTTCAGTAGGCTATTTGTATAATAGCCTACTGTACTGGAGTACTTTGCCGTTAATACAAGCCCTACCTGTTCACAACTTTTCACATATTGTAGGCCTCAATAGTAAGGGAATCAAATACAGATGTGCAAGTCAGTGAGCCGAAAATCACTTTTGACTATTACTTGGGAGTATAGGCTTTGTGATTTCGTGTGTTTGCATGTGCATAATAAAGTGCTATAGAAGTTATACTAAGGTGCAACTCTCCTTATTATCTCACTGTTTCTTAAGAAATCCGATACTAGTAGGCACAAATGACCTGCTGGTTCGGAGGGATGGCACCCTATACCATCTGCCTGATAATCATGTGAGCTGGAAGAGGCAGTTTTTACTGTAAAGACATGAAATTCCATATTATTCAACAGGGAATGAGAGCCAGCTCCCGAGAGCACTGTATCCTAAACACAAGACCAGCAGAGCAATGAAATGAAACAGAAACAGTTGTTGCAGACATTTGTGTTCTTACATACCTCCCCTCAAAGGCGTGAAGTAGAATTAGCATTTTAAGCATCTGCCTTTCTGACCATATATATCTGTGTCTGTGTTCAGAACGTATGGGAAAAGCTGCGCCGTCTGTGTTCAGCGGTGTGAGGACGGGGACAGAGACGGCCCTGGAAAAGCCTGCTGATACCAGAGCTCCTGGAGCTAGTGTGTTCAGCAAGTAGACACACTGCATGATGGAACGATAGCACTGAAGAAACGCGCTGAAGTCTTGAGGTTTCTGAGTCAGTGGTGATGCTGCATAACATGCATTGCAAAAAAAAGTTTTTAATGAATCTGGATTTAAGAGAGGAAGATAGGCTAGCTATGTGCCAGTGGGTGTGTGTTTACATTTATGTAAGCAGTTATTGTACTTTGAGTATCTTTGACTATCAGATGTGGCTTAGGACTGGATTCATGTAGCTGATGAGCTGTAAATTACTTTTTACCTGTATTTATCAGTGTTGACAAAGACTGCTAAAACAATTGCTTATTTGTTCATTTTTTTAACTGAACATTTTTCCTAAATAAATTATTTTCCCCTGTATTGGAATTCAATTTTTTTTATTTGTCAGTTGTGAACCACAAAAGGTGGGTCTTTTCTATCGGATGTATTTAGGGCTTGAAAGCACACCTCCATTTCAACAGCACGATCAAATAGTATCTGTTTACATTCACATGCAAATGAGTGGGGGAAGTAGAATATCAATAGCAGGCATATGATGATTAATCTTAGTCTGATTTGAAAGTCAATGCGAGTTCTTATGTACCGACAAAGTCAGTGCCTCTAAATTATTCAAACTTCCAAGTTTTTGAGGTTTTGGGATGGCGTGTGCCATGCCTAGAGGAAAGTGTTACGAACAAAGGTGTTAGTTGTACATGTAGCTTTTAATTATGAATTATGATGTGTCTTATTGTATTAAATTCAGCTATAGTGTGATGATTCCTTTGTCATTTTAAATTCATATTTATTAAGTTTTAATTAAATAAACTACAGAAAATTCCAGCAAAGCAGGCAACTACCCCTGGACCCAAGATCCTCAGGGGAGAAAAGGGTCCACAATGTGGCAATTTCAATGTTACATGGTAATTAAAAGCTTCTATATTTAGTATTTTTATATTAACTATGGATTACATGACAACATTTATGTGAAAATGGTCAAAATGGTTGCTCGTAGTGACAAACCCACAGAGAATTAAAACCCAACTGCTGTTCGCTTTAGCTATACAGAGAGTTTAAGGGTCTCTCAGCTCAATGATTCGGTTTTCCATCTCACAACTTTAGTGTTCACCACTCTCATAAGCGCTGTTTTCAACAGGAGCAGGTAGATGTTTTCCACCCCAAACAGCGGACAGAGCTCACTGTAGCATTGAGCAACTAAAGACATGTTTGTGGTGGAGACCACAGCAGAGCTAAAAGGAGAGTGTATATATTCACTGTGTGTTCAGAAACTGTGAGCATATTTATTCAAAGCCAATGGAAAGATGCAATGAGATGCCCGAAATGACGCAAAGACGAGATGAAAATGTTTCAACCAAATTGGCACACATCCCAGTGCATTTTGAATCTGCTTCATAAACATACAGAAACCAGAGGAGAAGTGGCCTAACTATTTGTTATTGCAGGTTAAAGCTGGGGTACGTAATGTTTTTCGGAAACATTTTTTGTTATATGTGTTGAAATTCTTTTTACATCCCAACAGCAATCAATAAATCAAATGCTCTGCTTTACAAAAATGAAAAAAGTCCAGTACCTGTGGCTGTTTCAGTACTGTAATATGCACAGCATATACACAATACACAGAGAAACAGGGGTCTGTAAGGCTACTCATTTTTGCCCTGAGACCCAGAGCCCTTCCCAAATCCTCAAACACATTCACTATCATTCTCTAGGGGGTAAGCCAGAGATCTAACAGTGAAGCCGACCAAAGCCTGCATGGACGGTTCCACGTTTTGTCGGCGCTGAACTTGCCCCTGATGCCCTCGGACTTTCCCTCCTTTTCCCATCACCTGACTGCCACACCCAAATACACACCTGTTTCCACTCTCCCTCACCAGCCCTCCAGGTACTTCCCATTCCTGCTCTCTCCTTGCCAGATTGTGAAAGTTGCTTTGAGCATCATACATTTGCCTTCAAGCCAGAACCTGTATTCTTTTTCCAGCAGCCCTGAACCAATTTATGCCTGCCAGTTTGAACTTTTGCCCGATTAATGGATATGTTGTTTGATGTTTGCCTGTTGGAATGCTGCCTTCGGGTTTTGAACCTTGCCTGCCTAACTATACAGTTATCCACTGCCTATCTGATAAGTCATTTAACTAATCTTGTCTGCCTGATGAAGTCTGCCTGATCCTGTCTGTGTTTGGGTCAGATTCCAGAGCAGAGTACAGCTGGTCTAAGCAGGAAAATAATATGTTTGTTCACAAGGTTGAGAGTGGCCGAACTACTAATTATATTCCTCTTCTTGTCTTGACTTGCAGTACTTGCTTTGTCTTTCTTTATATTTTCTATTTACTATGTTTATTGTGATGCACCAAGATACCAAGGCTAATTCATTGTTTGTAAAACCTACCTGGCAATAAACTTGATTCTGATAATCAGCCAAACATTAAATCTACATTTGTAGAGATGAGTGTGGTCACAATTTTTTATGTGCATTATGATGCTCACATTTACTTTCAAACACACTTTGTAGTCACGTTTGTTTGTCCCTGTATAACACCATAGTGGTCTAATTCAACTACATGCACTATGCCTTCCCACAAAAAACATACAAGGGTCTGTCTGATTTTGATACAGTACTGTGAGTGGAGCAAATCTATCAGACGTTGATGAATCAATCAATGAAATTAATCGTTTTAGTCTCATGTCCGGTGATTATTCACAAACGTTAAGACCACTTTTCATTTGACTTGATGCTTTGATTGATTCCAAACATCTAGTTAGGTGCAAGTTTGGTGTCCTACCCAGCAGTCACATAGTTTCATGAGTGCAGGCATTTACTTTGAGCCTTACAAGCACCGTTTGTACCTCAGAGCCTGCTGCACATTGAGCTCTGTTGGTCAATACTCCAGGACAACACACACACACTCACACTTTGTGTCCCTCCCCTTGGGCAGAGAGAGTTTTTCTCAGCAGTGAAGTGAGCCAGTGTTCAGTGGAGGTTTGGTCATGTCTGGACTGCTGGGTGTGCGACTGCTGCTGCTGTGGGGCAGCGCCTGCTTCTGGCTGCTCGGCCTGGCCCAGGGGGCTCTGGTCATCTCCGGGTACCATGGAGCTCCGCAGGTAACTTCCCTCACTGATGTTTTTGTACTCTGATCTTATAATCTTGTAATCACATCGTTTTGTAGTTCAGTTTTGCCTGTATTTATTTGATCTGGCTCCACATTTAGTAGCACTAGTGTGTATAATTAATGTATGTGTGCAACACAGAAAGTAAAGTCTTACAAGCTAGGTTATGCAAGTGTTTCTTTCTAATATGTTGCCAACATGTTGGTTCACCCTGCTGTGTTTGTATTTCAGGAGACAAGAGGAGCTGCCAGATCATTGCAGGTATTTGGCAGAAACTGTTAGAGTCCTTTCATATTATGGGGAAAATGTAAAAATCCTTCTGCTTGTACCTTTTTTTTTTTTTTTTTACCAAACTTGTGTTCATTGCTAAATACCAGTATTGGTTATTGAGTCATACTTACATAACTTAAAACAAAATAAATAAGGCTATTTTTAAAGAGGCATCTAGATAATTCAATTAAATAGTATTAAACAACAGTGGCAGTTAAAACTGACAGCCTTGTGCAGTCTTAAAATTAGATTATCTAAATCTAAATCTCCTTTTTCTTTGTTTTTTTGTTACAGAAAAGAAGTGCAAATGAGGCCACGGTAGGTCAATGAACTGTTTGTATCTCTGTTGATGTTACTGATGAAATTAGATTATCCAATGTTTTCAATTCAGTACAATTTTATTTAACAAGGGAAATCGTATGCAGCATCTCACGAGCCAGTACAACAAATAAACGCACAATAGATAGGAGAAGAAAGGAAAATCAGTCACCAAACTTACAAGTAAAAAGACTATAAGCTTAGAAACTACATTTGGAACTGGTAATAAATACAAATACATGCATATAAAATATAAGAAAAAAACCTATATAGCAGAGGGAATATAGGAATTACAGTAGCAATTACTTACAGGCAGGTAGAGCAAAGCTAAAGGAAGCAATGAGAATTCACATGAAATGTAGGTTCCATATGCCCATTGTTATGCTTATGACTTGTTGGTCACAAAATTAATTTCTGAACCCTCTGTTTGAATCCAGTAAACACATCTTAACAACACTGTTCAGACTGTTTTGGTCCTCAACTGTCAGCAAATAAAAGAAAAGGTGAATAGACTGTCAATAAAAGACTGATAAAAATAAGATTAAGAATAACTGAACTGACTGAAAAAGAGTTCTGTCCGTGAAATACCCACACTATCCCTGCTTAGATCATACAGCGCCCAGATTGACTCACCCACCCTCATCACAACACTCCCAAAGTGGAATCAGTGACATAATGTCTTGTATTTCAAGCTGTTATAATTTTCTTTGGCACCAGTCACAGCACATGCTGGAACCATCACTTTGAAATAAATATTCCAATTGATCCCAAGCAGGAAAAAAAAACTTTCTTAGGCCCATGTACAGTACAATACAATACAACAATAGAACACTCAAAATATTGGACTAAAAGCCTACGTGGTATCATTGCTGTCATATATTTGCTGTCATACATTGTATGATGTAATGCTTTTAACTAAAAGTGCTTTTACCCTGTACGATTTGATGTCATTATTCTTTTCTGGGTTTCCCTGCACAAGGACTGCTGATGAAATTTTGCTATCCAGCTAACTGCCCCTGTTAAATAAACAAATTCATTTCATTTTCTTTTGCTAAAAAATATCCATTAGTGTTTGAGTCTTTCCATCTCTTCCCCCCTCTCTTTGTGTCTCAGGTGGAGGTGTACAGTGTGACAGTGGACTGCACTGTGACGTCACGTTTCGCCCACACCGTCATGACCACCAAGGCTCTGAACAAAGCAAACTCCTCCCAGGAAATCTTCTTTGAAGTGGAGCTGCCCAAGACCGCCTTCATCACCAACTTCAGCATGTCAGTCTGTCTTCACTCTCTCCACATTTAGACCCGCATTAAGACCATTTGTGTGTGACATATCCTTCCTTTCCCAGATGTGCACTAAGGCCAATTTTTCTTGATGATATAGTCCAGTGTTCTAGTGTTTGCTTAATGTCGTTCTCCATTTTTGTGCCTCAAAGGGAAATTGAAGGTCAGGTGTATGTTGGGGAGGTGAAGGAGAAAGAGAAAGCTAAGAAACAGTATGAGAAGGCCGTTTCCTCTGGGCAGACGGCTGGACTGGTCAAGTGAGTCAGTCAAGATGAAAAATACATAAACCCAGTATTGTAGTACCACAGTATAGTATCTAAATTTTTATGGACTTCCTAAATTGATCATTTTACCTTATAGGCAGTCAATTATGTCTGTGTTGTATTACAGAGTTTCTGGAAGAAAGATGGAGAAGTTTTCGGTGTCTGTCAACATTGCAGGCAATAGTAACGTGACTTTCATTCTGACCTACGAGGAGCTCCTTCAGAGAAAACTGGGCCAGTATGAGATTCTGATTAGAGTGAAACCCAAACAACTGGTCCAGGACTTTCAGGTGAATCCATGTTCATGTTAAAATCCTAACTCTTGATGGTTTCCTTGTGATATCACAAATTCTAAATGAGTGGTTTACCTTACAAATGATGTGTGTTTGTGTGTGTGTGTGTGTGTGTGTGTTTGTGTGTGTGTGTGTGTGTGTGTTTGTGTGTGTTTGTGTGTGTTTGCGTGTGTGTGTTTGCCTGTGTGGAGACAGATTGTGACAAACATCTATGAGCCTCAGGGCATCTCTTATGTTGACACCCATGCAACCTTCCTGTCCAATGAACTGCTCCCTCTGGTGGAGAAAACGGTCACAGACAAAAAGGTATGTGATACATCAGGCCCTTTAACAAATTGTCTCTGATTATTTGCCTGTCTTGCAGTTCCTGAATTCAACTCAGTTTTCAAAATGACCTCCGTCTCACTTCCCTTTTCTTAACATGCAAAAAAATTGGTCACCCAAGAATGAGCTTAACTGATCGTACATATCCCATTGGCCAGGCACACATCTCTTTCTCACCAACTATCGAGCAGCAGAGAAAGTGTCTGGGTTGTGATGGAACACTCATCGATGGAGATTTTGTCATCAAATATGACGTGAACCGAGCAAAGAGCCTCGGGGACATTCAGGTCAGCTGGCACCAAATACTGTACTCAGTGTCTGCAGAATGCTCATTTAAATCAGTCTTTACATGTAACCCTATACAGATTCATATTAATGTTGAGCTCTAAAATAAAATTGATGAATCTGTGATTAGATTGCTCAACAACATGAAATGAATCAACTTTATTTGAGGGAAAAACAAATATTGCCATTCTCATTTTGCCTCTTCATTCATTCATGTATATTCCTGCTCTTTATGATTCTCTTCCCTTCAGATTGTGAACGGATACTTTGTGCACTTCTTTGCCCCCCCTGACCTGCCCAGAGTCCCAAAGAATGTGGTGTTTGTGATTGACAGGAGTGGATCAATGAGTGGAAGAAAGATGGCACAGGTGAGAGACTGTTCAGACTGTTAATGTGGTTCTGATCTATTGACGCCCACATGCGCACATTTTGACCTCTGACCTCATAACTCTTTGCAGACACGAGAGGCATTGCTGGTCATCCTCAAAGACCTCCACGAGGACGACCACTTTGCCCTCATCCAGTTTGATCACAATATCGATTCTTGGAAGGATTCACTTACCAAAGCAACACAGGAAAATGTGTCTGAAGCCATGGTCTATGTCCAAAACATAAAAGACTTAGGAGGTTAATAGAAAAACAAGAGACACTAGCTTTTAGGCTAAATGTCATCTTTACTCCCTCAGTAATGGAAATACACTCTCACACTATACTTTTTTCTCAATTTGTTGTGTGTTTTCCTTCTAGGAACCAACATCAATGATGCAGTGTTGAGAGGTGTGAACATGCTGGTCAAAGACAGGCAGGAGAAGAAGCTCCCAGAGAGGAGCATCGATATGATTATTTTACTGACTGATGGAATGCCAAATTATGGTGGGCGTGCATATACTGTAGAACATTGATCAATGAACTTTATATTCGTTTCATACATCTCTGCATCTTGTCTGTGTGCGTTTAAAGGAGAGTCTAACCCCCTGAAGATCCAGGAGAATGTGCGTTCTGCTATTGGAGGAAACATGTCTCTGTTTTGTCTTGGGTTTGGAGATGATGTGGATTACTCCTTCCTGGATGTGATGAGCAAACAAAACAAGGGACTGGCCCGCAGAATTTATGAGGGTTCAGATGCAACACTTCAACTTCAGGTGGAGAGTTCTTGGCTATGAATACATATCTGAGCCAGTAGTTCCACTTATGCCACATTCCTTATCTTATCAGTATTTTTAATAAAATTTGAATAAAACTTTATTATAACACTTGTAATACAATGTGTGTATGCATATTTCCCAGGGTTTCTATGAGGAGGTGTCCAGTCCTCTGCTTTCAGAGGTGGATCTGCGTTATCCTGACAACGCAGTGGACTTCTTGACCACCAACAACTTCAACCAGTTGTTTAATGGCTCAGAGATCGTGGTGGCCGGTCGGCTAATCGATAATGACCTGGACAACTTCTTGGTAGAAGTGTTCGGCCAGGGGGTGAGGAGAAAAGAAATCTCGGAATTTTTTGAGACAATGCAGAGGTGGAGAGAAGATGTGTGTTTATTAATCTGTTCATTTCTTATACTCTCCCCCTGTAGTTTCAGGAGGACTTCAAGGTGCAGGGTCAGGCCAGTACTGTGGACTGGGACGCTATGTACCCGGATGAGGAGTACATCTTTGGGGATTTCACAGAGCGTCTGTGGGCCTATCTCACTATCCAGCAGCTAATGGAGAAGAGGTCAGTCAGAGTCATTTCACTCAAGGCTGAGACCGAAATTGCTTTAGCTTGACAGTCTTTGTTTCCCGTTGGTCTCTTGAAAAACAGTGTTAGCTCATGATAAATCTTGTAATATTAATTCATAGGTGCCATTTTCTGAATGCCAGAGTCTGTGTTGCAAGTATATTTTAGCATATTCAGTATATTTTCCTTCTTGCAGCAAGAGTGGTGCCCCAGACGAGAAAGACAACGCCACAGCCAAGGCCCTGGACATGTCTCTGCATTACAGCTTTGTCACACCTCTCACCTCCATGGTGGTCACCAAGCCCGACACTGAGGATGGACCAGACACCCCTTTCATTGCTGACAAGCTTACTGAGGGTAAGATTAAAAAGTTATGCTGGACAAGCTATTCTGAAAATGGCTGCAAAGCAAAACCTTATTGTAATTCGCAAGTACGAACGAAAACCAGCAGAGGCTGGAGCTCCATTTTAAACTATGGAATGTTCCAAGTTGTTTTTTGTCCATCTGTTTCATGACAGAGCAAAGGCAACAGGCAGAACGAGTGGGTAAGACAGACATTTGTTTTACCATATAGCAAAAAAAGACTTTTGGGTTTAAGTCATTTCACTGTATTCCTTTTTAACTTGAATGTTATTCTTCTTGTATCTAGCACATGGATTTGCAAGCTCACCAACGTACATACATTCTTACCACAAATCACCCACATATTTTGGTAAGTACATTTTTAGCATTGCTAGCTGCATGGTTCTAGGGATGACAATGTCAGTCTGTCAGTCAGTTGGTCTGTCAGTCCACCACGGCATCTTGATGATGAGTCCTAATGAACTGACCTTTCCTTCAGCACCACCAATCTTTATCGATGCAGTGAAATATCTCAACATGCAGATTGTATGTAGATTGGCGAATATCAGGGTTTTGGTTTTGAGTGAAATATCTTGACAACTATTAGATGGACTACCGACACACATTGGCCATCATTTATCATTCTTGCGTAGAAACAGGCGTATATGTTGGCGTAATAGCCATGCTTACACTCCTCTCACCGCGTGATTTATGAAGCTGTGCGTACCTTTGAAATCCAGGTGTACGCAATCCCTGCCCTTGATAAATGCCCTATGTATTCAAGTTTCCGCTTCCCCCACGCCCTCATTTTACACCATGGACCCGCGGAAGACGGCAAAGAAGAGGAACTTCTCCAAGGTGGAGATCGAGAACCATCACCAGGGAAGTGGAAAGAAATAAAATTGTTTTATTTGGGAGTTTAAAGAGTGGGATTAAAGGCGCCCACAAAAACCAAATATGGACCCATGTTCCGACTGTTAATAGTGTGGGGGTTGAGAAGCGCACTCCAGCAGAGGAAAGAACATTTATCAAGTTAAGCATGCGTTTTCTTGTTCTTTATTGTAGGTAAAAAAATAAAGTGGTCCCATTCACAGATCACCTCAAAAAGGCGTGTCTCGGCTGTGAAGATGAGTCAGAGTCAGACTGGGGGAGGCCCACCGGCACCTGCCGGGCCTAACCCTGAAACGTCAGGTAACACGCACAGGCTCCACTGGGTATAGCTGAGGCCTGACTACAGATTTATCCTAACTGTCATCCATCATTCTGTTTAAGTGCAGTTATAGTTTTTGCGTTGAAGCGGCTACAATTCCTACTATTGCGACATCAAGGGATGATGCTTACATTTTGTTTGAGTCAAACGCTGAGCAAGAAAAACATAGACAAACCAATCTCGTTTTGCTTTAGAAACATTTTATTATTTTCTTAAAAATGAGAAAAGCAAAACACTGAAGACAAAAAATAATAAATAACCTTAGATGGCATTTTGAATGTGCATTTGGGTGCTGACTTGTGGCTGGTTCCGTGAATCTGCAGCGTGCATTTTTCCGTTTTTAGGCAATAATATAGTCAGTTTGACCTGCAACTTTTATTTGTGTCACAGCCTATTTTTGTTTGGATATACACTGATATAAAAGCAACCCCAAATAAACTACAAATGAAGGAATATATGCCTACAAATCAAATGCTTTGGTAAAGTCACACAAATTAAACATTGAAGTCCATGTTGCACAAAAATAAACACTGAAGTTTATAACTACTTTTTTTAACAGTGGGTCATAATATATCATCTTTTAGTTTGTCAGTGCGTTTTGTGGTGTTAGGAATAGTTTTTTTGCGCATTTCCACACTAACTCAAAACTTGCCTACATGAACACCACCTCCTGAGCTGGCGTAGGATTTGAGCGTCCCATACGCCAACGTCCATATTGTTAAATCTCAAAGTTACCGTGGAACGCTGGAACGCTGGAAATTTTGTGTACGCACATTTCATAAATGAGGACCATCTATGTTAACAGGGTCCTATGTTCTCAGGGCTTAAAGCAAGAAAATTTTCTGTGCCTGAAATGTGTTCAGGGTTTACGACAAAGATGGAGGGTAGGGGGCAAGCTGTAACTTTGTGTTGAAAACTGACGGGGACATAGGGACTCAGATTAGGGGTCTGACATGCACTTAGCTCATGAAACATGAAGAAACACAGTTCTGGGTTCACAAGAAGAAGACAAGAAGATAATTGTACACTGGTTTGATAAAACTTAGTGTGGAAATATATGATAGCCTATATGTCTCCCAGAAGATTTTGAGCATTAAACAGTTAATTTCCTGCATTCTGGTAACATTTTCTGCCAACACCTATAATCAGTGCTTGAAGCGGAAAATATAGGTGCTGGGCAATACGGCCGAAAATGTTATCACGATAAAACATTTAACATCATTCAATATCGATTATTCTTATGATATATGTAAAATCACTGTAAGGCAGATTTTTGTTCCTGAGTGAAAGTTGAAGAAACCAGATGGTTAATTGTGTTTTTAAACTATTTTTATGGTCAGAACAAACACTCAATGCCAAACAGTGGATCCATACGTTCATTCATTTACGGCGTCCCGCCACAATATCAATGCTGACCGCCACATATTGATTTTCGATTTTGTTTTATTTATTTTTTTGCTAGGCCTATTTAAAATCGTATTTGATTGCAGAGCGCCGTAGCTATTTTGCGTAGCACATCTTTCCCTCGTCCCTCTCTCTCCCTCATGAACACCACTGCACAAATTTGTCCAACACCCAGCTTTAAAAAGTTATTAGCAAGCATGTAAGAAGCCTAGTTAATAAGAAGAGCTAAGTTAATGTTAAAATACAGCTGGGTTGTCGAGGTTAGCACGTTGTTTATAGCTAGTGCCACAGTTACACTGTCATTCTGTGGGATCACTTAATCATAATTGAATGTTTTACCTCAGATTTGTTAAGTAAATTTCAATTAAGTAATATTTTTTCAGACCCTCCTCAACAAATTAAAGTGCTGATTTGTTCTTGATTCAAATGAATTAAATCAAACACTTATTAAACATGTTTTTTTATTGAGGAAAATTATATTGCGATAATTATCATTATTGTTTTATTGCCCAGCCCTGCTGGTACTCCCCATTCACATGGGAGCTCACGGCTGCATGAGCTACCTGCTCTGTCTCCTCCGACAGAGATTAGCAAACAGACGAGAATGGGAACAGATGTGCGCCACATAGAGCCCATGCAAGAAAAGTCCCGGAACGCCAAAGAATAAAATGTAGAAGTAACTTACTTGTATTGGTGGCCCACTTCAAGCACTGCCTCTTATCAAAATTGACACCACATATCTGTGAAGCTGTACTCCACCAGTGGATTACATTCCGACAAAAATGGCCTTGTTACGTTGGCAAAGGTCCGACGATCCAATCCAGTAAAATATTTAGTTCAAAATACATTATTATATCAATAAATATACACGGACTGCTATTGCGTCGCTTTATATTAGCCTAACTACAGCTAGCATGTAAACAAAAAAGCGTCTACACGTTGACCTTTTGAGTGACACCTTAATTGACCAAATAGAAACTACCATGTGCTGGCCACGGCCTCCGATAGCTAATGAGCCAATCAGGACGTGCCAGTCCCCTCTCTTTCGTGTATACACCGACAGCGAGCCACCAACTGTGCAGAGGAAGACTGGTGCCTCACACATATAACACGCAACAGTTAAAAAAAAAAAGCAAGAATATTTTCCAGCGACATATTTATATATGTTGTCGAATACAAAAACTACCTTGCGCCGGAATTCCGGCACAGCGCCGGATAACTTTAAGCCCTGTGTTCTCCAGCTCAATATGTTCCTATATACAGATGTTATTTCTACAGTGACTGGAATTTGAAAAGCCTTTCAATCATCAATTGTCCTGCGATTTTAACTGCAAATATAGCCCATACCAATCTCTGATAGTGTTTTAATCAAGAGACACACATGCTGGGAACATACAGATGAGCCACATTTGTGGTGTCTGTAGTCGTCTCAGGGCTGCAATAAACACAGATCCATTTGGAGCGAATGCCAATTATTGGCTGGTTGACTGTCACCCTACCTCGCTACCATGGCTACCAGCCCTGCTGCTACAGGAGCCGCCTACATGCGCACTCAGTCTGTCCTGACGCCACAAAGCCGGGAGAGGTCAGACCGGAGCCGATATCTGCGTGGCTTTTCAACGATGGTGCCAACTGAGTGACCACACGGGGCTAGATATTTTTATTGAATAGGGGTTTGTTCTCTTACAGGACTTTACACGCCAGGTCAACATTCATAACACAGATGAGCCAATGGCTGAAGCAGAGCTCTAGTTAGTGGTGGTGTAATCAGTAAAAAATAATAAACATATAATAGTGATGGATTACATTTATATAGCACTTTTTGTCACTTTTGACACCCAAAGGGCATAGGGGGGAATTTGACTCAACCACTAGATAAACTCTGAGACAATTACACTTGGAGATAATATACTAATATATGTATTATAATATATATAAACACCTGTTCATATGCCATTGTTTGAGCTTGAAGCTCGATGCAGGTCCTCTTGTTAGAGCTCCTTTGTTTGCACTTCATCCTCCCCGTCCTCTGCCTCTATTTCCTCAGACCCTGAGCCAACAATGCTGTCATCGTGGAAGCTCTAATGTGCACAATAATGTATAAAATTCACACTCGTGCTGTGTAACTGATGGTAACTGTAAAATGTGTATCAACCTGTTTTTAGCTTTGCCTAATGTTACAACAGCTATCAGTTGCTAACAGTTAGCTACCAGCTCATTACTGAATCAAAGTCAGTCTATTTTATCCTCTACAATATTAACAGGCTATCTATCTTGATAGTAAATACTAACAGTCATGTTAGTTGTTTACTGTCATAATGATAAAATTAGGTGTTTTTCTACCCGTGATTCAGGCGCCATTGCAAAAATGCTCTCCGCTCGTCACTCTGATCTCCAGCTCAAACTGAGCGGTGAGTCCGCAACGTGCGTGCACATGTTTTAGGGGTTTGGCTTTGCAAGGAGCTCTGAAAGGAGGGGGTGGAAGTTTTTCAGTTGGATACTTTCAAAACCTAGCTGTTTCTTGCTAGTTTCTCAAACTTACCAACCCTACCTTTAATCGACAGATGTCAGCATGCTACCATACAGAAGCCCTAAGTGGCTATTCATTCAAATATTTTTTTACTCCGTTTTCCTTTGATAACGGGATAATCTTCTCATGATCTCGAGGTAGCGAGTGTTGTTTTCCCGTGATAAGGGGATAATTTCTGTGTTTCTTTACGATAATTTCAGATTATTAGTGTCACTGGTTAGTTCAGTTGGTAGAGCACAGGGCTTGCAATCCAAGGATTGTGTGTTTGACTCCTGTTCTTCATGAGTTTCTTTTTCTTATTTTGTGAGGGTTTTTTTATTTTTATTATCGTCTTCAACAAAGTTGTTATGAAGAGATTAAGGGGAATCCAATCACACATTTCCTGACAGCTATTTCAACGTTTTGGAAATAGTTGTCAGAAATGTGTAACGTTAAATGGATTCCCCTGAATGAAAAGCACAGGAATTATCTCTGCCTGTGAATGATGGGGAAATGAAAAGTCCATAGGTTGATGGATGTGGACCAATCACAGGGATGCACATAGTCCAGCAACAGTCTTCGTTGTTTGTGTGTGTGTGTGTGTATACTCTTATCTTTCTCATAATCTATATATAAAAAGTTGGTCTACCATGAGGATCAAACACTCAATCCCAACTATGAGTTCTGCACTCTACCAACTGACCTAACCAGTCACATTGAACATGATACTTAAATTACTTTTGAGAAATGTCCCTGCCGACCCCTGTGTTAAACTACTGTTTTGCTAACTCTAGATCACGAGAAAATTGTCTCATTAACACGGGAGTAAAAAAAATATTTGAATGAATGGCCACTTAGGGCTTCCGTACTAACACGCACATTAGCATGTTTTTTAAAGCATGTTAACACTTTCATTGTATGCATGTTAGCATGCTGACCTTAGGATTTAGTTTAAAGCCCTGTGCCTAAGTACAGCCTAACAGTTTCTAGCATGGCTGAAGACTCTTAGTCTGGTTGAAATGTTATCATCAGCATGTTGAGCCCGTACTATAGCAAAAACAAAATCATATTGTTGATATTCTGGTGTCACCTGCAGTGGATGGAGATCCTCATGTCATTATAGAGCTCCCTGACAGAGAAGACGCTCTGTGCTTCAACATCAACAACAAACCAGGAACCATTTTCAACCTGGTCAGAGATCCAAAATCAGGTCAGCCTGATTATCAGCATGACTTTCATACCCCTTGACAAGTATAAGATGCAATTCTTGGAATCATTGTTACTTTCTTATTTTTCTCCTTCACATGTATTCACTGACAGTAAATCATACTCTGTAGTTAAACGGTGAGTGACTGAATCCAGTGTTGTTTCCTCAGGTATTTTGGTCAATGGCCAGATCATCGGCGATAAGAAGATTCCCCCTGATGGTAAAATTAACACCTACTTTTGGCGTTTTGGCATTGTCCACCAGACTCTGGGGGTGAGGCTTGAGGTAAGCACTCGGGACATCTCAGTCTTCCAGGATGGAAAACTGGTTAAGCTTCTGTGGTCTGATGCAGCTTCTCTCAAAGGACCCAAGTGAGTAGCTGTGCCGTCACACTGTTATCTCCTTCAGTAAAAGATAACTGTCACACTACATGAATAATATGAATTATAAAACCAAGTTCAGGATGAATAATTATCATCTCCCTCTCCTCCAGTGTGGATCTTTCCTTGACCAAGGATCACAGCCTAACAGTAACTCTAAAAGATTCAGTCAAGTTTGTCATCCTGCTACACAAAGTGTGGGAGAAGCACCCATACCACCGGGACTACTTGGGTTTCTACACCCTGGACAGCCACCTCCTATCCCCTTCTGTTCACGGCCTGCTAGGTACAACATGACACACATGACGCCCAAACCTAGGGGGGTCCATGCTCTCCTGGGAAGCCCCCCCCAATTATTGCAAGCTGTTGGAGATGATAGAATGCCTCAAATCTGTACATCTGTACATCATTTGTGAAAAACATGATAGTTGCCCAGGGGGAAAAAATCATCCTGTAAAACCTACATCCTCTTTTGTATCTAATTATTCTCCAACTGTCTCCTTGTTGTGAAACCATAAACGCAACCGAATGTTGAGATCACTCATTTTCACTCCTGCCACCTAAAAAGAGTCAAAAATTGTTTGATGTTCCTGTTTTTAAGTTAGGCACTCCAGGCACACATTACATAGGTAGTGTAGGAATTCTAAATAAACAGCTTTACTAATCTTGAAACCTGTTTTTGTTATACTATGCTGGATTAGAGTTTACAGAATGTTTAGCTAACAAATCTGCTACATGTGAATCCATGCCATAATAATCTGGGCTGCTCTAATAGTAAATGAAGGATCCCCAACAGTGCCAAGTAAATGTTGTCGTCAATATTGAATTGAATATTAGACCAAGAACATTTACTTAGCAAACACAGTGACATCTGGTGGCTTGTAAAACCAATGGTAGCCCTTCAAGACTGCAGCCGAAGTACCATCACAACTCGCTGATATTAATAGTTCTAGCCTATTCACCAAAAGTGAATAGGCTGACGCGATGTAGAGGCAGGCATGAGTCAAAAGGACAGTCCAAACACAGGTTGAAATCCAACTCATATGTGTGCAATAAAAGCATATTAGGCTATTTCTGTTAAGTGTTACAGCTGCAATTCACAAACCTGGAGTGAATGGACACATACAAGAAAACAACTCCCTATGACAATGTTAGGGCAGACATTCAGGCTAGATGGCGATATTTCCACAGTAATATAACTTTTGCTCCATTGATTTACCAGTCCAGAGAGAGAGACTGAGGTGAAATGAAAAATATTCCTAAAAGATTCAGGGTTTTCAGAAAACATTTGAAGCTGGAGTCCAAGAAGCCACTCCCCCACAACGCTATCATAGCAGATCAAAAGTAGTTAGGCTATGTAGATTTAATTTCAGAATTCACACAAAATAATTAAAATACTGACATAAATTGACACCAACAAAATCAGTCAGCCCTCAGATAAGTTGCCAGAATATCTGGACCAAGTTTCCTATAGTGGGATTGGTCAAATGTGACAGACATGCTAACAGGAGTACTTGATACACCCTATAATTCAACAACAAATAACAATGTGAAATCAATGTCTCAGTGTGATAGGGGTCACTCTTAATTATGAACCTACCGAAAAGTATCACCTGAATCTGTAGCTCCCCTTGGCTTTAGAGCTTTATACTGAGTTTCAGTTTGTTGTTTTGATTCACTCTCAGTGTTGTTTTTAGATGCAGCAGGCAGCTGTTTTCACTGCAAAAACTCTAAAATTGCACTGTACACTACCTATGTCATGTTTAGCCAAACACAGACACAGAAATACAAGGGATTTGGACCCAATTCAGTTTAATAGGAGTTAATTTATAATAACACAAAAAGTGAATAGGCTGACGCGATGTAGAGGCAGGCATGAGTCAAAAGGACAGTCCAAACAAATCCAGTCGGCACAGGCAAAAATCTAAATTCCAACCCAAAAGAAGTCTAGCAAACACAGGTAGAAATCCAACACAAGGGAACCAATGGGAAAAGGACAAGGAGATGAAGATGAATGACGAAAGACCAGTGAAACACACGGACTAAAAGATGGAACTAGACACAGGTGACACGCATTATAGCAGGACAGACAATCATAAAGGTGGGAAAACACACAAAGACAGGAAGCAGTGTTACAACAGACACTGGTTTTGTTTTCATCCTAAGGTGCAATGGTGTTTGTGGTGGTTTGCGGCAAAATGTGGTTTACAGTAGTTCTTAAGTCAAAACCAGATTTTATTAATTGACTGCATTAACCATCTTTCTTCATGCAGTAGAAACGGAGGCGTACTTAAAAATATGGGACATTACAGTATAATAAATATCACATGATTTTACTGCAGTTCGGAGTTATCACTGGACAGATACAGGACCAGAATAATTATATTTTAAAATGTTTTTTACTTTAAATGGTTCTCCAGGTCAGTTCTATCATGGGATTGAATACGAGGTGACAGACCTGCGTCCAGGTGAAGTCCCAGAGAAACCAGATGCCACCATGTATGTGAAAGGACAGGAGCTCAATGTAACCAGGTACACTAAATGCTTCAGAGAAGTTTGTCCTATCTCAGTGTGGAAGAGTTTGCATGTAATGTGTCCTAAATGACTAAATGGCTGTTGTTTTGTATGTGCACTTAACATATCATTTGGTCTACATGACATTTCTATCTCTGTCCACAGAGGCTGGCAGAGAGACTTCAGGGGGGATGTGAAGAACGGAGAAAATGTTCCCTGCTGGTTCATTCACAATAATGGAACAGGCATCCTTGATGGAGATGCAACAGACTACATTGTTTATGGCCTTTTTAAGACAGTTTAAAAAAAGGTTACACATCAATGTCTACCACAGAAATCATCCACATCAAATTCTTTAAATAAATATTCAAATCTGCCGGTAATTACACCATGAATACTTTTAACATTATAAGGGAAACAGGCTTCATATCAACACGGCATTGTATGGACAAGTTCACAGTTTCTGTCAGTGTAATTGCAGGAATTATAAGAATCCCGAAATATTGAGAGGTACTGGGAGCAATCACGTGTATTGAAATAAATGGGACAGTTATTAAAGATGGATTTACTGATTTTATTTCAGTTTATTTTTCATTGTTTCCAACATTGTTTAGTAACATAGAAAAGACGGTTTAGTTTAATATTTATCACGTATTTGCTTTGGTTTTTCCTCCCCTCCCCCGAGAGAAGTTTGACTTTAAGAACCTCTATTATCTTGCAAATTTGCTAATGCTAAAATCCTTGTATGATGACAATGACACACCCTACTTTAATCCTGTTATGTCTGATCTGAGGAGCCAACTCAGTTCCAGGATCCAAACTGTTTTCAAGCTGATAAAAAGGTTTGTTACAATTCATGTCAAGTCTACTGTAGGACTCCTCAATCACATGAGACCAAATAAATGTTAAAGGGTGGTGGCGAAACATTTCTTCATGATGAAACAGTCCAAAAGGAAAAGTCCTCTAATGACTCAGAATATTGTTTTACTATGTGAAATATCAACACTGGTGGTTATCTGGGCAGCACGGTGGTCCAGTCGATAGCACTGTGGCCTCACAGCAAGAAAGTCGTGGGTTCAAACCACAGTCGTCCTGGCCTTTCTGTGTGGAGTTTGCATGTTCCCCCTGTGTCTGGGTGCTCCGGTTCCCATGGTGTGGGAAAACATGTTAGGTACACACAGTCAGTGGCACTCATATATACATCTGGAGTTGCTGCACATCGGCTGCCCACTAATCCCTTGAGGGACGGGTTAAATGCAGAGAATGAATTTCACAACATGTATGTGACAATAAAGGTGGAGAAGAAATAAATATAGGAAAATAGAACTCTAAAATCTGCACTCTTGCATTCAGTAAAACGAACACCGGATAGGCAAGTCAGGACCAGATGAGCATAATTTCAATTGTCATAATATGGGTGGAGTGTAAGTCTTATGAGGAGACTTGATCCCTTCGAATTCCCTCCACACTTGTTTTCAGTCATGCCAGCGGAGAGACTCTTCTATATCCAAGGCATGCCAGCGGTGTGCCGAGTCGTGCTGTTGTGGGTTAGTGTCTTCATCTGGCTTCCAGCTCAGGCCCAGGGAGCGCTGGTCATTTCCCGTAGAGATGCTCTGACAGAGGTATTTAAAATATGCTACACTTGCAGTATTTGCATGTAAACAAATGTCTTTTACTGGTCAGTTGACATACTGTTCATAAAAGCCTGTATCTGCCGTCGAAAGAGATCTATCCCATCAAAAATCTTTTCGCAGGAACTGCATGCTTTGAATATCTGGCAGCAACAACAGTATTTTTCCCTGAAAATCTATTTAGAGGGCATAATTACTAAGGCTGTGCAGAAAAACTGAGAAGCATCGCAGAAACGGAAAGAAAAGATGCCAAAGCAGTGATGACCTGGTCATCCACCTGAGCAACATAGTGACAGCTCAGCTGACGGTAAATTCATGTTAAAAACTGTTAAAAAACAAACCATGTAGTTATATGGCTTGCATTTCAAAACCTTGTTATTTCTTGTGACTTTACTGTCTATGAAGATTCTCAGTCATCCAGGTCATAGTTATCCAACGAAGGTTAAAATCAAGGGCAACTGGACTTGGTTGAAGATACTGGAAGACATTTCGTCCCTCATCCAAAGGACTTCTTCAGTTCTGACTGTTCTTACAGCAGTCAAGTCTCAAGTGCAAATTATTTTGATCACGCTAAAAATAAAGAAAAGAAAGCACTTCATCAACTCTCATCGTTCTTTTGTGCCATTTTTATGTTTAGACATTGTTCTAAAATTTTATTTGAAACATTTGCTGTCACATGAAAATGTGAAAATTTGTTTCTAAATTTTGACACACGCTGTCAACACGCTGTCAACAAAGCTTGAAATTGTCTGTTGGTGGTTGTGTTTCACATTGAGATCAAAACATTAACAATTTTGCACCAAAGTTCAACAGCAACAAACCCATTAAAGAAGAACTGCACAACAGTGCAAGAAATAATGCATTTTGATCAAGAGGGAGATTTTGCCGTTGTCTTCTGTTCCTCCCTTCCTCTTGCGTCCACTAGTTTCCCACTCCAGTATGCCAGATTTTCTATGTTGCCTACCAGCTTACCTTGCCTGCTTGCTGCTGCCTGTTTTATCCTGCCACTTTTTTTGTTTGTTTAATTACATCCAAGACTATTTTCTCAAGCCTGCCTTAAGTCTTTAGTCTGATTCTAGGTCCACACCTTGCTTTCCAGGTGTGTTACAGCAATGCTTGTTTAACATTCTTGAAAATTTTGGTGGCAATTTAATCAGAATAATGACAAGTATCATCAAAACATGCATACTTGAGATAGGAACTACTGATTCATTGTAGGTGCAAAACTGTTCTGCAAAATCTATAAACCTGTGAAACGTTGCATGCTAGGGTGTAACTAATGGCAAACATTCCGGGAAATCTTAAGTTTAGAGTTGGCAAGTAGTCATACATTTTGTGCACATCCCTTTCCAGTCCTGCCTTTCCTTTCTCAATAACCATGCAATCATACTCTGTTGTGTTCCAGGAGACCAAAGGCGCCATGGGCACCAGGTCAATAAAGGTACTCAGCTTAAAACGATTACTAACAAAAGCATAAAGTACTATTTTGTTGATTGTTCTTTATATGCTGTGTTTATATGTCATTTGTTTTTGTTTCCACCCTATTACAAAACTCAAAAACATTTGTGAAAATAAACTACATATTCTTGTCTCTTTTTCCTCTACAGAAAAGAAGCACAATCTCTCTGAATGTAAGGGGAAAATTATAATGACATAAAATGCTAGAATCAAAAGGCATGACTTTTCCTAACAACAAAGAATTTATACATTAATGCTAATGTATCATGGCAACTTAATTGGTTAACCTGGATATAATGATCCAATACACATGAGACCATGGTCAAGATCACTGGTAGCTTCTTTCTCACAGTAGTGGTATTGTTACTGTTTCCACATTTTCTATAAACCTCATTGCTTCCAGATGCTTCTTCCGCTCTTCCCCGGTGTCCACAGGCATGTATTTATTTTCTTTTTGCTTTACTGGAGACAATAACCATGCTGGAAGTGATTTGTCCATCTGTGTTTTATTCCTTTCTGCGTTTGCCAGTATGACTACTTCTAATAGTTTCATTTTACATTGTGTTTACAGAACAGTGATCTCTCAGTGTTTTATGACATAAATCATTTGAGGACATTATTCATGACATTTGGTATAGAATTCAGCAGAGAGACAACAATAGACTGCCAGTCCCTTTCGGTCCTTTGTTAGTTTACTGTAATATGACATGACATTTTAGAATTGCCATATTTATCTGTCTGTCCATCCTTTTAGATGGTGGAGGTGTACAGTGTGACAGTGGACTGCACTGTGACGTCTCGTTTCGCCCACACCGTCATGACCACCAAGGCTCTGAACAAAGCAAACTCCTCCCAGGAAATCTTCTTTGAAGTGGAGCTGCCCAAGACCGCCTTCATCACCAACTTCAGCATGTCAGTCAAAATTCTGCACATTTGACATTGACCATTCACCATGTCTTTCTCTATATTTGACAAATGTCCTCATGCCTCACAGGGAAACTGAAGGTCAGGTGTATGTCGGGGAGGTGAAGGAGAAAGAGAAAGCCAGGAAAGAGTATGAGAAGGCTGTTTCCTCTGGACAGACTGCTGGACTGGTCAAGTAGGTTGGACTGAAACACGTTATGGTGTGAACACATGGTGGTGTGAACATCACATTAAAATAATACAGTACGTCATTGCAGGGCTTCTGGAAGAAAGATGGAGCAGTTTTCAGTGTCTGTCAACGTGGCAGCTGAAAGTAACGTGACTTTCATTCTGAACTACGAGGAGCTCCTTCAGAGGAATCTGGGCCGATATGAGATTCTAACCCGAGTTAAACCCAAACAACCTGTGCAGGAGTTTCAGGTTGAACACACTCTCCTCTTTTATTTTTCTAAATAATGACATCCTGGAAAGGAGAAGCTGAAAAACCACTCCATTTCTCCAGCGTTAGGAATGCAAGGTGTGAGGACTTTGTGTTAACATTTATGAAGCTTTAGGCTGATCTGCCTGATCTGCCTCTGTATGTTATGTCTGCATGTAATAATAATAATAATAATAATAATAATAAATTTATTCATAGAGTGCTTTCAAAAATCAAAGTGTTTTACAAAAACTATACAATCAAAATACAAACAGTACAATAAAATTTAAATTGAAACACTGAAAAGTAAATACCACTGTACAAAGACATCTAAGATAAACGTTTAGGACTCAATCGCAGCAGTGAATAATAAGTAGGTCTTAAGCTTTGATTTAAAAACCTCAATTGAACATGCCAGCCTAACATCTGCTGGAACACTGTTCCATAATGTGGGAGCATGAAACGAAAAGGCTCGCACACCAATTGTTTTTTTCCTAACCTTTGGTACAGTCAGAAGTCCTGTCCCGTGGCAGCGCAGCAACCGTGTAGGCACATAAGAATTTAAAAGATCAGACAGATGTAATGGTGCACGGCCATTCACTATTTTATACATTAACAACAAAACCTTAAAATCTGCTCTAACCTGAACAGGGGGCCAGCACAGGAGTTATATGCATGTATTTAAATGATCCAGTCAGAATACATGCAGCAGCATTCTGGACCATCTGCAGACCTCGCAAACCTTTCTTAGGCAACCCAGAGAACAGTACATTACAATAGTCCAGCCTAGATGTAACAAAGGCATGAATAAGGGCCTCAGCATCTTTAAGTGCCAATATTGATCTAATCTTTGCGATTCTTCAGAGATGAAAGAAGGCTACGTGTGTGTGTGTGTGTGTGTGTGTGTGTGTGTGTGTGTGTGGAGAGACAGATTGTGGCAGACATCTATGAGCCCCAGGGCATTGCTTTTGTTGAGGCCACTTCAACTTTCCTCACCAATGAACTGCTCTTCCTGGTGGAAAAAACCGTCACAGACACAAAGGTAAAGATTTCTATCCTTCTGTTTGTAGGCTTAGAAGAACTTTATGATAATCTGTTAAGTATACATGATGTGTCCAGTAATGTCAAGTGAAATGAATCTCTTTGTCTCTCAGGCACACATCTCTTTCTCACCAACACTGGAGCAACAGAGGAAATGTCCACGATGTAAAGGCACCATAATTAACGGATATTTCATCATCAAGTACGATGTGAAACGAGAAGAGCGCCTAGGGGACGTTCAGGTCAGCAGGAGCACTGCTTCCTTTTGCATTATCTCCTACTTTAAGTGCTGATCTTAGGTTTACTCCCCTAACCATTTGAAGTTGTGCATAGCTGTGCCTTTATGCTGCATCTTCATATTAGTCTGTTATTAGATTAATTAGTTTTTCTCTTCAGATTGTAAACGGATACTTTGTGCACTTTTTTGCTCCACCTGACCTGGCCAGAGTCCCAAAGAATGTGGTGTTTGTGATTGACAGGAGCGGATCAATGAGTGGAAGAAAGATTGCACAGGTAAAAGACGTTGTGGGTAGGTAAGAGCCACACTGTGTGCACCACGTTCTGTACATCTTCACATGTGAATTTGGGAACCTTTGCAGACACGTGAAGCATTGGAAGCCATTCTGAAAGACCTCCACGAGGAAGACCACTTTGCTCTCATCCTCTTTGATAATAACATTATCACCTGGAAGGATTCTCTTACCAAAGCAACAGAGGAAAATGTATCTGAGGCCATTGCCTACATCAGGAAGCTCAGAGACAATGGATGTAAGGGGACAACACGCGGTACCAACTTTTATGACAAATGTTTCTGTCCTTATTCAGAATATCCAAATATTTACATGTTACATTTTGTCAAACAAGAGTCAAGTGAGTCAGATGACTTTAATCTTTATGTCAAATGTCTTTTCTTCCAAAAAACTGCAAATGTAGATGTTGCAGATGAATAATAATATTATTAGATGGCTTTATTTGGCATGATGAGCTGGGTTTACTCTGTGAGTTCTCTATTTAAACAATAGGGAAAGTAAAGTTAGTGGTGAAAAGAAATGTCAAGATAGTATATGAACTAATGACTCATTGGTGACATGAGAGAAAATCACAAAAGTTAAGGGAGAGTTAGAAGAAGATTGATACCACTTTTCTACCAATTCAGTATGAAGCTACTGCCACAACTGGTTATCGTAGCTTAGCATAAGGATCTCTTGTCGTCATTGGAGGTTGCACTCTAGGAAGTCACTACTACTAATGCCCGGCAAAAAAGTGTATTTCCCAAAATTCTGACCTTGATTTTCTCCATGATAATGTTATCTCAAAAAATGTTCGTGTTCATCTGCTGATGTGTCATTGCCTTTCAGCCACCAATATCAATGATGCTGTACTGAGGGCAGTGAGCATGCTGGTGACAGAAAGAAAACATAAGAACCTTCCAGAAAGGAGTACAGATATGATTATTTTACTGACTGATGGGATGCCAAACAGTGGTGAGCTATGTTCATTTAGAAGATTCTAATATTTCATTCTCAAAGGTCAGAAGTCATGTAGATTAAATCCAACCGCTTAAAACTTGCAAGAAAAAGTGTTGTGTCGTAAAGTAATCAAAAGGTATTGTCCTTTGTGGTTTATTTCTGACACACCTGTTCGTTCTAAAAAGACCAGAGAGAAGATCCTTTTAGGACTGAAAGGTTGTGTATAAATAAAAACTTATTTTTTTCAAAGTTTCAAAATGTTGACAAGCTCTTGAAAAATCATAGAAGTAGCCAGGTAACTGTCTCATTGGAAATGAAGGTTTACATAATTCATGTATGCCTGTGTGTATGTGTGTTTGAAGGAGAATCTAACCCCCTGAGGATCCAGGAGAATGTGCATTCTGCTATTGGAGGAAATATGGCTCTGTATTGTCTTGGATTTGGGAATGATGTGGATTACTCCTTCCTGGATGTAATGTGCAAACAAAACAAGGGACTGGCCCGCAGAATTTTTGAGGGTTCAGATGCAACACTTCAACTTCAGGTAGAGTAAAAAAAAGTGATTTACAGCAAAGACAATGTCCATGCAAGTTTAGTGTATGATATTTGTTTGCAACCCCAAGGAGATATGGGATTTTTATGAAATGTGTCTTTGTTCCAGGGTTTCTATGAGGAGGTGTCCAGCCCTCTGCTCTTGGAGGTTGATCTGCGTTATCCTGATGACGCAGTGGACTTCTTGACCACAAGCCACTTCGGCCAGTTGTTTAATGGCTCAGAGATTGTGGTGTCTGGTCGGCTGAGGGACAATAACATAGATAACTTCTTGGTTGAAGTGTTTGCTCAGGGGGTGAGAAATGGACAGCTATATGTTAATTACGACATGAATGAACATGAACATTATTCATAATATATAATAATAATCATGGTAGTGAATAGACAATATACGCACATTTTCTAATATGAGGCTGTTCCCATGATTAAATCTTGAATGTTAAGAGTGATATTATGAATTAATTAATGTAAGTAGATTGTCAAAGTCTAGGTATTTTTACTTCAGCATCTGCATGTTGTTATTGTGACCTGTTAGCATGCTGATATTAGCAATTAGGTCAAAACACAGCTGTACCTAAGTACCACTAGCATGGCTCTAGACTCTTAGCTTGTCTTGTTACCAAATGATTACAATTAATTACCTGTCAGTCATAGCTGCTGTCTAATCTATTGTCTTTCTCTAGCCTGAAGAGGACTTCTGGGTGCAGGGAAAGGCCAGTGTGGTAGATTTGGATGTGATCTACCCAGAACAGGAGTACATCTTGGGTTTCTCAGAGCGTCTGTGGGCCTACCTCACCGTCCGACAGCTACTGGAGAACAGGTTCGTTCATCTGAATTCTGTCAGTCAGCTTCACCTGTACATGCTCCAAGATTTGAAGCAAGTTTACCCTCAAATAAGCAAAAAAATCATAATTGTATGGTGCAGACTTTTTTATTGCACATCAAGTGCACCACATGTCACTATTCAACAACCAACTAATCTCCTCTTTCTTTTAAGATATTTTTTGGGGCATTTTTCATTTTTGAGAGACAGGACAGTGAATAATGATAAGAAACAGGGAGAGAGATAGGGGGCTACACGCAGCAAAGGGCTGCAGGCTGGACTAGAGCCCAGGCCGCTGCACTAAGGACTCAGCCTTGTATGTGGGGCAGGCGCTCTACCAAGTGAGCTAACCATGCTCCAAATCTCCACTTGCTTTTGCTATGTCACAGTGACATTGGTACTCAGCAGGAGAAAAACGATACAACAGCCAAGGCCCTGGACATGTCCCCTGCGATATAGCTTTGTCACCCATGTTACCTCCATGGTGGTTGCCAAGCCTGAAAGTGAGGACGGACCATACAGCCTTCTCATCGCGGATAAACTGACTGAGGGTAAGGGGGATGTGTAATTATGATTTCATTTTTGTGGCTGGACCGTAGCAAGGCCAGCCTTAAAAAGGCAAAAGTCTGTACCTGACTGATCGATGAAGCTACACCATTAGTCTGTCCAGTGTTCCCCGTTGACCATTGCTCTTTCAAAAGGAATAGGCGGGAACAATCCTCAGTTAGATCCTCCTGCCATATGCTAGGTTTTGACCTAGTCCTGTTAATTATTAGAAATTATTATTATTTCAAATTTGTAACACTAATTATTATTATGAGAAACCTGTTGATCAGTGTGTGAAAGTAAAATGTGCCACAGACATCCAACTAACTTGGTGTTCTGTGTGTTGCCCAATGTCACAGACCAGCGACAGAAAGCAGAGAGACACAGCGGTACGACAGTCTCTTTTAAATTAATTAAATGGCATACTTAATGAATCTGGGGCTGAGAACTTTTCTGATGTTTGCTTTTATTATTTTTTTATATCAGGTTCTTCAGGCCATTCTTCCAGTAACAGTAGCCCATCAAGTGGTAAGCTTTCATACAGCAGTAGCTGTATGAACATTAGAGAATTTTATCATATTTATGCTTTCATTATTCCTGCCACAAATCTTGTTTTAAACGTTTTTATTGGTGCTTAGACTCATCAAACATAGGAATCAGGATTGTTGTTTTTTTTTTTTTCTAAAATAACATCATTAGTGGCCTGTGACCTGTGACATGACCTGTGACATTTTAATTATTCAGTTTTATTCAATTTTGTTTATTTTCTATCATTCGAATCAGAGTATGCTCTACACTGCTACACTGAGGAATGTAACCAAATTGTGTTGCTGTTGCTACAGATAATTACACGCTTGTTATATACTAGAGTTTGATTGTGATGCTCTCTGTCTGACATGATATTTTAATGATGCGTTCGCAGTGGATGGAGATCCTCATTTCATGATAGAGCTCCCTGACAGAGAAGACGCCCTGTGCTTTAACATCAACGACAAACCAGGAACCATTTTCAACCTGGTCAGAGACCCTAAATCAGGTCAGCCCTGAGTCTTACTCACTCACTTTTCCAAATATAGAGCACAAGTCTCCTTTTTTGTGAGAAATATGAGATGGGGCAACAAATGCAAACCTTTTATTTTTTTAGGTTTTGTAGTGAATGGCCAAATTACTGGCAAGAAGAAAGTCTTTCGGGATGGTAACATCCACACCTACTTTGGCCGTTTTGGTATCACCCACCAGAAGCTGGGGGTGAGGCTGGAGGTGAGCACTCAGGACATATCAGTCTTCCACGATGGCAAGCAGTTCAAGCTGCTTTGGTCTGATGCAGCCTCTATCAAAGAAACCAAGTGAGTAATGCGGCATTCAGACCTTTTGGTCTGAAAACACCATAACGCTGCTTTGCTAATATTATCCAAAGTTACTGGACAACAACATTCTGCCTACTGAAACGACAGAATGATTGAGTTATTTTGTCATTTTGGTCATGTCAGGGTAAAAATTATTTTAAAAATAATTTAATTTCTTGTGTTTATCACTTAATAGAGTCCATGTTAACACACATGAATGTTCTATTGTCATACCTTTAAAAAAATACCTTACAGTGTAGCAAAAATAAGCTCCATCTAAATACAAACTAACAGAAAACAGGAGCAGTTAAAACTACAAATCAAAAACCAAATGTACACTATGAAACCTGCACTGAGTTAAACTATACTTAAATCACATTGACAAATAAATCTTCACTTTACGCCACATGGCTCCTGTGAATCACAATGAAACATTATCACAATTTTGCCTCTCGCTGTCAACTATTGGTCACAACTCTTTCATTTCTCCTCCAGTATGGACATCAGGTTGACTAAGAACTGCAGCTTGACAGTAACACTGAGGCACTCTGTTAAATTCATGGTCATCAGACACTCAAAGGTTTGGAAGAGACGCCAGGAACAACAAGACTACCTGGGTTTCTACACCATGGACAGCCACCACTTGTCTGCTTTGGTTCATGGCCTGCTAGGTAGAGAACTGCAAGAAAGTTTCATATCATGATATATTGACTGTGTCGCTATTTTATGTTTGCTAATTCCTACTTTTGAATACAATCAAAAGATATGAAGTATGTAGTTTTCCTTCAGGTCAGTTCTACCATGGGGTTGAGTTTGAGGTGGCAGACCTGCGTCTAGGTGAGGTCCAGGAGAACTTAGATGCCACCATGTATGTGAAAGGACAGGAGCTCAATGTGACCAGGTGCACATGCCTCATGCCACATAAAGTTTAAACAGGAACACATAATGCCTATGAGGTGAAAGAGCATTTCTTTTTGCATAATACACACCTCTTCATTGTTGTGTTTGTCTCCACAGACACTGGCAGAAAGACTTCAGCTGGCATGTGAAGAATGGGGAAAACATCCCCTGCTGGTTTGTTAACAGGGATGGAACAGGCCTCATCGATGGAAGAGCCTCAGACTACATTGTGTCAGGGCTTTTTAAGACAATAGCTGATGTAAAGTAAAGTTGACCCTATGCTAAATGTGCTTCACAGCTGGTAATATACAAACTTCGAACTACTTTAACATATATCACTAACATAACAGGGTGTCTGGAGATTTGTGCATTAACTATTTTACACAAGAACTATATATTTTCTGTCCGATACAATAAAATACATCACCACCTGTCTCATATTCATGTTTTGCACTTCATAAAACATCCATATTGTGCAGGGTCTGCTTCTCTGTGAGTGTGATTGCATTTTTATATATGTTTTAACTTGTCATAGCAGGAAAAGCATAGATGTAAATAACACTAATGATACTTTGAGGTAACCTCGGTGCGTGCATGCCCCCTGCAACAACAACACCAATGTGTTTTGCCTCATGCTGTGCACTTGCCTGTGCTTTGCTGTCTGCATCTTAATTCACAAAACTACTGCTGTTCACTATAATCAAGAAGAAAGGGTGTCATATATGGACTGTGTGACTGTACTTACCTGTACTTCCTAACTAGTCATAATGCAAACCTTGCATCACCAGAGAGAAATAATCAATAAACACCTTTATGTGGATTGAAATTCGCACACTGACAAATAATTAAGACTCAAAACAAAAAATAAAGCAGCCATTTAAATGTAGCCACGTAATAAAATCTATACTTAGAATTTAAATTTGAAGTTTACATTATATAAAGTTTTTTGATTCGGTGTGTGAGTGTGTCACTACGATAAATACACAAGCTTGTGTTTGATTGACATAGATTTTTGAAAGGGTAAAATAATCAATTCAGTATAATATATAATGATAATTATGGCCACCGGGGGCGGCAGTGAGCTCATCACGGCTTGTTGAAAGAAGATGACGCACTCGAAAAACAACAACGATTTGAAGTCACACAAAGGTGAGGTTTGTGCTTTACATAAAAGTATGTTGAAACTGTATGTTTCACTCTTTCGAACGAAGAAACTACAAGAATACTAACCGAAGAGTTTGACCTCAGGTAAAAGCCGCTATCTTTACTTAAAACTATCGCGAATTTACGTCATCTACCAAGTTACGTTAATCCCGCATAAACTAGCTGCACAACACCATAGGACCGAATTCAAAAATAAGATAGCCATACTACATGAATTCACTGTAGTTGAGGTAATATTATAATGACCTCACATTTCTTGATAGGTTATCGCCCAGTGAACTCCACAACTTCTCACCTGAAGAGAGAAGACCAGAGACAGGTGACATGAAACTGACACAGTACAGATATAACAACGGGGTTATTAGGTCGAATAGACGTGCGGACAGAGGGATGTCATTTTATTCTCAAGGTGTGTTCAACAGGAGCTCACTAACCTGCACAGTAACCATAACGTTATAATATAGTAGTCCACACTACATAGTATATTCATAGGTGTCATTTACACTGGAGAAATGTCCCAACCACTTTTTGAAATGGCTGATTTTGTCCCCACCATTTTTTAAAGCATAATTTGTTAAACCTTGTGAAATATAGCTTGCAGTTAAATAACAAATATACAACATATAACAAAAATACCGTTAGAGACGTTTATTTGCACATTAAGAAAACTTGCAGTGCAATTAAAATATAGAAACAAATGTGCATTATCCAGCTAAAAAAACAAACAAGGTACTGAACTGAAACTGTCAGTTCTTTTAAATCAAGACTGAAGACTATTCTTTTTACCACTGCCTTTAACTAGTAGACTGTTAACTTACACTGCACTGTAACTTTTACTGTTAACACTATTTAAAAAGCTTAGAGAGCTCTTTTGATTCTACCATCTCACAAGGCTGATCCTCAGGTAATAGGGCCAAGTAGAATTACAAGGATTAGAGTCCCTACTTTCTAACTTGTTAACAGGGCCCGCTGTCAACTGCTTTTACCAGAGTTTGTAGCGTGGACAATCTGGATTTACAGTAACGACTGTATCTAAGGAAGGGTTAGAGTCCACTTAGGGTTAGAGTCCCTAAGTAACTAAAGGGGGATAGAGTGGGAGATGGGGAATCAAAGGAGTAAAATAAGCAAAGCCTGTTTTTATTTTCTATTTAACTTTTAAACTTCTTATATTTCCCTGTTGCTTTTATGTTTTATGTAAAGCACTTTGAATTACCTTGTTGTTGAAAAAAAACTTGCCTTAATTATAAATCAAGCAGCACCAATCAGTAACTTTAATAACTTCTTGACACAGTTTCTTTTTGCCTGATCTGAAAGCAACACAGAATGCCAGAGAGCTGCACTGACTGCAATGTCACATGCTACCTGAATTTGGTGTTTCCTTTTACATTAATAAAAACATTTCCACTATAAATTTGTGCAGAAACTTTCACCAGAATGCAGGAAATGAAGTGTTTAATGATCAAAATTTCCTGGTGGAGGTCCCCCCAGATCCCCCGTCGCGTATCTTGATGTCTCGCAAGCTAAGTGTCTCTTCACACCCTTCATCTGAGTCCCTATGTCCCCACCACTTTACAACACCCTTGAATATATTATTCTGTACAGTACTGTATTACTATAGAAATGTAATCATTATTTATGAAACCTTAATACAGTGGCAATATCATGGTCATTAATGTTCCATGTATGTGTGGGCTTTTTACAAACTGTGGTTGATGCATCTTTTTCACTGCAGACATTTCAACATGGGAAAACCACAGGTGTTATTAATAATATTATAATGCTGTTGTTAACTTCACTTAAGGATGCACCTTTAAGTATGTGAGAAAGCCTCTACTTCAGTGCTTTTCCTTTTGCGCTATCAGGACGTTTGTGGTGTATTGACTGGTGTCATAAATCTTTATCTTTATTATATGTGTGTGTGAGGGAGAGAGAGATTAATATCTCAGAAAACACATTTTTCTGTCTCTTTTCTGTCCTTTACACCTCTCATTTGGGTACATGAGTTTTTGCATATATGGTTTGTTATGTGCTGTACTATGCAGTGAGTCTAAAATGTATTGTGTGTGTGTGTGTGTGTGTGTGTGTCTGTGTGTGTGTGTGTAAGAACTCCTTGTACTGTAACAACTCACCAGCTCTTATTACATGGCTGTGGTGTGTGTACTAATAGATCCAGGGCAAGTGTGTTGACCCCAGTCATGTCGGAAGTTCAGGAGTTCGGAGGGATTTTCTCTAGTGTGTGTGACTGTGTGTGTGTCTGTCTCTGTGTATGTGTGTGTTTGTGTAAGCTTTGCTGATTAACACCAGATGCGTGGGGCTCAGGGTGTCGGCAATAGCTTGAGAGGGCCCCACTGTACTCCATTCGGCCCTGGTTGCAGAAAACGCTCAAGCGAGTTCTTCACACATGCCTGACATTAATATCTTTGCTGTTCATCCCCTCGATCCCCACAAGGTTAGAAACATCAGGTCAGACTGAGCTCAAGGAAATTTTAATAAGGAGGTTGTGCATCAAAGGCGGAGAGTCAGCGTAGATCTCATGCTGCTCCACCAGAGGGCGGGAGAGAGCTGTTAAACATCTGTAGTGTTTCTAAACTCAAGGTACTCAGGTCAGGTTTGACTACTGTGGGTTAATATTTTTTCCAAGGATGTCTGTAGTTTCTTTATTTCATATAAAACACAGAAACAGATTTTGTATTGTATTACTGTTTTAAAGTTAAATTTTAAAGAGAAATTGTTTATCTAGAAAGTTCTATTACTAATATTAACTACTGCAATCTGTTGCGTAAGTGACTGAATTAAAATAGTTTTTATTCATGCAGCTACATATCACTTATATATTATTATTATTATTATTTATATAATATTAATTAATCATTTATATATGTATTGTTTAGTATATAAAATGTCACTTGTTCCCAGAGCCTAAAGTGACATGTAAAAATTATTTTGTACTTAAACTAAAGACGTTCAATTTACAATCATGCAAAAGAGAGAAAAGAAGCAAATCCTTCAAGTCTGAGACGCTAGAATTTTTCCTTTATATATAACTTGAACGATTGCTTGATTATTAAAATTGTTGATGATTAATTAACTGTTGATTGACTTATTGCGTAACAGATTAATAGTTTCAGCTGTACTTATGATTATTGCAGTAGATGAAAATTAAAGTAGTTGTAAAATCACTCTAAAATGAAGGCCATTACATTACATAACAGTGATGCCTTTCTCACTATAGGGTACACTATAGAGCAAAGTAAATCTCAAAATTAATATTGCACTTTCAAACAACTGTCCCTATGAACTTTTTTCTTGTTGCGTGCAAAACTTGAAAATGCAAAAATGCAGCTGTGCAGTGAGACATTTGTGTGATTGCTACAAGTTTGTCACAAGTTTGTCAAAGTCTATGTCATTTCCATTTCAGCTGCACTTTCTTGAACCCTTTCCTTTGTCCTTACCTCCCAGGTCTCCCCCTCCCCTTCCCCCCGCCTGTCTCTCTACCTTTTGTCCCTGTGTGAATATTTCACATTGCTGCTGCCGCTGGTGCGTGATGCGGGGGACTGAGCGCTCATTGTGCGTACGCAGTGTGGGTGCTGCGGTATGTGGCTCCCGGCGTGTGGTGTGTCGTGACAGGCGTGTGGCCGCTGACGCCAGCCGGCCGCCTGCCTGTCTGTCTGTCTGTCTGTCTGTATCGTTACACCTGACCGGCGTTGACATCGCCATACCCACATACACACAATCACGTATACATTGTACCACTAGACATGGTGCCTAAAAGTCAAATTAGGGGTCATCGACTCCTTGCAGCTGTAGGATGCCCAGTCGTCCTTCCAGTACAGGAGGTTTACATGGGGCTTTGTCGCCTTTGATGTTCCGCTGACTTTGTGAGTTAATGGGTGTCACCAGAATTTAATCAAAAAGTATTTTGCAAGTAATCTGACTAAAGAAAATGTAACCTGCATGGTTTAAATGCAATTTAAGTACAGCTGTTGCATATCTGCTGCAGTTATTCATAATAATAATTAGGCAGATTTCTGCTATTGCTTTTTCAGCACATGCACTCATATTTCATGTTGAAGATGTACCACTGTGCCGTGTAGATCTAGGCGATGTTGCAGCGCACCGTGGTGTAATCCTTAGTATTTAGTATGTTCTCTCAGGCTGCCGAGGTGAAAAGTTGAACCTGGTGTTGACCTTCTCTTGAGAGAGGGCTTAGCTCTGAAGTCAGGCGCAGGCCAAACGCACAGGGAGGATATTCTCAAGTTCCTCTTTCCCTCCCTCACGTGCCCGGCTCCTCTGCACGGCCACCCTCCCCTCCCACACGGAAACAATTAACATCTGTGATAAGAAGTTGTACATATTTCCATCATTTTATCTTGTCGGTTTTGTTTGTTTGTTTTTCCATCATGGCTTAAGTCTTGTGTCCTCTTGTCATGGCGCTGATAATCACAATTACATCTCATCTAGGTGCAAGGAGTTGGAGAGCGAAAGATGGAGAAAGAGACTGAGAGGGGCCTTATGTTTAGCACTGCAGGGAATTGGATTCCAGATGAAGAGATAATGAAGAAAACAAGCAAACAATTGTGCAAAAATAGACAAAGTGGGGGGGTAGAGCAAGAGCAGACTGACGACACGAATGAATGATGTTTGGGGCACCTAGACAAGTTTTCATTTGTACTTCACGAAACCAGTTGAAGACTGGCTTTTACTCTGCATAAAAAAGGTGGATATCTTTGATTATCATAAACCCTCACAACCACAACAAATACTGTGTTGTAACTTAACCTAAAAAGGTGGGTAATCTCAGTCCCTATTTAAAATGAAAGTGAACTTGTTTCAGATGTGTGTTTGTGAAAATTATCTAAAAATGTATGGGATCATGAACATACAGAAAGAGGCATCTGAACATTGTGTGTATGTGTGTGCATGTGTGTGTGTGTGGGGGGGGGGGGGCTTTATTTCGCATCTTTTGTTGTTTCTATGTCGCATTCGTCCCTGTAAAGGACAGAGAGCTCTAACTTTTGGGTAAGATTTACGTGTCTTATTATGTGTCGTATCATATGCCTCAGACTTGCTGATCCACACTCTGTTTTGTTAAAGCAACATGACCCAGAATTCAAAAGTAAGTCTGACATTCTTCCAGTCCAGCGGAGCTGGAGAATACATGGCCTAAAGATATGACTCCGACAGTAGATGTTGAGTCGTGCTGAACTTCGTTCTCCATCTGTTTTAGTTTTGGAGTGGTTGTGATAACCTCAGCCTGACCCCTGATTGGACTAATCTCACCCTCATCTTTTCTCGCTGGTCAGCTGACAGAACACTTCTCTGCAATTGGTGGGTGCACTATTGAGGAAGAGGAATTTGTTTAGCATTGTGTTGAGTAACAGTTAGCCAGTGAGAAGTTTAGTCTACTGTTTAAACCATAGCAAAGTTTCAAAACAGAAACTGAAGAAATGTTTAGGGTGAGAATTTAAAGAGCCAAACTTGTTGGCGTTCCCAGGCAGTAGTCATGAAATGCTGTTACCCTGCGGTGTGTGCACAAGCACAACTGGATGCCGGTAAATATAAACTCATGTTATAAGTTACATTACACTATTACAGTAATAGTTGTAACATCTGTAAAT
Source organism: Micropterus salmoides (assembly GCF_014851395.1). Lineage (NCBI taxonomy): Eukaryota > Metazoa > Chordata > Actinopteri > Centrarchiformes > Centrarchidae > Micropterus > Micropterus salmoides. Next base: position 30,667,691 of record NW_024043372.1, read on the forward strand.
AAGTCAAACATGTTCTTTGTGTTCAGTCTTAAAGAGTTTGCCGTCCAGTGTAGTAGCTGGTCCAAGCGGTCTGTTTGGAGGGCTTTAGTCCAGCCAGATTAGATCAGAGGAACTCTCTGTTTGTTTGTTTTGATTTGGGAGGGGCAAGGCTCCTGAGGGATAGCCCCGCTCTCCCTATCTGTCAACTACCACTCTGCTGTCCCTCCCCAGGATTCACCCTCAGGGCACAGTTGACTGGAGCCCCCCTGACCTCTCTGTCACCCCTTCCTAACCCACGTTAGCCAAGGCATCCTGGGAACAAAGAAGAAATCGAAGGAAGACTCTGCTGTGTCTTAATGTCCTCTGAACCAAATCACAACCAGACCCGTTCACCCGGGGGTGTAGGCAGTGCCACCCAGGCCGGCAGCCCCTCTAGCCCTGGTCAGCCATAGAAGAGGTTCATTCCAGCCTTTGACCTCTCTTTCATCTGTTTGTGGGTCTGAGGTGTTCTCTCACACCCAGTAGTGAGAGGAGAGGAGAGGGTGACTGAAAGCTGCTGCAGCTGCAGTCCAGTTCTTGTGTGTGTACTGTGAGAATATAGCATCTGAATATGCGTGAATATCCGAGTCCAAATTTGATTCAAATTATTTTTTTGTTATTGTGAATCTGTCATTTGCTTAAATGTAGATCCAAACTTAGCCAGTAGAATTAGCCAAATTTGCCATCCGTTTCGCATGATTTTCTGCTACTGGTTGTTCTCTGTTGTGTAGCCTTCTGGGTCTCATGACTGGAATACTCGTCTCTCTTTCCACTTATTCTAGTGTCTTGCAAGGCAAGGGCAAACACCTTCACATGTACACACACACAAGACACACATCACCCTCCTCTGCCGCCCCCACACACACACACCTCTGCTGACCTCTTCTTCATCTCCCATAAGGCCTTGGGGTGAGGCAGCCTGGCACCAGACAGTTATTTAAACCCTCAGGCAGCTTCACAACAGGTCAGAGACAGAACGGAGAGAGAGAGGGGGAGAGAGAGAGAGGGAGAAAGAGAGACACATGTATTCACAGCTCATTATTTGCTGATTAACTGGTGTCGTAACTTAAGATGAGGGATGAGGACTTTTTCTTTTTGAATAGAAAGAACTTAGACTTTGTGAAGTTTTGCTAATGACATTCAGTGATTGTTGGCCATTTGCTGTATTTGCATCAAAATACCAAATAAAATTTAAAGTCTAAGAAACTAATTAGCTTCTTTTACTTTAATTACTGTCTTTGTAGATTCCCTCTCAGTCTTTAAACCCATCCCTTTAAAACAGAAAAATATGTTATTCAGCCATAAATTAATTTTGTGTTTTTATTATGTTTCATTTAATTGTAATCCCATGAAACAGGAAATAAAAGCACGGGGATGCTGTGATTGGATTAAAAGTAGCCTTCGTAAACATTGTGACCCATGTCTTTGACACACCTCCTTTCTCCTCTTGAAGAAAGTCTCTTCATAACAAGAACGGCGAGAGATGAAGGTCTCCTTTTAAAAGAGGACACGGGATGGGGAGGCAGACTTTGGAGTCTTTGTTAAGCATGCGGGTCTGTGTTTTGTCTCGGTTTTGTTCTTCTAAATCCTCCTTGGTTTGTGTTTGTCTCTGAGCTCTGCTTTGAGCGATTAGGGATGAGGGTTTGAACGGCTCGGTAAAATGAAGACATAATTTCAGCACTTTATTGTAGCTTTGAATTGTGTTTCTTTTTATCAATAAATTACACTGCTTTGAATATTAGTTATATTGAAGGTTTGTTCTTTAAAGAGAAATAGCCCAGAGCGTATGCAGAATTTTACTGTTGCATTAGACTCGGGGCTGGTTTGCTCTTTATGAGATGAGAGTATATTGTATTGGACAAGTGATGTCAGTAAACCACGCCACCAGAGATGAGCCATATCACAAGAGGCATCGCTCGAAATCTGAGTTGTGCCATTAGACAGAGAGAAAGGCAGTATCTTGAGAGAGAGAGAAAAAGGAGAGAGACACAGAATGGATTGTTCCATGGACGGACCTTTTAGCCTTATCTTCCTGAGCTACTCTTACAGAAAACCAAGGAGAGAAGGGAAAAGAATGCCTTGCTCTTTCTCTCCCTCCCATTTCCCATTCTCTCATTTCTCCTGTCTGCCTCTCCCTTCCTTCTTCATTTCTTCTTCTTCTTTTGTCCACCAGTCTATACCCGGCGCTTCTTAAAAATCCTCTTAACCCTTGCACTGTTCCATTGTCCCCTTTCCTCAATATCTTACCTTGATGTTTTAATATCTTGTTTCTTTCCTCACCCACTACTATCTTATCCGTCTTCAGCTCTTTGGAGCGCTGTTAGAGCTCATTGCTCCTACAGATTGCTAAAAGGTAGATTTGTAAGCCGCCGCTGAGTCTCAGCAGCAGTTGGCTGTTAGCGTTACCCTCTGTAAAATAGATCCCTCTCTCCATCTCAGGCTCACACCATATGCATGACAGCTTTTCAGGAGGGGTGCCATACAGAAGTGGGCCCAGTTGCCTTTCCAAGAACATCTTATTTGCATTTGTTTACATGTGCCACTCTCTGCACATTTGGATTTGCTGCATGTCATGATGTTTTGGTGCACCCCTTGCCCAGATCCTGATACACACAGACACACACACACACACGCAACAGTATTTGGTTGTGATGACACTATGAGTCGTCCTCTCCTCCCTCTCTGACAGAATGAAACGGATGGATAATTAGATATCAAAGGAAGGCAGTCAGGGTGTGGCGAGGCGCGCGGGCCCCTACGATGGTAAAGCACTTATTAATGAGATAGGCCTTATCTGCTCTCCTCCCAGGAATTCTGCCTTTGATCGGCCCCGACTCCGGACTTAATACATTTTTGATTGATAGGCCGAGATGACAGAGAGAGGCGGCTTGGTGGTGGGGGTGGCGGTGGGTATGTGCGCATGTGAAGGGAGGGGCAACCCTCGGATGCAACTGTAACGATGCCCTTCACATGATTAAAGAACTTATGACAATAGTGTTTCACCTTATAGGATGGGATGCATAGGCTGACTGGGGATGAGATGACACACGTATGTTTGCATAGTAAATAAATCCCCGTCACACAGACAAACACATACTGTATAAATGCACACACATGCACCTTCACATTCCTCTGCCCACACAGACATAAATTCACTAAGACAACCCAAACAGACAGGCCTATTCAGTCACCTTAACCCCAACTATAACTCACACAACGGGGGAACCAGAAAATCTTTTCCCTAAGACAGAGCAGGCGAGGGCCAGGCCTGCGGAGGGGGACTGAGATAAGGCCCTATCACCGTCTGGAGATGAGTTATAGCCCACCTAGGAGGATGTGGCTAGCGACCCACCCGAACACACAGCTCGGCTCGCTGGGATTGGTAGGGGTGGTGTACTGCCATTAGTGAGGCAGCGGGTGGCCTCATGGACAGAGATAACAGCCCCATTCTCAATAACACCTTGACCAGAGGGAGGAGAGACAACATCAAATCAGTGAACCTCTACGCACATTAAAGCTCACACAAACCCAAAAATCCACACACACCAGACCCCCCCATTCCCTCTCTCAGTCCGACAAAAAGGTGACTGAGCGTAACCATTACAGAGCCGTGTCACCCTGTTATGGGTCTCTGTCAGTGTGAGGTGTCGGGGTAAATTAAAGAAGCCATAACTGCTGCTCTGTCAACTGCCCGTCATCCCCCATTTATTACCATGCCAACAGGCGGAGGGATAAAGCCCCCATCAAGTAGACAGATCGATCAATGTGACAGGCACATTTCAGGTTTCCAAATCAATCACACTAACAAAGGCAGGTGAAAGAGAAGGTGGTTGTTGAATTTTTTTTTCAGAGGACCACAGCTGTGTTTCTGGATGAGTCAAGACAAGAGGCCAAAACATACCCTCTGTTGTCCTGAGCCAAAGACTCAAACTTTATCGACCAGTACTGTGGGTCAGCGCATGGATCTCTGTCCCATTATTTGATTTGACTTTAGTGTCTTTATCATTCAGGCTAGTGCTGTTGTTTCTTAAAGTTGATTGGGAGTTTTAATTTAATAAGATGGTACGTGCAGCTGGATAATTCCTTGTGGACGGTGCTGTGTCAATGGTCAAAAGAACATTAACACATCGCACATCAAAGTTTTTACTTAGCATACAGCTCCAGTGCTGGACACAGTGTGAGAGTGCGGCTCCATGAGAAACATGATGAAACGAAGGCAGCGTTGAACAGAGAAGGGGTGGGAAGCAAGACAGCGCGAGGAGGGGGTTAGATGATAAGAGTGGGAAGAACTGATAGAGAGGAAGAAACCGTGTAGAGAAAGAAAATGATTAAAAACAGCAATCACCCGTCGGAGACTGATAAACCAACCAGTCGTTAATTGGAAGCGTGCAACTCGTGGGGATATGGTTGGATTAGGTTCACTTCTTCCCCTGCTCTCTTTCTTCTCTTTCCTCCTCCGTGGACTTAAATGTCTGGAAGACACATTTCATTATCAACAGTTAAAAATATTACAATTAATGTCATATTTATTTTTTTCTCACTTGCCAACCAATGGAGAGAGATTGTCACTTTTTATGCTTCTTTGCTACTGTACATCTGAAACAAACTTGGGAAGACATAGTAGCATTTGCTGGGGAAAAAATGAAAAAAGAAGAGAGTCAGAGATGGGGAGACAAAGAGCAGTGAGGTATTAGCCATTTTGAGTGATCTAGGCTTTTGGGGCATATATGAGATGGGAGATGGGTGGTGGTCCATAAACAAAGGGCTGACAGCCAACCCATCACCCCAGCAGGTCTGGCTTGTGCTGCCTAGATAAAGCAGGGCTGCTGCCTCCTGTATCAACACCATCCATCATCCATCTTTGCCTGCTCGCCCGCTCATTCGCCCTCGCTTCAGCCCTCTTGCTCCGTACACCTGCCCCTCTGCCAGCTGTGTGTGCACTTTTTACCCATCTGAGCTTTCCCAAAACATTCCATACAGCAACCACAAATATCTGTAATTTTCATTACCCCTCTTTATATGTTGACCTAGTTTGTAAACTTTTCCAGTTAACTCAAACCTTTAACGAACATGTGTGCCATTGATGCGCAACTGTCCATCCGAGCTGTAGTTCCTTGGATTGCTTTTTTGATGTGACGTGGAGGGGTGTGTGTGTGTGTGTGTGTGTGTGGCAGGGAGGGGGTGGGGGGGTCTTCAGTGAATTACGCATCTCAAACTCAACTTTGTTAGGATGAGCATTAATCATTGATATGTCCACCATCCGCTGTGCCTGTATCGGTTGCTGCTCATTTTTGTCTTGCAGCAAAGTCAGCTGAGAAATAAAAGGCATTGTTTTCTCTTTCGATTATTGGAGAACTATTCAGGTTTCAAGTACTGTGCTCGTCAAATCATACAAAGCAGGGGTCTGACTGAGCTTTGGCAAAATAGCTTTTTCCAAAACTAACCTGACAAAATATTAAACCATGATTTAGGAAATTTTAGCCCCCTCAAAATGACCCTTCAGACCACCATTGTTCCCTTGTCAATTTAGTTTTTGTATGAGCATCTCCTTCCTTTCTTTGTTGCTCGTGGGGAATGGAAATTATGCAAATGGAGATGGGCACTCGGAAGAAAAAATGTTGACATCTCCCAGCCTTGCTGCCCCCTAAATACACACGCATCATGCACACACCATTCAACGAGCTCTCTTTTGGCCCAGTTTGTGGGTCTGTCTCTTTTGGCTGTCTCTCAAACATACTTTAACAATTCCAACCATATTGCCTGTGCCTCATCCTTTCTTCTGTCCATTCTGGCCCATTTAAGTCTGACTGGACAGGTGCTGCGACAGGAAGACAGAATGCTGTCAGCCATTGTAACAAACAATATTGGGTTATCTAACTTTGGAAGAGAACAGAGGAAGTAAAGGTTGTCTTGTGTTTGAAGAAAAACATTTGATTAGCCGCCTACATCAATCCCACCTCTTCATGTTCATTGTGATTCTAACAATGCAGAATGAATGAGGGTTTTTTGCTTCAAAGACAGTGAAATTTAGTGATCGTTTGGTGCAGAGGAAACTTTGTAGATGCAGGTTTTTTTATATTTCTTTAGTGTTTCTTTCAGTTCCACCAATCAGAGGGGAATTAAGATATAGAGTAGAGACCAGGAGACTGAGCAGAGCAGGACGACCAGGGAAATAGCTCAACCAGAGGATGAATTAAAATGAATAAAAGCCAAGAAATGAGAAAATGGGCTATCATTTGTGCAGCATAATGAACAAAGTACAGATATCACTGTCTTTCCATGCCAGGGGGGCTAGAGGCTCTACGGTCTCACACTAGTAGAACAAATGAGTCAACGGAGCCAGAAAGCATAATGATTGTCCATTAGTCTGTCCCTAAACTCTGCTTCCTGTTGTAGCTTTAGGGCAGCAGAGTTTCTGAACTGTGGGAACCCATCACGTGACCTCGGTACACCCTTTGAATACCCCCAGCCTGCCCTAATGGGCCCAGATACAACTTCCCCGGGTATCAGCTGAGAATTGAGCACCGAGTCGGGGTTCACTCAGAGGTTTAAGGCTCTGTGCAAGTCTGGAAGCAGACTACATTCCAACATGTTTAAAACTAAAGAAAGAAATCTGGCGCTTTGATGTAGCTCATAGTCATATAGATGTATCATGATGCATTGTAATGTAATATAATATAATAAAAGTTTTAGGGCTGTCCTCAAGTCGAATCAGAATCGTCAAGTCCTGCCTATAGTGGACTGATAGTCGAATCATGTGTGTTTTTGTGCGTAGTGATTGCGGGGGGGGGTTACACACGGTTGCTCCACTTTAATCTTGTGAAGCTGCAGAGCTGCAGTCTCTATTCATTTAACTTACACTGTAAATTTCCAGCTACACTGAGGCTTTTTGAAGACCCTTTTCTTCTCACTCTCTCTCTCTCGCCTGCTATTCTTGTTTTGCGTGCGTGTTGTATGTACATCGCTGATCCTCACAGGTCTATTTCAAGTAGCCAGCTATATAAAAACGATAAAATCAACACTGATAAATTATCCGAAAGTCGCGCGATGTGCGAACAACTAAGCACATCACCGGTGAAGGTGGGGCTCGGTATCTTCAGCAAGTGTTCCTTTTCTGCCACTACGCACATACACGCTACGACCCAGGGTTAAGGTTACAATTTTGGATTTATTTACGCACTTTAAAAACATTTATTGAAAGTTTTATTATTTTTACATGTTTATTTACAACATTAAACGTTGAAATGTGTATTGTAATAGGCTGTATATTTATTTATTGGGAGAAAACTGGTAGTTCTATGTAAAATCAGACATTGAGCACCTCCATATCACCAAAATGCCATGATCCTCGTTTCACTGCAAAGCTTCAACTGTGAGATTGACAGTCGAATCAGGCTCCGCCCATCGAAGCATTGAATCTTTGACTATTCAGGGTCAGCCCTAAAAATTATATATACATTGGGGAGAACAAGTATTTGATACACTGCTGAATTTGCAGGTTTTCCTACTTACAAAGCATGTGGAGGTCTATAATTTTTATCATAGGTACACTTCAACTGTGAGAGACGGAATCTAAAACAAAAATCCAGAAAATCACATTGTATGATTTTTAAATAATTAATTTGCATTTTATTGCATGACATAAGTATTTGATCACCTACCAACCAGTAAGAATTCCGGCTCTCACAGACCTGTTAGTTCTTCTTTAAGAAGCCCTCCTGTTCTCCACTCATTACCTGTATAAAAGACACCTGTCCACACACTCAAACAGACTCATCTGGGAAAAAGTGAGTTTTGTCTTGCTCAGGAGAATATGTGTGCAGAATTATTAGGCAACTTCAAAAATCAATTCTATCAAATTACTTGTTTATTCTCAATTTTTAGAGAAACTCTAAAAACACAAAATAATAGAATAACATTTTTGGCCTTTCAAAAATATTTAGCAACCAATATAGCCATCCTTCTTTTCAATAACTGCCATGAGCCGTCCTTCCATGGAGTCAGTTTCTTGATCTGTTCAGTTTTCGCTGAAGCAGCAACCACAGCCTCTCAAATGCTGTTCAAAGAGGGTTATTGTCTTCCCTGACTAAATCTCACCTTTGAGAAGAGCCCACAAGTTCTCCATAGGATCCAAGTCCGGTGTGAAAGGGGGCCACGTTGTTATTTGAGGCCCTTGCTGACTAGCTAAGCAGTCCAGTGGACTTGGAGGCATGTTATGGAGCATTGTTCTCTATAAGGATCATGGCCTTCTTGAAATCTGAGGACCTCTTCCTATACCACTGCTTGAAGAATGTATCTTCCAGAAACTGGCAGCAGGTTTGGTAGTTTCAGTCCATCTTCAACTTGAAAAAGTCCAACTATCTAATCCTTAATGATAGCAGCCCATAACAGTACCCCTCCTCCACCTTGCTGGCACCTGAGTCAAAGTGGTGCCATGTGATGCCATCAGTGATCCAGCCACAGGCCCATCCATCTGGTCCATCAAGAAATACTCTCATTTGATCATAAAACCTTTAAAAAAAATCTGTCCTCAGGTATTTCTTTGCCCAACCTTGATGCTTCAACTTGAGAATCTTATTCAGTGGTTAAGTTTAAGCTTTCCTGACCTTGGCCATGTCTCTGAGCACTTGCCACCTTGTACTTCTGGACATTCCTGGTAGTTTAGTTTGCAGTTCTGAAATGTGGTGGCACTGGAGGATAATGGGTTCCTGGTAGCTTCACATTTCACATTTCTACTCAAGTCTTTTGCAGTTAATTTGTGCCTTTTCTTCTCCGTGCGCTTTTTGCGCCCCAGTTGACTATTCGCTACAGAACATTTGAGTGTCTGGTGGTCACGCCTCTAAGGTTTAGCTATTTAGCTAAGACTGTTGCATCTGTTTGAAAGGCATTTTACAATTTTTTACTTTTCAGTGTCAGTTAAACCTTTTTTTTTTTCTTGTGGTAATGAAGCTGCCTAATAATCCTGGACACCTTGATATAAAGTGTAATTCAGTTTCACCACACCCTCCCTCATTACACAAATACAAATCAACTGAAAATGATTGACTCGAACGAGCATTCAAGTTTATTTGGTTTGGAGTTGGAAATTGGGCATAGAAATAATAAATAAATAATAGAAATCAGTCAGATTACTTACTTGCCTAATAATTGTGCACACAGTGTACATCATATAATGTGAACAACTGCAGATGGATTATACTTTACGCATGAACCGTTGGTATTGCTAGCCTTTAATATTAAGCTTGTATGCATACCAGCATCGGAGTTTAAGTTTAAATAAGTTTCCAGACCTTCCAGTACTGTAACATTTATGTAGTATTAATGGCAGAAATTTGCAATAACTATGTGTTGTTAATAAAGATTGTTTTAAATTACAGGCTTACATCAACTCCAATGTTTACACATGTGCAGTACAAATTGGGTGGTTCTGCATGTGCAGAACGGATTGACCATACAGAGAGGTGGCACGGCTACAGCCAATCATAACAGACTATACTGCAAGGGGGCACAGTGTGAGCGAGGAGCGTGGCGTGAGCGATGCTTCAGTCCGCAGCTGGACCTTAATGCATATGTGACTCCGATCAGATTTTTTTATAACGGTATGAACAGCCCAAGTCGCATGGAATCTGATATTTTTCAGTTTGACCACTTTCATATGTGGTCCAAATCAGATACAGGTCAGATTTTTTGTAATGCGACCTCAGTCTGGACAGTCAGATCAGAATTCACTCTAGAGCGATCGTTGTCACAATTCTGTGCTAGCGGGAGCTGCAGCGAACGCAAACATGGAGGAACGGCAGGGATGGAAGTAGTCAGTGGACTCTCTTTCTCCTCCTCCTTGTTATCATTTGCTCACAAATTCCCTTTCTTTCACCTGAAATCAACTTAAAAATAAAACCATAGATGGTAAACCTCTGTGGCCTCCATGTTTACTTCTGTTCTGAGTGTGACGTCCTATTATTTTTTTATGCATGCAGGTCACTTTCATGCCGTGGTTAGTTCACACTGGTGTGATATGGGCCACATTTCAAAAATAATGTGAACAAGAAAAAAGGATCTGCGCAATAAATCGGAACTGTCTGCAGTGTGAACGTAGCTTAAGAAAACCATTTCACTACAAAAGCTGCAACCAAGGAATGTTTGCTTGAAAAATTATATAAACAATTGATCAGTGATTGAAATTGTTTCAAATTAATCTTCTGTTAATCGACTAATCACTTAATTGTTTAAACTCCTCATATGAATATATTATTGTAATTCTTTATTATTTAGGATATATTAGACCATTGCAGGCAGTGTTGAAAATCAATTAGCAACTGTATGTTGTAGTAGTAGTTGTAATGGATTTAAAAATGAATGTAATTCATTGAATTAGCCAAAAGTAGACATTCCCATCTATGAACAGTTTCTTTTTCCAGAAATTTCCAGAAAAGTTACCACTCTATCATGAACATGTTATACAAAAACCTTTATTTGTGATCTGTTTTGTTGTGTGTTGTGTTGTATTTCACAATGCTTTTCTTGAATGAATCCCCTTCATAGGCATGATAAATGAGCACCATCATCTGTCCGGGATGAGCTCATTGCTCCAAACCCTCAGCTCTAATGATGATGATCTTCAGTCACGCGTGGCCTAAGAAAGAGCATGGCGCGTTTAAGACCCCGCACTCACCATCATCTCCTTTAACCCCCATGACTCAGCTGTTGACACTAACCCCTCCCCAGCCACCTTCGACACTCTAGTCTGTGTGGTTGACTGACGTGATCGGATGGGACAGAAGCAGACTGTGAGTGGGCAAGTGTTGTCTGAAAGAGTGTGTGGGAGAAAGAGAGAGAAAGGAAAAGGACTTTGTGATATTAGTGCAGAGGAATGTGATGTGTTGGGGGTCATGTGAAACACGGCTGGCACTCTGAATAACCTTCAGGAAGGCTATCACGACGTGACCCGGAAGTAGTCAGGTCATGTGTCAGGGCAAAAGGCTCGTCTCTGTTGACAGCACCCTTTCCAATCTGTACACAACTCTCACTCCTCAACCTCCTGGGAACCGTACTCCCTGGCTGCTCAGTTTAAAGGGCTCTGTCCGCACAGGAAAAGACATGTCGACGTGAGAGACCAAAGCATAGAGAGCCTTTGTTGGCAGTTAGGGTATCAAGGAGCCATTTTCTACTGGTGTGAGCTGAGAGGAAAACTTCCCCCAGGAAGTACTGTGGTGGACTAATACAAAACCACATCTTGACGTATCTCACTGGTCAAACCCTTTTTACAATATGAATCCCCGACAGGGAAAGGTGTCCCAGGCTTGAATCATGTGGACCGTTGATCAATGTTTCATGGTCTATGAATAGACAGGGATGGAGAAGGGGAGGCGATGGGTGGAGGAAGGTTGACGGAAAAGTCAGAGAGTTCAAGTTGCATGTTAAACAAACAGCAGGACCTTTTGAAAAGCTGGAGCCTGAGGTTTGCGTAAGTTAAGTAAATTAGTGCACATTTGCAGAAGTAACCTAATTGTCAGTGCAAATAAAGGGCGGAATTTTAATTGAGGACAATAGCGTTCAACTCACCGGCAGAATGGGGAAAATAAAGTGAGACTGATGGAAAGACTAATGGTTTGTGTTGGCTGCTGCCACAGCAATTATCACTATCCTTTACTTTGTTAAAGAGGACAGAGTAGACTCAATAAAGTGCCATGTTGTTGTTCCTTGAACAGAATTGATTCTTCAAACTGTGAGTGATGGACAAGGTGCAAATCTGCTGCATAAGGTCTTGTTTTGTATACAGTTCATTATTGTGTAGCTCTGATTGCTATTTATGATGGCATGATTTCATCTAGGTATTTACAAAACCTCTAAGATGTACCTGATCATAAGCTACATACCTGTAGCTACTGTTCAATCTTTGCAGATTGAAAACATGAAGTAGTTAACGTGTTGTTGAATGTATGTACCTCTACTATTTACTGTTGAAATTATGAGATGATTTATCATTTAGGCGATCAAGAGAAAATGTTACCAAGAAAAAAGGCTGGTTGCTGCTTCTCAAATGTGAGGATATGTCTGATCCTGTTTATCTCTCTGTTTATGTTGTTGTACATTTACCCAGTGGGCTTTCGGCCTATTGGTCAGACAAAACAATTAACTTGAAACCAAAACTTTAAGATGAAAGCTTAATAAATCATGTTATTAATATCTTTGGCATGTTACTAAACTGTAGTAAAACAACTTGAATATGTGTGTGTTCTGTATTTTGTAAAGGAGAAGCCTTTTTAAAACAAATCTACCGCAGTTCAGTTGCACAGCTTTTTAGCAAGGTCAAAACAGCTCAACTTGTCAGTGCGTGCACATCCATGTGCAGCATTAGTGTGTGCGTGCGGGCACGCACTCTACTGTGTGTTTTAATGTTTTAACATATGCAACCCCCATAAACAGTGTTTTATGCAAACAGTGGCTGAGCTCCGATCAGATAAGGCTCCAGAACAGGAGAAGGAGACTGCCTCGTGAGAGGAGAGAGGGGTGGAGGAGAGACAGAATGAGTGAGGGGTGAAGGCGGCAGTGGCGGCAATGTGAGAAATGAGCACAAAATATTGTGTCCAAGAAAATGTCTCTTCTGAACATTTTGAGACAGCTAAATAAATAGCAACACATTTGTCTGAGGAGCGTTTGTGCCTTTTTATTTGACCTTTTAAACATTTTAGCATCAAAATTTCTGTGACCTTGTTTCAGTGTTTTAGCTACAACTGATAGCAACTTTTGCAACGTCTACAGAATACAGAAGTTTCATAGGAACAAGAAAACACATTTACTCACACAATTTGCTCACTTAGGTTGCTGTACAGAACGAGGACCATGTCCCTTTAGCCCTTCACACCGGGTTTTTATTTTGGTAAAATCAGACATTGTTTCCCTGCATGTGGACTTGGAGACGTGATAGCAGCTGTGCACTGCAGTCCAGAGTGTATCTGGGTTTTAGGTGTTTTTTTGGCATAATCTGCTGTGTTGTGTGTGTGTATCTGATGGTAAGACACAGCATGGCGTTGGTCACTTTATCATTGCTCATGTAATCTCTTGCTCCACTCTACTTCCCTCTACCAACACAACATAAAAGGCCGTTGCCTGATGGAGAAAAATATTACACGACACAACTTGGCCTAGTCGCTCGAGTCATGTCCCTATCTTCGATCTCTCTTTCTTTCTGTTGCTCGCTCTCTTTCACTTCTCAGCTGAGGAGAGAAAAATGTCTCCAGTCGCCTCGGAGTTTTGTCGTCTTGCCTCCCATTTTACCTTTCTCAGCATTTCTCCTCTCTATATTATGATTTTGCTCTGTTTTTGAAGATTGAGGAAGCGCTGTGGTGTTGACTGAACTACTACTTTGCCCTAGATCAGCTAAATCTCTCATTTTGAACACCCCCCGCCAATTTCTGTCACTCCGGGAGACAAATGTGCATCTCGTGTTCATTCCCCCCCTCTCCCTGTGCCCACTGGCTCCCTGAAACTCAGTTCCTTTCGCCTTTGAAGTGCTGCGTGCAGAATGGAGATTCTTTGCATGGTAAATTTGCCCAGTTGCCCGCAGCGTATCCATTACACAAGTTTAAAGAATGCTTCGGAGTCGTTTTGGAAGGGCCCTTTTTTCTCACTTCACAACCAATTTCTCTGTGTTTTGAACTTCGGTAGTCATGAGCCATGTAATCTGTAAATTGGGCCCTTTCTTCCAAGCTTGCACTGCACCATCGAGCAGCGTTTGATGTGCAATTATTTTGCTCATTACAAGTTAATTTTATTGTTATAGTTTGCAAATGTTTCTCGGGGTCATGATGTTAAAAGTTTCTGAAGAAGTAAGAAAGAGGGAGAATTAGCGTGCTGAGCGTACATCATGGCGGCGCGGCGAGCTCATTTGAGATGCCAGAGCTGGCTATCTCTAGGCTCACTTTCAAGCCTTTTAGAAACAACCTGCTGGGTGGTTTGAATAGCTAAGGAGAAGTTGATCTGGGATTTAGTGTGGAAAAGGGATCCAAGGCCCTTTATCTGCTGTAAAAGGTTGGGAAAATGGAGATTTGTCGTGTTTGTTAGAATGGAACCATAATCTCTTCCACAGAGAAATCTTAGCAGTATGGGAATCATACGTCCCGTTTATTTAGCCTTTTGTCCCCATTTTCTCTCCACACACATCTTGGCAACCTGGTGTGATTATGTATGTTTGCAGACACACTGTTGATATGAGAGGGGAGGGCGGGTGGAGAAGAAAATCTGTGCTTTTTTCAGAAACACCGGATTTGAGTGGCTTGCTGATTTCACATAGAAGAGGATCAACACATTAATTATGTTTGGCTCATGAACAAAGCGCTTTTTGGAGCTGCTAAATGTCATTGTTAGAGCTTGGCATTACAAGTCTGAACATCATATAACCATGCCGCTAAGCATTAAATTCATGTCACTGAATAATGCTGTCTTGCTTTTTTTATTTCAGTAGCTGCTAAATCCATTGATGGAAATAAGATTGGATTTTACAGTGACATTTCACTTTTGTATTATTTCAATTTCTGATATCCCAAATCATTTGGCAAAATGCTGTTATTCTGTTGCCTTTCTTGGCTTAAATAAAGACAGCTGGTTTAGTTTTATTGCTGTTTTATGTTTGATTCAGTCACCCTAACTCAAATACATTTATAATTACCCTTTAGCTGTGGGACAGAATAACCAACACACGCGTGCCCAAATTGTTTGTACACTCTCCTTTTCATCTGAGGAAGAGATAGCGCTTTCTTTCTTTCACTCTTTCATTTCTCCCCGTCTCATGGCAAAGGCAAATTCTGTTGGACTGTGTTCTTTAATACCATCAACGCTAAATAAACTTTGTTGACAACAATAGCTGCTGGCAAAGCGCCTCCACAAACAAAGGAGAGCCAACAGGTTCAAAGGCAATGCATCACTCTGCTTCTGACTCGTCATTATTCATCCTTCTGTCTTTACCTCTCATCCCCCATTCTTTTCTGTGCGTGCGTGTGTGTATGTGTGTTTTCTTTGTGGCTCTTTGTCTGTTAAACTGCTACATGGTCTGGATACAGAGGCTTATTAGCTGTTCAGTTTAATTAAAAAAGCCCATTCATATGAAAATGTGAGTCCGATAGCGATTGCTGTCCCCAGCAGCTTCCTCCTGTTACTTTTAATTAGACCCCCACTTGATTGACATCAAGCCTGCATGCTGGCTGAAGCTTAGTGTGTGTGTGTGAGTGCGCAAGAGAGACTGTGTGCTTATTTAGTGTCTGTGTAAGTGTGTTGAGTGTGTACAGGCATTTTTCTACACAAACATATACACCGACGGGCACAAATACCAGCTCTAAGGTCATTAAAGCATTACAGGGGAGAGACTGTACATCAAAGTTCACTTTGTCGTCATGAGGTAATTATCCGCACAGTAGCACAGAGCCCGGCTGCCCACCTTGTCACTCATGTCCACCGGGTCACTTCGAACAATGAACACTAACCTTGTGATTATGAACAGGGTCCGCAGTGTTACCGTGCTCACTCACACCAGCGCCACCCGCCACGCTGATGGAAAAGGTGATGAGCTACTTTTCTATTTGTCCTCTCTTTCCTCGTTCGCTCTCACCCTCTGTCTCTGTAGAGAAGTGGCTCTCTTCATCTGTTTTCAATGCACGCTCCAGCTCTCGCTACCTTATTATTATACTGTCAGCGGCACGTGCCTGGCTGATAGATGTTCCTCTCAACTGTTTACTACAAGCCGATGATTTAACTAAGGCTCTCCGTTCAACTTGACCTCTCCTCTTTTCTTCTTCTAAAACAAGATGACTTCATCTGTTGTTTACGACGGACTCCATTTTATGGGAGCAGGCAGAGGAATAAGCTCGCTATACAGTTGATGGCTGGGCTTTCACATGAAGGTGTTTTTGCGTGTGTGTGTGTGTGTGTGTGTTAAATTGAGGAGGTGTATGTATGTGTGCATTTCCCTCACATCTCTTGTTATCGCAGGGCAGATTGCGTGCAGCGTAGACAACAGCTCATGTTCGTTGGAGTAACAGTGCACCGATTCCTTCGATGGCTCCAGCTGAATGTAGCCCAGAGTAGCAGCCTGTTTCATGTTAAGGGCTATGTAAGGCCCACCTCCACGCAGACTGCAGTCTCCAGCAGAAATGGCCCATCAGAAGTCACTGCTCTGTAAAGTTGTGTTCCTTTCCCCGTGTTTTGTTTTGATTTGCTGGACGTTTGGAAATGATTTGGGAGAAGGGCCTGATGGCGACAGGGAGACCAGAGCAAGACGTGCACGGTGGACCTGAAATGTTGTTCCAATTACTGCCTTCATTATGGGTTTGTCAACCTCTGTTTAGACACACGGCGGCCCGCATTTCATGCTGTGGCAGGAGAGGTTTGCTTGTTGTTTTTTTTATGTAGTCTGATATCCGCTGGAGGCAAATGCCACTTAGGGTGGAGACAGCCACAGATAGGGGGCACTCTAATGAAAAATGTGAATGAACTGAAACTAGAGAAATGAAATGGTTTTCATTGTCATGTTAGTTTTGGTGTTGTTTTTGGTCTGTCTACAATATTTGAAATCTTAAATCAAAATTGAATCTGTATTACATTAGCCTTTCATTTCATCCATCTGTGAAATAAAAATGACTTAAAGTTGTTTTGTTTTGCCCCAGAAGAGCTCCATTTAAAGGTCCACAGACCTCTCTACTTTGTTACTCTGTTACACAGTGTTCTCTCCTTCCTCTCAGACAGATTAAATCACTTGTGTTACTCGGAAATGCTCCGAGCAATAAGTCAGGATGGAGCACGTACAAAAGAGCCTAACATGGTTTGAAAGAGCAAGACAGAGAGTGAAATGTAGGTGAGTGTGTTGATGTAACATATTATTGTGGCGACTCTGCTGAGTTAACACCATTAGCCAACCAGTGCGAGAGTCCAGCTGTCTCCCTGAGCCACCGAGGTGAGTTACCTGGGCTGACTTACCTGTCCTCTCAATGCCCCCCAGGATACAGTGTTTCAGCCAGGCCTCTCCTCTCCACAGCACTTAGCAGTGATTAACCCCGGATTCGGCCGACCCACCTGCCATCTGACTACCATTACAGCCCTGCTTATCTGCCTCTCCATCTCCCTACAATAGGGCTTGGGCCTGGGCAAGGCTGGGGGATCGGGCCGGGGAGGGCTGCCTGCTCTGTTTAATAATAAATCATTAGCTAAATACTTTTGTCCATTTGTGTCATGTTACATGTACTTCAATTTTCTGCTCTGTCTCTGTCCGTCACCCCCCCCCCCTTCCCTTTCTCGTCACCACCGCCTTCAGCTGCCACTGTTCATCCAGAGTCGCTGCCAGTGTCGTGTCCACCAAGCTTCTCTTTCCTGTGTTTTTTTTCCTTTTCTCTTTCTGTCTCTAATAGTCCTGACTGACTGTACATCTAACTGATTTATATCAAAGCAAGAGTTGATCATCTTTGCACACATAAGCAGCCACATAAATGTATGTATCCTGCGCTCTGACTACTAGTGAAAAGAAAAGATTTGTGAAGCTTTTGAGATCTTAGAAAAAAAACACTCCAGGTTGATCATTCCATTGTGTGGTGTATTAATCCAAGCGGATGTACTGCTTCATGTTTTGCGCCTTTTTCTAAGAATGCCTACATCCTAGATGGCACCATCTGAATTGGTCTGTTTTGGCTGCTACCGTGTCAAAACCATCCATTCAGATATATCACTAACATTTATGCTCCACCGAACACTTGTTTTTGTCTGGTTCACCGTAAAAGAACACCGCAGAGGTACAACGACCACAGCCGATTTGTGTCAAGTGAGGTTTCACAACACACACACACACACGCTTGACACCAGCATCTGCAATCTGGACAGCGAGGACGAGATAAGTCTGTTGGTTCATCTAACTTGCATAAAGTGATTATGGACATTCTGAGCCCTCCATATTTAGACTTCTTGACGCCCCCTCCTCAGTCGCCCCCCTGGTCCGACTGTTGTAATCTAATTTTCCGCTGACAGAGGCCGTGGAGATCCTTAGGTCACGGTGCAAGTCCCTCCAGCACTCCACCCCACCCTCCCCAGCGCCCTCACGGTCTAACTAAGAAGTCGCCATGCAGGAGACAGCACACATTAGATCTGTCTACCGCTACGCCGTCTAACCCAGACGATTCCACAACCCCGCACTGCCTCGGTAATAGATTAGAGAAAAAGACGTCAGTAAGGAATTGAATTTATCCTCGTATCCGCTTTGTGTTGTTCCTATCATTGCTCAGCACCTTACAATACCTGTCAGAGTGAAAGATGAGCTGTATATTGCATATACATTTTAACCTGTCAGAGATCATTTAGGAAGATTAAAAACACGGATGGAGAAAGTGTGGAAGGCTGCCTGCTGCTGGACCTGCGAGAGGAGGCCACACCTGGAGAGGTCACGCTCCTTGTTGACCTTTAGTGTGTCACCGACCTGACTCACCCTCAGTGTCACTATACATCACTCTGCCTGTCAACACTTGCATATGGCCTCCTCTGCTACCGTTATCTGCAATTGAGAGCAGTTGGGCTCTTTAACTTGATTCGCCCGTTGAGGGATTTATCTCAATGAATAGTCAGACCGCCGCAGTAAAATGCTGATGTCAATATCTTGCGTGCACAGCTCACAGGAAATATTTATTTCCTGCGAGTTGTCTTAACCTCACACGGCTTGAAAAATTCAGGCGGATGTGGAATTTTTATTTCTGTCTTAAGTGAGCAATTACTTTTTCTGATTTCTATGTTGATGCTGACCATTTTTTCATTCAGCATCTTGTATTGTATCCCCCTCCTCTCTCTCCCTCTCCCTCTCTCCTCCAGGCCGCAACATAGCCAGTAGCTGATAGGCATCTCCTCTGGAGTCTGCTGTAGTCTGCCCCGGCTTCAGACAAAGTGCCTCCATCAGACCAGTGAGGCTCCCTGGGAACCTAGCAGCAGACCCCCTGGCCCCACCACCGGTCTGTGTGCTCTGTGTGTGTGTGTGTGTGTGTGTGTGTGTGTGTGGATGGATGATGAGGGCTCAGACTGGAACCTTTGTGTTCCAGTCCCGGTGTTGTAAATGGGTTTTGTAAACTGGAAGATGTGGCGATGTGTAGCATCCATGATATGTAGGCAACAGCTTAATGCCTGGTTTATTCTGAGGGTTCATCTGAAAGCAGCGCACCATGCTATTACTGACTATTCATTATATATGTTTGTATTCATGTGGTTGTGTTGTAGTCTATGTGATGGACCTATATCAAGATTGACTGTTTCTAAAAGCCCTGAGACACTGAAGCACGCTCGTGCACTCATGCAGAAGCACATACACACTTCATAAGTCATGCCCCCACTTCAAATCTGCACTTGGCATCAGGGAACACTTGGGAACGCTTGGCTTTTTGACTTTCATCATAACTAGAAAGAGAGGGACCAAATGGACAAAAACAAAATCCAAAGGAGGAAATCAGAAGTAGTGCTTTTATCAGGGGCCCAGTGTTCAAGGTCTGACACACACACACACACACACACACGTACTCTTCCTGTACCTGACCCCCATGTGACCCCCATAACTTTCCAACATTTAAAAATGCAGTCAAGGAGGCTATTCTCCCACTAGAGCTTATTGTGTGTGTGTGTGTGTGCGCGCGCATGCATTCTTCTTAGGCTATCGCCACCATCACTTGACAAGAATTATATAATTGCAGCCTGTGATCTCATTTTCCTCAAAGGGCATTTTGAAGTTTCCTTTCCTCTTTTGCTTTTTGTTTCCTCTGTGTCCCACTTGTTTTAATGTTAAAATGACTCACATTAAATCACCAGACTCTCCCCCGCGCCGTTATGCCATTCTGCAACGCATTAGCTCTCTGCTCACTGTTTGTGGAAACTTTTATAGGTTTAAAACAGTATGTTTGAATTGAGTATTTTTATTGTGTAGATGCATGCTGGTGTAGAGTAAGGCAAAACACTTTTTTATTCAGCAGCTATAGTGGCAAAGAAAACTCAGTTAATGAAAATTTAGTTTATTTTTTTATTGCAAGAAAAAAGAAAAATGCAGTAGCTGATAACTTGAATATTTCCCCCCTGTATTTTTAATTACTACATTAAATTATTATTTGTTGTGTTGATGAAAAACTAAAGTGGATTTGGAGTCCACCTAATTTCCTATTTTATTGTAATTAATGGAAGTTTTTAGAAAAGTACAATTTGTGGTAAATGACCGTTTAAATGAATCTATCATATTATTGTATAAATTTATTATTTCATATATTAATTTTTTTTCAGATTTCTCTGTCCTCCGACTGGCTTCCCTGTTTTTGTGGAGGTTGCCAGTCATATTTTCATTTCCACAGAAATTTAAATGTTATATCTCATAGTTAATGCTCAAACAGAGGACCATTTTTCTTTTCCTGTTGCTCTTTTACAATACTCCCAACTCCATGTTCCGGTTACTAATTAAGCAGCTAATGATGTTGTACTGGATACTATATATAAAGCCATGCTAAATCAAAACGTAAGATCTTTAGATCTTGTGTCATTTCACCCTCTTACTCCACATCTCTGCAGCTGCAGTCCCATTCAGAGTCAATAGAGGGCAGAAGTGGTCTGCAGAGGCTTGACTCTATATGAAGGGAGACAGAGACATACAGAGACTGTGTGTACTACTGTGTGTGTGCAACCATGTCAGTGTGCATGTGTGCTCATCTGCCTGTGTGTTTTTGATGCGTGTGCTTGTTTATGCCTTTTGATGAATGGCTGTATATCACTGGTCCAGCTGCTGTGGGTGGTGAAGTTAAATGATCCCTTTACAGAAACAGCATGAACCTACAATGATACCATAGAAATATAACAACAAAAAATATAAGAACACTCTACGGGAATGTAACTGGAATTATAGCTCTCCCGTCAGACGACACTGTATGTTCCTAAAGGGTTTATTCTTACTTTTCTCCATGCCTTGTACAGTGTGTTTTTCCTTCTGACATCTGGCATACAGAAGCGACACAATCATATGCAATTTGTTAAAGGTAGTACTCCTATTCAGCACACTGTCTGTCCACATCATTTCTTTCCTTCCTTTAACAACCTAAATGAAAAAGGAAAGGGCTGTCTTTCTTTCTGCTCCCACAAATCAAATAGCTTCAAATGTATGAAAGAATTAAAGAGCATTGCTGCTGCCGCCCCCCCCAATTGTCACACAGGCCTTATCTCAGATTGACACCTCTGGAAATGTCCCAGGAGAGGGACAGATTTGCTGCAGGATTAAACTAATTTAACAGATGATTGAATGTGAGTCCAAAGCCACTCTTTTGGAAAAAAATGCAAAAGGGTCTCACGGCCACCCCTCTAGTAGCCATGATACATGAATGACTTGGCAATCATGCTTTTTGTGTGTGTACATGCGAGTGTGTGTTGTGTGTGTAAATCTGCAGCATGTTTTCCGTCATAAGATTTAAAAGTGATTTCTGTATGGAAAAAATATATTTTATATTGGAGCATATTGTAGTTCTGCAGTGATTTTAGTGATACTTTGAAATGTTGTTGCACTATTAAGGTTTTGGAGATTTTCATTTAAAAGCAGGCAGCCTGACACTCAAGCCAGCCACCATCTCTGGATTTGTGGCATTAGCTGCAGACGTGAATCATCGTCATGATATAGAGCAGATGGAGACAGGGAGAGATGGCTTTGGGTCTGACAGTTAGGGAGAAGGGGGTTCCTCTGTAAGACTCTACAGAAACCAAACACTTGTACGCCATGTAAACTCTGCATTTTGTTCACGTTCTTTATAATCTCCCAAATATGTAAAAACATGGGAACATTTTCAGTGTGTCCAAACCAATTTGTGCCTCAGGGATGTTTCTTAATTGGAAGACATTCAAGAGAACACTTACACGCTCCCGAGTGGTGTACAAAATATTACATTAATTAACATGCAAAACAGTCCCGCTCGGCTCATACACACACAGACACACACAAGATGCAGGCACGCAAAAAGATTGCAGCGACAGCACAAAACAGACGTAGGCCAAGAGGAAATAAGGGCAAAGAATAGGAAGGAAATTTGCTCGAAAATTTAGCTGTAAGCCTGCTGAAGATCTTATTACATAGGCTGAAGATAGAGATCTCAGCTGGAATAATACTTAGCACATGCTGCCCTTTTAATTAAGCAGTAATATCTGCAGAGAGGGGTGGTGAGCAGAATCTCTCTGTTTCTGTCTTCATCTTTCTCGCTCACTCTCGTACATATCACGGTTCCTCATCTTTACCCTCTGCTCCTCTCTCTCTCTCTCTCCCAATAATCTCGTATGAAAGGGATGGGCCGAGGTGTGGGATGGAGGAGGAACAGGGGACACACTCCTGTGAAGTGAGTGTCTTCTTTAAGGCCTTACACATGTTTCTGTGTTTCTGCCTCACTGGGCGCCCCGCCGATGGCCCTGGGGCTCTCACTTTGAGCTGTGTTAAGTGTGTGTGTGTATCTGTGTGAGTTAGAGCCGCATGCATGTATCCACTGTTTATCCACACAACTGCTGCTCCTGCGAGTAGGTGAGGACCACCTCTAAGGCCGGCGGGTGGTACACGGGCACCTTTCTACAAGAGTGTTAGCGGTGAGGCCCGGCCCCGGTGTGCCCTCGAGCAAAGGCTGTCCTCCTGTGGCCGCGATGCCTCATGATGTGAATTTGGGATAGGAACCAGTTGTCCAAACAGGGCCGACCAGTCTGCTGGGGTCTGAATATCAGGATCTCTCACCATGGGGCTGCTGTCAGCGACAGATCCTCGGCGTCAGGACCCCAGACCTCATTATGTTCAGTCGCCAAAGGTTTTTTGATGTCAAACTCAACAATATTCAAGTGTTCTTTGTTTAACCTACCGTGGTCACAATAACCGCCGCTTTAAATAAAGTTATTATGTTTGTCAAGATGTGTAAAGGAAAGTGCAAAGTCATGGAATTATGGCTGTGTTGGAGGTGATGCAGTGTTACAATAGTGATATGACTGTGGTAGTAAATACAGTAGATAAGCTGAATTCCCTGTTGTACTGCATTGCTGTTCTTAGGTATAAAGCCTTAAATCCTCTGAGTATGCTATTTAATCTAGTGGCTGAGTGACGCCTCTGCGCACTTCCAATTGTACGACATGAAGCACATAAAGCCTTTATTCAGATGTGTTAACCATTGCTCTGTGCTCCATACAAGTGCAAATCGAGTTAACACTCTCTGTTCGCCTGTGTCTTCACACCCTGCGCCTGTGTCATTACTCTGCTCACACTGGCAACCGAGCTCATTGTGTAATTCTGCACACACTGCACACACTTACTGCACACACAGGAGCTCCAAAACGCCACATGTTAATCAGCTGTGAGTTAAACTTGCAGCAGAGAAAAGACAACAGATCAGCTCAATTAACACAAAAAAGAAAGTGCTCACTGCACACACACTCATATATACACACACACACACACACACACACACACACACACACACACGGCCTTAGCCATTGCACCTGCAGCTGAGGGGCATTGTTCCAACAGCCCCCTCCCCTCTCTTTCTCTCTCTCTCTCTCTCTCTCTCTTTCTCTCTCTCTCTCTGGAGGAAAGCTGTTTTGTGGCCGTTCTTTTCTCTCCCCACGAGCCTTGGCCTTTCCACAGAGCACCCCTCCTTTCTCCCGTTTCCCGGGTCGCTACTCTCTTTTGGAGGTGCAGGGCGCCCCTCGTCTGCCTCACTGCAAACACAGCTGACAGAGGGCTGCTCACGTGCCGCTCCACAGGGCCCCAAAATCCCTTTGAGTGTGTACGAGAGTGGAGTAGTGCTGAAGAGAAAGTGGGGGTTTGTGTGTTTGAGTAGGATCTGTGCTATTCATCCCATTTGAGATGCTGCGGATGTCTGTCCATTTTTAATTGTTTGGTTGGATTGTTCCCTGAACATATCATGTAATATAATCTTATCTTTGTAAGATAAGATTATATTAAGAAACAAAGTTGAAGCAGGTCTTTTCTGATGCTGCCACGTTTTTACCTAATATTCTTCTAATGTGAGAACTTAATTACATTATAGACTGTTAAAACCCTCATTATTACTCTGTAAGCCATGTAGCAAAATCGCAGCACCTGTTCTACTGAGTGTGTTTTTGTTTCAACACTCATAGATGACTTGAAACTGAAAAATGTGAAATAGAATAAATGACCAAAATGACTGATATCAGGAGGTTATTATTGACCTGTTCCTTCTAAGAAAGTATGTTTTGTCTCCACTCCTCTTGGAAAATCATTCTGTCCTTGGCTTTAATGCTGTTTTGCATTGCTCTCCTCTTTGGCTCCCTGTCCCATTTGTCACTGCAGCCCGTATTGCTCATTCTCACTGATCATCCTATCACAGTGCTATTTTTCATATTTCTCATATCCGATCCCCTTATCTCTCTTTCAGCGCCTGGGCCAGACACGCAAAGCTAATACAGGCTCCCAATACGTGCGCAGAATTCAGTGACCAAAGATCACAGTGGTGTGAAATACATATAGATTTCATACGTTATTCTGTGTTTGCTTGTAATAGGATCGGGCTTATCCCATTTCCAATAATTCAGGAGATAACATGAAAGTAAGTACACATTGTTGATCAATGAGAAAGCGGAATTCCCGACAGGCCCTCGGAAATGAATTTACTCAACCCACAGAAATTAGGACAGTGGCGGAAATGGCAACCATTATAATTATTTGCAATATCAGTCATTCGCTGAGCACTTGACAATCAATTTGTGCAACTACTTACCAAGCCAGAAAAAAACAGACACACGCGCAGAGATTATAAGGTTGCAAATGTGTGTGTCTCCAAGTCAGGCGCATATGCAAGTGTGTGTATGTGTCAAGGCTGTGATGGATGAGCTGCTGTAACTGTTGGTTGACTGGTGTTTCTGGTATTCTAGCCATGCTGCCTGTGTGTGTTTTACTGCCCTGCTGGGGGGCTCTTTCATAAAGACCCTGCCTGGCTGCATCTATCTCCCCAGGTTAAAACAAACACAAACGCCCACCACCATTCACCCTCCCACCCCAGCCTGCTTGGCCTGCCCTCCTCCTTCCCTGGCTCCAACACTCGCGTCCAGGGGGCAATAAACTCGTTATCTCCCCCTCTCAGATCCTAATCTGACGGCCCGCCGCCCTGCGCGCTGCCAGGTGACCTGGGGTGGGGGGGTGGTTGAAGCTCCTTCTCCAGCTTATACTGCTCCAGCTCCCCTTTGCTAGCCTTTTAAATCCCTTCAGCTTTCGCTGCCTGTCTGCACCATCTTAACCCCCACCTTCTGAAACCCTCCCCTGCCTGAGGCTCTGGCGACCTCCCCCCTCCGACCCTTTCAGCAATTAATCCAGCTATTGATCACAGTGAAATTCTAAAGGCAAGTAGGCTGCAGGCAGACTGGTTGAGGTCTATTCAGGCCGGTGGCTGCACAAGGCCAGACGCTGATGAAGCCAGGGCATCACAACCTTGCTGTTCAGTTCATTTTATTATAACTTCTGAGTGAAATTACTTTCTTAACAAGAACCTAAGATTCTAAACATCTATAAAGATAAATCTCCTAAACTGAAAACGCAGTATTAGTTCCGTGCAGCATACAGGTAAGACCTGGGAGTTGAGTTTGCTGTGTTTCAGTACAGTTGGTCTATGTATCAGTGAGGGCGCGGGGCTTTTGACAGAGTGGAAGATTTTGGCAGAATTCCAGTCATTCTTCAACTCTTTTTGAGGAATGTTTTAAGATACTGCCCTGTATTTAGCTTATTCTTTGCGTGCAGGGTCAGGATAGGCCCTCCAACATTTAACAGCAAAGTAAAACCAGACAGATACACACAGACATGCTGAAGATATGCTGTGACACTTTAAAATACATTCATAATGTTGACATAAGCGGACTACATTTAGTGTAGCTCAGACAGCGTCGAGGAAGCAGTTCATAAGCCAGACCACCACCTGTGATAGCTGCTCTGGAACAATGCTAACGTATGCGAGGTCTGACTGCCCAAGGTCTAGCTAATGGAAAATTCCCCAAGATACACACACTTCCTTAATGACTCATTGTGCTTCCAGCCATTTAGACACTATTTATTGAGGGTCTGTTTGATGACAGTGTGGTTCTGCATGTTTGTGTTTCAGTATGTGTGTGCAGTAAGTGTGCTTCCACGAAAGCGTGAGTTCAAATTCTTTGAATTTCAACTATCTTCTTCACTCTAACATCAAATGTGAAAACTCTCAGGGGGGTTTCCACGGTGATCACAACTACGTTGGTGAATCACTGTGCTTTTCCCTGGCTGGTGACACAGTCGGCCTCTGTGCTGTGCAAGGCTGAAGCTGCAGTCCGGGTCCAGGTCTTTGATGTGAGGAGCGGGGCGAGCTGTTTGGGTGTTTGGGCAGGAGCTGGGACAGACGGGGGCAGAGTGTGATGGAGTGATTGCTCTCCTCGCTGCTCTCCTGTCTACCCTGGCATGAATGCCCCTCTTCATCCACCCTAAAAGGCACATTATTGGCCTCAGAGAGTGGGATATCCTGGCCACTGACCCCAGAGTAGGGGTCAAGGGGAACAGGGGGGCAGATGAAAGGGAGCGTAATTATGGGCGAAAGACAAAAAGAAACCTTGTCTCCAAACAACTATTTTGTCGTGGAAGGGGGGAGAGGGTAAGGCTGACGGGGGTACAATTGAGATCAAGACATTTTCGCTGGCAAGTTATGTCCTTATCGCGGCCCCTGCCCCATCATGTGAAGCTGAGGCCTCGCTCTGATTGGCAGAGCTGTGGCTCTTATCTGATGATGATTGGTCGGGGCCCGCGGGCACAGGAAGTGACAGCATGGTTCCCACAGTCCCACCCCTGTGAGAAAAACACTCAACTAGGGGAGTGCGGACATCTGTGTCTTCATGTGTGTATTAGGTACCCATGTCCCCACATATTTATTATAAACTCATGTCACTGAAGTACTCTATTGTTTACAGACTGCATTTTTAGTATATGTGGGAGGGTTTTTCTGCACACCACTGAGACTCGCCATCTTTGGCCTCTGACATTGTGGCAGCCTCAGGGTCTGTGTTTGTCTGACCTAACATGCTCTAACTGGCCAAATGACCATCTGACTGTTGTTGAAGTTTATAATCCAGGGATCCATTTTTTACTGAACGAATCCTGTCAGGCCTTGAGTTGATTTTGTGGAGTTTTAGTGGGATGTTGTGTGCTGTTGAGGCTCGTCTGAGAAACTGTGAGTAAGTGAAATCTTACTGTCAGAAATAATGTTTCAGGCTACCAGTACCAGAAATTAAGGTGATTCACTCTGTCCGTGAGTTAATCCCAAATTAAAAAGGGCTTTCTGGGCATGAGCCTCTGTGGGAGATGATGGAAGGGACCTTTCACTCTGGTGTTTTAGTCCAGATCACAATACAGCTGGCATCACAGTTTGGTAATGTGAGGGCTGCTTTTAGAGCCTGTGAATCAGGGAAGTTCCCAGTTATTGTAGAGTAAGCAAGCATGTTGTCATCAGGTGCTATTCATTTAGGTTTTATCTGGTTTTATGGTACTTTGTTGTGTTTTTTTCTGTTATGCTATGTGTGTATTTTTATGAAAGTCTAGGGACAATCATTACTCGCTATCTTATAAAAGCTGTGGTGCGTGCCGCTGGTCAATTCTGTGTACAGCCCATAAAAATAAATATAATGATTTATCTTTACAAGATTTGCGGATTCCAGTTAAAACTTGGGTACGGTCTGAATCAACAAGGCAGCCTGTACTCACTCAGGAAGTATATCAAGTCCATGTGCTTCTGGAGTCATTTTGACTTGACAACATCATTAGTGAAACATCAAAACGCAGGGCTGAGGACACTCTGTCCGATAGTGTGGTTGTATTGGTGAACTTACCTCATTGTCGCAGTAGCACCTCTCAGACTGCATCCCCACTTAGCTTAAAATGCTTTTTACATGTTAAAACAACATGCATTGACACTAACCTTTTCACATCACTGCCTTTTCATGATAGGAAAATTGGTAAATCTGTTGTTCTTCCTCTTTTGTCAGTGGTGCATTACAACAACAAAAAAGTACAGGCCAGGCAGCCTGGTTACTCTGCTGTATCACAGCTGGTTAAACGTCAATTCTGTCCCTTTTGCTCTCTGATCACCTGTAGTGTGGTTTAATACGCCCAAACTCACGGTGTAGCTATTCTTTTGATAGCAACTCATAAACACTACATTTTATTCACGAGCACTGTAACTTCTGCACTAACGATCACAAAGTATGGTATGGAGTAAACACTGGGGTAGCCTCCCTGCTGTGTCATTTTGAGACAAGTTTGTTAAATATTGCCGAGGTTTGCTGTGACTGAGATCAGTTTAAAAGCACTGTAAGTCAGTTTAGTACCAATCTGACTGCAGCCTTCTGTGAATTACATGCTGCAATGGCTTGGGGGAATTATTCCAGTCCCCTGAGACCCACCTGTGGGCACTCACTCAGATCCTTTTGCAATAAATGTGTGTGGTGTGTTTGCTTTATGAGATAATTCACATGGTGCTCTTGTGATTATCCTCAAGTTTTCCAGAATTTTTGGCAATGGGCCTTCCTCATTGCTGTAAATGAGGAGTAGAAAAGGGATTTGTAAGTGATAAGTCACGAGCTGAAAAGCTGACCACTTGACAGCATTATCTAACCCTCGACTGATTAGATGGCTGTGGACTGTGTTTGGAGCTGTTTGTGCATGTTTTGACACCCGTGGACCTCGGACAGGTTAGGTGCTGCTGGGGAGCATGTATTGGGTTTGTGTGTGTGTGTGTGTGTGTGTGTGTGTGTGTGTGTGCTGGCTGGTGCAACATGCAGGCAGATGGAATTAGGATCTTGTCGGCAAGCAGAAGCGAGCACTCCCTCCTAACTGATGGATGGAGGTCAGGGAAGTGTGCGGCTCTCCTGCCCACCCAGGGATGACTTTATTGGGGATAAGAGGAGTGCTGCCACGGGCTGCTTTACCAGCACAGGACTCAGATTCCTGGCCAAGATTCATGATCGCCCTTTACAGGAATGTGGTCAGGCAGAGAGAATAGCGTGTGTGTGTGTGTGTGTGTGTGTGTGTGTTGTGTGTGTGTGTGTGTGCGTGCGTGTGCGCATGCAAATGTTGTTAGAGGTGTGTTTGTGTGTATGGCCTAGCATGTGAGGGCACTCTGCATTTATATGTGTGTTTATGATGTGTGTTGCTGCTCTCGAGGATGTTTTTGTGCTAGACTGTGGCTCACCAAACTACTCTTAAACCTGGACTGAGAGCTGACACTTGAAGATGACTTAGTGGGAGCAATGAAAGGCGGTCGGGGCTTGTCTTGTAAAAAAGTACAAATTTCTGATGAGGGAGAGACGAACCAGCATTAGGAAGGAACATTGGCCTGAGCAGCTTTATTACTGCCAGAGATTTACGCTCTACTTTATTCCCAACTGTCACTCGTAAAACTAAAGGAGAGGAGAGGAGAAGGGAGGGAGGGGATGATATACTAGCGCGGCCCTA
The DNA here is from genome assembly GCF_014851395.1 of Micropterus salmoides. Lineage (NCBI taxonomy): Eukaryota > Metazoa > Chordata > Actinopteri > Centrarchiformes > Centrarchidae > Micropterus > Micropterus salmoides. The sequence goes on from NW_024043372.1 coordinate 30,697,209, forward strand.
TATGATAATCAAACCCAAACAGGAAATCAGTCGGAGGACTCGGCCGAGAGGAGGATGTCATCATGCAGCTGGATGCTCTGATGGCGAACAATATTTCTGTTATTTCTCATTTCACCTTCACTCACTCTGCCCCTGAGCCTTCTTTCCAGCAAAACCGTTTTCTTGTTCAGTCTTTCAGTCACAAAAGGAACTGCAGTAAAAGAAAACCCTAATAATAATGTCACTGACAGCATCACTGACTGCATTATGCAATACCATAATTGCTGTATCATTGTTAATGCTTTTCTAACATAAACATCCTCTGTTGCACACATGCGCATGATACTGTCATCTTAAGGGGAAGTATCCTCAAGTGATCTCGCTAAGAAAAAAAGAAAAAGAAGAAATGCTTTGACGACTTGAGGAGGAATTTGAAGAACTGTGTTTCTGAGAAAATAGATAAGATAAACCGATGGAGGAGTTCAATGTGGCATTCAGAGCGATCAACCGCTCTGATAAACTAAGAGATAGTGAGAGGAAAGGTGGGAGTGATAGTGCAGGTATGTGTGAGGTAGTCAGATTCAGGAGATGCAGTTGGCAGGTTTTGTGTACAACATTGTTGTTAGATTATGGTATCTTGTTTGAACAAGATAGATACACGGAGGTGGTAAGAGTCACTTTGGAGCAGTGCTTTTGCATGTGCAAGGGCCTATGTGCTGTTGTTTCACACGCTTGGCTATACAGGCCCCTCTCTCGGACTGCATTGTAAAATCACATTGATCTGGCCTGACAAGGCGTTGAGTCTTATCCCTGCAGCGCAAGCTTAGGAGTTGACGCCACCGGCTGAGGAGGATAGCAGCGGCGGATAAGATGAGGGAGAGGCGAAGATCCTCTGCCTCATCGGCCGCATTAAGAGATGGGAGGAATCTAAAGTGTAAAATCGGCCTCTTTTGCGATCAGTTGGGATTTAGTGCTGGTTTGTGGCAGTCGGCGCCGGCACTGAGTTCTCCCTCCTGACAGGGTAATCGCCCAGGGGCTTAGCGCCACAGGAAGAACAATACCTCCCACTTCCTCTCATCTCATCTCACGGATGATCTGGACAAAGTACACGTCCACATCGACCATATCTGCCGGAGCGAAGCAGCCGGGGAGAGACAGGAGGATGACAGACCGAGGCCTGAGAGAACGCTTAGAAGTCCAACATGCTGTCAGTGAGGGGCAGGCATGAAGGAATATTTGTGTTTGTCTTAAGTGTGTGTGTTGTTGCGTGTTTGCATCCCTGTGTCTCTAAATATGCTTTTTGCATGTGTTTAAACGTTACTTTGTGAGTTTTGTGCAGTCGGTGCACATACAGCCTTATTAAATTATATGTGTCCACCTTACTTGTATGTGTGTGTGTGTGTGTGCCTTTACAGCATTATAGGATGTGTGTTTGTACCTTCACACACAGATGATATGCTCATAAATATACGTGAAGAAACAGCATGTGCGATCCAGGGGGGTCAGTGCTAATCTGCCTCAGGTTTTAGTATCTAGAATCCCTCCTGTTCCCATTAATAAGCGCCCTAAATAAAGCTGTATCTCTGACACATGCAAATGAACCGACGCAGCAGTAAAAAAAAGATCAAAAGATGAGAAAGGCTGCTATTACAGTAATCTACCTTGGTGGAGATGAGAGGCTTTTATCTGGCCTAAATTAACTGGCTGATCCGCAGTCCATCATCAGCCACGGGATCAGAAGGCGTCAGGTAGCGCAGGGCTGCACAAATGTGTTTCCAACATAAAACACTAAAAAACAGCCGGTGGTCTGCTTTTATCAGCTCACTGAGTTATGCATGAGTAAACTCATTTTAAATCTTTCCATCTACTATTCCTTTATCCTGCAATGTGGCACTTGTTCCAAACAGCCGCACAAAGGGGTTAATTTGACAAAACTGTGGAACTGCTGAAATTGTGGATTGCAAAGGGAACAGAGAAATTGTCTGAATCATAAATACAGCTGTTCGGCCGGCCGCTCTGAAAGTTTTACCACTTTTGACGTGTCCAGGTTTCCTCTGTACCTCTCCGATTTAGGTTGGTCCGGCTGCACAGTAACTTGAGATCTGACTCTCCTTCCCTCTCTCTTTCTGTCCAGGTGCTGGGCTTCACTGAGCGTCTAAATCTGTTAAGTACAGTCTCACTCCTCTCTGTCTAGCCTTGTGATAAGGAGCAGAGTTTCCAGTCTCTACCTCACACATGTATTCTCATATAACCTAGCCATTACTTTGCATCATTGAGGTTTATTTTACCTGATAAGCACACTGAGGGACTATTCTCTCTGCTGTGAGTCCTGAGGAGGAGCGGCTGCCCTAAAAGTGGTTTTAGCTATCTGAGGTATGGCAACCATTTTTATGACACTGCCTGTTGCACTTAGCAACTTGTTGCCAGGTTCTCATGTCAGGCACATGCACAGCGGAAAAGTACCTCTTTGTGTACATAAAAACAATCTAGGGTAATTATGTGACCGTAAAAGGCAGGTCCTCAAAGCAGGGGAGCCATTAGAGAGAGTAGTTTTTTACATGCATAAATCATCCACACACACAAAGAACTATACACACATCTGCACAAGCACACACACAGACACATAACGTAGCCTTGGGGGCATGACCTCCGCCCTGAAGGAACTGCTAATATGCCCAAATGACTGCCCAACAACTTGGAAACATCAAGTGGCCGACTGCTCAACAATAATGACATCTGCCACAGAGCATCCAATTAGCACCACAAATGGCCACAAGAGGTCCTGGATGTGTCACTGTGTGTGTGTGTGTGTGTGTGTGTGTGTGTGTGTGTGTGTGTCATTGGTTCATGGTTCTTTTTTTATGCAAACTTAAGTTCATATCTGTGTTTCTTTGTGAGCTTCTATATAAATTATATATAAATTGTGGTATATTTAGTCTTTGCTGTGTGTGTGTGTGTGTGTGTGTGTGTGTGTGTGTGTGTGTGTGTGTCATTGGTTCATGGTTCTTTTTTTATGCAAACTTAAGTTCATATCTGTGTTTCTTTGTGAGCTTCTATATAAATTATATATATAAATTGTGGTATATTTAGTCTTTGCTGTGTGTGTGTGTGTGTGTGTGTGTGTGTGTGTGTGTGTGTGTTTGTGTGTGTGTGTGTGTGTGTGTGTGTGTTACCTGCCTCTTTTGGCTGGAAACTGTCACTGTCTCAGTCTAATTGGATTGGGAGAACACCAGCGGCTAATGCAGCCTGCTGCCATCAAGTCGTCCATTTAAAGCAGCGCTGATCTGATTGCTGGAGTTTATTGGAAAATGGAGCGAGCAGGGGCAGGGCCCATCTCCCCCGCGCTCCCTCCACTACAGCTCTTTTCACTGACCGAACAGGGGGAAGTGCCTCAGCCTTTACCTAGTTAGCACCCTTATCAGTCTCAACGAGTTTGGGGTCACTTTGGACAAAGACCTAGAGGGAGATGTTTAATGTAATTTCATTGACAGGAAATGGGACTTTGGATGCGATTAGGTACTCGCGGGACAGGTAGGGGAGAAGAGAAGTGCTGTTTGGAGTTTCTATGAAAGCGATTTGATTGTGCAGCTCGTAGCCCCCGTATCACTTGTGGAATCAGCCTCACTGGAGAGCAAGCACGGCGTTGACTGCCAATTCAAAGTCATACACTAGGTCACTTAACATCAGCCTCTCTGTAGGATTAACGGGCTGCTTCACTACATCCGTTTTGTTTCTATTTTGACTCTCCCAGGAGAAAGGGGAAGAGTCAAAGGTTCTCTGTTGTCACTCAGCACAAATGTTGATGACACATTCTCATTCAGACAAACAAACAGAGAACGTGATGGTTTGGTTTTATATGAGTGAAAGAGTGCCATTTTTACACAGACTGAAAATGGAAAGTGTTTGGGGTGAAAAAATAGCACTCCCCAGTGAATTGCATTAAAGTGTGTGAATGTGTGTGCAAACCCCTCACTAATGCCCACCTCCCCCCTTTTTCTATGACTTCCAATGCCCCCGCCTTCTCCCGCTTGCGGCCACCACTCTCCTAGTCTCTGTCGCCTTGTGATGTTATCACACCTCTTCTGATTTCATTTGACCGTCGCCAGCTAATCAGAGGCCAACATCTGGATGGTTCCCATGGCAACCAGCAGGACGAAATATTCTGGGCCTTAGAAGGTGGGGAGGGGGCAGTGAGGGCAATGAGAAATGCCCTGAGATTGACAGCTTTGATGGACAGAGTAAAACAGAGGCCTGAATGGCTCAACACTGCCACTGTGATTTCTGTGCATGCGTGTGTGTGTGGGGGGGGGTTGTATGTGTTACCTCATTTCCCCTGAGTCCACTGCCCATCCCATGGACCCAGTGGGAAAGGGTGGAGTAGAGGGCTGTTTGTTTGTGAGTCTGTGCATGTGTGAGGGAGAAAGAGTGCAGGAATACAGATGGAGCTATTTTCTAACTATACTAAAGGGCTCCAAGCTTATAAATACATTCATGCACACAATAGTTCCAATAGTGGAAGAGAGGAAGTGCATTGAGCAGTGTATAGCCCATTACCACAACCTTATTTAACTTATTTAATAACCGTCGCTGCCGGGAGACATCAGTAAATTTCTTTGCTTCCTTGTTCATAAGATGCAGCTTTGTCACTAATTATCTGAGACACAGACTCACATTTGATTGATCAGTGGATTGACTGATCACTTTACCTGTTAATTACTGTCACTGGGCTTCCTTGTCCTCTGGTTCGAGCATCCTTCCATGCAGTAGTCTGCCTGTCTTCTTCATGTATTCATTTACCAGGGTCCATTAAAATTGGGCTCCCCCAGGGCAAGTAAAAACCTCATTTAGCACAGGCTGCTCAGCCAAGACGGGAAACGCCAGACCCCCTCAGCCCTAACTGGATTAGGAGCCAGCCAACGGATGGGCCGCGGGACAGAACTCCCTGGTCCAACCACTTAGGACCACACCACACCAAAACAGAGCTATGGGATGTGAGGGGACCAGTAGGCAGTAATGGGGTGGAATGGTAACTAATTTCCATAAAAGAAAGTGAGTAAGAAGTGTACAACAAGTTAACTCTTACATCAGCCTGGAGTTCATGGAAATACTTTACTCCGAGGTCAAATAAATCTGGCAGTCAAAGCCACTACATGTTGTTTTGTTCTCTATTCCATGATTTATGTTAACTTTTTATTATTTTATAATATAAGATGGGTAAAGACACCTTTTGTGTGATTGTTCACCATAAATAAATAAAGACTAATGCAGGCTGACAAAGTCCCTTAAAACTCAATCAATGTCAATGAATGAATACGCATTTCTTACATTAAATATTACTAAACAGGCTACAATCAAAGTTAAAGTTAGAAGAAAACATCTCATCTATGTACCTATGTGAGTGTGGTTGGATAAAAGTGGTTTGGCAATGGCCTTAGAACGTAAGCAAAAAACCCCACAACTGTCGTCAGATTCTAAATTCAAATGTTGCTGAATTCTGATTGGTGCACAAAAGTAAGTGACGTCATTCCCACTGGGCCCCGCCCACTTCAAACCAGTGAGGAAAAATATGAATAGAAGTCATTAAAAAAATTAAATGACCAAAGCTGTTCCAAATCTGGCAGAACATTGTCCGTTCATGTAGGACCCCATTGTTCATATTGACAAACTGATTGAGAAAAAAGGTTTTGTGGCCTTTAACGTTTAAATGATTTGTTAGCGTGATTTACTGGCAATTTGTAATTTGGTAAAATCTGTTCTGTACCAAATAATTCTGTAATGAAAATCATCATATAGGCTACCTAGAAGAACTTTTACTTAATACAAGAACCTTCTTATTTGGCACCAGCAGAATCCTACATTTTACATACTATAGGAGACGGGTGTTACTCAGGAATAAAGCCATTTGAAAGTGTCAGGTTAAGTGTTTGACTGATCATTGTCATAAACACACTGGTATGTAAGCTCTCTTCTCGTCGGCCCAGCCCTCCCTCCCTCCCTATACCACTTTTATCTGGCTCTCTCTTGTGTTTCATTTTAAGACTATTCTCTGATGATTTACATGTCTTTTCTAAACAAGCAGACAAAGATCACACATCTCCCCAGCACAACCTCTGACACCATTATCTCCCTGTTAGATATTAGTCACATGGGACATTAAAGTGTTTTATTACATAGAAAGAAATTTGGTTTGTTTTTATCCACAATGATTAATTTGTTATTAGTCATCTTCAACGTGTGCTATCGGTTTCATAAGAAGAACTAATTTAAACTGTCAGACTTTTTTTTCCACTAAATGTACCTGAGGTTTGCCTTTTGTCAAGCTACACAGCAAAGCACTGCGCCGCTCCTATGATTGGCCTTTTAACTCCCTGCAGTTAAAACGAGGTCAGGGCAGCACAGAAATGTAAGGAAATTGTTTGGTTCATAGTTTTGAGGAGGTAAAGGTGGGGTTCAGAGTTTGAGACAGAGACAGGGTGGGACGTTCCTCAGAGATCACAGCATACCAAGAGAGAGGAAGACAGAGATGAGGGAGGGAGAGAGGAAGATGTTTTCGTCCTACACTAACAAAAATGTTGTTTGATCTGTCAGACGCAGTAACTCACAACAATAAAATGAAACACTGTTTCATCTCCCTTCCCTCATGTAGTTTTTTAGTTTGATATCTAAATCAATCTCTCCGTTCTTTTAGAGGTCAACAGCCTCTGACTTTATATACAGTTTACATTAGGGTCCTTGGATGTCCGTATGGTGAAATTCTAATAATTGCATTTATGTTACTGATTGAACTCACTTATGCGTCAATATTATTTACCAGTGTAAACCACTTAAAAAAGTATCACATATACAAGAAAGTATATGTGATATGCTGGCCCAATGTATTACATAAATAATATTATCTAATGTTATAACCAAGTAAAAGCAAGTCAGGTCACAAGAGTGTGGAGCCTCAGTTGACAGTTGTGGGTGCTTCCTCGTTGTTGCCATGCACTATTGGTCAATTTGAATCAATTTGAAAGAACACATTGTTGCGCACCAAAATACATCAGCCATGCCAACACCAAACTGGCCTTACAAACACTACCGTTAGAGATAATACCCCAGGGATCCCAGAGGGGAGAGTGGTTAAGGGCGGGGCAGAAAATGGGGATAAAAGAGGGAAATGGGGAGAATAGGATGGAGGATGGGGGATGTGGGGGGGGGGGGGGGGGGTGCAGAAAAAGTAATTCAGTGTCAGGGGACTTGTATGGATCCGTTATGGTGTAGCTGTAATTAAGAGGGACAAACAGAAGGTGTGCAGGGAGTATAGCAGGGTGTAAATGCATTACAGTCCCCTGACCAGCCTGCTGGGATCAATAAGTCTCCATTCACATCAGGTTGGACAGGAGCTGTCCAACTCTCCGAGTGCTGAGCCTCACTTTCTGCAGGCTACAGGGAGTTGGTAAAATGATGCATAAGTATGTCTTATGTAATGAGAAATATAATACACTGTGCAAGCAGCTCACTGAAGGAATTCACCTGTTGAAGGCAGTATATAGTAGACTGGAATACGAAAAGACGGAGGAACCAGCAGGGGAAGATAATAAAATAAAAGTGATCAGACAAGAGCGAAGGAAAACGGGAGCCCACATTGCAGAGATGATGACAGGAAGAGGGAGGAGCACTGATAACCTTGCTGGCTTAAAAGCTTCCTCCAGAGCCTAATCAGGCATCCCAATTACAAAGACGAGCTCCCAATGCCCCCTCCTTCCCCGATAAACTGCATTATTAATTAAAAGGCTCCAATTGAATCTGTGTCTGATGGACAAGCCTCAGGACGATTAGCTACACGACCTGACAGAGCTTGTGTCTGCATGATGGAGTCCGTCGATAAAGGGAAGGAAGTCAGCACACCAATACAATGTCATACACACTGAGAGGTGGACAAACACACTGACAAAGCATTCACTTAAATACAAATGCTCTGTGTGATTCCTGATACTACAAATATCAATATTTCATAAGAATTCTTTTTTAGGAAAATAGGAAATTTATATTTTTTGTCATCACCTCAGAGGTCAGCACTTGTTACACAAAAACAGCTTTTTTAAGATGATATTTTGACCAATTTTTCATTTGACAACTGACGGTAGAGATAGACAGTAGACAGGAAAGAGAACAAGGAAGATGACATGCAACAAAGGTCCCCTGAATCACACTGGCGACACTGCAAGTACATGTTGTGCGTGGTCATAGGGAGGTACCCAATACGACTTTTTAAAACTTATTTCATCTGTACTCACCCCGAGGTTCCTAGTTTTGTACTGCTGCCTGCCAATATACACGTCATACAAATGTCTGAAACATATCACGTCATTTCATAGATTCCTTAATGAAAATGCAATACCAGAATGAATGAAAGTCTTTGAAGTGCTCAGAAAATTAAGATATTTTCTATGAAAACATCGGAAACTCCATATACTGAAGATCACGTGTTGCTCCAGCTCCACATTAGCAACTGAATGCAGTCATGTGTAGATAATTTGACACATCTGAGGTCACTGATGCATTGAAGTATCAGTACCTGTTTCAGAATGTTATTTTTCATGTATCATTATTATTGAAACAATTATTTTTACCATTGATTTATTTTTTTCTGCTTTTGAAGCAGCAAATAAATGCCACTCCTCTTGTTAGAAGCCGCAGCAGAGAAGATGTTTTTGTAGACATGAGGACACGAGGAGTGAAAGACAGTCTTTCTTGTCACATTATCAGCATTCTAACCATGTATGTAATGGAAATAAGACAAGGACTTTATTGTTCTATCTGTTCCAAAGTCTGTATTGTATTTTATGACTATATATTTAATTATGTTCTCAATAATCCAAGCTAAAAAATGCCACACAAATGAGAAGGAGTTAAATTAGAGATTACCAACGATAGAATGTATCTAAGTACATTTTGTCAAGTACTGTACTAAAGTACAACTTTGAGTTACTTGTACTTTAATTAAGTATTTCCATTTTATGCTACTTGATACTTGTACTCCTTGAACTACTTATGCTGTAGCTACAATGTATTTTGTGAATTAACATTTTACATACAAAACATTCAAAAATTCAGAAAATTATTTACACACAGTCACGCCTATGGAAGATTTTATTGGACTTTAATATTTGTAACCCACAGAAAACAATCCACAAATGTGTACTATTATGCGCAAATATTTCACTATCTACAAATATGTATTTTTTTTGTGTAGTGTAAAATCAAATCCACAAAAATATAGTGCAGTTTGCTAACATGTACAATTTTCTCTGTACACACATATTTTAATTTCACATACAAAGTGTTATTTACATATTTGTGGATCTATTTTTACACACAAAACAGTTTTTGCACATATGCAGAAAATTCCGCAAATGTGTAAAAAGGAAGTTACAAATGTAACATGACCCACAAATTGACAGAAAGCAATCTGCAAATATGCAAAAACTGTTTTGTGTATAGAAGTCACTCTGTATTTTTGTGGATATGATTTTACACATCACAAATGTAAAAATTCATATTTGTAGATAGTGAAATATTTGCGCATCAAAGTACACATTTGTGGATTGTTTTCTGTGGGTTACAAATATTAAAGTCTAATAAAATCTTCCATACACGCCTCAGTAATAATAATTTCTTTATATAACATTATAACAGTAACAGTCACAGGCCATTTGCGTATACATACTTCTTCCACCACTTGGGTTAGGGCTAGGGGTATGATTCTACTTCTTTTCCGTTTGTGGTATAAGAAAGATGTTTATCGTGATAATGAAGAGACATAACTGGCTAATGGCTGATAGCTTTTCGCCATCATTTACACAAACTATCAAACAAATATAATGACCTCTATCACAAATTATGGACTTGTGGCTATTTTTTTAAAATCATCTTCACTTTATACCATCTATTAAAATGTCTGTGTGAAAGTTTTGTGGTTTATGGGGAGGTATGTAGACATGGCTTGGCTTGGCTTGGCTAGGACGCCCCACCTCTACCCCTTCAGCACCCCAGGGAGGCCTGGGGGATCAGATAAGACCGGGTTCCCAGATCAGGGTCAGATTGACTGTTTAGTGCCTGAGGAAGAGTGATGGGTTTGGGATTGAGTTTGGTAGGAGGGTCCCTTATACCAGAGGGCCTCTAAGGGACCTTTAGAGCCCACAAAATATGTTGATACTGATCATTTGACTGGGGAGCATCACTGGTGATGGTTCAATGAAAAAAAACCTACATATTATTATTATTATTATTATTATTATTATTATTATTATTATTATCTTTCAGAATTTATTCAGTGTTTGGCTGAGTCTGGATTCAATTGTGGAGCTCAACTGTGGTTTCACTTTTGCTAATTAATTTGATTGTATCCAATTGGCTCAAGCTTGTGAATGTGAGCAGTAAGATATTTGGAGCTGATGAGATTGGAGCTTGACAAGTAAACTGATTGTAATTAATCAATTAAAGTCTCCTGGGACCCTTCTGCTCCTCCTCCTGTTCCATGATAGAACAAGATACGTAGCTTTCCCACGTATGTATCAACCACGGATGCACCAACATGTTATGGCAAGGGTCAAAGGGTAGATGCACGGATTTTATCTTAGGAAAACCATGTGAGTGAGAATTCCCCTGGGGGGCAAGAAAAATGGCCAAATTATATTTAAAAATGAGAAATAATAGTAGATTTTAATCAGCAAACTGACAAATGTAACACTTTTGTTAAAGGGTAGATTTGGTATTTTCCAACCCTTATTTTCCCATGTTTAACAATAAAACATACTTACTGATCAAGGCAGCGGTAGAGCAGAGAGGTAAAATTACTATTACTATCAAGGGAGTCTGAAGGCTGACAAGAGTGATATAGCAACTGTTTATGGTTAAACAAAGAATCGTACTCTTTAAAAAAAAGCTATGTCTGTAGGGATTCTGTTGTCAGACACTTATAATAACAAGTGGAACAATTGGCAAAAACAAGCACTTTAGTGGACATACTTTGCAGCCCTGTTTCACTGCTGCATACTGCAGCGCGCTCTACCAGAAAATGTTGTCCCAATTAGTCACATAGCCACAAAAACATGTAAAATGGTGTCCATGTTGAAAAATACCAAAGTTCCCTTTAAGTGTCATAAACCTGCAGTGCAGAACTTTTGTTTTCCATTTTGGCAGGGAGAGTAATTATACAGACATTGACGACCCTTGCTTATGACATTCAGAAATAATTACAAAAGTACAGAGAAATTTCCACAGTTCCAAGACAATAATCCATTGTTTAGGTAGAGTAAATGTAATAGCTACATGGCACATTGCTCTCCAACGCTACATTAATGGTTATACCTTTATCCTCACTATCAATTCCTTTGTTGTTTTGACTATAATCTGTCCTCTGAACGTCGAGTTTCTTTTTTATCTGGAGCATCATGAAACTTTTCTTGGACACTTTTTTACCGCCATACTCCTAGTTGCTGTAGCCTACTCCATCACTACAGTTACTCCCCCATTCAGCTCTGGAAAACCAATCATTGCTGCCTGACGTAAAATCACTTCCGGTGCGCCAGCACGGGAACATCGCCAAAGGCACTCCGGTATACTGCGAAATCCACACATTTGACGTCTGCCGTTTGGTGGTGACAGGCTTAATCAGCATTGTCTGTAAACTTGTTTGGCAATTTATATGTATCATGCACTCCAGCTTTAAGAAAACTTTTATATTTGCTGGTTACAACTTGTGGCTTTGTGATTAACTGGTGGTCTTTGGTAATTTGCTCTTTGGTTAAAGATACATATTTTAGATAGTACATTAAAGGCATAAGTAGCTTTAACTAGCTTGTAAAATTCATGTGTGTCTCATCTGAGAGAGGATTGTACTCTGTGTTATATTTAAAATGAAAAAAAGCATGTTCAGTGTTGCTAGAAAAAGAGGTAATGTGCTTTTAAGGCCATCAAGGACCCCTCCAGGGTTTCTGACTTAACCAGAGAAATAATGTTGCTGCAGACACAGACTGCATTATTGTTCTTAGCCTGCAGACAACCTTTCACATATTTTTCCTTTTGGTTGATGCAGCTTTGAGACTCCATGTCTCTGCAAGACGCACATACACAGACACACACTCGATTATATACACATACTCATGCCCCTTATAACCATGAGCTGACCTATTAACCCAGTACACAGCACCATTTACATTCAGTCACACACACTCACGTATGATTACACACTCATAGAACTGCACTATGTACTAGAGAGCGGCTTGAGCCGAGCCCGACGCACTTAATGTAAGCTGAAGCTCTGAGTTTGTGTTAACCTGTCACACAATTGTTACCATGGATACAGCTTGCCTGTTTACCCTGATTACGCACATGTGAGATCTTCTTTGAGGAGGTTGTAATAGTAGTCTGCAAACCGCCCGCAGTAGCTTGCATCCTGCACCCTCTGTCCACATGTCGCTGCAAGGCTGAATTCAGTCTTCTTGCTGTCATATATCTCATCAGAACCCAACACATTTTATATTTTATGTAACCATCTGCTTTGTTATTATCTGCATTGACGACTAAATTGAAATTCCTCCATACCAGTGGTTTTCCTGCATGGTTTCGGTGGTATTAAACTTCCCAGATGACAAATTTTATTTAACGTCCTCCATCATTAGCTAAGCAACATGAATATTTACAGCCTGAAATAGCCCACTTGTTGCGGTTATGTGTTGTCACATAAGTAACAAACCCCAGCACTGAGCAGGAAATAGCCCAACACAGACAGCAAAGTCCACCATTTTGATTTATTTTTACACTATATTTTCACTAAAAAAGAACTTGAAGCACCATGTCAAGTAGGCTAGCACAGCTGACGTGACCCTACCCAAACCCGAACCATCTAAATCTTTATTCGAACCAAGCAGGAACTGCTGGGTCTTGACAGACCCCACAGCTAACTTGATTTATTACCTAGGTAAACACTTTCCTAAGTAGTTTATGACCTCAAATGTCTCATTATCATCTTGTTATTCAATCCTGTGTTGTAAAATGATAAGTAAATCTACCTTTTTCCTTCGTCAATACCTATTTAGAGGAAAATAGATGATAAGGCAGAGTATGCTTTAGGGTGTGGCTACCTTGTGATTGACAAGTTGCTACCATGCCAACCTGTCAGTCAGGATAGAGGTGAATCGTATCCACTGCACTGTGTAGATTTAAGAACTTTGACCTTGTCACGGCGTGTTTTCAGTTCATGAAAGGTAATTATAACATTTTGGTCGCTCTTTATACTATATTTTTATACTTTATACTCACCTGACTTCCGATAGGCGTTCTGGCAGCCTGGCGCCAGTCTTATGCAGACTCAAAAAGGGTACCTTTTGCATGAAATACTGAGGGGCATGACAAAGCGTCGGTATTTGGTGACTAGGGAATGAGTACAATCTGCCACCCTCTACTATGTACACAGGCAGAGTTATGGACATGCACATGCTGTTTCCGTCTGACAAACACGCGCGCGCAGAAACGCACATGGTGTTGGTCAGACAGACTAACTGGCTCTTACCCTAATTGAGTAGAGTGTGTGGCCCCGCGTGGCCCCGGTCTGACCTCTCTGTAGCCGAGGAGACCACTGAGCCTCCGCTTTGATACATTTGATACGGTTTAAGCGAGGAATGAAGACCTAAGCCTGTTTACATTTGAACTGGATTAGTGTTGGGGTGACAGTGCAGTAACAAAAGAGAGAGAGAGAGAGAGAGAGTTGGTTAAAGCAGAAGAATTGGAGGACATGAAAAAAGGAATCAGTTGTCTTTATTGTAAATCTAACAGGCAGTAGTGCCAGTTTGTCTTTTGCTTCATTTGTGTTTTTGTCATCTATTGATTTAATGTGCAGACATAAGTTGATAATGTTTCTGCAGTTATTCCACACTTGTTCAAGTTTGTCTCATATATATAAAGTAATTCTCTGAGGCATGACTTTATATTTAGTTTTGTGCATGCTTGTATACAAGTGGAGACCTACATACAGGGAGTGTATCCAGTGCAGTAACCCTCTTGGTCAGTGATTTCATTTACTGTTTATTATGGGTATCATTCCACTATGTATTAGTAAAATGAGTCCCTGCACATTATTGTAATGGAGTGACTGAGAACAGGAGGAATCTGATCTCTCTGTTTCTGTGTGTGTCTTGTTCTTTCTCTTGTCCCCCCCCCCATCCCACCCCCACCACATCACTCTCTCCCTTTTCCTGAAGTAATGATTTGATGTTGGTAATGGCTTCCTAAATTTTGTAGAAAGGGCAAAACCAGTGCTGTCTAGAGTTTCAGACGTTGGAGGTCTGCCAGACAAGGAGGGAAAGTGAGGAGAGGAGACGGCTAGGTTCAAGAGAGCCGAGGCTGGGCTGGATACTCTAGGTAAGGAGGTCAAGTAATGAGTATGGGGATCAACGGGGTGTTATCCTCTTATGGCTTCCTTTCAAGATATTCATATTTCCTTTTGTTCTGACATCCATATGTCACAAAATGGAGAAATCCCCCAAATAAATGAAAGTGCTTGAAGCCTAAACTGTCTTCTTTCTCAGAAATATTAATGGCAACAGAGTCGTCAAAGGACAAACCATATAAATACTTTGGAAACACTCTGATTCATGGCCAGCATAATTAACTTGTCATGTATAAAAACAAGTAACAAATCCTACATTTGGCAAGGTTGTAAGTACAGTGAGTAAGTGATAACATTTTGCCTCAAGGTGTGTCTGGCCACTGCTGGGACTAGCACACATGAACACAGAGCCTCGACCTTGCCAGTAGAATGGATTCTATTGTTGGACGCTCTACTGCTCATTCAACTTAGCCCACATGAAAGAAGTCAATGGAAGGGAGAATGACGAATGAATGTGTTGGTGCTTGTAGTTTACATGCTTGTACGTCTGCTGGAGTGTGTGCGTGCGGGCCTGTGTGCGCACACGCGGCAGTGTGTTTGTGTGTGTTTGCTTGTTTGTCACATGATGTCCTGTGGCAATCCCTAACTAACCGTACAGGCGCCAGTAGAAGGTGGGGGGGGGAGACAGCATGAGAAGATACAGAGGAGGGAAGAGGAGCTATGGAGCCGTGGAGGGGGGTGCTCTGGCTGACTGCTGTCACATGATGGGCATATAATGAAGCCAAACTACATTCAAACTGTTGAATAACAGTGACTCATGACCTGACTTAGCACTGTGTAAACATGGGGCTTCAGTTTAGACTTCTGAATAAACCGCCGTATCAAAGGATACACTTCTGTCAGCATTGAGAACAGAATAAATTGATGTGAGCTTAATATTTACACCCATTAGAAATCTAATGTACACTGAAAACCTTGTACACAGATTTTGGACTTGCTAATGTTCTCACTGTCCTTTGATACTGTGTGTGTGTGTGTGTGTGTGTGTGTGTGTGTGTGTGTGTGTGTGTGTGTGTGTGTGTGTGTGTGTGTGTGTCCTCGAAACTTGGATCTGCTGCCAGTATTCAGTATAGAGCCTGTAAAGTATAATGGAGGTATTAAAAATACTTCACCAAGGCAGAGCATTTCATCACCGTCAAATTAAATATGAAACATTATGCCAAGGTGGTATTTCTGAGCAAAATGCTTAGCTGGTTTGACAGGAGTCCCGAGTCAGCGGACAAAGGATGGACACAAAAACGGCCGAAAGGAACCATAGTGGCTGTGTTTGGCTCTTTATCACAGAGGCTAAGTGATGCTGTCATAGCTAATGCTCACACTCCATTAATCACACAGCCAGTATGTGTGACTGGAGTTGCGTGTTGGATGGCACTCCGGGAGTGTGTGTTATACTCCATGTAGCCGAGGTGGTAGTGTTTACCCAGTGCATAAGCAGTGGTTGGCCGCAGGCCTGGTACGCCTAGCCATGATAGGCCACTGTGAAATGTGGCTGACAGAGGCAGCCTGTTGCCCTCTCCACTGTAATTTTGTGTGTGTGTGTGTGTGTGTGTAGTCTGCTGTGTCTGTGCATGAGCGTGCAAGATTGCCTGTGTCTAAATGAATTGTAGTAGTTGGCATGTACAGATAGTCTCTGCCATCAATGTACAGATCTCAACAATGTACAGAAAGCAACCTTCGTGTTATTCCTTCCCTCAGGCCAGAAAGATGCTTTTTCACTGCTGTAAGAAACCATGGCCGTGTAGCTAATGACTGTATAGTTACAGAAGAGAGTGGGAGAGAGAAGCAGAGAATGGTAATAGGGTGGGAAATGGGGGAAATGAATCCATGGAAGGCCCTGCCATCCTGGCTTATTCAGCAAGCCTCTCTTGCCTCGTCTGTCGTCTATTTTTTCCCCTTTTTTTCGTTCTCGGGCTCTTGATCACTTCTCTTTCCCCTCTCCACTGCATTCCGCACAGTTTTGTCATCCTGCCAAGGAAACGAATCAGAGAGCTCTCTCTCAGCCACCACACTTTTCCTTTGTCTCCCTCTGCCTTTCTCTGCCTCTGTCTGCTCGTAGTTCGGCCTGCACCCTACTGTCTCAGCACGCTTCACTTTGACCCCCTGCGGCCTATGATGTCACACCGGGAGCAAGGGCTGTTGGGAAGTTGGGAAGTGACCCGAGGTCGAACATGCTCGTGTCCAGTGAGCATTTCTGCCATCTGAATGGGTGTCGTAAACTGCTCATTCTTCCCTTTCAGGAGAGTGCTTCCCTTGTTTGGAGAAAGTGTCTCCTGTTTCAAGAAGTCTCTCCTGCCCTTTTAGAGTTTCAGAGTGACTCCCTGATTCCCTGTTTTTATTCCAAGCTAATTTGAATCGCCCATACGTGCCAGTTATCATACTACTGAGCTTGTTAATTGCACCAATAATTGAATGAAGCCGTTTACATCACTGACTTTTAATTAATTTTCATGTGTTGTTTTCTTTTTTCCCCGAGATGATATCCAGCGAACCATGGCGGTGGTGAAATGTTTTAATCAGACGGGTAAATGGAATTATTCTATCAGTCAATTTGGTCTTGTCTGTATTTTTACATGGCTGATTAACCATGTTACCAGTTGTTCAACTGGCAGGGTGGATTAGCTGGATTAGATGCTGTGTGTTTGTGTGTGTGCATGCATCAGCGCGAGTGTATAATGTGTTTGCGTGTGTGTGTGTGCTCATGATGCCAATTAATGATGGTTTGGCAGGCTAAAAGTCAATCAGAGGCATAAATGTAGCACGGTGGAAGAGACTCTACTTTACCAGAGCAAGAGAACAGAGATTATACCTTCCATGTGACCTTTGGCCCCTTTAACGACCTGACCCACCAGAACAAGGACATGGGAGGTCTGAGATGTTAGAGAGGGTTCACTTTGAGCATTTATTTTGACATTTGCTTGCATGTTCACTTGTGTTTGTGTCAGAAACAGTGTGCACTTATAGAGAGGCTGTCTATGACACCCTCTCACCATCGACTCTGTCTCTTTGCAACCTTTAGTGCTGGGAGCAGCTCGGCGGCAAACGTGTCTCTCTGCCGTCTTTTTCCCAGCTCTTATCTGGCCAGATAGCCCTCGGATAGACACTCCTACCCGCACAGTCAGAGCTCAGCTAGCCACAGCAGCTGATGGAGCTGATGCGAGGCCGCTATGACGACAGGAGGAGAGGGCCTTATCTGTCGTCATGGTAATGGCTATGATGGAATGATGACAATCTGCTCTTGGCTTCGTATTTTCTTACAGGACAGCATGACTGCCAAAATGTACACCCGTGCAGGCATGTAAGTACAGGCACGATCAGGTTTACTACGGTATCCGCATGCAGGAAAACTGCAAATACAAGTGCACAATATCGTGCGCCCGAAACTGGGTTGGACGTGTTTGTCTCGAGCGTCTTCTCAACCAGGGAGTCGACACAGACAAGCAAATGATCACGGTCATGCAAAAACCGCAGGGAAGTGAGTTTATGTCGCTTGCCTGTTTTTTTTGACTCATCGTGCTCTCACCGCGGTGTCTTTTCTTTCCGACAAATATGACAGATGCATATCAAGCTGTGCAGTCTGCTCAGGGGAGATAAGGACCAGTTAAGCGCTGGGGTTGCAACATCCCACTGAGCCAATGAGTGAGCACAACGCCTTTTTCATACCGATCCTCAACAGATAGGCCTGTAGTGCGTGTGTGAGTTTATGCTTGTGTGATGCCCCTGATAATTTCTGTCTCCACTGAATTCTGGCATCTACTGTGTAATGGTTGCAGACCTGCACGTCTCCTGTCGTGAAGCTGGTTTAAAGTCAAGCAAAAGTTAGGAGAGACGGTTGAAGAGCAGGTTGTCTGTCCAATGCATGCGTGGTAAGGTTGTTGGTGTAATACATGCTACAGCTATAGTCCTTGCTTATCAAAAATAAGAGGTGTTAAAAACGAAATATATATATAATACTCTTAGAAAATAATAAAACATGATACTGAAACAGGTATCAAAAACATTCTTTCTTCCTTTTTTATCTGCTCTTTGGATCTAATAGAGCTCTTTAGATCCACAATTTTGCCCCATAGAAAAAAAGACACTTTCATCTTTCTCATCTCTCTCCAAAATGTCCCTGTGGTCCTTTTAATGGTTTAATCATATTACGCTTTTTCAAAATGAAGCACACTGTGTTTCATTGAGTCCATCTTCTTAAAACGGGCCTGTGCATGTGTCTGTGTCTGCCTATCTGTATTAACCTGACAAGTATTGGGTAAACAAAGCAATAGACACAACAACAGCTCATACTGAAGATAAACACTGAGAAAGGTTATCTAGGAATGCCCTCACCTCATGCAGTATTTCTGCATGACTGAAAAAATGAGTAGGACCGAAATGAGGACTGGTCAGCTGGCTCCCTCTGTGACGTTTAGCGAGCAAGTCAGCATTTCTCTGGTGTACCTCTGCATACATGCACACTTATCTTAAGCAGAGCTGTATTCTGCGAGCAATCTAGAAGCACCTGAATCCCTAAATACATTAAGAGTAGCTATACTTTGTTGTGAGGACGACTTGGTCCATGAGAATGAAGTAGGCTCGAGGAGGAATTCAGGGCAGCCACAGAGCTGCTCTGTCACTTAATCCACCACACAGGCAACCATCGTTAGTCCACAATGGCGAGCTGAACAGCTTGCGATTCTGAGCAGGGAACGGCAGGTCTCTGTGGGGTTCTACTGTCCTCCACAGTCCTCCCGTTCTCTGTCTGGTCAGCAGTCCCTGTGGGAGTGTCCAGAGGATCCATCCAGGGGTAGGCACCTGGGTCCCATCCTCTCACTCCTGGCCATGGGCCAAGGTGCCCTCGACTCCCCCACTAATGCCTTTCTCCAGTTACCTGCCAGTGAAAGTGAGTGGAGTGGGGCGGGGGCTGGGAATGGCGGGGGACATTATATGGGTGCGGAACAGGATGGCAGGTCCAGACGCCCACTCCCCTGAGCCCTCCCAGGTATTAGAACTTGCCCCCCGGTTTGTCAATGGGAGCCTCCAGATGAATGGGCTCATTTGTCCTCAGACTGTGAGGATGAATTTGTCTGTCGGAGCAGGTGAGCAGGAGGGCCTCAGTACAGCAGAACACGGCATGAATGAGAGCCGAACACTACCTGTCCCAGGTGAACATCCTGAATGCTCCCTGTCCCAGGTGAGAGGAGACTGACCTCATTTTCAGGGTGAGTCGAGGGAGGGGTGCTCTGCATCTCCACACCCTGCTTCTGACAGCTACTGTTTAGCAGACTATACCCTCGACTACCGTAGAAAAGAATGTGTGAACTGACCAGAATGGGAAAACGGTCAGATGACTGATGCGAATTCATAACGGTTTTAGTTTGAATTGCACCAACTTCATGGGATAGCATGGCTGTCAGCAGAGTAAGGCAAGTGGATACCAAGTTAGAGGGGGATAATCATCTGGGAGTACAACATAGCAGCCACAAAGACCTGTAACTCTATGCACTCATAAGCCTCTTTCATTATTACTACACTATAATCAGAAACTTTTTTAAAACCACAAACTGTGGCAATAAGGTCTATCAGCAGCCACCGATGAATGATATGAAACACTCTCCCTGTTTCTTTCCCCCTTTCACTTCTCTAATATTAACACTTCCATTGAAGCAGGAACAATACAGAAAGCAGTCTTTAGGGTAAAAGTGTAAATGAAGTCGCCATTTTATTTGACATTTATATTTTCACTATTAGATGGTAAATATTTTTTTAGCACGCTCAAAATAAGTAAGAAAACCTAAAAATATATTGAACGCTAATGGTTAGCTTTGTTGTATGGTTAGCTTTGGTGTCCTAGCATAGTCTGTGAGTTTCATAAAGGAAAAATGTCCAATAGCCCAAAAAATTAACAAATATAACTGCCAGTGGTAGACTGATTTTAGTTTTGGGTGCTCTTACTGCGTACACCCTGTAGGATTAAACCATGCAGAGAATTATACTTAAATACTGTATAAACCTAGTACCCCATGTAATTAATCTCTATTTACTGTCTCTGTCAGACCTCTATGGTCTTAATTGGTCCTAATAGTACAACAAAAGTATTTCCTGTTTTAACTTTTCAGTTCCTGTTTTTTTTTTACTGCTTTGAAAAACCATGTCCTCAGTCAAGCTTGGCATGCAGCTGTAACTAGTATACCAGCCTTTAAATGTTGGGACTGGAGGGGAAAAAACATGTGATGGGCCATAGGTGTCATGGGGAAGAAAAAAATGATGCAAGATCAAAACACTTCTGACTAATTTCTGACATTTGGAGAGATCATCAGTCAGATTTGGCATTCTGGCAGGTCAGGATGCGGTTGTTTCCTGTCAACAGAGGTCATCAGTGATTATCTGCTGTCAGCTCTGCTTCTCTATGAGTGACAGTTATTACTGTCAAAGCTCTGCAGATCACATCATTGCTACCGGGTACGGTTGATTAATTTTAGATGTGTTAAGAGTTGTTCGAGTGTCAAATGGTGTAGCCTATCTGCGGAGGTTTCTATGAATAGTGTTCACCAGGTGTTTTACTGAATGTACCCACCTTTTTCCTGTCAGGCACTGTCAGAGTGGTATTTCTATGAATTTCTCTTGATCCATGAAAAGAGGAAGTTCACGTGTGGGTCTTAGCATACTCACTATGACTTGGTAGCCATTACAATTGACAGTTAAGTTTAGTTAAAGCCTCATCATGCCATAGCAAAGCACAAGTTCTCTTTTCTCTGAGGGTCAACAAACAAGCAACTCACTGATTGAGTAAACTTTACGGCAAATACAAGCCATAATAAATGTTTGTATTATCTAAATACTGTCCCATCTTGCAGTCTTAATATCCTTCTAGGGCTCTGAGGAAGGAGGGATGCTTTTTTTGCTAGGCCCAGGCAAAGGTCAACCCCCATTGCAACATACACACTAAAAGACCTGCATGTGAACTGCGCTCCACTTCCTTTCATCTTCTATGTGTCTCTCTCCCAAACTCTACTTTGTGAGGGGATGGTCGGGATACCTTTTGATTCCGCTAATTCAATTTGATGGAAAAACAAATACGCTGGGGGAGTGGGAGACAAGAAATGAGTGGGAGTAGTCGGGGGAGGAAGAGGGTGGAGAAGAGTAGAATGAAGAGATGGAGAGTAACATGGAGCTCAGAGAGGGAATTGGTTGGGGGGGGGTTGTTGAGGACAAACGGAAGAGCAAAGGGGAGAAAGAAAAGGAGGTAGGGAGTGGAGATGAGTTGAAACATCCAGTTCCAGGTTGAAGTCGTAAACCTCTCCGTGCTCTGATCTAGGTGGCCACCATGTTCACCCCGCCGACGCATCCGAGATCACTCCTCTTCATCGCTTCTATGGAACGCCACTTTGATAGTGAAGATAAGTAACATCCAATTTTACGGCTCTTTTCGTGTCACATAACTCATGATGTGAGTTAGGAGGGGATGTCTTGTTCAATGTAGCTGTTGGTCCAGCATTGCTTGGTGAGTAAAAAGTATACAAAACCCTCACATTTCAGAATTTAATGGGATAGAAAATGGAGCACTGGCAGCACATGTTGACTACCAAAACACTTAGCCAAGCATTCATTTCAAGAGCAAGTGTGTATGTCATGTGCCTGCCACCTAATGTCTTTTCAGGCCTAGGAGATGAAATGTCTCCGTTTTCCACAAACCCTGCCTCTGCATCAGACATGAGAAGCTTTGTCACACCCCGTCCTCATATGTACGTACACATGCATGTTCATATTTGCGAATGTGTGGATATGTGTGTTCAGTCGAGGGTAGCTCTGGAGAGTCGCTGGCCTGGCAGACTGCTTTATTATTTTTGGGAGGGCTGCCCCTTCCCTCTGGAGGGCCTCATTGAAGAGGGCTGGCTCTCTCCGTCTCCCCCTCTTCGGCTCCGGGAGTCCGGCCAAGCCCAGCCGAGCTGGCTCGCTGGCTGCAGCAGCACACAAGCCGCTGGAGCCGTGGCCTGTACACGGCCCGGCACCCACAGCGCTACGTTACACACAGATGGCTAGACTGCTTATTGGCAGTCGAGCGTTACATTTTCACTGGTGGTCAGCAAGTGGATCAGGGGGATCCCACCTCCACTCTGAAAACACTCAGATGCAGCGCCCCAGTCCTGTATCCATGTGCGTGCAGCCAGTGCGTGTGTCAGTCAGTGTTGTTGGTGCTATGATGTAGCATAAGCTGACAACGCAGTGCCCCAGCCACACTGGATAACAAAACAGCACCTATATAAATCCCTGAATAAATATTATTTTAAATTTGAAGTGATCAAGCCTCTGGGAAATCCCAACAGATCAGCCTCCACAGCAGTCCAGCAGATGTGAACAGGGTGGAGGGTTCAGGGGAGGGGTAGTAGTCCACTTTTAGCTTGAACCGTTTAATCGGATGGTTTGTGATGTGGGTGTGTGAGGGTATGCTGAACTCAGTGATGATGACCTCAAATTGGCCCTAATCGAGCAGACTCATTAGTGGCTGGCTCTGTTCAAAGTTTCTTCAGCCCCTTTATTTCACTGTAATCGTCCAAATGGGAGGGAGAGAAAGAATGACCAATGTAGAGAGAGAAAGAGGGAACGAAGGAGAATAAAAGACAAACAGAATAAATGGAAGAGCAGAAGGAGAGAGAGTGAAAAAAAGACAAACAAAACAAAGAGAAAGAAAAAAGAGGACGAGATGAGGGGGCAACAGAGTCGACGCCTGCTTCCTGGCAGCCTCAGCTGCACATCTGTGTGCGAAGGGTCTGAGCAGACCCCCACGTGTTTGCTCAGGTCGCCTGATTGCCTTTCCTTCCTCCTCTCTCTCCCACTAAAGACCCGCTGTCCTTCCTCTCACTCCAGTCACCGCAGCCAAGAGAGAGGGTTACTCCGACAGACACATGAAGCGAGGAAGGCTCCCGCTGAACTGCACTTCTGACTGAGTAGTTGCCACATACGGATTCATAATAAATGTGGCTATTTGAGATAAAAACAGAGACCTTGCATGGGTTATTTGGTTAAAAAAGGGTGTGAATTAGCGTTTGTGTTTGTTTGTTTTCCGCAAGTGTGTGTGTGTGTGTGTGTGTGTGTGTGTGTGTGTGTGTGTGTATGTGTGTGTGTGTGTGTGTGTGTGTGCCTGAGCATGTGGGTATGTGCATATGTTTGACTGTGTGTGACTCCGGAGCCCTTCGATGGAGCCTGCTGTCTGGGTACAATGGTCCAGCCTGGGGCCTCAGCTCCACAAAGAGGCCTTCTCTTAACAACGCGCCATCACAGATAGAGGAGGAGCCTGACCAAAGCATTACCACGCTTAAGGGATCACAGAACTTCCCTTGATGCATCTGATATCGCTCATGATTTTAATAATCAAGCACTCTTCATTAAAAGGAGAGTTTAGTCTAATGCTATATGTTGTGTGTGTGTATGTGTGTATGTGTGTGTGTGTGTGTGTGTGTGTGTGTGTGTGTGTTTAAGAATGGTGAACAGAGACAGACTAAACTTACGAGGCAGTGACAGATTTTGCTTTAGTATTAAACTTTATTTCCTTTACGTTTTTGAGATGGAAAAATGATAAAAACGTACAGCTCAGGGACTTTTTTTTTTATCTAAGATAGGTCAGTGTTTTTCTTAACATAATAACCATGAAATTAAAATCATAACAGTTTCCATGTGTCTTTGACGAAAGCTTAGAGTGAAAATAAATTATCGTAGCAATAATTATAACATCAAATATACCAGCAATAATAGCAATTAAGCATTTATAAACACTCTATTTACTGTGTCTTTTTTCCATAAAAGTCCATTATTAAAAACAGGTGAACGCTGTGGTGGTGTACAATCCAGCATGTGAGGACAGCACAGGTTTGTGGGTAGTCTGCATCTGACGGGTGCTGTAGCTGTCGGCCAGTCTTAAGACTTCCAACACTGAAGAGTTTGTCTGTCTGTCCACAGCAAACGTGGACGACAGCCTGGGGATGGACGGGGTGCACGTATCTCAGTATATAATGAGATGGCCTTGAGGGGAAAACAACGGTTCTCATAGCAGACCTCTCGAGAGTCTCCTGTTACAGGGTCAAGGAGAGGTGGGTACCAAAGTGACTTAGTAAAAATAAGCAAAAAGAATGACAAGCGTCTCCATTCACTCCGTTCCTGCAAGCCTTAGCCAGGGACTAACAAACCCCTCGTCACATTAGCTCTTCACAAAGTCTGCTAAAGTCCTGCTCTGCAGCGTCCCATCGGTGAGGTCAGGCATGACGTGACCTTCGGTCAGTAAGTCCAACTGAAAGTCTCTCCCCTCCAACCACTGTACATGACGCAACAAGTCTGCTCAGCTTACGACGTGATGTGGAGGCCATTTAGTGTTAATGGCGATGTGGCGGCTCCTACAGGCAGAGGAGTTCTGGGTTGGTGGGTGTGGGGGGCCTCAGTGAGGTTCAGCCCAGACTGGCGAGCGATTGGAGTGGTGGGGGTGACCGAATGAAGGGTGAATGGGCGTGGGAGTAGGCAGCATGTGTCCAGAGTGGCTGAAGGGGGGCAGGTGACCCATGTGGGTCATGTGGCTGGTGAGGCCGTGTGCACTGCCAAAGGGAGAGGCCTTGTCCTGCATGCACTTGGATAGCTCATCGAAGCCGTCCCCTGCGCGTTTGTTCCTCTTGGACTTGCTGGACATCTTGCGGTTGCGCGTCTGGATGCCTTCTTTCTTCATGGTCAGGGGTCTGTTGACCTGTGGAGAGCGGCACATTAACTCAAGGCATACCAGATAAAGGATTCATTAACATTCACTAACTAATTTAAAATGTCACCAGGAATATGTCACATATTGCACTGCCAATTAGGATTTACATGCATTTATTTCATGGTAACCCAGTATTATGAGTTATGCCAGTGTGAAATAAATGCTATAAATAATGAGCAGCTGTTTTGCATATATAGCTCCATTATAAGTCAAGTCGGGGCGTTTTTGAGCTTTTGTCTTTTTTAAAACCAAACAGAACCGTCCTGGTCAATATGAATACATGGGGATGAGGGCCTGGCTGGAGCTGAAAGGAGCAGCCTCAGACAAATCCTCATCAGTGTAACCGACGCCGTTACACTGAATGACAGTCCCACCCCGCAGCCTCTCCGGGGGAGTTACGCCCCCCATTGAAACAACGATGGATTAATAAAAAAAAGACGACCAGTGGGTTCTGCTCGACAGGGTGAGCAGGCTTTGCCTCCACACTCTCACAGTTTCTCTGCTCCTAAATCGATAGGAGCTGTCCGCCCACTTGACCAGTTAACGACCAGCAATACCCCCCCCCAACAAACCCAAAACCCCGCACTTGAGTGCAGTGGTTATTTCATGCTACTTACATTGTGCAGTTTAAAGTAAAGGCCGCAGGCGTTACACACCGGGTCTCCGTTCCCGTTGCGCCTCCACAGGGTGGTGGTGGTGGTCTGGCAGTTTGCACAGCAGGTGCCTGCACGTCTAGCAGCAGACTGAAGAAAGCAGAGAAAATATATCATGAATAATCACTCATTCACATGTCGTAGAGAGGTCAGCGCTGACACTGAGCTGCAGGAAAACACAGTTGGAATAGTATATATATCACGGTTCTTTAGACACCTATGGAAGGCTAATTATTTAACACGTGTGTTATTGAAGCCACAGCACTGACATTACAAGCAATGACTTTATGATTTCTCTCTCAGCACAAAATCAACAAGAGACAGAAAGTGTGTCTAAATTATACGGGTGGATTTTCATGAAGTTTCAACTTTCACCGCAGAACCATGTGCACAAATGCATCATAAGAAGCGACACTCAGACTGGGAAAATGACTTAGCTCCTCTATTAAATCAATTGCATAGGCTATGCAGACAGCTACAACTATGATCAATAATAATTTGTGCAATAAGAAATGGGGGCATTTTTCTAGAGAATTGCTGATTCTTTACAAGCCTGTCGGTAATTATAACATTTAATTAATTAAAGTATGCCGGTATTAACAGGTTATAATGCAGGCCTTGTGTAAGCCCTGCGCTTTTCCTGATCCATGGAAACTGGGCTACAAGTCGTGTAAGACCCTGTGTCCTGCCTGGCATTGTGCTCGTGCGTCCATTGCGGATCAATTCTTCACACATAATAAGAAACATTAGCTTTACATGCAAGAACCCTCTGGCTCTTTGCTTTGCAGACAGCATCCAGGATTTTTCCTTTAATTAATTTCAGGTGGGCTCGTTGCTATCGACCAGGAGAGCAGTTTTCGTTATAAGTTAAGTGCATAGATATCTTTATTTATTTAATTAATAAAAAGACGCTGCGCGTTAACACCGCAGCATACCACTGGCCACCGAGAATGACAAACAAGAGAAGAACATAAATACATTTATTTTCCAATCCCTGCCCCTCGCGCTCTGTCTCTTCACACATAAGCGGCTCCTCCAGTGTTGTGATAATCTCTTTACAGTATATGTCAGTCTGGCCATAGAGAATGCAGCGCGCTGGTTGAAGGCGGAAACAGCCGGGAGCCTGACTTCCTTATCTGGGCCGGGCAGATATCCGGATAGGAAACAACTGGATGCCCCTTTGAACACAACTCTGAAAAACACTTGAGCTGAAAATGCAAAAGCTACAGCCACATGGGCCGAGCCAGTGGAAAATGGAATGGCCTTTTCACGAAGAGGAACGACGTGGATGTGGTCAAGGAACAACACGAAAAATATAATCAGAAAAATATGTATAATGATAGGCTTTAGTGTTTTAAAAAAGGCCACCCTAATATCTTTGCTGATCGTCTGATAGCGGCCAATTTATTTGCTTGTCAAATTACCAGCTAATGTTAATGAAGACCATTAGGCCCAGGCTACAGCCCCTGCAATCATAATTAGCCTGGGTAAATGAGAAAGCCCTTTTTATTAAAGTTAAAAGGTTATACCAGCACTGAATGACCAAAAACTAATTTAATTTGTGGGGTAAAGCCAGTAATTAATTCTTAATAATTTGCCACTTTTATTACTTATATTACACTGATCATTATTATTACTATTTGTGACTGTGTTGCTGTTTATTTATTTCAGTCAATAATACTTATTAAGTTATAAGTGATTTGTGCTTATAATGCTTATCTTTATTTTTACTAACCAATTAACCACTGACAGGGAAAATATTTGTCATTTATACAGAGATATGATTGTTTGTGCCAATTTATGAATTTCTAGACAAAAAAGTGTCTGGATTTGTTTTGTTTTTCAGATTGAGTAAATATGTCAAGCTTTTTAAAAAATAACAATAAAAGGCTACATAAATAAATAATGCATGCACTCATGTAGAGTACTTAGAAGAACAGATAAATCGAGACATATATTTTAGATAGATTTTAAAATTTGATTAAAATGCATGGATTTATAAATTGATTTGAAAGCCATAAAAATAAATGACTTATGGCACAGAGAAGTGTGTCCAGCTTCAGTAGGGTTAAAGTCAAAAGTGGCTGTGCAGCTCTGCAGCAGTGGTACATCCATGGCAAGAATGTTGTGCGTCCATGCTGCTTTTCATTTACTCAAGCATGGTGTTAACTAAAGCAGCATGGGCATTGGTATCAGTAACAGTATCAGAAGTACCAGCAATAATGATAGCAGGAACAATGGCAATAGTAGCAGTATTGTAACAGGCCATGAAGGCGGATCATCGGGGGTGAGAGGGACAAACAATTCCAGGAAGATCATAGGGAAAATATAACTTTCCTGGAATTGTGCTGCCGGCATCTGCTTTGTGCTCATATTTGGGTGCCTTCCCTCACAGTAAAGCAATGGACTGAGAAGTAGGACTCACCAGTCTACGCTTGGGCTTGATGAGTGGTCGGTTCTGGCCGTTCATCTTGTGGTACAGGCCACAGGCGTTGCACAGGTAGTGGCCGGTACCATCCCGTCGCCACAGAGGGGTGGAGGTGGCGCCACAGTTTACACATTCACGGCCCTCTGCATATAGTTCAAGAAGAGGAGACAGGAAGAAATTTTATATAATTAAAACGTTCACCCGCTTTCAGAAGCAACACATAGCAGCTGTCCAGCCAAATCCGGCAACTACACAGTGCTAGACGGGCCTCTAATATGTAATAAGTCAAAAATATGGCTCATGATGGAGACAATGTCCATATCAGAGTGCAGGTGTACCGAGTGTGCACGGCTGTCATGGACACAGACACCTCTATGTAAACCGATCCAGAGTGGGGAGGCCAGACACAGCCAGAACATGTCCAGAGGTGTCCAAGAAGAATGAGACACACCATCAAATTAGGACTACATTATTCATCAGCTCAGTGGGCACCCATGAGAGGAAACATAAGTGGGTGGTGGTGCTGGTGGTATTAAATGTGTCGGACAGTGTTGCAGTCTTTAATGAAAAGCTCGCATTGCACATTGCCTGCAATTAATAATATAGAAACGCTGTCCAGTCCCAGCATTATTTTGATGAGGTTTGTATTATTTTTAAAAAGAGACTGAATTTGAAATAGACTTCCTGTGCATTCTTGTGCTCTTCTATATAAAAACCTGCTTTTTTACGTTATCCCCACACTCTCTCTTCTCCCGTTCAGGTTTGACTGACTTCAAACAGCCTGTTGCTAAACCGACCGATTCATCTAATTCAAGTATCGCTCTCTCCCTAGAGCATCATCTCATTATTCCTGTTATAATGCCAGCGACACCCACAGCCCCACCCTCGCTCTACAATGGAATCTGACCTGAACAAAAAGCTATGTTCCTTTTGAAATGCATCTCGGCTCTTTTTTATGTACCTCGCTTTTTATTTCTTCTATACCTCCCTTCTCTTCCTCTTAAGTGTTTCGCAAGTCCAGCAACCACATTAAAGCTGATTCATTAACACTACAAATATTCATCAGCAATGACTGTTGTATTATGTCTTATGCAATGTTTAGTGTTGAAATAAGAAGAAAATGGGAAGCTCTGTTTGAAAAGGTAGGCTAGAGAGCAGGAGGAGGAGGAGGTGTTCTGGTTTGAGGCTAGTTCAACAGGAAGCCGCACTACTGTAAGGTATATGTGCTGACAGCTGAAATGTCATTGTGGCATTTTGTACAACAATCAATCACCATTACTGGCACTGGACACCGACTTTGATAGATAAGAGCCCTTTTAAAGCTGTAGCTGATATATTTGTGTTACTGATTCGGACATAGTCTGGCCAGCTTCTTTTAAATGTCACAGTATAACATTTCTCTGCTACAACAGCTCACATTCACTCAGCCAGCGAGCATTCCCCAGGTGTATTAAAAAAGCACAGGGAACAACGGGTGACAATGTTGATAATTGCACAGCTACATTTGGAGCAACTTGTTAACAGTCTACATGTCTGTCCTTGTCATTTGTTTTGGCCATTTATTCAAAGTACAACAGCTGGAACAATGTAGGGAAATTACAGAGTCATTACCAGACTGAGTTGTTTTTCAAATGTCTGCACATTAATATCAGCCATAAAGTCTAAATATTCCCCTAAATGTTACTCCCAACACGCAGCCTATTGAATCAGGTGCTTGTCCAGACAGTCAGATAATACACTGCGTTTTATTATAAACAATTTCACTGGCTTTGAGAATTTCAAGTAAAAGGCAAACCAATTATGTGCATTTTGAATCAGGATTACTGGAGGCACTCAGGGTCTCCTTCACTGTTAGATGATGCATGTAGTAAGAGTGTTATTAAATACACTTTAGTCTACACATAGAAGCAGATCTGCTGTGGGCTTGGTTGCCTCCACTTCATGTCAGTGCACTGGGCCAAGGCCATGCTTAAAAACACAAACAGCAAGGCTCTGTCGCCTGTGCTTTGTTAGTGCTTGGAAGAGCTGTGGGCGGGGTGGAGGTCGTGATTTGTTCACTTGGAGGTATACAGGATATGGCAGGAGCCAGGGCGTCGTGACTCCTTCATTTTTAAGTGCAATAAAGGCCACGTTTAAAAGAAAACAAGTGTGTGGCACGAGGAAGAAACCATTTGAGTGCCTGAACATTTAGAAACGAATTGAATAAATTTATCCTATCTAAAATTCTCTTGAGGTGTTTAATCTCTGGTCAAATTATAATCAATGCGTTTATATTTCGCCAAACCAACACCAACAAAATATATATGTACATAATTGATTAGTTTAATTAGTAATTTCCTTTCTTTTACGTGACACCCAGTTTAATCATGCGCATAATGGCCCATAGCTGGACATTTAGTAAATAGGCTAATCGACCCCGATTAGTCTGATGAGTTTCATCTAAGGTTGATTAATCTCTAAAGCCTTTTAAGTGGACAAAGATAAGACTTGTCAGGACAGGTTTTGAGAGAAGTGCCTGAGGGAAATGATCTCTGTTTTTGTAAGGGACACACCAGAGCAACAAGTCGTAGTTACATAAGTGGCCCCAGAATTAAGAATCAGATACAAGACACAAAAAACAATTTAGAACACGATTCCACACACTTGAATAAACAAAATGTAGCACAATAGCCTAGTCTACTATTAATACATTATGACATAAGATGTATCTGCTGATGACTGGTTGTGTTGTGTGACGCTTCACTGCTCAGCTGAATAAACCATAACTATTTAATTAGGCCTTATCATCTTGATCTGCCATCTGAGGTAAGGGAGAAACACGCGTGGGACTCACCTGAGCTCGACCTGGCTTTGCTTTTGCATTTGGGCGTAAAGCTGGAGGAGGACCCGCCGAGCAGGCTGCCAGGGTGGAAGAGACTGCCGCTGTACTCGTGGGGTGTATGCAGAGGATAGGCCGGATAGGTCGGGATGGGGTGATGCGTGGCTGCCTGACTGTTCATCGAGGCCAGGCCGCTGCGGAGGGGACTACAGCTCTCCATTTTCATGCCGTCCGTCAGCTGCACCTGGTACTTGATCGACTCCTTCTCGTCCATCCTGGTCGAGGTAGAGGTCGGAGAGGTAGGGCCGGGGTCTGGAGACACGTCTTTCGGGGGGGTGGGGGGGAAACTGTAGAGGTGCGGGCTGGAGTGGGACGCGGGAGTGAGCGACGAAACCGGAGCAGTGCCGGTGCTGCTGCTGCAAGGGTAGCCGGAGCCGCTGGGGTGCAGGCCGGGTTTGCTGAAGTGGCTGACCGCCCATGCGTTATGGTGGTGGGCAGCGGACAGGGCTGCTTTCCCGGGGTCCAGCCAGGGAATGCCGGGGCTGTGGATGAGGTGTGGTCGGCAAACCTGGTTCCCAGCGAGGCGAGCTGAAATCCAAAATAATGCATTTGATATAACTTTTATTATAATGCTGCTCTGACACACCAGTCTTGCCATCAGAATCAGCTTACCTGTTAAATACTCAGAATTACTTGAGTCCGACATTTAGTTCCAGATGACGATAAAATGCTGGTAGGCCTAGTTAATTTAAAATAACAGATTTTTCTTACCGGTTAATTATCCAAAAATGTTTTCAATAAAATGACAGTAGCCTATCCTCACATATTGTGCCTATTTGAAGGGCTTAATGACTGCAGAAAACACACTAAAAGTAGCTCCTCGTCAGGGGGCAGTATATTTTCATCGACTGCAGCTCTCGGACTAAAGATTGTTATTAGTAAATTTGCGGTTTTTATTTTATATCCGGGAAGTGCCTCTCTCTCTCTCCCCCTCCAGAAACCCCTGCCCTAACAGAGAAGGGTTAAATGACATACTTCCCTTTCCTCTCGCTGTCATTTGCTAGAAATTCCTTTTATGTTGGTGAATTGGCCCAGAAAAGCCATGGAGGACTTTTAAAAAATTACTGCACACTGCATAAATTGTTAAGCTTATCGTTTCTGTAGCGTCCTTTATTCCACACACAAACAACCAAGACACACATATTATGCAGGTTTTGTTTGGTCTTTGATGAACTATATAAAAACTATAGCTTAATAATGCCTTAATAAAATTAATTTTCAAGTGTCACAGTATGGACTTGGCATCTTACCGTGTGCTTGGCTGTATGTGACCCTTGCCCGGGAGTTGGTGTAGTAGGGGTTCCCTTGAGAGTCCAAGTGGTTCAGAAACATGTCAACTTCGTCCTGGGGCAGTAAAGGCGCCATGGGCTCCATGTAGTTGTGGCTCAGACTGTGGTGGTGAGAGTCCGGGTGCTGGCCGTTCAGCACTGCGTGATGGTGCGCCATCCACCGAGACTGATCAGCCGCTGCGACCTCCATGGCTGAGCTGGCCGTCTCCTTTCCTCTCTGTGTGTTTGGCTACTTTTGGGCTACGTTTGCCTCCAAGTGGAAGTTTAATCCTCCTTACAATATAGTTCCTGGGCTGTGAAAATCTCGGCTGTGTTTATTTACTTCAGAAAAAGAATCCTTAAACAACCCGTTCTCCTTCGTTATACCTGCAATGAGACGAAAACAAATTGTTAATTTATGAACACCGTGACCGCTCCACCCCTCCGTCCGTGCAAAGAAGAAGCATCCTTTATATTTTTCTCTAATCAGTTGACACGTGAAATAAACTTTACACACTTTAGGGTCCTAATGATTAAATGTCGAAAACAAAGTAGTGCAAAGCTGTCTCACTCAATGCATCTCGTCCCCGCATAAAGAAAAAAAATACAAATGTATCCTCTGGATACCTGTTGCGATTTCGATCAGCTGACAGCAAACACAGCTTGGATGAGTAAACCTCCTGATCCATGCAGTGCTCAGGCTCATTAATGAGATGTGGCGCAGACTGATGCGGCTGGCGCCAGTAAATTCCCATATCAAGCCACGTGGGGCGGGGCCTCGGCCTGAGCCAATCACAGTCAGCCCTGCCACAATTGGCTCGCTGCATCCCTGCTCTCCGTCTTTCAATTCCCATTTCCCTGCACCGAAAAACTAAAAGACTTATCAATCAGCAGTGTAATTTCTCGGGGGTCTTTCTCTCTCATGACGCTCACACTGAATGAGCAATCGGCCCCTGATAATCTGCTGTTTTAGCGGCAGTTATTCGCCCAAAGACAGACATAACATGAAGGGAAATTCAGTCGGCACAATATATGGCTTTGGCCTATTATAATGTTTTAGAAAGGAAATGTATTGTATGTTAATACTAGTGTAAGTCACCTTCACCTGTATGAATCTATCTGCAAAATATTTTAAGAATCTATCCTAAATCATCTGAGACACTTTTTCAAGACTACAATTCAATTTTCAATTTTTTTTAACAATTACAGTCACTGATTTAGCTTTACATTACGAACAACAGCCCAAATGTAAGTGTTGCTTTTCGCAAAGTGCTGTAATGTAAATAAACAGCGTTTTCAGCACCTCATAAAACCAGCAGAGGAGGAGTCAAATTTATGAACCCGAAATTGGCCCCTTTGTTGGGATCGCCTAATTGTCCTTAATTAGTAGCAGAGCATTCTTCTTGTGAAAATAGTGGTTTTGTTTGGGGGTATAGAGCAATCAAACACAGTTTGCATACTGGTGACTTCCCTTTCTTACTTGGCGGCACCAGGGATGGCCGCAAGGCCTCACCTATGAAAACCAGCTGGGGATCGTTAAAGTGTCTTCATTCAAAACTCACAATACAAATCAAAACCCTAAATAGAGTCTTATTATTATTATTATTATTATTATTATTATTATTATTATTATTATTATTATTACGCTACTATTAGGCTATTATTGTGTGCTGCCTATTATGGTGAATAGCGCTAAGGCCAAATAAAACGTCGATGCATGTGTGTTTGGTGTGTGTGTTATTGACAGGGAATAATTGGAGGGTCCTCGGAGCCTAGACTGGCCGCCACGCTGACGCCTGGACCTGACTTCACGTGTTGTGGGAGTTTAGGGGTGTCACGTAAAGCTTCTGATACCTGGACGAATTCTCCAGGTAAAAGACCCCTCATACGATGCAGGTCATTAGGGCGACAATCCCTCTCTGATCTGATGTCATTCCTGCTGTGTAAATGTGTGCGTATTTGTGTGTGTGTGTGTGTGTGTGTGTGTGTGTGTGTCAGTCATCAATCGTTAAATCACTGGCACGTTGCCAGGGGCAGTGAGTTGATGAGCTCAGCCCTTTGAGCTTGTCAACTCTTAAAACCAACAAATTAGTGCATGTGGGGCAACAGAGGGCCAGCAACCTGAATAACTAACATTCCAGTGAAAAGAAGCACCGCAGTTGGCAGGTGGAGTGAGACCACGCGCATCTTAATATGGTCATCCCGTGTCCTTTTATAAATGTTGTATTATAATACATAATGGATCAATCATCAAGAATACACTATTTGTGTGTCTAATAAAAAGAAGCTATTTTCTGCTGCAGAATAATTGCTGTCACACATGTTTGAACGTGAAGCAACAATGGCTCCCTCTGTCCGAGCATGAATGGATTGCCAGTGATGCTCTTGTTCTTGAGGCTATAGCCTAGTTGTGAGAGGACATTACTTTCTGAGCGCTGGAACATATCACTAGGCAGCGGTCAGCCTATATGTGTTTCTGTTTTGGGTTCTGGCTGTGCTAACCACTGGGCCTTGGAGAGTGGGTCAGGCTAGCTTCTGCAACATGCCCATTGTTGTTTGCATGTTTGCCAAATGGATTACTCAGCAGGATTTAGCCCTCTGTAATGTATACCTTCATTAATCCCATTTGTATCTCTGCTGGAACAAAAGATGGGAGAGGGTGACGGAGGGTTAGTGGAGAGGGTGTGTGTGTGTGTGTGGGGGGGGGGGGGTTGCTTTCCCTCTGTCTTTCTCAAGGACACAGCAGTATTGTTTCACTCAGGGATGGTAGACTGGAGAACACTATCCCTCTCACAACACCCCCTGCGCTGGGTGAGAAAGGTGTGCAACAACTGTATCGCTGTGCAGCCACAGTGGCTAATGAACAACAAGATTATCATTCCGATCCATGCTGTTATTAAATGGGATTGGCTTTATCTACCTGTTTGTTCCCACTGGGCACGGTCATCCATCATTATCCAGAGTGGAGGTGTGTGACGATGCAAAATGTATGTGTGTGTGTGTGTGTGTGTGTGTGTGTGTGTGTGTGTGTGTGTGTGTGTGTGTGTGTGTGTGTGTGTGTGTGATTGTGTTTTTTTGGGGGGGTGGGGGTAGTGTGAAGAGCCACAGTGGGGCCTGTGAAGATAAGCAGAGCCAGAGAGAAGAGAATGACACAAACCAGCTGAAGCATTATTGTACCCTTTACTCACGGCTAATTAGATCGAGCCAGAGCACTGGGGGGGCTTTATAGACACAAGCACCCAGACACAAGGCCATATAACTGAGGGGCCTGGATGCTGCTATGAGAGCAGCACTCACTCCCATTTAAGCTGTTTGGGGTCAGAATAATAACGTTTCAGAATAGGACAGGACATAACAGGCGAAATGCACACTTTATAAAAAGGATTATGGCGCAGAAGATGATTCTTAGGTTTCCAAACCCTTTATTGGAGCAATTTTGGAAAGCACAAGAGCTGTAACTGCTCTACATAGAAACGGTTTGATAAAAAAAAAGTATCCGAGATGCAGCAACAGCTCCTCAACAACATGTGTTCATTCACCCAGCCATTCATTCATTAAAATAACTAGAGGTGCTCTCATTGCATTAACCTACAAATCCACGTGCACAATGTACACGCCCTGTTGTCACTAACACTGAGCTTCACACAATTACCTCATGTTATTTGAATCATGCAGCACAAACGGCCCATAAAGCCTCACGCAGACAACAAGCACAGGTAAGAGAGAGAGAGAGAGGTTGGTGTATTCACTCCAGCTCTTGCATGCCTGCGGAGACCCCGGCCCGCCCCTGTCTCTGCTCCACCATTGTAGTGATGTGACTGCTCTTTCTGCTGATGAAAGCCTTTTGCTCCAGTCATTATGCACTTTAACGCGTGACAATTGAACACTTTTGTCGTCACTAATATCATGCTGATGATACACCAATCCATTTCGTGATCGAGCTTTTTTTTCTCTCCCCAGGAATAGAGCACCTTGCCCACGGCAATATAAAGGGGGCTTCATTAAAATTGATTATTGATAGTATTTACGTGGCCACGTGAATTTTTTGAAATTTCAGAAATGCTGCTTGGGTTATAGTAGGCTATAGGTACATATAGGTACGTTAATTATTCATTTTGGCAGATTTTTGGCTTCATTTTTATTGTTCGCTCATTTAGAAAAATAATAGCCTACAGGTTAACCTACTGTTCTGAAAATCAGAGTAGATGTCAGTGAAACTATCGCATCTTTTGGCTACAATTTGCTGATATGCTTTACACGTTTGATTCAATATTGAGGCGCTTGTCAGATGTTATGGAGGTTTATACCGTTAATATCCGAATAACCGTGACAAATAAGGCTGAATATGAAGGCGAATTTATGAACGAAGCGTAAACCCAGCATACATCATTCCTTAACAGTCATGAAAGCTAAAATTCAAGCACTGTTGCAAAAAATAACCTATTATAATTGCTTACGAACTAATTTTTTTTTTTGCTACAATTATATTAATAACGAGGAGACATTTATTAGCCAATTATTTTAACCTACCTATAGCTTTGGGTATAGCCTAGGTATAGGCTATTATTAGAATTTTAAAAAAAGGCAAAAACATTTCCCAAAGAGGATTTTATAAAAAATGACAGATATAGAAATATCAAGTAATTCATTTACCTGCTTCAGTTTTACATGGGAGCAGAGTGGCTGCGCTTTCTGAGTCAAACCAGAGAAAGTGAGTCCATGGGATTCACCGCCCAGAGCGGCGCTCATCTCCGAAATAACGGCGCAAAATAAACGACCGATCGAGAAAGGTGTCCAGGCCAGCCCTGCTTTTTAAAGATGATGTCGAGACAACATGGAACAACCGGCGCTCTCAGTCTGATCGCCGGGCAGAGAGCTGCGTGTGTGTGTCCCTCCTCTCTCGCTGTGTCTCCGAACCTCTCTGAATATGAGCAAAAACTTCAGTGGCCGTGTGAGAGGCTGCAGCAACAAAGCAACGTAATGGCACGTCAGCCAGCAGCCTGTCTTCCGGGTCCCGGTTAAATGGACAGAAAGTGGCAACAATACCTGTTCCCAAGAGGTGATCAATAACTTGGCCCTTACAGAGGGTCCCAGCAAGGACCTCAGGCCTACATTCAGATGCAAAACCCTTCTGGCAGATTTTTGTTGTTGGTTATCAATTCATGCAGAATCGCGTATAGGCCTGTAGCTAAATGTGGTGACATTAGAACATGATTTGAACGCACCTTTTTCATTCCTCTAGGCAGTAAAATATTAAAGAAACTAAATAATTGCATTTGCGTGAGGACTTCCTGCGGGCTTTCAAGAGCCAGTGGGTGTCCTTGGTCCGCACTTGTCCCAGGTGCAGGACTATACACGCACAATCATTGTGAGCAGTTTGGAAGTAATTTGTAAACGACTAACTTTTGCAGCTTGTGGCCAACAGAAAGCAAGGTGATGCGACATCTGCAGTGATGTCTGTTCAGTCCTTCCTGTGCAGTCAATAAACATCCCAACGCTATACACCTTGTTTATAATATTTGTTACTGTTGTGGTTTGTGTGTGTGTTAGTTTTGTTTTCACTAAAATCTTGTGAAAGACTGACAGCCTCGTTCCTAATTGACTTCCCGAGGGTTTTGCTTCATGACCCTCTGCTCCTCCCCCACCCCCCTGTGTTAAATGTGTTAAAGAAGAAAAATACTGTGCCCTCCCTCCTCCTTTTTGTGTTTTATAATCCACACAGTCACAACAACTTTGTAAAACATGCAAAGCCCCTAAAATCTCCTGCACGCGACCTGGGCTCGTGCGCGGCGCTGGAGCCAGGCAGGTGCAAGGGGCGCGAGGACCTCTGCAACTCGGGGCTCGTGCTCCCCAGAGTACACACGCACACAAAAAGAAGAGAAAGAAAAGAAATGTGAAGTCTGACTGAATTAATAACATTTGTTTCAGTGTTTAAAATCACCAGAGCAAAGATGTGAGGGCTCCAAA
Source organism: Micropterus salmoides (assembly GCF_014851395.1). NCBI lineage: Eukaryota > Metazoa > Chordata > Actinopteri > Centrarchiformes > Centrarchidae > Micropterus > Micropterus salmoides. The sequence continues at coordinate 30,735,533 of NW_024043372.1, forward strand.
TATCGATTAATGGAAGTTCACCGAAATACAACTTAAAAAAAAAAATTCGCAGTATGAATAACGGATAACCTATAAGTGCGTTATGGCTTCTCAAGATAATGTTTACTCATAAAGCCTTCCAGTAGAATTTTTGAGATGGAATACCTCTTTTTAAACTGGATCTGGCTGTATAGTATTTTTGTCTGGACTGTGAAATAAATGTTAAAAATGAGCACTATTAGTTTGACTTTTGATTATTTGGTCTATTTATATAAGGTTAATTTTTTTAGTTACAGTGTTACAAACTAGTCTACACTCAATATTAATATAATTAGGCTGTGCAAACGATACATTTCAGTCAACGTTCATGCCTTTTAAAATGAGTTAACCAATAGTTAACAGTTTTATTTCAGGCATTGTCAGGGAATAATAGCCTACCACTACTTTAATCTATTATTATTATCATTATTATTATTGTTATTATTATTATTATTATTAGTAGTAGTAGTAGTAGTAGTAGTATGTGTTAAAAACCTATCAATAAATCACTACAGTATTAGCTTAGTATTATATTTGTGTGTACTTGCACTTCTTTTGTTCAATTCATTTTCTGCATGTTATGCGGGAGACTCCGTGTGTGTGTGCACGGTTTTCGTCAGGGACGATATTATATGCACACTGCATTAGATGCCAGGGCCCTTCTCCTTCTGATTATTACCAGGGGTAATATTTCATCGGCACCACGCAATCTTTGTTCTCTGTGAAGATAATAAATGGCCTAATCGTTATCAGCAAACTGCTGGGGGTGTTAGCACCGACCGAGGCTGGAAGCGGGGTCCAAAGTACTGCTGAATAAATTGGTGTTCCTTATCTCTCACTCCCAGATTATCGCCGCCTTTTCAAACTTGCACAACAAATACATTCAATGCATCTAATGCATCATTTGTGTGTAGCCTATGTGTGTGTGCCTGTTTGTGTGTGCGCGCGCGTGCGCGCGTGGGGTGAGATCCCGCAGGTTGATAGAGACAGATAGGCTCAGGGAATGAGGAATATTCTCACGTTTTACGCGCTGCAGCCATGCTGCCAATATATTCTTTATTTGGCAGTTGAGAGAGTTTATTGGCCGAACCACTGGTGCACACTTTACATATCAATACAAGCGATATTAAACATACATCACTGTGATATGATGCCTATCTGTCTGATTAGTCCCATTACTGCTAGGATGTATACAGCCTGTTTAAATAACATAATAATATGTTGTATGATATAACTCATTTTGAGTTGTTACAAAATAGGCTACGACAATATTGTCACACATTCAGGCTACATAGTTAGGGAAACAATTCTTACAGTTTATTAAGATAGCTACATTTTTTAAGATATATATATATATATATATATATATATATATTATATATATATGAGATCTCTACAGATAACACTAGATAACAGCATAAAATACAGATAGCTCGATAAACTCAATTTCCAACTTTAATTGCACTTGTGAAAATTATTCCGTGCCAGTAAACACATTGAAACATGATAGCATTATCTTCAGTTTCACAACAGGCTAAACCGCTTAACGTGCCCCTAGTTTTCTCTGATTTCGTTTTGTCTGTTTAGTAGTCCTACTTCTCTCCAGAGCAAACGGGCCTCACATAAGGCCCGTGTTAGGCTACCTTTTAAATAAACTGATGGCATTTAGTGCAGTGTAGGCCTACGTTTGCAACAATTTAGGACACAGAAGTTTTGCTACATTTTTAATTGATGTCCGGCGACTGCTTTTTTTTTCGGGTTAAGGAACAGAGCATGTCCCCCTTCTTCACTTTTCTCATGACTGACCTTTTCCTATGTCTTCAAAATTGTATTTATAATTTTAACATGCTGTAGAAAAAAATATAATAATGATGCGGGCCAAACCTGGCAGGAAAAAATAGTTGTACGCCCACAATGCAGTATTTATGAGTGACGCTTGTGACAAAAAACATTTTCCAATACACACGCACACACAAACCCGCACTCCCCTTTTAATACCGTGACATCTCCACCGGCCCCGGTGCTCTGATGGTCTCCTAGACAACCGAGATAACGGTGCTGCAGTTTTCCATATGGGTCCCGGAGTCTATTATGGCTCGGGATTAGCTCTCTCTGCGAAAAGGTCATACACAAAGTCACCAAACCTGATTTTTTCCCAACCCATATGGCCCCCGCGTGAAGGCATACTTATAAACATGCATGTGCCATTTCATTTAATGCCATTAGACTAATGGCACTGCGCTAAAAAAAAATAGTAATATAAATGAGATACGTCTGAGGAGATAGAAGAGCCCAGTATCACCAGCACTGAGGCTGGAGAGTTTCACACTGCAGGAGGGAAGCAGTCAAGTCACGCAGGAGAAAATGTGCTGTTATGTAGCGACCCCTGGCGAGGAGAGGAGGCTGCAGCACTATCATGGCAGTCCCCTCTCTCTCCCTCTCTCCCTCCCTCTCTCTCTCTCCCTCTCTGTATATGCTACAAATATTTGCATGGATGACTGAGGGATTGAGCAAGTACGAAATTGTAATAAGCAAGCACCCCTGAGAAGGAGGGAGACTATTGCATGGCTGGAATGTTCCAGCTGGGATTCCCAGTGGCTGGACAGGAAGTTAGAGGAGGTCTGACAGGAAGTGTGTTTTCAGGGAGGGCCAGCAGCGGGTGAAGAGAGAGAGGGTGATGTTTCCTGTTGGCCCTCTCCACGTTTAGACGCCTCGCTTATTCTGTTCGTCCCACCCTACCCCCTCTTTTCTCGGTTCCCTTCACACCCAACATGAGAACATACCAGTATGCAAATGCTTTTAGCAGCGTCCGCCTGTGCTCACAGTGTAAAATTATAGGAATGCTATTAGAGGACAGTGGTAAGCCAAGACAGTAGATCATGTATGCAGGGTAGGATTGTGTCACAGGATGCAGATGTCACCACATGAAGTGAAACTTCCTGCCCATCAAAGCAGTCAGTGCCAGTTTAATGGACTCACGTTCAGCAGCCCACAACAGAAAGTGAGTATGGGTTCATGGAAATAAGGCAAGAAAATTCAAGAGGGAGATATGGTAGAAGAGAGAGCAAGCAGGGAGGGTGATTGTAGGTAGAGATGTGATGGTGCGATATGTGGATTGCAGGAGGAAAAATCTCTTTGTCTCTCCTGAGCTCAGTGGACAATCAAAGTTTCCTATCAGCTCTGGAGTAGGGGAAATTGGCTGCCCTGGGAAAGAGAAGGCCACTCTCACAGCCAATGGGAAGTGCCCCTGTCACTCTAATCAGGTCCAATAGACAAAGTAGGAAACGTGTGTGTGTGTGTGTGTGTTTGTGTGTGTGTGTGTCTCTGTGCAAGCACTCAGACAAGAATGCATTTTAACAGAGAGCAGCTTTGTTTTACTCGCCTTCATGTGATCCAAGATGATACAAAGTCTAAAGTAGCGTCAAACCTTCATCTGCCACTTATCCTCTGCACTGAGGGACATATATGAGCCACGCGGGTGTGTTTTTTTGGCAAAACTTGTCCTGAGAGGCATGACCATCAGTGCTTTGATGGAGCGCCATGTGGCAGAGATCAGTGGGTCTTAGTGGGAGCTGTGGACAGTTGCACACAAGGGCGGCAAGGGAAGAGGATTACTGTCTCATCGATACAAATCCATAGAAAGAGGGAGGTTGACATCCATATGCACACAGATGTAGGCAGAGCACAGAAGCTTTGGGCAAAAGTGTGCGCAATGTAAACATCTGCGCGAGAGGAGCACGACCGTGGCCTTTGATGCTCGCCTTTTTTGTGCCATCCATCTTTCCTGCTCTCCCTCTGTCCCCACCTCTTCCATGCCAGACAAGAATGTGTCTCTCCGCACCCGGGGCCCAATCCTCCGTTTGAAGTCCCATCTCCATCTCCCTACGCTGCCCTTCCCTTCCTCCGTCTTTTCCGTCTGTGTTGACTATCTTGTCTGTCAGCCGGGCTCTTGCCCGCCTCCCGCAGCTGCAACGAGGGCCACAGACGCCTTCATTGTCCTCCTCTTCCTCGCCCTCACGCTTCTGCACCCGGCAAGATCACACCTGCCACCTGCACAGGACGCAGGGCCCCGGGACCTTAGCAGCGGGGGCTTTCATCCATCCCTCACCTCGCCCTTCAGAGCCTCTCATCCCCTCATCCCGGCACCCTGTCACTGAGGAATGGCCGGTGCAGAGGGCCAGGGCAGAGCAGGACACAGAGCTGCTGTTGTGAGGATGTGTGTTTTAAGCAGAGCCAGGGGGAATCAACGCAGGTGAGGTGTGTTTGAGGGCTCGAGTTTTGAGTTCAGATTCAAGTCATATGTCTTCTTTTCGATGACAACCTATTATGGCTGGGTAGCAGGATTGACTGCATTGAATGAATGCATGTTGTGAGGAACGTGGATCTGTGTGTGTGTGTGTGTGTGTGTGTGTGTGTGTGTGTGTGTGTGTGTGTGTGTGTGTGTGTGTGTGCATAATAACATACTGACAGTGAGGGTGGTGGCTCTGTCTCTGTGATTTATGAGAGTGTGCTGTGAAGGGTCTCCTGAGCAGGATATTGTTCCCTGACTGGTGACTTCTGCCTCTCTCTTTGTGTGTGTATGTGTGTGTATTTTAGCGCGAGAAAGATTAAGAGGGAGAGTACGGCAGGTGAGCCCTCACTGCAATCAATCACTACCACGTCACCAGACACTGGGCTTGTGGATTACCCCTTCAACTGATACCTACTTTAACTCCACTTTTTTTTTTTGCATATTCATTATTTTTCTGGCAGATAAGGAAAAGAACACATTCTGCATCATTACTATACTTCAGGAAAGGAAGATAATAATCAACTTCATGCCTGAGAGGGGTTGGAGGGCATGACAGCTCAACCACATGGCCCAACCAGTCCAGCACCCTGCACAAACCTCCTCATCCACCTCAAACACACACTCACACACACACGGTTTGCCACATCAGGATACAGTGCTGCACATGAATTCCGGTTTAAACAGTATTCTGCTCGGCTTACACCAACAGATAAACCGCAGTTCTTCTGCGACCAGTAATCACATCCTGGACCAGAGGACCACGCTGGGTCTGAAAAGACTGAAAGGCCAAACACCAATACCACACTTTGCTGTTATATCACTGACATGGCATTGTCTCCCTGTCGATGATATAACAGCCAAATGTGGAAGCAAAACGCATCAACAAACCGATCCATGATGACATGAGCCATAAGGTCCAGCCATATTCAGTGATGCCCCTTCATGAAGCAGGACTACTATCCTTGCCAACAGCATCAGTCACAACATAAAATTCAAAGACTTTTCAACAGCTTCATGACATTGGCTCTTCCAGTGCCTCGCTTCTTCCTCAGTATCTGAGTATCTTCTTCCTCAGTATCTGAGCCCATATTTATCTGACCTTTAAGAATTACACTCATGAATACGCTAAAGAGACAACTAGCCTTCCATTCTGCCCAACAAAGTCAAAACGCAATATCATTGGGTTAAAATTGCGATCTGAATCAGACTTTTTGACTGATCTGTTTTACCAAATAATTTATGAATAACCAGCATCTCCGCAGTCTCAGAATGACTTCATCATTAAGATTCCTTTAAACCACAAATTTATTTCATTAAAGATTATTTATATTAAACTAGCTCATTAGCTCAAACGTACAAGAGAGCTGTAGAAACAAGAACGTATTTTGAGATGTATCTTCCCTGTGTCTTTAAGATTGTCCAAACATACAGTGCAGTATCTAAATGCCGCAAGGACAAAATGTTTATAATTGGACTAAAAAGGCATTAAAATTAAGGTTTTACAAATTATACATCTCCACAGTTTGGCGAAGAACCAACTTCAGTTTCCATCGTTTCTACCATCTGCCTTTGTAAGGCAGCATTGTTTTATTTTAATTTGTGTGATATTGTTGTTTAATATCTCCAGTAGCAACACAAGAATTAAACAATTTAGCTATTGGCGATGTATAAAATATAAATAGGGATTAAATAGGATTATATATATAAATAGGATTAAATAATAGGAAATTGACTGAATGGAAAGGAGGGAGGAACGCTGCTGGTACAGGTGCAAGCCTACATTAGAGAAAATTCCCAGTAAGGGTAATTTAAAACTACAATGACACGTTTAGACCATGAAAATGCATGGAAAGGGATTTCAGACTCAATCAATGCCAGCTTTATTCTGTTCTCCTAACCTTTTCAAGGCCAGTGATTCATTCTAGTGACCTGATGGCGTCACTACTGAGTGGTGAGCAGACATGAGCTCAGTGGTTTGTTCGACACGGTCACTTGTGTCGAGGTAGACGTGTGCGAGCAGCACGTCTGTTTTCTGCTGTGAGAATGAGACACGGCGGCTCTCCGAACTGCTCCAAATCTCCACTCGTGTACAAACACCCAAACAAAAATGCTATTGTGTGGCCTTTCACCAGCACCGAGCATCAGTGCTAACAGACATTGTCTTTGCTTTCCCCCTGCTGTGTATTTTCAGAATGATTATTGTACGGCACATACAATATGTTAACATTATCATTGTGAGGGGAACGGGGACTGTTATTATGGAGCAGGAAATGACCTACCAGGACCCCTGGTGACCTCAGAGGGAAAGCAATGACCTCAGACTGACCCCTTATGTTTGTCCTGGGCTCTGACTGTCCATTGAAGCAGGTTGGCTGCTCTGCTGAGTGGGGAGGAGAGGGCGATAGGTGGGGGTTACTCTGAAATAAGGAATCCAACAATGTGCTGGAAACTCCCTCTGTGGTGCCAGTTTTAAAAAGGGGCACCAGTCAAAGTGCATATGTAGCTGGTTTTTATTTTGAGATGGTAGAATTACATTTTGTGTCAGCAGAGGATTCAACAGAATTGATGGGGTCAAAATGAAGTGCAGTTTTGCTGAAGAGAAAAAAGTGGTGGTTTTCAACACAAGTACGCCCCCTTTTGATTACACATGGATACTGCTTCCCCAACTAATACACCAGCCAAAACCAAATGTAAACAGTCTTCACACACCTACTAAATAATAAACCAATAACCTTGCTCAATGAGTTTCTCAAGACTTTATTTCAAATTTGACAGCTTTCCATATCCTTGCCCATTTCACATCTGTGTCCCATCTCCCATGTCTTTTCCTGCATACTACCTAATTTCATGTATTCACTACTCTCATGGTCAAAAAAACAAAACAAAAAAAACACCACTTGCAAAACAAATCATACAAAACGTAGAAAATATGACTGGTGAACATCAACAACAAGCATTTTGGATGACACAGAATTAGAGCTTCAGATTTGTTCAAATATAAACGTCAGATGGGGGCGAGTAGAAAAAATTTGTAAGTGCAAAAGAGATAACATTGGAAAAGGCTTTCACCTTCATGCTGAAGAAGTAGCCATGATTTAATCTCAGAATACAGTGTATGCGAGAAAAGACATGAGACTGAAAACACTTGGGCCCTTCAGATATTCATAAAAAAAAGCCCCATACCCATACATACTCCATGAAAAAGAAAAATTATACAAAGTCCAGATTTGAACATGAAAATTAAGTGTCATGTCTTTGCAAAGTGTGACACAGTTTAAGTGTGGGTCAACAAACTCAAAAACAAACAAACAAAAAAGCCAAACGTTGTGATGTAGCTGCTGTAGAGCGGAGCACGCAGTGACCTCGAGTTTATCACAAGGCACAATATAAACCACTACTGTAAGATGAGATGTTTACAGTCCATGTCTGGGTTGAAGGATGGTAAAAAAAAAAAATGTTTAAGCATTTGTGTCACATTTAATTTAATTCTCATACATACAAATAGTCGGTTGCATGTTGTAGCAGGGATAGTGTGCCTGTTTATGCGTGCTAGTGTGGCAGGAGTAGTTTAGAGGGCATCCAGCAGACTGTCAATGCGGCTGACAAGCTCCTGTCTCTTGCTGGTCAGAGTCTTCTCACTTTCGATGTAAGCCTCCTTCTTGACCTTACCCGCCACCAGCCGCTCCGCCTCCTGGCAGGATCGGCACACCAGCTCCTTCACCTGGCCGTCCAGCTTCTGCACCTCCCCGACCTGAGAGCACAGGGGGGGGGGGGGGGGGTGAGCCTCCCTGCCACATCCAGGTCACTTCACAACAATTCAAAACACACGCTGCTCACCTTATCCGCCAAGTCGGAGCCCTCAGCTTTGAGGCGGGCCTGCAGTGAGCTGATCTCGTTGGTAAGAGTGCGGTGGTCGGCCTCTAGAGTCTTCCGGCCGCTGTTGAGGGCCCCAGTGTCGCGCGACTGTTTGTAGCGGTTCACCACCTCGTCCATATGTCGGTACAGACCCAAGCGCTTGTTGACCAGGGTCAGCACCTGCTCCGTGATAGAGGCCACCTTCATACGCACCTCAGCAGCGGGGTCCTGAACAAAGCAGGAGGAGGACGTAAAAACATATTTAAAACTGATTCCCAACACATAAGAGTGAAGTGACAAGAACTGATTGAAATGTAGGTGAACATAAGGACAAAGAAACCAGGCTTAACGAAACACATGGCTGTTGTCATACCTTTGTGATGGCAAAGTCCAGGCGGACATAGATGATGACAGTGAAGAAGAGGATGTAGAAGGCTCCTACAACCAAGAGAGGCTCCTGTAGCATCAGGATCTTATTGAAGTTATAATGAACCTGGTAACCACAAGAGGTTTATTAATTCAGATTTGATTTCACAGCTTATATCAACTTCACACAACTGTGAAATAAGTCTGGTGAGGCCGAAGTCTGAAATACCTTTATTAGACTGTTATAGTAGAGAGATGAGAGGAAATGGTCACCACGTGCAACAAAGCCGTACTACAGCCAGTGACTTTGCAGTCAGTGGTCTGTGTCTTAAGCCATTAGCAATGAGTTTCCCTAAACTGAAACATGAACTTGAGGGAGCTAAACCCAATTTCAAGTGCGGAAACAATTATTTGATTCACTAGTTGAATGATAGACAATAATATTAATAAATCTATACTCTGATAATTGATTAAACAAGTAATTTATCAAGTAAAAATATAAAACCTATGCTGGTCAAAGCTTCCCAAATATGAAGTATTGTATGCTTTTCTCTCTAACATTATTGTGAACTGAACACCTTGCGTTGACTGTCCCTGTGAGGACACAGTACTGTGAAGAATGTATTATGAAAGTACAGTATAGCCATACAGACATTCATAACATTAACACTAACACATCCAAATCCTCACAAGCAGCCCCTCAAGACTGACATTCACAGAAACAAACACATGCTGGTAATTTAGCTGTTCATAGAGGCTTTTTTTGAGTCTCGTTTCACAAGTTTACCCATTTATCTAGAGAAGTTTGCTGGGGGGGAAACTCAGAACCTCCTCAAATCTGGAACAATGACTGATGTAAGAAGACCTGGGGATGGGTCTTAGATCAAGTTCATACTACTGTTACACAGCTCATTCTAAGATACATTTTATGCAAAGTTTAAGTTAATAGGATAATTTAATCAGACTGTAAAGGTTTGATTACTGTAGTGTACAATTACTTTAAAACTCATTTTTAAACTTAAAAAACCTGTCTGCAGCTCTGGCAGCTATCTGGCTTCAACATATCTGGACATGTGGTTATTAATAATAAAGTAGAAGCTACATGTTAGGTTATTAAAAGCGATCTTCTGGTAAATAATGCATATCTATGTATTTTATAAAGCATGCCACAATTCCCGTACTTTTCTAGCATTCGTCTTACCACAACATCCTGAATGTGATGCTCCACCAGGTTGTTCTTAGTGGCGACCAGCACTGGTCGGCCAAAGGTATCCAGATATGTATAGTGCAGCTGGTTTGGCATGCGGTCAATTTTGTAAGGTGTTTCCATGTGGATGTTTCTGATAGGACAAGACAGGGAAAAACATGAGAAATCAGCAGAGTACTTTCAAAAATCTCCACTCAACCCAACACACTGAACATCTGCTGGCAAACACTTACCTGGCCCCCTCTGGCAGGATGATTTTCACAGTGAGGAAGTCAATAACCTGGTCATCATACACATGGTCAACCAGTCTCATCTTCAGTGCATATTGGTCACCTAGATGATAAACATGTGACACATTAGCAGCACATTGTCGGTGATTAGGAAGGATGTGTCTAAAATAGGAAGCCTGGGTACCACTCATGGTGAACACAAGCGTCTGTCCTGTCTCAATTATCCACCTGTACCCTTCCTCTCAGTCTGGAGTGGTCCTTCAGAAAATGGGTATGAAGTTTTCTCCTGTGTTTGGGCTGAACTCACCCAGGGTGTAGAGGTACTCGTAGCTGGGCAGATTGTAGCCAATGATGTAGTGGGTCTTCCAGCCTCCGAACAACGGGAAGCGAGGTCTGACCTCCACCTCCACAGAGTCATCCAGAACCTGCAGATGGGAGGTGGAGATGTTTCCAATCTCATCTCTGTAGTAGACGTCCTGGGCCGAGGCAGGAAGGATTGTCTGTTGAGGAGAAGGCATATATAGTCATCATCCACATCACCTCAACAGTAACAAGAAGTCAAGACGCCGGTGGTTTGAGTTTAATACAGCACCTTGAAGGATTTGACAGATGAGATACCACTGTCTGACTGACGCTGATAATCGTAACGTGAAAAAGGCCCCTTCAGGATGGCTCCCGTGTGTCTTAAGTCGATGGTCTCTTCCACAGCAATGTTACCCCAGTGAGAGACCTCAATGGTCCGAGTTATGCTGCTGATGGTGAGGAAGGGGGAGTTGTTTTCATAGTGGATCTTCATCGCATCCTGGACAGAACAGAACACAAACAACACATAAGGTTTTAGAAACTCTCTTGCAGCTTCAATTGAAGCTCATCAAACCTGGTTTAGAGCTGTACCTCGCTGAATGGAGCTACGTCCCGGAAGGGTCCATACTCGATGATCTCATCATTCTTGCTGGGGTTACCCAGCTTCGTGTAGCTCTCCACAGTCTTAGAGGCCAGTCGGACACGCGTGGTCTGGCTGCGAGTAGGGTACGGGGAATACAGGTAGTGGTTCCCCTGAAAGACCACCAGCTGGCGCTCTGCTTGGGTGACGTGTGTGGGGAAGGGCTTCAGGACATGGCTAAATGTCATCTCTACCTTTGCTTTCAGCTGAGCGCCTGCTGCCAGACTGGAGGGCAGCTGCACTTTGTAAAACTGCCCGCTGTACAGGAACAGATGAGACATGACAGAGAGGAGCATGGGGAAGATTAATTGCATAACTGCTGAACTACAAAATGTAATCTTGCTTTCAACATTTCATTGTTGGGGATGTGGTTTTACTACCTTATATTGTAAATGGAAAATGCTGATAAAATGACCCAAATATTTATCAATAAGTAATTTGTCATCTAACAAGTTGCCAAGTATTGTTTTATGAATCAAACCCATTTATTTTCATATTAAAAGTCACTGCACTGACAGAAATCGACAGATGACTATGTAACGGAGTCTAATATCTTACCTTCGGCCCTGAATTGTTGTCTGTTGGAGTTCAAGTGTGCCATCCTCCTCGTCATCACCCTTCACCTGTGAAAACATGGTGGTTTGAGCATACACTGTTTGAAATGAAAACACTTACCAGCGAAATACGGGACAAGTGAAAGGTTCATAATGCAGCGGGTAACAGTTGAAGCCTTGAAGGAACCTCGTGTAGCGTTTTATTCTGTCTAAAAACAGAGCATTGCTACAGTTTCATTCATAGTGGAAGGGGCAGGCCTGCGCAGTCACACACGGAAGTGAGCTGCCCAGCGCATACGTGTCATTCAGTCAGAGCGTGCAGCGCTGCGGAAGTTAACTTGTTACACATCCTCAGCGATTCAAAATTAATTTATCTGATTTAGGTCGAGCTGTTTAGTACATTCCTGCTCAATGCAAATGAGCTAATGCCAATACATTGCAATAAGCAATACACACAATAGTAACTTAGCAAACTGTGGCTGTTTTTGAGCTCACTGCAGGACCACACACTGAATCACATCATCCTTGCTAACTTATGAGCTGTGATTTCATGCATTCAATGAACACACTGTAACATCACATGGTAGCACCAACCTGTGCACTAACGTTACTGCTGTCAATTTAACACAGAAAAAAAGCTACATTTAAGAGCAGCGGGGTGTTGCATAGCCAGGATACGTGTAGCATGCCATGAAGGGGCTAACAGGCTAAAGCTAGCGAGTCATTTCTCAGCAGAGGGGCTGGCGGCGTTTCAGTCACTGATGTTGGGCTCACCGAAGCTCCGATGTATGCCAGGTGTGCGGACAGGTCATCCTCGACCGCTAATATGAAGCTCTGGACGGCAGAGTGTCCCTGGTTGGACAGCACGATCTCCGCGGTGATCTTGGCCAGATGAGTGCTCAAGTCCACGGTCCTCTTCACCTCCTCGTTCACCAAACCGTCCGCTGAAACCTCCGAGCTCCGAGCAGCCAGCAGCAGCAGCAGGCACGCGGCGAGAAGCGGCGACTTTCGAGTCATGGTTAAAGACATTACGATGTGAAATACCGGGACAAGAGCGGAAAGATTGAGGGAAATGTAGAGCAGCAAAGAAAGGCCGCCGTGCCGCTCTACATCAGAAAGGATGACGCTTCATTCAGTCCAACGTGATGACGTCACTGCGCGCTCTAAAACCGACCTACAGCGCGCCGTGCGTCGGAAGCGATTGTGAAATCTTACATAAAGATAGTTATTTAAGATTAAAACATAACACGATTTCAATATGACCTTTTTTCAAGAATGTTGGTCCTTGGAATGTCTGCGGTAGTGAGCTCTCCTCCTGCTGAAGGCACCTGTGTCAGTCATTCCAGCCTACACTATTGAACATATGCATTGAACAGACTTCTGATGCTGTCAGTATGTGAATGTGGCATATTGTGAGTTGCAACGGGCCGAAATAGCTCAGTTGGGAGAGCGTTAGACTGAAGATCTAAAGGTCCCTGGTTCGATCCCGGGTTTCGGCAGAGCATGGGGAAGTTTTGAAGGCTCGGGCAGTTTATGGTATGACCAGGGAGCACTGTGACTAGAAAGAGTTGACGATCTGTTGAGCCGGTCATTATGCACAAACAAAGCGAGTAGCTATGTTAAGGAATAACACACACTCTTACCAATATGCTTCATGGTATTGAAACATTTGCAGTATCAAATAACTCAGATGCAGGTAAATTAACCACATAACCTGTAGGCTACAGAAAATTTGTCAATTAACTCCACAGCCTATAGCATGTTTGACACTGTAGAGAAAATATGCTATTGTATATTTTTTGTGAATGTAGCCTGAATGATTTGCAGCATTCATTCATGTGTTTAGGATTGTAAGGACGTGAAACATAAATTAAATTAGACATTAGGCCTGTGTTAAAAAGGCTACTGATTTATTAGTTGTTGTTTTAGAGGATTCAATGTTTTTGCGTATGTGCCGAAATAGCTCAGTTGGGAGAGCGTTAGACTGAAGATCTAAAGGTCCCTGGTTCGATCCCGGGTTTCGGCAGTGTGCAAGGCTTTTAAACTTTGTGTAGGTATCTTTGCATCGGGATCCTGTTGTAAAAGAGTAGGTTTTATAATCAGCTGTTAAATCGCCAAAAATTTGTTTGCCTAACACGATTTTGCTACATATAATGTTTCATAACCAAAAACTCACAATCATTAAGGGTGGCCATGGCCATTTTTCATACCTTCAGTCAGAATCAGATGTCATGAAGGTTTTCACATACAATGAATTTACCTTGGTATTTTGGTGCATAACAATAATTATAGTAAGATAAAAGAAAAAAAGAAAAACAAGTAGCCTGCTACAAAAGTCAAAAATCATAAAAAATTATGATAATAATAAAAAAGAAATACGTAATTTAAACAATATAAAATATATATGTTTCACATGAATCAACTATGCTGCACATTGACTGCTGATGATGGCATCACCATTAAAACTGTGACTTGGGAGGTGTTTTTTTAGGTGGTGGATTTGCATTTTTTTCACAGCAAAATATAAATCTGAGATGTAGCTGACTTGTGTCAATTAAATGTGTGTGTTTTTTATATATTAGAATACAATGTAGATACAGGTTGTGTAAATGGAATTTAGAACGTAATTGAATAGATAATGTAATTATAGAAAAAGTCTGCCAAACGCTTTAGATGTAACAGGAGATTCACTTCCATAGACATTATAATGAGGAGGCATGAAAGACAGGGTTATTGTTGCAAAGCATAATATTACCTACACAAATACATAGATCTATTGTCAGTTAAATGGAAAAATCAAAATCAATGACATCATTACATATGCCATAAATACCCAGATTGTATAGTAAGCTGGCCAAGAGGGGACATGGAAGCTGCTGATCGAGCTCCAGGCGACCTAGAAACTCCTCAAAATCATGTGGGACTTAGTGACTGTCAAGGCCACTGTCTTTAAGGAAAAAAGAAACATCTCTGGATATGTCAGTAAACTCGCTCCCAAAGATCAGCTGCTATAGGAGAATGCCACAGATTCAGAAACGGGGCATGAATTAAGAGCTAGCAAAAGAGCCATGGCAAACCAAGACCCTCCATGGCTGGCTCCACTGGCAGACAGCAAAGATGGCTGACATCAGGATGTTCTATGGCAGTAAAAGTCTGGTGTGAAGGACAGCAATGAGTAACTTTTACATTTTTGCCCCAGGCTCCCTTGAAGGTTATTCTGGGCCAACCATACATACATGCTAAAAGAAAAGTCACATGGCAAACAAGATTCTTGATGGGAGTATCTCTAGGCCACATTCTGTTGGTCTGTAGGTTATTGTCATTAATAGTCACAATTGTTATAGCATAATTAATGGGAGGCATGTAGTTTAATGTTCAGCTAGTTTCAAATGTGTTTTTCATTGGCTTTTCTGTTCCTCTTTACAAAATAAGGACATATTTGTTTAATCTGTCAGTCTGTACCTCGTTAGATACAATATGCTCATCAAATGTATAGTTTATTTCTAAATTGTAGCAGTGTTATTGTTAATTGACCCCATGTCAGTGGAGCAGTCATTCACCCATACTAAGATACTGACATTGTGAGCAGTACGGACTAGTATGTACTGAATGCGGTATGACCATGCGTATTCCTGCTGGATCTGTGACATTTATGTTGTTGTGACTTCTCATGTCCCGTGGAACAAGGCGTGTCCGGCGCGTGACGTCGGCCCTCACCGACAGTGCTTGTTTTGGAGGAAGTGAACGCGGCTCGGCTAGCGGCTAGCACGTTAGCTCGACAGGAAAAGCAAGCGTCAACGGGGACAGAGCGAGACAGACGTTATACCAAATCACTTCTGTAACACGAAGGGAGATATACGTCGGCACTGACAGTGCTGCCTTTGATAAGTAGAGTTAGCTCCGAGGCAAGCTATTAGGGATCATTTAACTGTCGAGCCTCTAAGTTAAACGGGTTGTTTTCTTACGGCAGACATTTACTTGAGCTGGTAGCCTGTTAGCTAGCCTGCGCGTTAGCTAACGCTTCAGACCGAGGCAGAGGAAAAGTCCACTTTTGATATTTTTCACCGCAGGATCATCGCCCAGGTTGGTTTGTGGTGACTTAAGTTATTTGTCTTACTAACGATATATGCCAACGATAAAGCTGCCGTTATTTAACGTTACATTTGACTTTTAGTAATAAACCTTGCTTAACGCTAGCTAACTAACGTTAAATGTTAGCTTACATTAAGAAGTGTCACTGATATGGTTACGGTAATTGTTAGTGGGAACGGTATCTGAAACGGCTGGCTGCTGTTTTGAAAACATTGTCTGTTTAATGATGATACCCTTCCCAAACCTATGTTCAATCGGTTCTCTGGATTTGCCTACATAGCTTTCTATTATTTGATCTCCAGATGTTTATTCTACCTTGCTAACTCAAATGTCTGGGATGTCTTTATGGTAAAATGCTGAGACAAGACTGCTACAGTTTATAAAGTAGAAATATTAACTAACGTTACCAGGTTAGTCCACAGGTTGATCATAACTATGGATTACACCGATATGTGTATTGAATCCAACTACAGCCTTTGCTGTGCTAATCATGCTTGCCAAGTCATGGTTCCGTTAGTCCTGTGTTTAAACCATGTGATCAGTCCCTGACACAGTGTCATGGGTTGCAGATTATGAGAGCCGCACCGATAGCTCTTTGCTAGGTTTGCGTCTTAATAGCACCTATATGGCTTTTCATTCACATAAGTAGCTGTAAACATTCAGTGATGTGTGGATAAAACCTACTGTGTACTGATGTGTTTTCTCCATGGTCAAACCTGAATGGAATGATGATTTAAAGCCTCCTCGCTAATAGTTTGGACTTTGGTCATTACAGCTGTATGAGGTGGTTTATTATTACAAGGCGCACTCAGTTGTCTTGAGCAAGCGCTAAGATGAGCATGTTTGATTAGCCGTGATAAAAAAACAAAATCGTACTTCTGATAATCCCGATCAGCAATTAATTTCAGAGGTGAATTGATTGGGATGAATAAGATACATTTCTGCTTTATGTGGAAACATAATGGAACAGTGCAGAGGAAGATAGAGATTAGGTGTCTTGTATTACGGAAATAAAGATAAGTTAGTGGAGGTATGAGGAGTTGAAGTGGAAGAGTTGAGGATAGTTGAGGCCTACACCTATTTTTCCTATTAGTTTTAGCGCTGTTTATTTGTAGTTTTACTAAAATCTGTTAAGTCTGTGTGTCGATAAGGATGAAAGTGCAAATCCTGCCTGTTTGGTAGGAGAAATACAGATCTGAGTTGGGAAGTCATCATGATGCAGACTGCAGTATAAACACGTAAAGACTAAAACAATGCATATTTCCACTTTTGTTTTCAGCTGATTGTAATGTTGGGAATGAAACAATGTGCGCTATTACATTATTTAATTTGTCAGCAGCATAAATATCACAAAATCAGAGCTTAACAGTATAACAAAAACAACCAGCTACTAAAAATAGTAGCCGTCATCTCACCTCAACAATCCCGGCACTGCATTGTTCAACGTGGGGGGGGGGGGCATAGTGAATAGTTTGTTTCATGAATTGTATTTAGACCCTCATAGTACAATGCGGTACAGCATATTGTTTTACCATAATAGTATTGGTGAGATTGCACTTGGTTTCATTCCTAGAACCGGTCCATTTCTTTGGAATGTATTTCAACACGCACACAGACCTGATCATCTTTCAGTGAAACCTGTTGGGCAATATCAAAAAGAGTCATCACCAGGGAATATCTGATCCATCTTGTTTGAGCAATTCCAGCCTTGGTCTGCTTCTGTTAGGAGTTTTCTTGTCCCCTTTAATCTATTTTTTTGTCTTTACAGCTGTGGCATAATGACATCAAGGAAGAAAGTACTACTCAAAGTCATCATCCTCGGAGACTCCGGGTGAGTGATGTTGAGCCATAGCCTAAAAGCTAAAGGTGGTGGGACAACAATAAGGAGCGAGGCCTGATGGTTTATTGTGAAGAAAACACTTAATTACAGTATTTATCTAGTCTGATGATAATATGCTCACAGCAGTCAGTTAATCACAATGTCTTTTCCTGTTTTACTTGCTTCTGCCCATCATATGCTCTGATTTTGTTTTTCTAGAGTTGGGAAGACCTCTTTGATGAACCAGTATGTCAATAAGAAGTTCAGTAACCAGTACAAAGCCACAATAGGTGCTGATTTCCTGACGAAAGAAGTCATGGTGGATGACAGACTTGTCACAATGCAGGTACTGAGACAATAACACTCACAAGAATGCTGCACCGACTAATCACTCATTGAAACACAATTATTTCTTTTCTATAAAAGCACTTTATTCAAACATTTTTATCAAGTTTACTGGACATTACCAATGTCATTGTCCCAAAATTGTATATATTAAAACGATAGATGTGTATTTGAATTAACCACAGTCATTTTTTAACAGTCGTATTAATTCAACCCCCGAATAATTCACTTTATAGATCAATAATGTACATTTGTATTTTTAGTGATTTTGCAGACTCATGCAAACTATGGAGGATGGAGAGTCTGTCAATGCATTTAGCATTCACAATAATAACTTGAGTTGAGTTTAGGTTAAAAACAAAGAAAATTAAATTGAAGTTAATTACCAGAGCTGGATAACTGATTGATTTGGCTTCTTTTTTTGTATTTTTATTCTACACATGCACCACGGATAGACATAATGAACTGGCTACAAAATTATTATGGCTAGTGATGCTGGAGTAAAAAATAATTTTAAAAAGGCAAGCAACAAGCTCTGTCAATTAGGGTTGGGCATCGTACTAACCAAAATATGCAAAAGGTTATGAACCAACAAGCAGAATCGAAATGCACATCTTAACAAGTCCACAGTTCTTGGAAATTTGGTATCTCTTCCAAATTGGAACTAGTGCTGTGCGATATGACGATATCTATGGTTTGACGATAGAAAAACGTCTATTGTTGACAATTATGCTCTATCGTTTATTATGTTGTGTTGCAAATTCCACACTTTACCGTAATATTTTGGTTAGGAAATGTCGCTTTGCACCGCGGTGAAGTTAGTTTTACTTCACCATGGTCCGTTCTTCCACGCGTGCCGGTGTTGCAGAGAAGAAATTGAATTAAATATAATGGACGAGCCACACAATACTATCCAGCAGTGATGTGTGTACTCAGTCAGGTAACGTTAAATGACTTGCACAGACAAACAGCTTACTTTATAGTTCGTCAGATGCTGTTGTTGTAATATTAGCTATAGTAGCAGGAGAATTGTGTCGCTGTCTGGAGCTGCTGTGCTGCTCTGGGACCGTCTCATCCTCTCATATTAGCTTTGCAGCAGCAAGTAGCGTCAGTTTGCTAATCCACAACCTAGCTAACATTAGTTACATTACTTGCTGTGTTGTTGTTCACCCTATCATGGTATTTGTCATGGTGTTGGATTTCTTCAGAATCGCATACCCCACCTTTATAATGTAGAGAAATATCCAAAGTTACAGTTGGAAATGCCATATTTAATTGAATTTTCAAAAAATGTTCTATATCGGGATATATATTGTTATCGGGATATATATGGTTATCAGGATATGCATTTTTTACGATAACACACAGCCCTACTTGGAACTGGTTCCTGATACCCATCCTTAGTGTAAACACAGGCAGTTCAGAAGATCTGGTTAACGTGAACCATGCGAACACTACAGTATCAAGTAGAGAGTATTACCTTAATCTCTTTGTTTACAGTAATCATATTTGTGCACGTAAACACTGCGTGTCGTCTTTGATGCCTAATCCCTCTCTGTTGTATCTGTATCTCAGATTTGGGACACAGCAGGTCAGGAGAGGTTCCAGTCCTTAGGTGTGGCTTTCTACCGCGGAGCAGACTGCTGTGTCCTGGTGTTTGACGTGACAGCACCGAACACCTTCAAGACTCTAGACAGCTGGAGGGACGAGTTCTTGATCCAGGCCAGCCCCCGAGACCCGGAGAATTTCCCCTTTGTGGTGCTGGGTAACAAGATTGACTTGGAGAACAGACAGGTGGGGGCACGATGATTACATTTGTGTTTGTCAGGGGTGCTGTTATGTTTTTTCAAGAAAATGTATTGTTGTAGGTAGTACATTTTTTAAGCCTTACCATTTTGTTTATACTTTTTATAAAAATTATGTACACTTTTGCTGAGGTGGAGGGGGGCATGAACTTTTTCTGTCAGAAGAATCAGAATCAGAAGGAGCTTTATTGTCAAGTAGTGTTTTACACATACGAGGAATTTGCTGTGGTGATAAGGTGCTACATGTAGACAAACATACAGTCAACATAAATAAATGTGGAAATATATAAATATGGAATTGAATAACAACGTTGCAGATATATACATGTGCATTTTTCTGGGTCTGTGCCATGCAGAAGTAACGTAACGGAAGAGAAGATTGTGTACATATAAATATATAAACTGACAACATAAAAATACAAACAAATATGCGCGACGTGCCAGGTCTGAGCCTGACAAGAGATGAAACGGTATTTACATGTGCAGAGACATTTGTATCGTTTGCAAGGGGGGAGTGTCAGTGGGGGACCCGGGTCTTGTTAATGAGGCTTGTAGCAGACGGGAAGAAACTGTCCTTTGTGGCGAGAGATTTTGGTCCTGATGGACCGCAGCCTCCTGCCAGAGGGGAGAGTCTGAAACAGTTTGTGTCCGGGGTGGGGAGGAGTCAGCTGCAATCTTTCCTGCTCGACTCTGTTCCGAAGAGAAGGAAGATTGCAGCCAATCACCTTCTCTGCAGAGTGAATGATGCCCTTGTCCCTGGCAGTGGCAGCAGCGTACCAGATGGTGATGGAGGAGGTGAGGATGGACTGAATGATGGCGGTGTAGAAGTGCACCATCATTGTCTTTGGCAGGCTGAACTTCTTCAGCTGCCGCAGGAAGTACATCCTCTGCTGGGCCTCCCTTGGTGAGGGAGGTGATGTTCAGCTCCCACTTGAGGTCCTGGGAGATGATGGTTCCCAGGAAGCGGAAGGAGTCCACAGTGGTGACCGAGGAGTCACACAGGATGATAGGGGAGGGTGGGGCTGTGCTCTTTCTGAAGTCCACGACCATCTCCACGGTCTTCTGAGCGTTGAGCTCCACACTGTTCTGGCTGCACCAGGTCACCAGATGGTCGATCTCCCACCTGTAGGTGGACTCATCCTCACCAGAGATGAGCCCAATGAGCGTGGTGTAGTCTGCAAACTTCAGGAGCTTGACAGACTGGTGACTGGAGTTGCAGTTGTTGGTGTACAGGGAGAAGAGCAGAGGGTGAGGAACATAGCCCTGAGGGGAACCGGTGCTGATGGCCCTGGAGTCAGAGACATGTTTTCCCTGCTTCACGTGCTGCTTCCTGTCCATCAGGAAGTCTGTGATCCACCTGCAGGTGGAGTCAGGCACGCTCAGCTGGGAGAGCTTGTCCTGCAGCAGGGCTGGGATGATGGTGTTAAAAGCAGAGGTGAAATCCACAAACAGGATCCTGGCATAGGTTCCTGGGGAGTCCAGGTGCTGGAGGATGTAGTGAAGGGCCATGTTTACTGCATCATCTACAGACATGTTGTCTCTGTAGGCGAACTGCAGGGGGTCCAGGAGTGGGTCTGTGATGGATTTTAGGTGGGACAACACAAGGCATTCAAAGGACTTCATAACCACAGAGCTGGCCAGCTCTGAGGGCCCCACCTTCAGAAACCAAAAAAAGTTCCCCTCCACCTACAATTTTTAGCAATCATTAATAGAGGTGTGACTAGACACTTTGGTCACAAGACGAGACAAGACACGAGATTCGGTTCACGAGATCGAGACGAGACTTTTAACACTATTTTTAAGAAATCTTCTATTCATTAAACACTAATTTCCTTCATTCTATGTGAATTTGTCTGCACCAATTTATGTTTTAAATATTATCATTTATGTAAATTCAGGTGGACGGTGACAATTCAAACTCTAACAGAATATAATGCAGTGGAGCTCTCAGGCATTCTTTGTTGCTTTCAGATATGTTTCTCCTGTAGATCAACTTTTCTCATGTAAGAATATCCCTGCTGAGTCAGCACACTGCAGATCTGATTCCCTCCTCTTTTGTGACTTTTGTTTGGGGAAGTAACCTCTTTAAATGTGTATGTGGGACCTTTTCACCTCAATGATAAATACATTAATTTTACTTCTGTTATAAAGTCCTGGACTTTAATAGCTCCTGTGTTTCAGCAGGTTTTCTGCTCATGTTCCAAACTTTCTGCACATTCGGAATCTCTCCCACATAGTAAAATTGTAATATTACATCATCATTTGATAATTCATATTTTTAAAGTCTACATGCCCTTTTTCTGCTGTGCATTATGTTATTGCTCCACTGGTATTTTCCCCTTCAGACTGTCTGACAGACACAGTTTGGGAATGCACGTAGCATGTGAAATGGAAAGGAACCCGAAAACACTTGTGATCAGGCAGAAATCTCACCACAAATCCAAAGAAGGTTAAAGTCAAGGGCAACTGGACTTGGCTGAAGATATTAGAAGACGTTTCGTCCCTCATCCAAAGGACTTCTTCAGTTCTGACTGACTGGCAGGGAAACTAAGCTATTTAACCTCAGTGGGGTTGTTTGCCAGGATCTTAGATACCGCTGGGTCGTTAGTGTTCCTGGCTGTTGTAACGACAGTCGTTACGGTTGTTAGGACTACCTGAGGCCAAGACTGAACGACCATCGGTGGCATCTTCACCTGAGGTTACGTTTGTTGAGTTTTCTGGGAAGTGATGAAAGGACAGCATTGTAAGTGGGGGATAAGTGGTGGCGTAGACCCCCTCCTTTGTTCAACGACGGCTTCTCAACCCTGGTGTAGATGGCTTCCTTGACACCTCTTTCAAACCATCCATCTTCTCTGTCTAAAATGTGCACCTGGTGGTCCTCAAATGAGTGTCCTCTGTATGGATGGGGATCGCGACCCGTTTCCAAAAGAACCCGGTTCCAAAATGTCTCAAAACCCGAAAATCAGTAAGGGTCGAGCTTATCGAATCTGCTATCGAGACGGGCTATGAAGTAACGTTATGTCTCGAGCGTCAAATGTGATTTAATTTGAAACGCAATGGATAAGAAAATCATCAGGCTGCAGTCTCTGCCTGCTCTCTGTCCACAATCACACACACACAGTCAGGCGCACACACACACGCACACAAACACGCACACAAACACACACACAGACACACACACGGCAGCACAGCGAGAGGCTGCGCCGTCACGGTGGAATACGGTGAGGATTAAGTTAGCTCCAAACTACTGTAACGTTAGTTGATGACAGCTACGCTCGTTACTGTAAGTACATGCAATAAAACCTTTGCAAGTAAAAAGACAATACTTTATCACGTTAAACAGGTAGAAATGGTTAATTTAATCATCTCTGTCCTCAGTATCTCATCCTGTATGTTTTATACAAGCACAGCTAACACTAGCTTGGCATTAGCCAAATGTTAAGAACAAGCTAGATAGAAAGCTGTCTGTCTGGAGCACAGACTGGTCTGTAGTCTTAAAAACTCAGCTGCTGGCTGAGACAAACCAGCCGCTCCTCCTTCTACCTGGTAAAGTTACCTGCAGCCAGCGAGAGAGGAGGAGGGACTGATACAGGCTGATGTTGTTCTTTCTAAACGTCACTCACTACTTGTGATGTCAAATAAAGTTATTGAGTTACTTTGCTGTTGTCTAGAAACAACATTTAGCTGTATTTAAAATATTAAATTAAAAACAAACAGGCAGTTAATATGTACACTTCAATATGTTTATTTATCACAAGTGTCATCCCAATATGTAACATACAATATGCACATTGAATATTTTCCTCACACCGTACAGTCCTACCTCATGCCTGTTGGGTCTGGTCTTACCAAATAACCATCACTAAATAATAGTAAAGTATCGATAAAGAATCGGATCGTTAAGCAGTCTCAATAAGGGTATCAATATCAATAAAAATTAACGATCCCCATCCCTAGTCCTCTGTCTGTCCTTCTGTCCTACTGTTTCATCTCGTGTCGGGCACAGATCTGGCACATATTTGTTGTTGATTGTTGATCTTTTTGTTGTTGTATATTTTTATGTTGTCAGTTTATATATTTATATGTACACAGTATTCTCTTCCGTTGCGTTACCCAGAATAATGCACATGTATATATCTGCAACGTTGTTCTCCCATTCCATATTTATATATTTCTACATTTATTGATGTTGACTGTATGTTTGTCTACGTGTAGCACCTTATCACCACAGCAAATTCCTCGTATGTGTAAAACACTACTTGGCCATAAAGCTCCTTCTGATTCTGATTCAGATGTAGGTAAAATGCAGTCTTGACCTGAGGAGTTGGCCCTTCCGTGTTGAGCCATGCGTTTGTGTAGTGGTTGTTTAGTCTACCCAATATAGAGGTCTGTGCATTCCTCACTGCATTGGACCGCATACACTAGATTGCTTTTCTTGTGCGTGGGGGTGCGGTCTTTGGGGTGTACCAGCATCTGTCTTAGCGTGTTCTTGGGTTTAAAAAACACAGGGAAGTTGTGTTTGTTTCTCTGATACTCCGGACATGTATGGAATCACAATGTTGTTGCGTTTGACCTTCTTTTCCTCCTCCCCTGTAGTTTTGTTCTTCCTGGATCTTGTGGCTGTTTTCACAAAGGTCCATTTAGGGTATCCACAGGCTGTAAGTGCCCCCTTTAGGTGTTTCTGTTCCTTCTCTCTCTGGCTTGGGCGCTTTCCGCTCTGTGGTGCAGTGTTCTCATGACCCCTAGCTTCTGCTCCAGTTGGTGGTGGGAATCGAAGAGTAGGTATTGGTCTGTGTGTGGGGGTTTTCTGTAAACACCAATTTGCAGGCTCCTGTCCTCTTCAATGTGTACAGCGCAGTCCAGGAAGGCCAAACTGTTGTTTTGGACAGGTCATAGTTATCCAAAGAAGGTTAAAGTCAAAGTCAAGGGCAACTGGACTTGGTTGAAGATACCAGGTCACTGAATGCGACTCACAGCATGAGAGGCTGACTCGATTACTATCACAGCGCATGCCGGTGTCACATCAGCTGGGCGGAGTTGATTTGCTCAGCGAGTCAGTTATTACTAATAGATTTGTTTTTTTACTGTGTGACAAAATTGATGTAAGGCGTGACAGCATGTGGATGGAAATGTTAATTGCGGGAGTCTCGCGAGACAGCTTTTAACCTATCGAGGTTCTCATGACATGAGATCTCATTACACACCTAATCATTAACAATACAGGCGATTGAAATAAACAAGATTCGGGTTAGCAAAATAGCCTTGCTAGCATCAAAACACTATGTCACTACATGAATCCTATTCATGCCACTTTAGGTCTGCTCAACATCCACGACCCCCCTGAAGTGGCTCTACGACCCCATAGTTTGAGAACTGCTTGATTTAATTTAAACAGCAATTATATTGTGTCTGATGTTTCTAAGCCATCAGCTCCTTTGTGTTTCAGGTAACAACCAAACGAGCACAGGCTTGGTGTCAGAGCAAGAACAACATCCCATATTTCGAAACCAGCGCCAAGGAGGCGATCAATGTGGAGCAAGCGTTCCAGACTATTGCACGCAACGCTCTTAAACAGGTAACCCCGGCCAGTGAGAAATCCTAGCCAACAATTTGACCTAGTCTCTTCCACATTGAGAAAGCTCTGTTTGCCGTGGAACCTGGGAGATGCAGAGCTAGGATCTCACTCTATTGTCTGATTTCAGGAGACTGAAGTGGAGTTGTACAACGAGTTCCCTGAGCCGATAAAGCTGGACAGGAGCGAGCGAGCCAAGCCGTCAGCAGAGACCTGCAGCTGCTGAGGACTCTGAAGCTCTTCGAGGGGGCGGGGGGGTTGTCACTACCCTCACTACCCTGTCTTGCCTTGTCTATATATCCCCTTTCCCATGGCCCACTGTGTTAATCCCTGATGTCCAACATACAAGCAGCATCCCACTCATAGAATATACTACTACACACACAAACATGCCGCACTCACCTCCTTATGTATACAAAACATTTTCTATAAAATATGAGTCTCCTAGCCCAAAGAACACCGTAAGGAAACATTATGGAATTTACTTGTATGATGCTCATTACTTCCCAGTGTTTCCCTACACTTTTTCATGACTGTGGTGGCTTGGGCTAATCTCATTTTCGGTTTCATGTATATCACTGCTTTCACATCCAGTTTTGGTTCTAACGGCTTTTATTTGGATACTTAAAGTGGTAAATCCAAGCATTATCTCTATACATGTTTGTGTCAATGAGTAAAGTTAGAAAACTAATGTTATTTGTTGTTTGTTTTTTTAAAAATCAAAGTTTCTTTGGCTGTGGTGGTTTTTACTTTCATGGCCCACCACTGCTGCTTGAAAAGAGGAAACACTGCTCCCCCATTTTAGTTATTTGTGTTGTGGCTTAATTTAAATTTTACTCCCAAAAACACTTGGTTTCACTTTACCTCATGCAATCTTAAAAAAGCTCTGATATATAACGGAGTCAGAACTGAAATAGTGAGTCAGTGTGTAAAGGTGCATGTGTGGATCACATTGCCTCTTGATTCTCATTAATTAGTACAGTGTTGAAAATCAGAAGTATGTACAGATTTCTTTTTTCTTTTGCACTTGCGGTCATCCACAATAACTGAAGACTTGTTCAGACATCACATTTTGGAGCCACAATAAATGCAATTGTAGCTCAGGTTGAGGACATCTTGTGAATCCAGACTCAGCTTCTTGATCTAAGTGCTGTCCCTAACACACTATTTGCTGTTCCTGGACTAAGGAAGTGAAGTTTCGTCTTGTAATCAGTTATTCTTGGTGCAACATTTGACATGGGAATGAACCAAATCAAGAAAGCATGTCATTCTACCTACAGGAGAGATTTTTCTCAAGTCTAAATATCATTCATAACCGAGTACTATTGGCTAGTACGTTTCTTTTTACTGTCATCTATTGCAAGACTTTGTATATTTGCAAACCTCTCAATCATTGTGTGGGGAAGGCATAAGGTTGTGTTGTAAATCTCCATATCTGACTCTGCCAGTCGCTCGTGTTGGCAAACAGTTTAAGTGCTTGACATTTCTTTTAACCGATCAGATCTTTAACTGTTCGTATTATGTTAAAACTTTGAAATGCATTATAGATTACAAGATAGCATACTGTAACTTTGAAAGAAAAAAAGGTGGGGGGGGGGGGGGGGAGTACTGGCATTCATCATTATTATATTATTAATATGATAAATGCTTAGCATCTACATTGTTTCAAAATGTCTTTCGCGTTTCAAGTAATAAGGGTAATAAAAAACTTGAATAAAGCCTACTGTGTTTATTTCTGACATTTATTGATAGCCTCTTGGAAATTATATTCATTACATTTAAAACTGTTACTAATGCAAAAAAACAACATATACCTGTCAACAGTCAAGTGGAAAAAATAAGGCCTAAATGGTGTTATAAACAGAGTTTTCAGTCACAGTTCATATCATCATTTGGTTCTTGTTTTTTTGTTTGGTCCCTGAAGCCACTGCTGAAGCGCTCCCTTGGACTTGTTGTACTGGGCCCCTGCCTTGTGTTCTTTATTACTCTCGCATGTGCTGGGCTCCTTCCTCTTTGAAGGTGCACTGCTCGTCAGCCAGCTCATCATCATCTTACTGCTGGCTGTGTGTTTGGGATCCTAGGGGTCAAGGTTTAGATTTGTTAGTGTAAATACTTGCGGAACTGGCACTATATCACTACATTTTCAAACCACAGTAAATCTAATACCTTTTTGCCGTTAAGATACACTGGCTGAAGGCACTCTGGAGAGTTGTTGCGAGAGTTGTTTACTAGTGAAGAGACTGGATGAGAAGTCAAAATGTTTTTCGACTGGAGCAGTTTCAAGGCATCTAGAGATTTCACCTCCCCAAAATCAAGCCATCTTCTCACTTCTTCCTCCCCATCCAAGATTGCTGGCATCCTAAAACACAACAACACAGTAATTTAGGATTTCATACACATGCAAATGAAGGAAAGAAATTAGTGTGTTTCCCCGTTAACTATCCTTACCTATCATGGATGCTTTGCAGGTTTGGGGACGCGTTCACAGTGATAACACTGTATGTGTAAAGTGGTTCTCCACCATCTGGAGGTGTCCAGCAGTCAAACAGACCAGCCATGGTCAGCAACTTCCATCCAGTCCACTCGCCTGGTTCTTCTCCCTGGCAAAAAGAGCAAAAGGGACATGGCAATAGTATATTTTAAATAGTAAAAAATAGCAGATTTGAGAAAAGAAAGAATATGACAGATTTTTTGGTATGGTTGTTTTACACTCTTTAGCCTGACCCTGACTTCAAAACTAAACAATGGAGTATGACATTTTGAATGCTAAAGAAAAACCTGGTGGACACGTGCACATTTTTGCTTTGGCTCTCCTCCCACACAGGATTTTTTCAGTAATGCTAATATCCGCCACAGCTGCATTGTCTCTACTTCTGCTATGGATGAAAGCACATGTTCATAGTGCTTCTAATTCTGTAGAAAACCCAAAACCAACCTCTGTCAACTCAGGAGAGGCCTCATCTGGAGGGCACACTGCCTCTGAATTCTCCTTATTGCAAGCTGAGGTCGTGGGGTCATCCTGATTGTTTACCTGAGACTGAGGGAAGTATATGAAGAAAGGCTGCTTGTCTCTTTCCTGCCGCATCCACTCATAAAAACCATCAGCCAGGATGACACAGCGCTGTCCTTTTATCATTGGGTCCTTTTTTGGGAGACAACAAAGTGATTAGACATTAAACATAAGAAAGACAACATAGCTTAGCAGTGCCTCATACTGTGTGCACCTTGTAAGATTTCTTCTCCAGTATACTCTCACTGCGGCAGTTGCTGGTGTTGTATTGCATCTTTACTGGGTCATTCGCCTTGAACCAGGAAGGTACCAGACCCCAACGCATGGAGGCCAATACACACTCATCCACAGGAGCATTCTGAAGACATACAAGGATTTAAGACAATACCATGAGCACCTACACTATGTAATACTATCCAGAGCATTAAGCCTGCAGTACCTGTCTGAGGCTAACAATGTTCCACATTGTTGAGACTTTGACAGAGAAGACTTTAAGATTATGTTTTGGTTAATTATTTTAGCTTTTTTTTTAGACTGCATTGAATTTAACTGTATATTGATATTAACACCTAACATAAATTAACGTTAGCAGTAAAATAAACTTATTTTTGTTATCTAAATAACCTAAAATTATACAGCAGGGTGACAGAGTTGATAGTATTAGTTAACGTTACTATTATCTATTCACCTTGAGAGTTTCTACCAAATTTGTTTCCAGATGTGTGTCTTGACATTACAGGGCGAAATATTTACATAATGTCTATCTATCCTTCACTTGGAACAGTTTCTGTATCTCACTCAGGCAGGCAAAGATTTTCTTACCTTATTAAAATGCCTCTGGGACACCAGGACGGGACTCATAGACTGGGGGCTCTTGTTATAAGACGGTCTGTATTTGTCTGCGTCTCCATCCCTCCAGCGGGGCAGTCTCCGCTGCCCCCCTCGGTTTCTGTAAGAGCAGGCTCGGCTCAACTCGTCGGGAGCAAGCGTACACGCAGTCCTTCCACACATTTGGCAGCGGAACTTTTCAGCCACCTGAGAAAATGGTTCAACATATATTAAGCTAAGTAGCATCACGTTAACGCTAACGTTACAGTGTTAGCATGTTAGCTTAACTTAACGTAGGAAAATAATTTATTTTTCACTGGCTCCGTTTAAAAAGCATTGCTCTGCTTACCTGTTTTCGAGTGTAACTGATATATATCGTAAAGCTGCACTTATGTTATTATGTTGCTCGAGTTTACGAGAATGTGCGGGTCTGGGTACAGCGCTGTGTGTTTGAAGCGCGAGAGCACACGTGACAGCATGACGTCAGCAAAGATGGCGACTGAAATTAGAAATATTCAAAATACAAGCAAACATGACACACGTTCCACAATATGATGTCTACAGTTTAAACTAAGAAAAATGTTCTTCCCTCGTTAATACGCCAGTGAAAGTAGCAATACCACAATGTGCAATTAAAGTCCCTAAAATTATATAAGTAGTCTACAGCAGAATGTAGGTTTCAAAGTTTAAAAAACAAGTTATGCAGAATACACAGTCGTGTATATCATAAAATAACGGCAGGATAAACTTGTGTCGAATATTTCTACGGACACCGACGGGATAAACAAACGAGAATAGTCTGTTGAAATGTTATTGTATGGTATAAATAAGTCAAAAACGCCACGGTCAAGTTTTGCGACCTTTGCGTCCACAGATGATAACGATCAAAACTCAACGTCTGTGTTAGCAGAAGAGCTGTCCACTGGTAGCTATGGTAACAGTAAACAGGTGGAGAACCGGGCTCGCCGTGCAAACTCAACCCTCCGGTGAAACTCAACCGACACCTGTGGACCTCAGCAGGTAAGAGGAACAAATACTAAAACCATGATGTCAAAGCTTTGCTTAAAATGGGATAGGCTTACTGTGACATATAATATCCCAGTGGAGGAGACAGTGGTGGTGTAGCTTGCCTAAGTTGCTCTGCCAGAACATTTTAAAAAGAGCACGGCTGTGGTTTGTGGAATTATGCTAACGTTAAACTTAAAGCTTGGCTTTATAGCAAACATGTTAGTATTTTGTGTGTGTTGTGTATAGGCTGATCATATTGGGTTTTTAATGAGCACTTGTGTTGTTGCAGTATGTGTCCAGTTTTGGGTTTCTGTTCAACTGATAATTTAAGGAAATCACGCCCTGCCTGGGTTGATAGGGACAAACCTGACAGGTGTAGCCAAGCTGTTTCCTGCATAGCAATTTGACCTACTTTATAGTCTACTGGACTTTGGGATAGACTGATAGACCAGTAACTTAGCCAGAGAGGACACCTGCAGTTGTTACAGATTTAAATTATTTATATGTAAACATTTCTTGTGTAACATTTGTCCACATGTCTACACTGTGTGATTGTTGCCCCATAAATTGTGTCCTCTGCAGCAGTGTGTGTGTGTCTGGCCAAACCATGAAGCTGTGCAAAAGGAAAGGTTCCCCTGAAGAATGAGACCTGATGTTAGTATGGAGGCCAGCAGTTCCAGACGGTCTGTCCAGCTGGGCCAGAAGGCACACCATGCTACTGATAGACACTGCACACCGTGCCCAGACAGTGGTGAGAGACAGAAAGCCACAGAGGAAACACTGTCCCTGTCTGAACATCCCAAGACCAGACAAATAATACTGGAAATCACTAAGGTGTATTTTCTTCAAGTGTTAATCAAAGGGTGGCCTTATCACACAACCAGATGAGAAAGACACAAACTTATATTTCATCTGTATGTCAAACTCCCTCACAACTCCAGAGGATTTGGCCTTTGCATTCATAGAGTCGGCTTATAGATCATGAATGCTGAATTAATCATAAGGTCACATTCAGGACAGGTGGCCAAATGTTTGAACTCAGAACCCATGTATTAAAGTTTCATGACTGTGCTCTTTTTGGCTCCAAGCTGAAGGTGTCAAGCCTTAAGCATTCGTTATATTCCCTTCTGTTTTGTTATGGTATACTGCTGTCCAATTATATTTGGCTTATGTTTAGTGCATTCAGTGGATTTTTAATCGATATATTACAGTTGCAAATGCTGTGTTGCATGTTGCAAGAAACTCAATCCAGGTATTTGTGAATATTCTCCTGCCACTCCTCGTTCATGCTACGTGTTAGCATGTTATGCCATTGAAGAATTTATATTATGATAAGCTTACAACATGGCCTTCTGGCTCAGTAGTAGTCTTCTATTGAGTCTAAACATGCTTTTGGTAGGTTAGGAACATTTAGGATTGATGTCAGCCATTGTATAAAATTAAAACTTAAGATACCATGTAGCAACATGAACAGTATAATCACTAATGAGCTTTATAAAGACAACTGAATGCACAATATACTCTTAATATAAAATTTATGTGTGCTCATGTGCATCAGCTACACCGCCTGAGAGCAAAGTTCGCCGCAGTTTTGTCAGCCTTCCTGTTCCTAACCCAGAGAGACTGAAAACAGCCAAAGCCCTTGTAGACAAAGCTGTTAAGGTGAGTTACATCACTGGATGTAGTCAAAATATTTCCACGGTCACATTTATTTCAAATTGTACTAAGACGTTCTCCATCATTTCTGTATCTCCTGTCTTGTCTTCTCAGATGCACAAGATATTCTCTGTCCAGGGCCCTTACCCCGTCATCAGGGCAGCATTGAGGGCCAGAGGCTGGGTTGAGCAGCGTATACACCGCCCAAACCACCATGCTCACCTGCGTCACAGCGATGAGGGCAGAGCCAGCTCCAATGACGCTGGTGACAGCGATGATGATGACGGTGAGCTGGACGCCAGTGTGACTGTTTCAGAAATCATATTTCTTCTAGATATCTGTTCGTATCTCTCCATTGATTAACGTTGCTCCTTCTTCTCAAACAACTCAGACGAAGTCAAAAAAGAGCAGGATCCAGATGGACTATATGATCTCATGGTACAAACATCTTTTATGGTTGTAGGCTAAGGTGATCTGTCGCTGACCTTGATTACCATGCTTTCTGTTTTAACCAGATTTAAGCAGAATTCAACAGATTCCCAGATTCAGCTCTCATCCTTTCCCTCTTCTCATTCCACAGTCTCGCCTTGTGCGGAATGAATTGGTTTATTTCTACTGGACAAACCGCAGAGACGCCATCAACACAAACAGCCTGCAAAAAGAACAGATTACCAATCATTTTGCAAAAGCAGGCAGCTTCACCACCAAGGTACGCTGATATGCTATTAATGTCTCCTAAAGCAAAAAAAATGACAATTCAATTCCCCCCTGTCATGCCCACCATCAATATTTGTCTTTTGCTTGTCAGGCAGGGCTGTGTGTGAACTTGAGGAACCTGCACTGGTTTGATTCAGCTGACCCAGACACCTTCTTCCCCCGTTGTTACAGAGTTGGAGCACAGGATGAGAAGCATGCTTTCATTGGTCAGATCCGAATTAATGGTCTATCAAACTAGATTGCACATACCTCTTTCAAATCTATTTCCAACATCTTTGTGCTTTTACTCATAGAGAAATCTTAAAATACTTGCTTCTCTGTCTGTGTCCTTTGTGTAGAGGACTACCGGAGGACAGCCTGCACTAGTCTTTTGAAGTACATTGTAGAGAGGGAGCAGGGTGTTCAGGGAGAGGGAACGAGCCACAACATTCTGGCTGTTCAGGGTACGACCATCTATCACACGACTGTACAGTCACTCAGTGTAGCTACATCAGAGACATCACTTTCTTGCTCCCCCTTCAGATCAGCGGAAACAGAGCAAACGACGACCTAGACCAGTGGTCCTTTCCCAAATCATTACCAGTGCACTCAAAGTATGCCAGGAGTTCCTGGAGAGTCTGGAGCATAGTGACATAGACATAAGCTTGGAGACAGCACAAACGCTTACCAAGGAGGAGTGGGGAGAGTTTATTCACAGTTACTACCTTGTTGTACAGTAAGTACAGTGTGTGCGTGTGAGACATAAAAGGAATCGGGTAAGAGTGCTCTTCAGTATCTCACTGCATCCCTCCCTCTCTCTGTTTCCTCGTTCAGTGGCAGAGCAGAGATCGAGAGCAGTGATCATTTTGTGACCTGCTGCAAGGCCATGCTACAGAGGCTGGTGGAGGTCAGCCCACAGCTGGACATAGATGGCATTCACAACATCTGGATCATCAAACCTGGAGCTAAGTCCAGGGGTAGAGGTGAGAAGTCACACACTATCAGACGTAATATCTCCCGTAGTCCTGTCTGACCTGCTGCACCTGCCCTTATAGGTATCAAATGCGCCAAGCGTCTGGATCAGATCCTCCGGCTGGTGGACGGTGATCCAACCCTAATCAAGGAAAGCAAGTGGGTGGTGCAGAAGTACCTGGAGCGACCCCTGCTTATCCATGGCACCAAATTTGACGTGCGGCAGTGGTTCCTAGTCACTGACTGGAACCCTCTGACTGTGTGGTTCTATAAAAAGTGCTACATGCGCTTCTCTACGCAGCCTTACTCGCTAGATACACTCGACAGGTGAGACAGTGATAGTGATAAAGGGGCGGGAGAAAGATCAAAGAAAGAAGCAGATGTGAAACCAGATCAACGTTACATTTGAAAAAGGGGAAGTGAGAGAAAGATACAACTGAGGAAAAAATAGGCTATGGTATGTTTGTTGTTTGTGTGGCATGAAAATAGCAGTTATCCTCTGGGTATATTCAAATCACTGTATTTGCTGTCCTTGACATTTTCAACATTCAAATTTAAACTGTCTCTTAAACACCTGCAACCTCCACTAATTTTTAAATAATAAGTGAGAAATATGCCAATTACATAATGTAAAAAAAAATAATAAGAAGAACCGTTAATCTCTTTAAGCAGTTTATCTACTGATCCTCTCTACTTTCTTTTATAAATTACCAGTTATTTTAAATTACATACTTGCAATACAATACTTGCTCATCACATCTATCAAAATAAAATACAAAATATGAGAAAATGTATGTAATTAAAACACAAGTTATTTGTAATTTAAAAAAAAACTTTATATATAAATTGATTTTATCACATTTTAGGGATTAAGTAGCTTCAATATGGGTCTGACCTTAACCCCTCTAATTTCCCACATCATAGATTTGAAGTGGCCAATCATGAATTCAGGGGTGCATGCTGGGTGGTTTCTAACTAGCACGTTTATTTGCAAGTTCTGGAGCACATCTGTTTGCTAATTGCTCTTTCCTTAGTGTCATTCAGTAAGCTTACCTAGAAGTTCAGTAAGAAATACCTTCATCTTAAGGGGAAATTAACACCTACCGCTATATAAATCACCATCACCAGCTTGTTGTGTGTTTATACCTGTCAATAAATGTGTCTGGGTCTGATCACACAGTAAATATTATTGCCAAAGGGAAGATGGTTTAGAAGTAACTTGAAGGCAAACTAGAAAAGTAGTGACAGGCGTGTGTTATTTCTCTCATCTTGCCCTCACGTCTCATTATGCTTCTGTCCATTCCCTATCACCAGTTTCCTCTCATTTGTCCTTCCAATCTTGGCCTCTCTTTACCCGGTCCTTTCAGCTCTGTCCACCTGTGCAATAACTCCATCCAGAAGCACCTGAGGCCCTCCCAACAACGCCATCGAGGTATCCCATCAGACAACATGTGGTCGGATGACCAGTTCAGGACCTTTCTGTCCAGCCAGGGCCAGGATGGTCAGTGGCAGACTGTGGTAGTCCCGGGGATGAAGAGTGCTGTGATCCATGCATTACAGACTACACAGGATCTCATGGAGTCACGCAAAAACACATTTGAGCTCTATGGCGCTGACTTCATGTTAGGTGTGATGGGATTACTACAAATGACATGCTATGTTACAGTTTAAAAATAAAGGAAGTTCATCCCCACTCAGTTTTGTTTGCGTTTCTTAGGTCGTGACCTGCGTCCATGGCTGATAGAAATCAATGCCAGTCCCACTATGGCTCCTTCCACCCCTGTGACAGCACGTCTCTGTGCTGCTGTGCAGGAAGACACATTACGAGTTGTCCTGGACCGGAGAACAGACCGCACTGCAAACACTGGAGACTTTCAGCTCGTATATAGGCAGGTATAGTAGAGTTTTCCCTCTTCTTCACCTTATAGTGAACATTTACTGTAAGTGTCCCAATAGTGAGGTTGATATGCAGTACTACAGATGTCACTTTTGGTCTCTAGGCAACAGTAGAAGTACCACAGTATGTAGGAATCAACCTGCTTGTTGAGGGCTTCAAGATCAAATGCCCCTGCCCACTTCCTCCACTGAGATCCTCCAACCGGCCAGCACCAAAACACCGGCGGCCCATCAAGGAGAAGGAACCTGACAAAGTAAAGTCTCTACCTAAGATACTGTCGAAGAGTGCAGAGACTCCGCTTCAAAACACCAGTAGTAGGGTTCTGCCACCTCCTCCGGTTCCTCCTGAGCCTCCTGTGCCTGTCCCTATTGAAACCTTCACACTTCACTTGCCAATGACTGTGACATCCATCCACCTGCCAATTAGTGCCCAGTCTCACTCTGTATTTCTGTGGAAGAGCAGACCAGAGGTATCGAAAGGCTGCTCAGAGAAAGTCCAGCCCTGTACCATAGAGAATGATCAAGGTCCTTCTTTGCCTCTGGAGATTACCGTTCAAAAACAGTCCAGAGAAGCAGCCACCAGCACCTTGAGTACCTAAAAAAACAAAAAAACAAATTCAATCCAAAAGAAGGTTTGTTGACCAACTCATTCACATGCTCCTTCAGTTTGAACTTTCTTGTTGCAGGGTTTTTTGGCCTACCTCATGATAAAGTCCGTATTTTACAGATTCCCATGTCTTTTTTTCCACTCATTACTTTCTTTTACAATTATTTAGATTTCAGAGTTTGGTTTAACACAACAGTGGCCCTGTTATTTTGAACCTTATTTAGGTTTATTTAGGGACTATTTTTTTTGGTAGAAGGTAGTTTGATTACATGTTCATGATGTGGATTATCCAGAGTTAGCAATGTTGTTTCTTTCTTTCTTAAATGCCATCAGTGTTGTGAGTATCAGAAACAAAAGTACATTCACCCCCATTGTATTGTGGTGTTGTCAACAATGTAGCTAAATAAAAACAAAACACACTGATGCATTATTTATGATGGGTCACAGCTCCTTTTGGAGTTGAGAGGAATTATAGTTGATGGCAAAGAGTCTTTCAATCCTGACGACACTGAGCTAGAACAGTCAACACATAATACACATCATACCAACTTTTATTTGTCACATAAACAATCATACACAGTACATCTCGTAGGGAAATTATTTAGTGCTCCAGAAACAGGAAAATGGCATGAAGGAAGAAACTCCTCCTCATCCTATCTGTTTTGGCCTTCAGGCTGCAGTAATGCCTTGCATACTGCAGCAGAGAGATGAGTCTGTTGTTGGGGTCATAAAGGTCTTTTATGGTCCTCTCAGCCCTTCACCCTGCACCTCCAGGTGTGTTCAGCTCACCGCACCACCTTCTGCAATGCCAGGCAGTCCCTCCCTCATACCTTAGGTATCTGAAGCTATCCACCCTTCTCCCCATGGATCCTGATGGTAGTTCCTCTCCCACTTATTCCCAGTCCACTATCAATGCTTTAGGAGTGGAAAGCCTGATTTATTACTAAAGTAACAGTAAACTCTTCAACAAAAACAGAGTGGGAATATACTGATTCTGACTCTGATCGTAGACCTCACTCTCAACAACACACAAAGAACAGTTGGTGGCGATAGTACCCAAACGAAGAGGTAATACGCATTTTCACATAACAACGAAGAAGAAGCGAGACACCAGAGCGGGCGAGACGCTTCTGCCTATCCGTACTGAGAAATGGCGGCGTCCGTGTGCCGAGTCGGGAGCACTGTGGGTCGAACCCTCGCCAAAGCCCGCAGCGTAAGTAACGTTACAGATTTAAAGGCTAAGCAGAAAATATTTTTATAATGTAGAATATCTAAGCGGGATATATGTGCTACCCTTTTTTTGACGTAACGCTGACAGTAATTGACCGCTAGCTAAGTTAACAAGCTAACCGGTTAGCATTAGTTAGCTAGCAGTGAATGCAAGGTCAACGGTCAAATGAAGCAGTACGCCGTGTAACAATCACCTGACGTGTAACATACACGTTATATATGTGTTGTCTAGATCAGCTGGTCATCGTTCAGTCGTGTTGGGTCATTTACAAGGTCAGCAGCTGTAACGTTTGCCACTTGTCCGCATACCGCGGCTAACGTTAAGCCTCCTGGCTAGCAGCATTAGCATGATGACAAACAGGGCTGACCAAGTTAGCTGTGTTTCCAGATTTTGTAATCATCCCGTAAAATAGTGAAAATATTAAACTAGATACTTGGACGAGCTTTACATCAGAATATATATAAACTTAAATTGTCTTCTGTTTTTGTGTAGTTAGTCACTCCATTGATAGAAAGCTGAAGCTGTCAATGTCAGCTGCCAGAATAAGTTTAGATGTCCTGTGGAAACATTTCTACTCTGCATGTGAACGAATCAAGAGTATATTTAAAGCATTTAGTACAGTCTGACCCAGGCATACCGACCGTGGACCCAAGTCCATAAGTCACTGTTCTAAATTCCCTGTTATGTAGTTTTTGAGATCCCAACTACACAGACACACACATAGGACATAACCATAGCCCACTTTCCTAGGTAATAATAATAATAAGCAGAGGCTACATTCTAACAGTATTTTTTTAATGTATAGGATTTTTAAAATGACTCTTGTTGCCTCTTGGTGTCTTTACCCGTCCAGCCCATCTTGCTGTCTCTGAGGCGTGGACAGGCCTCAGTCAGCTATGCCCAGAGTCTGGTGGGAGCCCCTGAAACTCGCCTCACTGCCCTGGACAATGGTTTGAGAGTTGCCTCTGAGGAGACTGGACATGCTACATGCACAGTAAGAACACAGTAATAGGTGGTCTATTTGCAACCATGTAAGACTTTTTAAGGAACTTTATAGACTCACCATTTTACTGTCATTGAATGGTATATGATGAAGAGAGTTGTCTGTTAACATTCCCTCCATTCTTCACATGTCTCTTCCTCATCATAGGTTGGACTGTGGATCAGTGCTGGCAGTCGCTATGAGACTGAGAAGAACAATGGAGCAGGCTTCTTCCTGGAGCACATGGCTTTCAAGGTAGACAGTAGTAGACTTCATGACCTTAAAGGTAACCGGTAAAGTTTTCCTGTAACCAAGTTAGTAAATAGTTTTATTTAGATTCACTGTTAGTCACTGTAATTGTATGTATCTTTGAGGTCTAACACATTGACTGCATTTCCTTCCTCATAAATTTGTGAATGCAGATTTTTCTTTTTAAAAGTTTGAAATCTGCATTGTTAATATATGGAAAAAGAAGTACTCTGTTTTCGCATGCTTTAGTGACATACTGCGTTACAAATGATGTGATGTTAGATCCGGTTAACAGGTCTTGGTAGATAAGTGCAACTTTTATGGACTGTAAAATTGCTCACTGCAGTTCAAGTGGAGCGCCACTGAAATATGCAAAAAGTCAGGAACCAACAAGCAGAATCGAAATGTGCGTGTCTTAACAAATCCGTGGTTCTTGGAAATTTGGTAATGGTTCCAGCTTCCCAACCCTACCTACCTGTTAGCCAAAAAGTGCCATTACACAGTTCCTTCCATTCACCTTTATTCTTGCCCTCTAGGGAACCAAGAACCACCCTCAGACAGCCCTAGAGCAGCAGGTGGAGGCTATGGGTGCTCACCTGAGTGCCTACACCTCCAGGGAGCACACTGCATACTATATGAAAACCCTGGCCAAAGACCTCCCTAAAGGTGAGATGACCTGCTTACAAGCAGTGAAATAAACTGGTTATCACCTAGTTTGAACAATAACCTGATTTCAACCTGACATCCTTATAAAAAAAAATTGTAAGATGAAGTGTGAGCATATTCTATTTTTAGTTGTGAACAATCCTCTGTTGTTCCGCTGTGTTTTCCCAGCTGTGGAGCTGCTGTCAGAGGTGGTGCAGAGCTGCTCGCTGAGCGAGGCAGAGATTGAGCAGCAGAGAGCTGTGGTGCTACGTGAGTTAGAGGAAGTCGAGGGTAACCTACAGGAGGTTTGCCTGGACCTGCTGCATGCCACAGCCTTCCAGGGCACTCCTCTATCACAAAGTGTGCTGGGACCCTCCAACAATGCCAGGTAGGAGGATCTGCATGCTTCCACACACACAGACATTTAATTACTCAAAATTGCTTTTATCAGATATATTATTCTGTCAAAAAAGTGCAGGATTGTAATGATGCTAAGTATGGCTTCAAAAGTAGCACAGCTCTTAATTTGTCATAATGTAACTTAAACTTGTGTATTTCCTTTCAGTATGTCTGTTCCATATTATATTAAACTTTGCACCATTGTGTAAGTTACCACCAGTACTCTTCAATTCTCCCAGGACTCTGACCCGCCAGGACCTAGTGGAGTACATCAATAGCCACTACAAAGCCCCTCGCATGGTGCTGGCTGCTGCTGGAGGTAGGTCCTCTTCTTCCTAAAGCACACCATGAGGAGTCACGCTGGCAGCATGTGAATTTCGACTTTTCCTGAAATGACTTGGCATTTATCATGTGTCTCCACTACAGGTGTAAACCATGAGGAGTTGGTTGGTTTGGCCAAATCTCACTTCAGCGGAGTGTCTTTTGAGTATGAGGGAGATGCTGTCCCTGTGTTGTCACCCTGCCGATTTACAGGCAGTGAGGTGAGATGTGTTGACAAACTAATATTTGAGATTGATGCATTTTATTCTTGCCTGTGACAGAGCTTGGAGCACGGGTAGGGATATTATTTTCATTGTCAAACATGTTGTTGATCTGGTCCTTTCCTGCTTCTCCTCAGATCCGTATGCGTGATGATGCTTTGCCTCTGGCACACATTGCCATCGCTGTGGAGGGGGCCAGTGCTGCCAGCCCAGACATTGTGCCACTCATGGTTGCCAACTCCATCATTGGCAGCTATGACCTCACGTATGGTGGTGGAAAGGTTGGTGAAATGTGTTTTTGTACAGGCGCGTTTTAAAAAAAAGTACAACAAATGATGAAATTAGCAATTGTAACCAGTAGCCTACCTCCCTAAAGTGAATTAATCTTATTGGTTCAGCAGTGTCCCCTTTAAGCTTTGCCCACTTGAGGTTTTTAATATCTTGAGTGGCCATTATAAAGGGGTAGACTATGATCCTCTCTGAAAACCTGGGTCAGGGGTCTCACTCCTGCCTCCGGACCTGTCGAGAGGAACAAGATCTGAAATACATAGCAGCTGTTTTGTCATGGAGTGCCCGACCCTGGGTAGAATAGCAATTTTAAAAAAAATAAAATTTATTATTTAAAAAAATAACAATTAACTGATTTTATCATTTTCATTTCATATTTTTCTGTACAACCTAACACCACAGTTATTTCATCCTATTACCTGATGTTGGTGTGATTATGGTCTCAGATTAATTGTGAACAGTAGAACATCAATGTCCATTCCTTCCTCTCACCTGTAGCATCTGAGCAGCCGTCTGGCTCGCCTGGCAGAGGAGAAGAAACTGTGTCACAGTTTCCAGGCCTTCCACTCCTCCTACAGCGACACCGGCCTGCTGGGCATTCACTTTGTGGCTGATAAGCACAACATCGAAGACATGATGCACTGGTCCCAGAATGCCTGGTCAGTAATGACTCCAGGACAGACACACACACAGAACACCATAACTATATTATGGTCATTTTTAGTTATTGGACACACCAAATTTTGTCTTATTTCCCCCACTTTATGCTCCCCGCAGGATGAACCTGTGCACCACAGTGACAGAAAGTGACGTAGCCAGAGGCAAGAACGCTCTGAAGGCCAGCCTGATTGGACAGCTCAATGGTACGTAAGTGCCTGTCATGCATTCACCAGGGATTTTTTTTCCCCGGATTTTCCCACCTGAAAATCGGACCCACGTGAATCATGCAGATCGGGGGGTCCGCAGTTGTTCTTGTCTCACGCACATGCCCGCCTACAATTTATCAATAAACAGAGACTGATGTGGCTGTTTGATCTGAGTTTCCTGAATAATAACTGTTTCTTTAACAGTTAGGCCACCAGGTCTTAAACAGGCAACAACCTTTGCTGCTGTCTCTTATTAAAAATAATCTATTAACTTCTACTAAACTAATTTGAAAGTTAGTTATTAGTTATACAGTCAATTATTTCATGCTGCATGTTGCACATTTAGCGGTTGAGTTTGGTAAAAAATGAATACAAAATAATTATTAGAGGTTGCGAAGGCGCAGTGGATTAGACACTTGTCTTTGATTCCCACTGCAACACATTCACCAAATAAGATATTGTCATGGGTCCTGCTTTACCATCCATATGCTATAATAGAGCCGCCGCCAGTTTTATCGGGGGGTGTGTGTGTGGGGTCTCAGTATATTTTCCTGCTTTTTTTTTGCCCTTTGCCAATCACATGCCTGATTCACACAAACGCAATTACAATTCTCCTCCTAGTCACAAATCACAATACCGCTTTGTCTTGTAGGAACAACACCAATTTGTGATGACATAGGGAGACACATCCTGAACTATGGCCGGCGTATTCCTCTGGCAGAGTGGGATGCTCGGATTGATGTGAGTTGACACTTTGACCTGGACGATTTGTACAGTCTCTCATAATCTGCTTAAAACTGCTAAGTCTGTCTCCAACATAAGTTCTTACTTCCCTCCACATCCCTCCTTTCAGGCCGTGACCCCCAGGATGGTGCGTGACATCTGCTCCAAATATATCTACGATAAGTGTCCGGCTGTGGCAGCTGTTGGTGAGTTCTTTGTGATTTTGGTCCTGTTGCAGCCCTTGCTATAATCATTTTCTCTAACCTGTCCCTCCTGCCTTTCTCCCCCAGGCCCTGTCGAGCAGCTACCTGACTACAACAGAATGCGCAGCGCCATGTACTGGCTAAGGTTTTAAGAAACGTTGTTGTGTCGCTCCGTGTGTTCTGTGTTTGCTCCTCATCTTCCACCTCAACTTACCCCGCTTTCCTCCTGTCATCACTGTCAGAGTGAACAGCTGAGGATTGTCCACACGTTGGCTTGACAGCACAGGCAGCCGTCGACCCTCTTTCTCCTCCCTGCCTCCCTCTCTTATCCCGCCCATCATTCTTAGTTAGCAATGAGGGGGGCAGCCAGTCTGCACATTGAGTGTTGAAATTACACATCGGTTGCCTCTTAATTGTACTATAAAGGTCCTCATCACTTGATTCTGACTTGGAGAGAGGAGGGGAGAGAAGGTAGACTTGAATAGTAAGTAATTATCTGCTGGACACAGTACAGCCAGTACTGAATACAACCAGTTTGGAGTAACAGTATATTTATAATTTCTGAAACATTTGTTTCTGTCCACTATTGTACATAACAGAAGCGCTCATTCCGACAAAATAAAAATACTGTAAAACACTGGCCCTGTGTGGATTCTCAGTCATATGTACAGTGGTACGTGGTGTATTGCTTTTCAAAGTTTTAAGTACAACACATTTTATTACATTTTTGCATACTTCTTACCCTTTACTTTTTAGCACACTGTTCTTAGTGTCATGGTCAATGGCAATGTTTTTCTGATTGTTGCTTACTTCAATTCAATTTTTTTTATATAACACCAATTCAGAAGTTATCCTATTGCACTTTTCATACAGAGCAGGATTAGACTATACTCTACTCTAATAACAGATCCAAAAGTTCCCACAGTGAGCAAGCAATTGGCAACACAGGCAAGGAAATACTCCCTTTTAGGAGGTAGAGAAACCTTATACAGAACCATGACTCAAGGTGGGCAGCCATCTGCCTCGAAGTAGCCAACACAATATACACACAGAAATATAACCCTAACCCTACAGAAAATTTATAATGGCATTGATAATTCTAGTAATATTGGGAGGACTAGTAATAATTATAGCAGTGGATGTGCTGGAACAGGTGACTTGCAGCCACAGACCCAGACTGCACTGCTCCAGAGCCTGAAACACCTGCAGAAAGCGATGGGAGGAGAGGGACAAGAAAGAGCAAGGAAAGAGATGCATTAACGGGAAAAGGTTGCATAAAGAGGGAGAGAGGAGCTCAGCGCATTGTGGGAAGCCCCCTGGCAGTCCAGGTGTATAGTCGCATTGTCAAGTGACGGTTCAGGGCTCACCTGAGCCAGCCCTAACTATAAGCTTTATCAAAGAGAAAAGTCTTCAGCCTATTCTTAAATGTAATTCTAACTGCAAACAAGACATGTACAAGAACCGTACAACAAAAAACTATTTTTACTTCTCACTGACCTCTTTCTGTAATTATGTATCTTAATGCATAATCTGTCACATGACACAATGTGTTGGTAGGCTCCTGAATGTTATAGACACTTAACGCTACCTCCTCCTGATTTCATGCCACAATTATTTCCAGGACCGAAAGCTGCACGTCAAAGTTCAGTTCAGTGTCAGTCTGTCTTTGATTTTTCAAGACAAGAAGGACCTACTGATAGGCATAGCTGTTATCCCTCTACTCTCCTAAAAGCACACTTGGTCTCTTTTCATTGTCACTCTGTTCTGTCTTGTGAGTATACATCAGATTTATCAGTGATCTATGATTTGAGGTGTAATTTCAGGTTGTGGGCTACTTGGCATTTTTCCACTGTGAGTAATGTTTTGTTAGCATTTGCTCTTGTGTGTTTGTGTTCTGTATGTATTACTATCATTTTCTATATATGGTTATGTTGTTTGTATTTGAACATCAATGTGCAGAACAATCAAATTGATCAGTTATGATGAGATACTCTCTGATATATTGAGTTTATTCTATCCATAACCCTACGTCAATAGGGTACCTGAATGATAAACCAGAACCTGCTCATTTTTATATATATATATATATATAGTTATAGTTCAGAATCATAGCGATGACATAACCTTAGATTCATGCGTCATGCTGTATCTGTGACAATAATGTTACCAGTATACAACCCAGGACATCTCTGTTTGCTGCTTTATGACATTTGTGTGACCCGTGTTTGTTTATATGACGGCAACGGAGACATCTCGTAATCATGAGGGCCCCTGAGGGCCCAACTATCATAATCAGGATGTATTTGTTGTATTCATATCATTAGCCAGATGAGGATAAGTACCTTGATGGGCTGGACTGGAGGCGACTCAAGACATGAGGTAGGCTTTTTCTTGTTCAGTGTCCTTCCTGGGCCTGACAGCCTCATCCTCCCGTTTGTTTTCTGAGGGTTTTCTCTGAACATTGCCCTTCTCTCTTCCTTTCTGTTCTGTAAATAGACGCATTTGTGTACTCATCATACATACTCATACATTATGTTCCCTTTGAGGGGCAACAATGCACATTGTCCAGCCTTTTGAATTTTTCCACATCTTCCCTGGCAAACATGTCAAGATTCCACACAAGGACACATCCACATAGCTGTGATAGCTGTCATAAAAATCTGTGGTGACAGTTAAAAAAAAAAACAGATACTGATTGCTGGATCTTCAATCAAGCCTATCGTTGGAACCAAGGAGCAAGTTCCTTTAATTCTACTTTAACTATTAAGTAACACATAAATCCCATTTTTAAAAAAGTCCTAAACTCTAAGTAATGGCACCCCATTTATTGTCTCTTGCTCCCAACTAAATGTTGTAGAATGTAATCATTCCCAGTAATGTGGAACAATTTAGGACTGTTCATTCATGTAGAACTGATTCTTTGGTGGGAGTTTGGGACATAGACTGCTTGTTTTAGGTTTAGAAAACTAATTTTTTTAAAAACATGCTGTTTTAGTGTTGTGCCGTGTAACTGCAATTCATTTTCCATACATACACACATACACCAT
Organism: Micropterus salmoides; assembly: GCF_014851395.1. Taxonomy (NCBI): domain Eukaryota; kingdom Metazoa; phylum Chordata; class Actinopteri; order Centrarchiformes; family Centrarchidae; genus Micropterus; species Micropterus salmoides. The sequence continues at coordinate 30,780,478 of NW_024043372.1, forward strand.
GATTAGCACTGTCGCCTCACAGCAAGAAGATCGTGGGTTCAAACCCCGGTTGCCCCGGCCTTTCTGTGTGGAGTTTGCATGTTCTCCCTGTGTCTGCGTGGGTTCTCTCCAGGTGCTCCGGCTTCCTCCCACCATCCAAAGACATGCAGTCTAGATTAATTGGTGACCCTAAATTGTCCTTAGGTGTGAGTGTGAGCGTGAGTGGTTGTTCGTCTATGTGTGGCCCTGCAATGGACTGGCGACCTGTCCAGGGTGTACCCCGCCTTGCGCCCGATGTCAGCTGGGATTGGCTCCAGCCCCCCCGCGACCCTGTATGCAGGATAAGCAGTTGACAATGGATGGACACCATAACCTGACAGTAAGATAAGCTATTAGGATGAGTATAAGACACATGTGAAATAAATCTGAATCAGTGTTAGAAATCACAAACAATAGAAACTACAAATGTGATCACAACAATCTGTAATAGTATGAAAATAAGTTGTCTTTTAACATATCATATGCCTCCAGATTTTAACGATGAGACTGGTCATCCAGTCTGCATGGAGGATTGACAACACATTAATTTTTTGTAGTGTGTTGATACTTTTGAAAATAGATGGTGGGTTTCAGTTGTACTTTGACTGCAGACTGGGGCAACTATCCAATTCATTTTAGCAGTGTGACTACCATTGTGTTATTTTTAGAAAGAGAAAAATGGCAATGAGTGTAGAGGAAATGAGATGAAATGAGGGGAGGGTGATAGGAGTGTAGAGATGTAAAAGATAAACAGAGAGGGGAAGGGGCAGTGTCACTGCGAAGACCAATGTGGATGAAGACAAAGTCGTGGACGAGCAGGCAGAAGTCCAGTTGAATATCCGACTGCGTGCCACACAGGTCGCTTCTCAAGACCACAAAGAAGAAGAAGCTAGGAGACAGAAGATACAGTATTATAGGATATCTGAGGGTCAAAGACAAGAGAACATTATCAAAGCCCTGCTTTAGACCAGAGGAAGGAGAAGTGCCTTTTTGTCAAGTTACCAACTTTTCACAGTGGTGACACCGAGTAAGTATTGATGGGGATCATGACACTGCGTACCCAGGTTTATCTGTACATATGTCAGAAATTATTGCATGATTTATTAGAAAGTTGGACAAAATGTTACAGAATGAACAATTCTCTGCAGAAGTCTTGTTGAAGCTATATTTCAAATATACCAATTACTGCACAGTGGATAGATCCTGTATGTCCATTTGTGCTTTGATAGGGACTACTGAAATGTAAATCTTAATTGGATGTTGTTGGTGATGGAACAGTGTTTTTACTGTTGCATTACATCATACCCTGCACTATTCATACCTAAAAGCCTCCTGTGTTTTACCACTAGTCTCACTTTATGACTGAAGTTGGATTTTCATATGAAATCAGTAAAAAAAATCCATGTTTTTAGACAGTTTCCCAGTGCGTGCCATCACCGAGAAGCCTTGCAGTGTCACTGTAGTGTACTGTTGAGTCATGGCTGATCTCTTCTTCTTCTCTCCCTGTAGACAGAGTCCTGACCATGCGAAGTCTGCATGTGTGTTTCTGTCTGGCTCTGCTCCTGCCTTGGTGTGTCCAGAGCCAGAGGAGCACTCTTGCCAAACTTGATGAAGACACACAAAGGGACGTGCTGGCTGTTGACATCCTGAAAAGCAGCGGCGTGTTGAACTCGTTGCTCCGATCAGAGTATCACAGTGTGCACCGGCGAGCACGAGCCCCGCGTCCAGCCTCCCAGGTGCCAAAGAGAGCCCAGCAGGGGTCCCGCTTCGCCCTGTCCCTCGATGTTCCCACCAGCATACTCAGCGTCCTCATAGACCTGGCCAAAAACCAGGACATGAGAACCAAGGCAGCAGCCAATGCAGAACTGATGGCACGAATAGGCAAGAGGAAATAAGAAGCATGGCCCCTGGGAGCAGTTAGGGGCGTGATGGACAAAATCTCACCTCACAGAGAAATTAACTTCTTACATCGTGGCCCTGGCACTTGGTTAGAAAGAATGATAGTTCCGCAACTGTCACTTGCGGTCAGTATCTGTCGTATAGAGCTTACATCTGCTTTACTTTTATACGTGTATTAAATGGTTAGAATACCTCATTCCACACCCAAACCCCTCCATGGACTGACTCTTGAAACAGATGTAATTAGAAAGAATGGTGTATAACAAAACAAAAGGACCCACAAACAATGTAAGATGAAGCTGGTCTTTTGTCTCAAAGATTATTTACCCATGGGTTCGAAACCGTGATCAGGTTCCGATATCTGTTTCTTATGTTTGCATGTGTAATCTTGAATTCAAAGAAAAGGTTGTTCAATTAAATTCAATATGATAATGATATTTTTTTTCTCAAGTCTAATTCTTTTCACTCTGCATTGATATCAGGCATGCTTAGTATAATTTCAAGCATCAGCAACCCATAAAGCACAAATGAATGGGTGTGAGCCAAATGAGCCTGCGTCACCCACAGCGACGTCAGATATGTGATAACAGGACAAAGACATTGGCAGGATATTGACCACTGAAAGAAGAACAGACCCTTTCTATAGACCTTTGTTCACTAATACTTGATGAATTTGGCAAACAAGGCGTAGCTATTTTAAGTCTGATGCATTATCTGCTCTACATTAGACTAATATCTGTGACATGATTCATCTGGGCACCGACAGTGAGCAATGAGCATGAAATGTGAAGCAACAGAGTGAAATAAACTGCTCATCTGATTTACATTTGAGTGTAATCTGTCGCTGGTCATGACCTTGAATAATGTAGTGTATCACTTCAAGCTTCAATTTTATAATAATTAAAGCCAATACAGCTACACTGCAAGTAGTAAGGCCACTATGAAGTCAGTACTGGGCATCACAGAAACTCACAAATACACAAATTACCCAGCAATTATTCAGACATTAGCATTTGATTGTTGTCTCAGCTGGCATCAAGGAGCACAGGGTTGTTTATATTGCCATGAGAATATTGTAACAATAATCTATTTAAGGAAGCCTAAGTGGCCTTCTCAGGCTTATGTTACAGCAGATATCACAGGCAATGTACCACAAAGGAAACTAGCATTTCTGCTGCTGGATATTCAATATAAAGTAGTAAAGCTGTGTTTCCCACACTACAGCCATGTAGTCTGGTGAAGTGTGGTTATGAAACAAATGTTGCTATTTAAATTGGAGGGGGGGGGGGGGGGGACTCCACTCAGCATCATAAGGCTGTTATCACAAGTATTGAGTGCAGTCCTCTGAGAAACCACAATCTTAATTTAGCCTTTTCAATTTGGGTTTAAAGTTGTTTCCCAGATTAGTCTTGACAAGTGTATTTCTGCTACAGTTGCTAGCTAATATTACAGGAAATAAACTTGGGAAATAAATATAATGGTCACTACATTGATCTGACAGATATAGCTACCAGTGAAATTTTACCCAAAACATGTTATCTTATCAAATGTGATGCCTTGTAATAGACTACTGTAAGTTAATTAATAGTAAATAAACCATATGCTCTTAAAATATATATATATAAATTATCGTATTCTGAAAGGGGCAATTCTGCATAATGGCTGTCTACATTTAGCTGCTTATCCTTAGTTTCCTACTTCTGTACTTTTGAACGCAGGACTTGTGACAGGAGGTGTTTCCTACCTATAGGTCCTACCTGCTAAACTGAAGCAGTTTGTCGTTTGTCCACATGATGTCCTCGTTGTCTCTTCTCCACCCACAGACTGCAATTTACAGGCATTAACTGTGGCTACTATCGAGCTTAAAGTTTGGCGTAAGACGGCTAATCATGCCGTCAAATATATCCATTACACATTCCTCCTCCCTGAATGGTCTATTGGTGAAATGCGTGAGAGCTAGAATTCAAACGGAGGGAGAGAAAGTAGCCAAAATGGCGCAGACTGTGGTCGTTAATCAGTCCGTACAGGTGTTGTTAATTAGTGCTGAGGCAGCGATGGGCTCATGTGTAGGCACTTTACAGCAGGAACGCACAGGGGAAAGTAAGTCTTAATACTTTGCTGTTTTCTTTTTAATTGGGGTTTTATCATGTTTTGCTCTATAAAATATTAACTTCTGGTGACTGCTTCTTTTTTCAGTTGCGAAGTTAAAACCCTTTAAAGATGCAGTCCTTTTTAATCAACACATATTCTGATACTAACTATATCAACCAATTTACAGTCTATAGGGATTTTACTATCTTGAGATCTGAACGCTGAACATGTTATCTTAAGAAAGAAGAAGCAGATTTCTCACCAGATTTCTGAGGTAGTTATTCACACAGAACTTCACTCCTCTGAAAATCAAACCATTATAATTGACTGTCATTTCCCCCAGTTTTTGATTTTCCCTTTTCTACTTTACAGAAAGTCTTTTTGCATTGTAGTATTGTGACAATAAACAGGAATGGAGGATTATGTCCAGTATGCAGTAACACTGAGGTCAGCCATTATGTCAGTACTGTGTGTCTTCATATGTAAGAAGTTTTTCTCCCATTCCCTCTATTTCCATTCCTGATTTCCTCAGTCATGCGGGAGCCTGCTTAGTGTAAATGATGTGCTGCTAAGCTGTGTGTGCACCTTCAGACTCGCACACAGTGTGACACAGCCACTAGCAAAGGTGTGTGAATTGTGAGAGTATGGCAGCATGACTGGAGTCTGTCTTCTCTGAACTAAAGTTTAAGCGGGGCAGAACATGTCTGTCTTAACGTCACATCAGGTCGTTTCTTTTAACAGTGAAACAAACATTCAAACATCTTACTTAAACTACATTTAAACTGTTTGAGGAACATTACCAGTTGAATGTGATCTTGGACAAGGCAGGAGAAACCTTTTTGATACTCCAGCATAATCACAGGGTCTAGTAGGCCTACCCGTGGTGCCGCTTCTTCCTGCAGCAGGTTTAAAATTGTACCTGGGTGGCTAAGTTTTCTTTTGTCATTTCCATATCAATCTCTGGGTTTTAATTGTTGTGGCCAGTGTACACAGGTGATCTCAGACTACCTGTAGCTTAAGTTGTGCAACATGGTGTAGTAACACTGGGAGGTCTAGGCACTCCCTGTCAGCTGATACACCAATGCGTAAGACGACGTGTGGTGAACATTGAACTATGACCTCATTTTGGAAATGTTCAATGTAATTTTGTGCTATCACACCACTGTTGCCTATTGTCCTCCAGCCTCTGGCAGAGACAGACAGTAAGGTGCAAATTCTTATCAAAGGTGTATTAGAAGTTGATGTCTGAGTATATCTATACGAAAGAACAGCCGTAGTTTTGAGATAATAGGATTTAAAAAATGCCTGTCGTATCACAATAGCACAATAGTTCATTCTCCCTGTTTCACTGAATTTAATGGAGAACTTTCAACTACAACATGGTGAATATCACCTGTTTCTTGTCTGTGTGTTTTTATTTAATCTTAGTTTGATGTTTAAATTTACTTAAATTGTGAGCCCACATCATATTTTAATAAGATCATCAGATCACAAACCTTTGTATTTAAAGGGTTGATTCACCCAAACTACACAAAACATATTCTTACTTACCCCAGCTGCTATTTAGCCATGCAGATACATATTTCTGCCACCATCCTGATCATCCTAGTTGTAGTTAGAATGTGTACTGTGCAAAGCATTGAAAAATACATTTTTTTTAATGTCTTTAAAATCTTTCCAATAATAATGTCCAGGCTAATTTGGGAAATTCACAGAATACACTGTCTGAAACCTGGATAATTTCAACCAAAACTATCCACTAGAGGTAAGTGAGAAAATTTATTTTTTTGCTATTTGGTTGAACCCATTTTCAGGATGCTCAGCTGATGTAACTGTTTCTGTATATAACTGGATTTCACAGGGGAGGGTCAGTGGGAGTGATCACGGAGAATTACTCAATAAAGCCGACAGCTTGCAACTAGCTCAAGAGTCATCTGCACAAAGTTCAGTGATAAAGTGGTGCAAGAAACAAAAGCAGGGAGTATTCATTACCACAGAGGATTAGTGATCAGAACCAAGTTTGGAGCTGAACTTCAAGAACACAGCGACCACTATAAGGATAACTTTCAAACGCAGTTGGGACAACAGCTGGTGAATTGTCACCTTTCTAAAACTGTAAGATTATTGATGATGATGTTATTGAGAAATTTGTGTAGTGTATTTAAGTAAAGGGATTGTTTTACAGATAAGATACAGTTGTGATAGATGTAAACGTGTAGGCCTGGACACTAAACAGGGCCGGTGCCAGAATTTACTTAATTGCTTGCCTTAATTTAATGTTGGAATGTAAAATGTACTAACTTTCCAAGCTGCAGTATTCACTCAAAGCTACTACTGGATCCTTCTGTGATGCCTGTTAGTAATGTTACCCTCTGCTAGTAATGATGATGTGTTGCCTTGTTGCCTAAACTGATGATATCTCCAATCACAGGTGGAGGAGCTCTTAGATGGATTACACTATGAAGTCCCTGAGCCTTCTGACTCCTTCTACCCTCACCAAGTAAGAGCACCACACAATGAGTTAGATAGGACAGTCAACACTGTCACTAGTAAAAAGTTGACACGGTTTGACATTTACTTATGTCATCTATATATCTTATCTCTCAGGTGTGTGACAGCCAGTGTCTCAGCCAGTGCTTCCATGACCCAGCAGCTACTGTCGGGTAGAGCTCCTCGGCCGAAGCCCTTCAGGGTCACAAATGCTGACCGCAGTGTGAAGAAGGGCATCATGGCAGACACGCTAGAAGACCTGATGAACAAGGTTAGGAAGGGGATATAAAGTGTTGAAAGGGCTGAGGAGAGGAACTGTGATGTAGTTGAGGGTGTAGGACGATCAAACGGTTACTCACACACTTGAAAGCACATTAAGACCAAAGCTTATAATGAGGACGCAGAGAGACACCGTGATGTGTATAGATGATTCAAATAACCACAGACAGACTGGCCCATAATTCGCTCACTGCTGCACCATCTGTGAGGCTTGAGCACATTTCGCACTCCTGCTGGTAAAAGTTCAATACTGAAGTGTACATTATTTAGCAAGCGATGCACTTACGTTCCTCTCTGTGCCTGCTCTCTCAGGTCGCCGACTCGTTGAGTGTACCGTGTGTCAGCGCACTGCTGCTGGATGAAGATGGCACAGGGGTGGAGACAGAGGACTTCTTCCAGACGCTGCCTGAAAATGCTGTCCTCATGGTCCTGGAGAAGGGCCAGAAGTGGACCCCACATCCAGTATGATAGTGTTTGACCCTTTTCACATCAACCACTAGGTGACACTGTTGATCAGCTGCTTCAGCTTTAAATTGCACAGTTTGACATATTGATCTTCAGCATTTGTTATGCCAGCGATTCTTTGATGTTAGTGACTGAACAGACAGGGAAATGTTTCTTTAATGCAGCAGCCATGAATATGGATGGAACATGGGTGTGTGTAGACTGAAGAATAATACACTGACTATTCAGTGAAATTTAATGAGCAAATATTTCATCCTTCAAACTGAATAGGGGAGTAATATGTCAGTTATTGTGCGAAGGCAGAACACAGGGCAAACACCAGAGATTAGTTTCTTCCTTCATAATTTTTAGAGGAGAATCAGCGGCAGGGGTTGAATATTAATCCGACCTAGAGGTATCACCTCATTTGAATGGTGTTCACCCAAAAACACTTCATTTCTAGAGAAATGGATGATTCTAAATGTCCTCAAACTGACTTTGCTTAATTGTCAGTTGCCTTTCCCATCATCATTGGCAGGAGCTGAACTGTCTGGCGGAGCTGGGTGCTGTCCTTTGGCCCAGTTTGCTGGCTGCAATCACACCCAGCGAAATGCTTGTCTGTACCCTTTTGACCTGACTTATGTTTCCCTTCCTGTCGCCTCACAGAACAGCCCCTCCAGAGATCAGCTCTGGCCGCAGCACCGGACAGATGTGGCCAAGCTGACATTTGACCTCTACAAGAACAACCCCAAGGATTTCATTGGGTGCCTGAATGTGAAAGCAACCCTGTACGGTGTTTATTCTGTATCCTATGACCTGCGCTGTTACGCTGCCAAAAAGATGCTGAAGTGAGTGAAAGAGCCTGCCAAATATCTGGAACCTTCAGATATTTTTATGCTTTTGTGTTGAACAATTATGTAATTGCTGTGTTGTTTTTGTGTTTTTTTTTCTTCATGTCAGAGTGTTTCTCCAACTTTACCGAGGCACTCTTTGGATCCCTAGTAATAGTTAGAGATGAAAATTAAGACATTTTAATGAGATTGTCCTCCAAGCAGATCATCACCATTGCAATGCAACCACCTACTGACAATTTAATTTATAATTTTCAGGTTCATTGTCTACTGTACATCAGCTGCTTTAAATTAGGACCATTTACAGTATTCAGTGCACAAACCCTGACATGTTAAGTCTAATATCACATTTGATTGTGAATACCAGTGTGGGTGGCAGAGTTGAAATGGTGGGATTGCAGAAGAACAAAGGCTAGATTTTACTGAGATTAATTTTGGGAGAAGTTACATCATCGCTGCCGAGATCTGCTGGTTTTCAGCTTTGGCACAGAGCTTCGGTCAGAGCGGATTACATTTTGCAGACTTGTCAAATATGAGGCTTTTGTGCTCACACGAGTTTATTTCTTAGATGTCAGTTTTATGAGATTCAGTTAATGTGAGGTTGTGAATATTTCCTGTCAGTCATTTTCCAGTCAGCTGGTATGATCTGTCACGCTTGTTGATTTCATTTTCTATGACAATTACTCAAGAAATTAATGTATTTTTTTCCCCCGATAATATTCTCATACATATGTATATCCCAAGTTGCTCAAATGCTGTTTGTCTCTGCAAATGGGAATTTGCTATTTCACTCAATTTGTGTCTCTGCGCTGTGCTTCCAGGGAGGCTCTGCGATGGACCATCTTCTCTATGCAGGCCACAGGCCACATCCTGCTGGGCTCCTCCTGCTACATCGAGCAGCTGCTGGAGGAGGAGGAGCGAGCCGAGAAGAGCCTGAAGTTGCCACAGGAAAGCAAGATCAGGCAGCTGCAGAGCATGCTGCTGGGAAAGACATCCCAATGATGATGGACTAGAGCTAACAATGATGGTGGAGCAAACGTATTGTCCACTTGTAGATTTGGGACACAATGTAGATGTCACAGATGAAACTGGTGATCTCTACTTGTTCATATCACAATATCTTGTGCAGTTTGCTGACATTTCAGACATTGCAACGGTCTCTTCTCAGTCACTTTCTTGCTCTGTTACATTTTTTTTGCCCACTTTTCATGTAGAAGCTGACACTGCTGAGTTATTCCTCAAAAAGCACTTTTACTCACTACTGTGTAACTTTTTTTCCTATGGAGATGAATAAATTAAAAAATAATACTTTTATATTTTCCCATTCCTCAAAGGTCCGTTTGAGTCTGCATTCAGTAGGCCTACAAGTGGGCTTACATCTGCAGTAGGAGCCCATTAAGCTGGCATCGTGCATGTGGTTCCTGGTCCGAGTAAGTGTAATTGCTAACGGGTCCAGCTGTCTCTCCCACGCTTCCCTAATTGTCCCCTGGCCTGCACTGTCCTGTCAGCTGCAGCCTGCCTCTGCCTCAAAAAAACCAGGAGAAGAGAATGAGGGAAGAGCAAGCAGCTGCACGGGGCGAGGGGACGGAAGCAAACCATTATACTGAGAGTGAGTGATTAAGGCTTCAGCTGGTGGCAGAAGTGCCACTTTTGCCATTTTGTCTTAGAAGGTGGCAGCAAAAAGCTGACGACAGATTTGAGCTAAACTGGCTGTCTGATAGTAACCTGAAGATAAATGTCTGTGGTGTATATATTCAGGTCAAGAGTCAGAGTATAACTGTTGCCCACTCCCCTGCCTTATATCGACTGGTTTCCACAATTTTTTCCACAATTTTTTGATCTTTATTTTCTGTCTACAGAAAGTATGACCAGAAAATATAGAAATGCAGTCGGAGGTGGTCATTTCTGATTCAGTCCATGTTTTACAATAAATACCCCACGTAATATAAGTTTGTTTTCTAATGTGTTGAGGCTTATGGATGTTGTTTCAATGCAGTGAACCATGGGTCATTAAGACATTTTCGTATTTTGTACTGGCATTGCATCTGTTAATTTGCGTCTCACATGAATGCATGGACTCTAGCTCCACACCCACATGCAAACACAACATAAAAGTGAGCACTGGTCATGTGCTATTTCTTTGTTTGCACTGAAATGAGTCGTGAAGTGCATGCTGATAGTCTCATGCTTCAATCTACACTTGTTCAGAGTATTCCCAAATGGCATTAATCAAGTGTATTGAATTTAAACCATACACTTGCATTTAGATTGGTTTCTGTTGAACTGGTTGGCGAGTGATTTGATTCTGAGCCTCCTTCACAGTGTGCAGATGCTCATGCTAAAAATGTTCAACCATGCACTGCTGTTGTCGTGGCTGACCTTGAAATATGAGCTCCAAATTATAGCTTTACTGTATTCTGTGATCATTAGAAGACACAACCTCTGATCCAAACTTCAACAAAACCACAAAAAAACACTCAATTCAGCCTTCTATTGCTCCCAAATTAATTGACCGGGGTTTCTAACAGTAACACAAGACAACAGAAGTTAGTACTTTCTGATGATGATATTGGTTTGTTTGCACAGCAATAAAACAGGCCTGTAATCATAATGATGAAATGTAGATTTTTATTTGTAAAAGTGTACTACACTGATGTAGCATTTGCACTCCTATGACCTTGTTAGACTCATGACAATAAAAAAGGATCTAAATTGAAACAGCAGAACCAGCCGTACTGTTTTTTTTTTTTTTATTCCTTACAGTCTACTTCTTATCAAAACCTGTCACCATTACCCACGATGCTCAAACTCAGAATACTTGCATTGCATGCTAATGTAGCCTCAAGCTGCTGGCCTCAAGCAGAGATGAGAAGTGGGCTAAAGAGATCTGGTAAGCTCACTTCTTTCTGTGTTTCAGTCGAAGTTGGAATCTCCCAGTTGAAATTTCCAACTGAAATCACAGGTCAATTCATACCAAGTGTACTCACTTGGTATGAATTAAAAAGATAGTGATATAAATATGTTACTGTTAACTGTGTTCTAGTCTAGCTACATCAGTAGATAATCTGCTAAAGGCAATACATTTGTACATTTCCTAATGTTTTAACTGCATTTTTAATGCTTTCCCAAGTTGCCTACCTTTGGGGCAGAGAAGGTGACTTTCAGAGATTATTTACCATGCCAGTAGGCCTATATTATTTTAACATTATTAATGCAGACAGATATACTTTATGGTGCCTGTTAGTTGTCGGTTTTACAATATGCGCTTCCATGGGTGCTGCCATTGCTGTGTGATGTCAGACTCCTGCCTCTTCATGAAGTGGATTTTCCCCCAGTTCACAAGTAGGAACTCTGACTTTGAGTGGCTATCTAGCGTACTTTTTCTAGTCGGTCCGACATTTTGAGTTCTCGAGTTGTCTGGAACGCATTTTTTTTTTCTTTCATTTTTAGACTTGTATTGTTAAACCCCAATGCATGCTGATTTAAGTGACATCACTTGAGGTAAAATTGTGTCCAGCTCCCTCTGGAGCCATAAGAGGCTTTATACATCTGTTTTTACATATGCAGTTGTATTCCCCAAGACCAGAAAGCAGAACCCCCCTTCCCCAATAACAATGTGAATATTAATTTAGCCCACCAAAATTCGGACTATGGCTTTAAAATTCTACCTCAAAGACCACCATCACACACAAGTTTGGAATTGTAAACCTTAGATCTGAATAACCTTAATACAGTAGCACATCTTGCACCTCCCTCCTCCTGAGCTCTGCCTGCAGACCGTGCAGGCGGTCGTCCCACTGAGCTGCGCTGGTGTCGGGGGCCCCTGGTGGAGCTCCACTGAGCATGTGCTCGACTGCTCCACAGGACAGAAGGGACACTTCCCATCAACACACAGGTTGCGGGCATGGATCGGTGAGCGCACGGCTCCAACACAAAAGGTAAGCGTGCAGTTTTTCTAAAGAATCAATGCTTTTTAATCTGCAGTAACTCGTAAGTAACTAGTAAGTTTTTTTTATTTTGTGCAGCCGTTTGTCTGAAAAATAAATTGTAGGCTAGTGTACATTTTCGCAGACTCTTGGCGAGCAGTTGGCACAGGTAGCCTCCACCAAACCAGACAAACAATAACTTACATGTCCAATCCAAAAGGACAGTTCTTTCATTTTGTATGACAGAAACGTGCACTTAAATTTCTGTTTTAACTTCTTAAAAATGCCTTAGTTGAACTTTTACGCAGCGTTTTTTAATTATAATATTTCGTGTAGGCTATATTTAACAACATATTTATTTTGGAAACAATGCGTTGGTAAAGCATATTAAATTCAACTTTACGTGTTTATGTGATGGAGGATGAGTACTTGCATTCCCTTCGTGCAGTGCATAGCGCGCCGCTCTGTGTGCTCTTTAGCACACGGAGCTCCACGAAATATCGATTTAGCAGAGGACAGAATCAAGGTTTTATTATAAACCACGGGCTGCAAGTGGGAGTAGATGCTTGACACAGTTACGGGCTCCGAGGTTGTGTATTTCTCCCACGCTCCTGAGGGAGTCCTCACTGCAGTCCGCTGGAAACATCTCCAGCATGCATACTGTAGGCTACATCAACGTGTGTGGTTGCCTGTGTGTTTGCGATGTTCTGCATTTGTGCGTCTTCGGGTAGAAATCACCCAAATACAACTTGGAAGAAATTGTTCAACCCCCTAATCATTCAAAAAGCAGAAAGAGCAGCAAAAGCAACGTTTACGACTTGCCGTTGGTCTGTTCTTTTACCTCATAACGTTAATGATGCACATGTTAAATGTTAAACTTTTAGTCCCCTGCATGTCTGTTTTGACTTATTTCATCCAAAACGTGATTGTCAGTTTCTATCTATCTGCTATTTATCTAACTCATGTAGGCCTAATTTTTAAAGCAAAATACCAAGAAACATCTGGTTACAGTTTCTTAACTGTGATTACTGGTTTTCTTAGTCTTCTTTGAATAGCCTACATTCAACTGCAAAAACCATCCATTAGAGTTAGCCTATGTTAGATGGGACACTATGCTGCTCAGCATTTCAGTAGGCTACTGCAATCTGCCCTCACAGATCGAATAACTCGGATTTATAGTCTCATATACTATCCACCTGCTGCATCACACAGTCTCTCTCAGCTCTTCATCACAAGCAACAGTTTATTTTATGCCAGAGAACAAAACAAATAAAAAGATGTACGGAGGGACAAATAAAGACTGTAAAAGTGAAAGTAAATGCAGTTAGACACAGCAGGCAAGGAGAAGAGAGGTGTTCATTACAACAGTGTGGAGGTGGAGGAAAGCACAGAGAAAAAAGGAGAAGTCTTGATGAAAGGCTTGAGCTGGATCTCCGGCGCGCCGTCCCCATGTGCTGCTGTGGACGGCTTTGATTGTGAACATGAAGGACACACAAAGACAGGACGTGTGTCTGCCTGTTTGTGTCTCAATACATCATCATTCCCTCTGTTTTCTTGCTGCCGCCAGCTCACACACAAATGGGTACATTGTCTTCTAATTGACTACTTCTGCAGTTAAGTAACCTCATCATTTTTCACCAAGTAGCTCTCTGTTCAGCATCTGTCATCTGTCAGTTGCAGCACACACATTTTCTGTTTTCTGTCACCCCCCCCCCCCCCCCCCCCCCTTTTCTTTTCTTTTCTCTTCTCTGCTTCTTCCTCAAGCTTAGGTTTTCGATGGCTGGCTATTTCAGGTCCATATTTCTGCTTGGCAATAAATAATTCAGGTAACAGGACAACACAAAGGCCCTCAGTAAGAGCCTGGATGCTTTGCTCAAACCTGAAATGCCCATCTACCTTTTAGAGAATCTGTCTGAATAATGGATTTGTTTACCAAGTGCATTCTGGTCAATGACTGAATTGGCAATATGTGCACTCAGCTGTCATTTGAAGATACATCTATATATACATTAAAGTAAGAGTCCCTTGAAGAAGCTGAGTTTTTGCTTGATTTTACTCTTCCTCATATTTCCCCTTAATGCACTCTCTCTATTTCTCCATATTATATGATAGGCCTGTAATAAACACAGCAGGATGTACAGACTCTGGACCTCTACACATTAATACAATACTAGAACATCCATGAACAATACGGATTAAAATCTTGTTCAGTGTTCAGTGGCGGTAATGTCTGGTGCTATTCACTCACATCTTACACTACAATGCAATCCAACACTACAAACTATGATGAGATGCTACAGCTATGACAACGTGATATCATGGGATGGCGTACAAATAGCACGCCACTTTTAAGGACTTTTCGGCGTGCCTTGTCAACACATTTTAACAGGGGCGATTCTAGGATCAGACATTTATGGGTGCTTAGCCCCTAATGAGAATGTATCATGCATACAATGCCTTGCAAAAGTGTTCACTAATCAGTGGAGAGTATAGGTAGGCCTACGAGAGGAGCTGGTGCAGAGCGGAGCGGGTTAGTCAAGGGCGTCACTTTGTGTTGAAAAGTGGTGGAGAGATAAGGGCTCAGATTAGCGGCGTGATGATACATTTGGGTCATGACACGTGACGATGAACAAGAACGATTTTTAGCACTATTTAGATGGAATATTTGATGCAGAAATATATGTGCAGGGGGTCTGGGGGTCCTCCCCCAGAAGAGTTTGAGCATTAAACTCATAATATTCTGCATTTTCAGCTCCAATTTATGGTGGAAATATTTTTATATGAGAGAAAACTATGTTGCATTGCATGTTTTGTTATAGTACAAATAAACCTTTTCTCAAAGCATTTTTATTTGTTAGTTAACATTTCTTGGTGGAAGCTATTTTTCAGAACATTTTTAACAAATGCTTTCGAAATATGGTGGGGACATGTCCCCAGTGTCCCCATAGGGGTCATTTACCCCTATGGGGTCAGTGGTTAGGGTCAGACAGCAGTGTGGAGCTGTAGGCTCATGTTTACTCCCTCAGAGGAGGGAGGGTGTCATTATTATTTAATTGTTAAGAAAAATCTTTATTTTGGTTTCACAGAATCTGTGGAGTATAAATTACTTCTATTTGTATAATATTCTAACATTAAATTTAATCTTATTTGATAGCTAGGCTCACTGTTAGCAGTGTGGCAGGTCAGCTGCACTGGACCTTGTGTTATTAAAGTCAGCTGTTAGTATAATGTTACTATATTACTTACATAATCTCAGCATCTTCAATTCATCCATCCATCCATCCATCCATCCACCCCTCGTCAACCACTTGTCCTGCGTACAGGGTCGCGGGGGCCTGGAGCCAATCCCAGCTGACATCGGGCAAAAGGCGGGGTACACCCTGAACAGGTCGCCAGTCCATCGCAGGGCCCTATTAAGAATGTATATAATATAATCACAAACTACAATACAGTACCATAAAATAGAGCAGTGTGTGTGTGTGTGTTTGCATAAAAATCAAATCTCTCTACTTCAGCTTACAGTAGACTTCTCCCTGGCTCAGCTTCCCCAGTGCAGGCATCTGCCTCTGCTGATTGAACAGCTACATATGCATGGGAAGAACATCAGTAATATATGTGAATAACAATAATCCATTCTCTAAGTCTATCTCTACATATGATTGCCTACTCAGCCTTGAACACTGCCCCTGTACCTGTCACTGTTTTTTCTGGTTCCATTGTCCTTCTCCTCCTCCTCCTGCGGCTCCTGCATCTCCTCCTTTTTCTTCTCTCCCTCCTCATCAACATAACTGGGTCCATCATCACCCTGTCCCTCTGGATCACCTCCACTGACCTTGACAGCTAATATACATACAGAGATCCAGAGAATCCTATATATAAATATATATTTAGCCCCTCATATTTCTTTACCCTCTTTCTTTCTTTTCGTCATATTTACCGTCTCTGTTTTCGCTCGTATCCCCCCTTAGTAGTGAAGGTATTGGTTTGGCGCAGACTGACAGACACACCAACAGCGTTCCGCTGCAGCTGACCGGTCCGCCAGCTCCATCGTGGAAAATTAAGTATAACATTAGAAACTGAAAAATGTCAGTATTTAGGACATTAAACCCGTTTAATGTAGGAAAAGCCATATGAAACTGTAGGCTAATTGGTTGTCATTTCTCTTACTTCTCCAAACTCAAACAGTGGAGCACAAAAATAGAATTTTCAGAAAATAATAAAAAAATATTGTATTATTTTTTAGGGGTGCTAAGATGAAATTTAGGGGTGCTGAACCACCCCTCAAAATGGTCTAAAATTGCCCCTGCATTTTAAGCTTTTCGCGTCTCATTTCACTCTGTTCAGTCCCTACAGACCTAAGCAACACAGATGTGGTTAACCAGTCGACATGCAGATATAATCAATTACTTAGGTTTAGGCAGTGATAGTTAAGGTTTGCGTAAGTTGCTTCAGGGGGTCAGGGATGTCAATGCTAACATTGTAAGTTAGCTAGCTACTTAAACTGTAACGTAGCTAACGCTATGTGGCTAACACTATGTAGCTAATGCGATGGAGCATGGTAACGTAACGATGTAACGTAACTTACGCAAATTACGCAACCTACGTAACTTAAATACAAAACAAAAAGCAATGTTCTCTTCTTATTTAATTTTTGTTACACATGGGAACCAAACGCCGGTCTCCTGAGTCAGGAACCAACTTACTCTCCACCCGACAACCCCTACACCACGTGTCGGACTTTAGGGTGACCAGACGTCCCCATTTTCCTGGGACAGTCCCCAGTTTTGGTGGCCTGTTCCCGCCTGGAGCTGTCCCCAGAAATTTCCCCATTTTTAAATGTGTGATAATCATAGACTGCTGGCGACCTGTCCAGGGTATACCCCGCCTTTCGCCCGATGTCAGCTGGGATTGGCTCCAGCCCCCCGGGACCCTGTACGCAGGATAAGTGGTTGACAATGGATGGAATCATAGACTGTATAAGGTGATAACAGACCTGAAATCAGATTTTACCATAGACTGTATGGATTTTACTTGGCCAGAAAGACTGAACAGTAGAGCGTGCCATGCCGTAAAGTGATCGTCTGCAGAAAACTGACTGGCGTCTGCGGGAGTGCACGCAGCATGTTAAAGCTGTATCACCCAGTCTCTTTACAATTACAGCTGCTTTTATCTGGGTCAAAGAGACATAACGTGCATATAAACATCACTTTATATCCGTGGTAATAGCAAAGGTATGACTATGTGATACTTACGTACTCACAATTGTGGCCAAATAAGTGTTTGCAGTTTATAGCGTAATCAGGCATGACAGTTATGTTATTATAGACAATAATTGAAGCCTGTTGTTGCAGATGGATTATGTGTTTGTTTGGCCTATGTCTAATATCCTTGTTTATATTTGGAAAACGCAATGAAACCTATAATTAGCATGATGTACTGCTGAGTTATATATAAAATAAAGACGTGATCTGCAATTATCCTTGTGACTCACCATTATTTAATTTGCTGTGTACCAACCAATCCAGTCCTTTTTACCTGTTGAAATACCTTTAAATGGCCAATACAACCCATAACATGCAGTATTTCACTTGCCTGAAAGTGATTGCAGTTTCTACTTATTGACTGAAAGGTAGATTCTGCCTCAAAAAGAAACACACCAAAATTGTCCACCCTTTTTATTTAATATATAATAACATAATATTTTTTATGACATACTGACCACCAAACCAAAAATGTCCCCGATTTTCATTTCAGAAATATGGTCACTTTAACTTTCATGGCTATTTATATCCCACTCACGCTGTTTTACCTGTGACAATAGGCGTAAATGCAGTCTAAATGGTGTGAAATGACACGCGAAAAGCCAAATATTCAAAATGGAATCCCATGCCAAATGACTTAAGAAATCTTTTGATGATACTAGGCTGGCTATGATCACGCACTCAACCTCATATGCATGAAAGTTCATTCTTGACCTTGAACTCAAGGTCCACTTGTTAATTTTTCTGGCACTTTCAGCCGCACCACCTGGTCATCAGTGGATGGAGTTTGCTCAGTTGTCATGGAGATGCATTTGTTTACACGAAGACCAGGAGATAAGGTTGAAAGCTTCAGAAAAAACAAGGTAAATGGACCTTGTTTGGGATTGCATTGTCAAATGACCTCATAGATTATTGCAATGTTAAATCCTACATGGTCAATAACAATGAAAGATTATACTTGTTTCAAAAAGGCAGAGGTGCTGCGTATAGTGAGAGATCAGCTTTAATTTCTACAATGTGATAATATAAAATATATATATACTGTATGTTGTGGCGCATTGTGTCAACCATATGAACTTCAAATGTACACAAACAGCACAAATAGGCATGTGCAGTCATGTTTAATGCTTTTTGTGTCCATAACCATGTATAAAAATGGTTTATTGGTGGTTTAGAACTATTTATTTACATTTTTTTTCATAACATTTGACAATGATGATAATACTCATCTTAAATATGGTAAACATAATGTCTCTGTAGTAGTAGTCTTCGCATCTGAAGGTCAAAGTCAAAAAGCTGTAAGTGAGATTCAGTGGGAAATTCTGTATATTCGATTCATATTTGTTTTACATTTCATCTGCTGGCAGAGAAAATAATCCCCAACATTTATAACCCTGAGATACACTCCAGTGCTGCTCTGAATGATACTTTCGTCCTCTCTGTATTCATTTACAGCTACAAGACAACTCAGTAGGTGTTCTGTTGTACAACTGTGTGTGTGTGTGCATGGACGTAGTAAAATAGATGTGTGTGTCTTGCTCTCCCAGGCCAGCTGCGCTGAGGATGAGCAGTGACCTGCAAGTGTTTGGCTCTGACATGACATTTTGTCTCCATCATGGCGGTGTGACTGGAGACAGCGCTGAAATAACAGCTTGATATCTCAATAGGGAGTCTAATTACACTCGTGTGCATATACGCACTAACACACACATGCTGGTGGGTGTTTATTGTATGGAGGTATTGTATAGATGTTCTGTGTCCTCATGTTGACTCCGGCATTTCTGTTTTGTCATCACTCACCACCTCACATTGAAGACTGTCAGGCTTGAATGCTGTCGTTTCTAATTCTTGTGCACTGCTTTGTCCTAAGTAATGTCTTGTTTGAATCAATGCTCTGCAAACCTTTGTGGTGTCATTGTCATGACAAGTGACTGAAGCTGCCATTTTTAAACAAAAAGTGGAATGATGAGAGTCCTGGAGGACAAACACTGAAGATAGATGTTGTCTTTTTTATAACTTCTATTGTAGTGTCACCTTAATGTTATGGGATTAAAATCTCATTACATATCCATTAGAATAAAATATGATCATTAAATCCCTGCTCTGATCATTAAATTTTTTCCTGTCCTGCGACCCCAGTGACGTCTGACTCTCTCTCAACAACAGTACATGACATATACTTCATATATTCCCCACAGCTTCCCTCGGTTGAGTTGACGGTCTGATTAGATTTTCAGGCACCTTGCTGCATAACTTTGCATCTTAATGAACTGATTCACTTCAAAATGCTATAACCCTGTGACGCTTTAAGATAGTGTGCTATGTGAAGAGAAATATATGTGGATATGTTTGCTGATAAATATATTGCTAGTTTAACATAATAGGTTTAATATTACAGTAAAAATAGAAGGTATTAGTGACTCTTGCTAACTTATTTTGGAAGCAAAGAATATAAAGCTGACTTTACTTTAAATGATGATTACTATTTGCATTGCTGGCGGAGATGATGGATTGTTGAATTTACAAATATGCATTTAGTATACACAATTCATTTATATTTCTTTTTTTAACATGATTAAATCTTATAGAAATCATTTCTTCAAACTTGAGGTATGTAAAGTCTACTAGTCTCAATCATATTGAGATGAATGAACAGGCTCAACAGCCACAAGGACCATTCACACACTCTCCCTTTCTACACAGTGAAGGTAAATGAAGCTTATCAAATCAGTTAAAGTTAGAGATGATCTGTTAATATGCGTTATTTTTACCAAGCTGTTATCCAGTTTATCTGCCAGCAAGCAACTTGAGCATGTTAATGTTAATGCATATTTTAGCTACCATTCACTAGCCATGCTAATATTAGCCCTCGAATAGCTTTTAAAACCTTCACACTGATGTTTCACTAAATGTGTGCAAATGTTTATGCAACAGTAATACATTAATTGTCTCTCTACAGAGAGACATGGATTAGCTTTTTGTACATGTGTGAGAACAAATGAGTGTTTCATTTCAAGTCACAGCAGACAAGAGCAGTACTAAATTATACATCTGTTTTTTGATTCAAGCCAAGGGCACTGATTGACCTCTGTGTTTACTCCAAAGTCTTTGTTGTTGCCACACTCAATTTGATGTGTGAGGAAAAATGTAATTTTAATTTTAAATGTAATTTACATTGAGTGATGCTCCAAAGACTCTCACTGTGGTGTCATAAAAAATTTTAACTTGGAAAAATAAAATTACTTTAACAATTATTTTGTTATTGTATCTATGTGAATTAAATTCATAGGAGTTAAATTATGATATTGGAAAAACAAAACAATTAATTTAAAGGGTTAAATTATATGCAATTTCTATTACTACCTATTTTACTTCAGCTCACTAACTTTAGTAGTTTAATGGGTGTTTTTATTATTAGCTCACCTTAATAAATTGCTGTTGTACAATATTTTTATGTCTGTTATGTCTGTATTATTCTTTTTTTTTGATAAATGCAGTATGTGTTTATTACCGCCATTCCATGCCAACTATTCAGAAGTCAACATGTTAGTGATCTAGGATTTTTCAGAATGTGTCAGTTCTGGCAGCAGTCATTAACTGTGCACAAGAGAAATCGAAATCATTCATCTTTTAGAAGGCTTTCGATTCTGATGTGAATATCCAAATCTTTATTTACACGACAAGCAGCTAAATTTAATTTAAATGTGAGACATCAGGGATCAAATGCTTTAGATTAAGATAGTTTCATATATCATATGATGTTAGTGCAACATGCCATATTTAGGTTTAAAGAGTTGTTTGTTTCTGTAATCATTCGTCTTCATCTGTACTGGCTGTGAAAATCTCTATTCCCAAAATGACTACAGTGTTAGAGATGGGAGACAAAAAGCCCTTGTTCTGTGCAAAAACACGTTCTAAAGCTCAATATAATGTGTGTGTGTGTGTACACACACTCACACACACACACACAAAACACACACACTGAGGCCTCAATAGTCTGAGTTAGGCCCCGTCCACACTACTGCGTTTTCGAATTAAAACAGAGACCTTTTGCTACGTTTGCACCTCCCGTCCAGATTACAATGGCGAAAACAAAGACCTAAAATGGATAAGTTTGGAAACGGAGGACTTTAGAAACGCTCGACTCTCTGATTGGGTCTTATAAGTCATGCAAAGCAGAAACACTTATCTGCCTACACTTGTTCTGTGCATGTCGTAATTTACTTTGCGATGACTCCCAGTATGTTTACGCTGCTACACTCCCGTTACATTCAGTAACAGTCCCAGCTCGTTATTGGTGCATGCAAAAAAAGAAAACTGGTCTGATTCTTCGTCTGTATTTATTTATTCTTTCGCCAAATCTTCTGTAACTAGGAAGAGACCATCTGCTTCATGTTTACACTGGCACGAGCATGCCAGTATACCTGAACGGCCAATAGATGTGCGTTTAAAACGCTAGTGTGGACGGAGATCATATTTGTTTTAATTCTCCGTTTGTAAACTAAAACAGAGTAGTGTGGATAAGGGCCTTTGACAAAACACTGGGTATCTTCATCCGGACAGTCATCTATAGGTTTGTTGTCTGTGTTTTGTTCCAACAAGCATAAATGTCTGGATCTCTATCAGTCTATAAAGTTGTCTTTGTTGTTGTTCTGTTTAGGTATGCAGTGTTCCTCTTAGCTTCTAACTTTGGTGGATGTTAGCTGCTCTCCTGATATTGTCCTGCTTTTGGCCCATTTAAGTGCCTTCGATAAAATTGCAGATTATGTTGACTGAACATTGTAAACACTGTGTTTAAACTACATAAAGAAGTTGTGTTACTTTAACAGATAGTAATTCAATATACTGAACATAGTAAAATATCTTAAGTTGACATGAAAAATCTCATGTTAGCTTAACAAAAAGGATTTATTGTATTTAACATGGATAAATCATTTTCAGTAAGTTAGTGAAACATGATTTTACTATGTTCAACTGATGTACTTGTTGTTCCAACAGATTTTTGTTTCAGTTCAGCAATGTCGGTTGGTCCCCCACTTTGGTCCAGACTGAACAATTTGATGGATTGGCATTAAATTTGGCACAGGTATTCATGTTCCCCTCAGGAGGAATTGTAATAACTCACCTGACTTTTTATTTAGTGCCATCAGCGGCTTAATTTGTTTTGATGGTTCAAATAACTGTAAAACTTTTAAAACCTGCAAAACATTCCCATCAGCCTCAGATGTACTTTAGCGCTCATGAGCAAATGTTAGCATTTTAACATGAAAAACTAAACTAAGATGGTGAACATGGTAAACATTATACCTGCTAAACATCAGTATGTTAGCATGCTGACTTCAGAATTTAGCTTAAAGCACCCCAGTGCCTTAGTACACTCTCACAGAGACGCTAACATGGCTGTTTCACTATATGCCATTTTGACAACCTGTTACATCAGCTTGTCTCACAGGGATAGCAAGATTATCTTCACTGCCATTCATCTTTTTAATCTTTGTGCCAGTGCTTCTGGGAAATTCTGATGTGACTATAGCTGTTCAATTATACATGCTATACAGTCTCTTGTCACATATTTTTTGACTTCCTACACCAGAGCCGAAAGCTTTGTAGAGCATCACTTAGATCTGTGTGGAAAGTGGTAGTTCTGGATGTGGTGTACCAGTTTGTGAATTAACCTCCCTTCTAAAGAATTGATGCACATGTTTCCATTATATTATCAGATAAGTCTCTGGTGTTTCAGGAGTTGTTTTGTAATGGATTGATGTAATTTATATGTTTATTGCACTTTGCCTCAACCTGCATTCTTACGTTTCCCAACCCGCAGTCGCGGTTGGGCCAGTAGTGGTAGGCACATTCTGATATTGGCGATCATCTTCATAAAGGATTTCTCCATGTGTGGTTGTTGGGCAATGGTATAAAATAAAGGACGTAGAAAGAAGCACTTGCCTTTTAAGTCTGTTAGAAAAACCTGATGTCTACTATTTTAGCTTCTAAATCGCTGAAATGTTTTAACTTTCGACTCAATTATTTGAAGAACGTTGCCATTAAACAAGATCAAACAGCAACAAAACAAGTATCCACAAACAGGTGGTATGAAAAATATCCTATTAAACATTGTAAATATTAACATATAAATAGAGCAAAAACAAGATCAAACAAAAGACAGATACACGCCTACCAAGTGAATCAAAAACAAAGGATTAGGGATTAGGACCCAGGTGTGATATCAAGTGCTATGCAAAATAAAATGAATACAATTATATAATGCATATTGCACTGAAAATAACAGGCATCAACTGTTGCCAGATATGACCAGACATTTTTAGGTTCTCAGTCATCCAGGTCATTATCAAAGGAAGGTTAAAATCAAGGGCAACTGGACTTGTTGAAGACCCTCCAAGACATTTTGTCTCTCATACGAGAGACTTCTTCAGTTCTGACTGGCTGGTAGGGAAACTCAGCTATTTAACCTCTGTGGGGTCATTCTCAAGACCCCACAGAGATGATCGATCCCGCTGGTTCGTTAGTGCTCCTGGTTGTTGTAATGACAGTTGTTACGGTCGCTGGGAGTCACCCGAGGCCATCTCACCTGAGGTCAAAAGTGAACGTTTGTTTAGTTTCCTAGGAAGTGATGAAAGGACAGCATTATAAGTGGGGGATAAGTGGTGTTGCAGACCTCCTCCCCTGTTAAGTTATGGTTTCTCGACCCGGGTGTAAATGGCTTCCTTGACACCTCCTTCAAACTATCTGTCCTCTCTGTCTTCCTTTTCTTGGCATTGGCACTTGTTGGTGTGTTGTCAGCTCAGTGGTGCAGGGTCCTGATGACACCTAGCTTGTGCTCCATTGTGTGGTGGGAATCGAAAAGTAGGTCTGTGTGTGTGGGTTTCGTGTATACTCATGTATACAATGTGCAGGCTCTTGTCCTCTTCAATGTGTACGACACAGTCAAGGAAGGCCAAGCTGTTGTTGCCGACATCTTCTTGTGTGAACTTGATGTCACTGTCCAAAGAGTTGATGTATTCTGTGAAGGCTTGCACTTCCTGGGATTTAATTTGACCCTTTGTGTGTGAAGGCGTTTTTGCTATCCTGGTTAAAGTAATAGTTATTATATATTATAATATTAGTATTCCCCTTTGTGCCTAGAGTTAGATGGAAAATACAGTAAATATGAAGCTGGAGTAAACTAGCTAGTTAGTATAAGTTAGCTTAGTTTAGCATATACACTGGGAAGAGGAGGAAACAGCTAGCCTGATTCTTTACACAGGTAACAAGATCCACCTACCTCTAAAGCGCACTAATTACATACGTATGTTTTTTGGTGAGCGATGCTGGTAGAAGGATTGGTTCTCAACATCATCACCCGATATCCAGTTTTCCATGAAAATGTCCTATTGCGCTCACATGCTACCTCATTACATTGTCAAAAGGTACAGGGAGAAGGTGTTGCTGAGATTAATCACCTTGATGTGACCTTGTACTGGTCCTCAAAATGTCAGGGACCAACTGACATTATTGCCTTCTGCAAAGCTAGAAAATGGTTGTGCACACAGTCACCTGGAGGACTCCCTGGTGAGCGTCTCCGTCTTGCAGGCGACTTAATTAGGAAGCCACCTTCTGAAATGCACCTGTTTTCACACTCTGACTCAGGTAGCTACTTAGCAGGAGTGGTGGTGTTCTTTTCTGACAAGGTTTCATCTGTATTTAGTAATGCAAACAGCACCTTGCAAAGCCTTACCGTGGACCAGCCCTGTAGTCATTCAGATTCAGGTTTTTCAAAGAGGGAAAACATTATTAATAACCAACTTGTGGATGAAGAACAGTGTGAAACAACACAGTGCTCTCCATGGTCAGACTTAAAGCCCTTTGGGTCAAAGCAGGGTCATAATGATTGATTTTACACACTTTTGCTTCATATGAATGCCCTTTGCAACTCAACTTTTTAATCTACAGAGAGATGAAACTGTGGTACATACAGAAAACCAATGTAACTGAATTTTTTTTCAAGCAAAAAACTAACAGTAGAAATTCCCAGCCAAACATTTAATCCCTATTTTACAGGAAAACCCTGAGCTCCAGTATTCATCAGCTGCTGTGTCATTATAAGACCAGATTGCTTTTCTGCTGCGATTTTAAGATTGGATGAATATCTGGCCATCTTTCCTGGACTAAGCAATTCACCTGTGCAGTCATCATGCAGCTTTTCACTCTGGTAATCATGAGAGTCTTCTGGGACTGAAGCGGTCTGTTGGGGACTGGATGCAACCAGGAAACCAGCAGCAGTTAGGGGAGGGCTGATGTAAGACTTTAGAGTTGGGGGAAAAAAGCTTCCACCTCTGCTCCCTGGGACATCTTGTTTACCAGTGCTGCTGGCTCGCTCTTTTTTTCTACTTCCTTCCCTCACATTTTCTGTAATCTGTCTCAGCTCTCCAGCAGGCATTTCAGATGTCCTAGTTTCAGGTGTTGCATGCCCACTCTTAAGCAAGATTCTACTACTTCTCAACATTTCCATTTCTCTCCAGCCTCCATCCAAATCCCCCACCCCCACCACCAAATCCCCCCTCATGCCCCCTTAACTTTACTTTCACCCCAATTTCAGCCCTTGGTGGCAATCAGACAGTCTGCTCACGATCAGACCAGCTGGAAGCCTCCAACACAAGTCAAGCAAAGTGGCTGCAGGGCTGTGCTCATGCACACCCTCAGTTTTTACTGGCTGTTTTTATCCGACCTGCTGTTTTTTTTCTTCTCTTTACTTTACCCAGTGTCTCTCTTTTCCTTTCTCCTTACAGTCCCATGGGATATCTCTTAGTTTTAAAACAAAACCGTAAATCTATATCTGCCATCTGTTTACTCACTAATTTAGGCAGCACTGCAGAAACTCGTCTCTTGTTACCATAAAGTCTGTGATTTGCTTATATTACTGAAAATAGTTTAAAGACAAGTGCTGTTGATCTCAGGAGCCTTCCATTTCCTCCCACATGCTGCTGTTTACAATACCCAGGGAAAACAGGAACACATGAAAGTCAAAAGACAAGAAGACATGGTAATATGGATTATTAGGGGTGATATTAAATAAATAAGTAGCAGAAGGTTTTATAATTGCACTTTCCTGTCATTTCCAGACCAATGACCAGAATGTTTTTTTTGTCTCCCTTATCTTTTCCATGGGAATGCACCAGCTCTCTGTTTTGCAGTTGAGAGATGTTTTAACTCTACTACTCTCACTGTCACTAGCGTGGTGTCACCAAAGAGCTCGGCGTCACACACTTCAACACTACAGCACCTACGTCCTTATTAATCTAGACCCTTGTAGTGTAGTTGCCTTGGTAACAGAAACTGGGAGAAAATGAGTCCATCCCTCGAATGGATGTGTTGTTGCCAGAGGTTGATAGTTAAGAGTTGATTTGTAGGGTTGTTTGTTTCCTGCACATTTGACATGGGGGTTTGTCTTCAAATTTTTAATGAATTTGATGCTTTTCACTTCTTGATGAATTTAGAGGAAAGTAAGCTGTGATTTTAATCATTCAATTGTTTTCCCTCGGGTGCAATCCATAGCCACGTTATAATCAATGACTGCAACTGCGGTTTACACACCTTACACGGCTTTAATCTTGTGGTTGTCAATACAAGAGGGAGAGACTGTCTTGTGCATACCAGTACCAACAAAAGTCATCAGTGACCTCTGTAGCACTGAATAACAGCTGCTAACACTAGTCTTGACTGACTGTTTGTCAGTTTAGGTTATTGAAGTGTAATCAGTACTTGTAACTTCAACAGAATGAGTGTTTTTTGTCCTCCATGCAAAGCCATTTGTTATTAAAGAAAGACTTAAAAGGCATGAAAATTCCCAAGTCCCAAATGTATCTTTTACAACATGGATTGACACTAGATAAAAATTAAATGTAAGTTTTCTGATGCTGATGCTAAAGTTTAGTTCACTGTTTTATCTGAATTATTCTAAACAGAACGGGAGAACTAACCTATAAAGTGAAGAAAAACAAAAAATGTTCTTCAAGAATTTCTGCGAATGTACCTGCAATTTGTTGTGCCATTAACAAGATACAGAAGATGAATTTTCCCTGTGAAGGTCCAAATCTCTAAACATAGTGACTTCTCTCAACTGGCATAATATCATCATACATAGCTGATAAATCCAAATAAGACTATAGGTGCTACAAGTTTTTAAAGAAATATAAATATAAAATGTGTGGTTTTACAGGGAGATGCATGGTGGAACTATTTCTTGACCAACAATGCTGTTGCTACCGTGAGTTTGCTGGTCAACCAACGATTTCTTACAGACAAGATACATGTTGGTTAGAGAGCTTAAGAAGTGCCGGTAGACATACCGGACAGAGCCAGGCAAGCAGTTTTCCCCTGCATCCGGTCCTTATGCAAAGCTAAACTAAACACCTTCTGAGTCCCAACCCTTAACAAATATAGTCCTTTCGCAGTAGAGGTATTTTACTGTAAAAAAAAAGCATATGGTCTGCCACAGCTGGCAGAGCAGAGATCATAAACAGTTGTGTGTAAATTGCTGAATTACTAATCTTAAGCTGATGATACACAGAGCAACTTTTAGAGCAATCGTGCTGGGCAACATTGCCGTCAGTGGTAATGAGTAAAGATTACTACCGTAATCCCCTTCCCCCAACACTCCTCCACCCGCACCGCCGCTATCTGTTCAAAACATAGTCGGACCTGCCCCTAGCAACATTGCCCAGCAACATTGCTCAAAAAGTTGCCCCGTGTACCATTAGCTTTACTGAGAGGGCAATTTGTGTGCAGGTCTCAGGTTGAGGCTGAGCCATGTTCCTAATCAGAGATACTGAAAGGAGACAGATTGAAGGCTGGATTTATGCATAATGCAGCATCTGTTCAATCTGCAGACCCTGGTGTGGATATATGCATATTTATAACGATAGATAGATAGATGGATAGATGGATAGATAGATAGATAGATAGATGTCTGACATGCTATGAGAGCCAGGATGTGTTTTCCTCAACAGTTCATTTCTCATCTGTCTGAATTGTGTTCCTGTCTCCCCAGTGCTTTCACCCAGCTGTTATTCATCCCTGCATCATGGAGGCTCAGTCTGGGGCATCATGGGAGCTCATCAACCGTGTGACAGACACAATATACGAGGAGTGAGAGGTCACCATGGAGACTGACAACTACACCCCAGGCCCAGCCACCACTGACTGGGTTGGGACTGAGGCTGGCCTGGAGGGAATGGGAGTCCAGGTTCCAGGGGGCTCGTCCAGCAGCCCCGCGTCCTGGTACATGCCATACTCGCTGGGCTTCCAGGTGTCACTCACCACCTTCCTCATGCTGGAGCTGGTGTTGGGTTTCAGCAGCAACCTGACAGTGCTGGTCCTCTACTGCTCTCAGTCCAATTTAGTGGACTCGGTGAGCAATATGGTGACTGTCAATCTGCATGTGCTGGATGTGGCTGTGTGTCTGCTGTGTCTACCCCTCACCCTGGTGGTTGTGCTGTTGCCTCCAGGACCGGATCTGGCTCTGCTATGCTGCTTCCATGAAGCCTGTGTCACCTTTGCCAGCATAGCTACAGCCATCAACATCCTGGTAATTAGCTTGGACCGATATGACATCTCAGTACGGCCGGCCAACAGGTTGCTGACGACACATAGAGCAACGCTGCTCCTGGCTGCCGTCTGGGTCACCTCGGTAGCTGTGTTTTTTATCCCATTCTTGGAGGTGCAGTGGTCCGGTGGAGAAGGAGCAGAAGAGTTGGGGCAGGTGACACCCCTATCTTTGTCCTCTCATGATGTCAGTGCCACAGTGGTGCCAGCATGGCGTAACCGAACACTGTTGTGTGTTGGCGCGCAGGGCTACCACACAGACCTGGGTATGTATTACCATCTTATCCTGCAGGTACCCATCTTCTTCACCACTGTGGCAGTCATGCTGTTCACCTACTCCAAAATACTGAGGGCATTAAACATCCGCATTGGCTCCCACATGAAGAAAAACCAACGGTTCAGGGGCCCCTCCTGCAGGGGCTGCGACAAGATACAGAAAAAAAAGAAGGTGGGGCTCAGAATGAATCATGGTGGGGAGGTAGGAGAGGAGCAGTGCACTACAGATGGTACCAAACAGCTCAACCACCCTCCCCTCATCTCTTCCCCCACCCCAACAGCTACCTCTCCCCCTGCCCTCTCATCTTCTGCCCCCCTTGTCACCTCTGACACGGGCGCTGCGACCCCTATGCCCACCACCATGGGCGTTCAGGCCTCCGTGTCGGCCATCATTGCGTTGAGGCGGGCAGTGCGGCGACACAGGGATCGACGAGAGCGACAGAGGCGGGTGTTCAGGATGTCCCTTATCATTATCACCACCTTCCTGGGCTGTTGGGCTCCCCTCTCTGTGACCAATATGTTAATCCTGGGCATAGGCCCCAGTGAGGCCCTGGTCAGCCTACGCCTCTGGTTCTTAGCCCTGGCCTACGGCACCACCGTCTCCCACCCTCTGCTCTACGCCTTCACCCGACAGAAGCTGCGTCGTGCCCTCCGTGCCAAGGTTAAGAAGAGGGTGGTGTCCCTGCTCCAGGTAGACCCTTCACCTGGGGGCACCGTCATACACAACTCCTGGGTGGAGAACAGAAAAACCAGCCGGCAGGTGCGTCTGGAAGCAAGCGAAGGTACTGACCGCTGCCTGGCAGAGGTCCTGTGAGACTGACACACTTGGGCTGGGCTAGTATAATTAAAAACCAGAATAGAGTCACAGGTGTGTTCCATTATGAAACTCACTGGTGCGTGAAGCCAGTGTAAGGAATGTGAAAAACAAATTTCCACCTCTGGGAGATGTTTTAATGTAACCACCAGCAGCAAGCCCATGCTAGACACAGCTACCAGTCACCTAAGGCAGCAGTGAGAGTGGGATGCTGTCGCCACTGTGGTGCGCACAGACTCTGCAGCTGGAGAAAATCATACAACAAACACAAAAGTGTATATAATTTGCACTCTGCCACGTAGTGAAGCCTGTTTACATGTGAAGTTGTATGACAGTGCGTTCTCACAGTGGTGCTTACCTAACTGCTCCAAAGAATGTGTTCAGCCCGCAGATGACTGGATCTGACAACTACTCAAATGCTCCAAGACAGCTTTAAAAACACTGTTGATACATTTCAAACACATGCAAAATAATTTAAAAAAACAAAACAATTTGAATGTATTTAAATGGCTACTTTTGATATTGTCTCTTTTGATATTGTCTCTGCCTTCACAGTTTGGCCCATGGTATGTTGTGTATTCTGAACAAAAGGAGGAACATGTTGGATATTTACTGGCAAGACACAGGGAGCACTACATGAAATATGATACATGATGAGATGCAAATGTACCAGGGTTTAGGTAGGTGGGCTGAGAAAGTCTGAGACCAATTAAAGGCTAGTGTGAACTATTAAATGCAGTTTTGCTTTAGCTTAAGTAGTTTTTAAACAGTCAGTGTTACAGTGTTAAAATCTTGCAATGCTTTGTCATGAGTGCAACTTTTTTGCTCCCCAAATATATAAAATGGTGTAATATCTCATTAATGTTTGGCATGTACTGCTGAGAGACGGTATTGTTCAAAGTAATAGTTTGAAATGTTGGGAAATATGCTGATTTGCTTTCTTGCAGGGAGTTAGATGAGATATTGATACCACTCTCACATCTGTGCATTAAATATGAAGCTACAGCCAACAGCCGCTTAATGTAGTTTAACACAAAGAGTGGAAACAGATGGAAACAGCTAGTGTGGCTCTGCCTGAGCAAAAACGCCTCTTTTGACACTTTAGTTTTTGTGTTGACCAAAAAAAATGTGATATAACATGTTACCCTCAGACAAAGCCGGGCTAGTTCTTAACCCCTTTTCAAATCTTTATGCTAAGATAACATAACCGGCTGCTGACAGTAACTTCATAT
Source organism: Micropterus salmoides (assembly GCF_014851395.1). Classification (NCBI taxonomy): domain Eukaryota; kingdom Metazoa; phylum Chordata; class Actinopteri; order Centrarchiformes; family Centrarchidae; genus Micropterus; species Micropterus salmoides. Next base: position 30,811,660 of record NW_024043372.1, read on the forward strand.
TTAGTGTAAAGATGTTGTGAATAAGCATGAAGCACAGTAAAACACAGGATTTTCAGAGATTTCCCAAAATGTCTTACTAGTTCTCTAAATAGTAAAAAAAATATATTTTATTAAATGTTTATGTTTTATAAAAAAGAAAATAAGTATGAGTAAAGTCAGCTGGCTGTGCGGAAGTAGTTAGTTGGGTTGACACTGTAAAATGTATAGGTGACGGACCAAAACAGTCAGTAATCAAAAATACTTACAGTCTCATGAAAAATTGTAGGTCTGTTGTATTGGATAGCATTATTTTTAAGGTGTCTCTGTTCAGATTTGGATTTTGGCATGCTGAAATAATGCACTGCTCTTGAAATGATAATTCAGGTACACGTTGTAAATACTGACCAGATCTAAATTTATTACATGCGAAATCTACAGCTCGATTCACTTGGTCTGTACAAGATTATAGACTGACTTTTCTAGATTAGAGGAGTGTTTCCGCTACAGCTGGCTCATCCAGACATGTGGTCCCACGGGTTAACTCAACCTTTTTGTCCAGCAAACACAAGAGAGTAACTGTCACTACAGCCAATCCCTGACAGATTGGTGGGATTATTAATTGGACTAGTGTTTGCTGTTGGCTTTGTTCTAGCTGCTTGTGCGTTCACTGCTCTAATGATTTACTCACATTGGGGCCAATTTCAGAGGCCATGTGATTTCTCGCACACACACACACACACACACACACAAACACAACTGATGTGTTCTCGTTTTCATGTAAACACATGAAAAAGATATATATTATATTGTATGTACACCAAGAATATGCTATGTTTATAAGTTTTCTTCATTGTGTTGTTTTTATGTGAATGTATCGTCATGCAGCGTTGAATCATATCAATAAAAATGAAATACTGAGGTCTTGATTTGTAGCCTTTGTTCTGTGCTCATGTCTGGATGAATCCATGTATGTAAGTTTATGACCAAAAAGCCCGGGGCCATGGATTTCCAGGCTTTATCTGGCTAAAAAATACCTGGCCTCTGGTGTCGCTTTGATAACTGCTTTTTTCCTCATGAAGAATTTGACTTGCTTTGAGGGGAATGTGCAGCACTGTTCATACAGCTCACATGATTATTCCCTTGGTACCTGAAGGGACACACAGTGATATACTGCTGAGCTAAAGAACAGTAAGTCCTCCCGGACACAATCACACATTGTTGCAATAAATAAACATACTCATGTTGAACATTTATTGATTCCCTGTGGTCTGTGTTGAACAGAGACTACATTTTGCGTATGATATTGCTGATATACTGTTTGTGCACTTATAACAAGTAGAAAGCAGCCAATAATATAGTGAGTAGGTGGTGCGTTTTGTATGTGTTAATTTTAGCATTGTCTTGTCACTGTTGGCATGGTAAAATCCAACTCTAAACTTTCTAAGATGAAGCTATCCTGTATTATTTTAGTGGGTGCATCCATGTGCAGTAGGCCTATAGGTGCCCTCAGTGGGCACTGAGCACCTAACGTTACAGTACCTGGCAGTATTCATTACGTGGTTCTCCAAGCGAGCTATACTGAATGCACTAGTTAAAAAGCTGCCCGCATGCTGTTTGAAAACTTTGCGTGGGCTTCGTGTTGCGTGGGCGCTACAGACCTGGCAGTATGGGAAAAAAAGGTCATCTATGTGGGATGAAGCCTGCAGGGCAAAGAAATACAACAACACTTAAACCTACCGAGAACAATCCAATGAATATACTCTTGACTTTGGTTAAAATCAAGAAGCCTCACAATTATAAATAAAAATGAATAGCCATTTGCATTGACAGCGACATGCAGTTCTATAAGAAAAAAGATTGTACAACTCAAGGGGGACCTCTGCCGTTATTAGCCGACATTGCGAGCCATGTGACATGCAAGCCGAAATAGCTCAGTTGGGAGAGCGTTAGACTGAAGATCTAAAGGTCCCTGGTTCGATCCCGGGTTTCGGCAGGGGAGTGCCAACGGTTTTGCTTTTCAAGTCATCGCGTCACTGCCTTCAGAGTAATGGCATCTATTACAGGCAACTCTAAATGTTAGCAAACACAGTGTAGTCAATATTCTCACTGCATTTCGCTCAACCGTGACACTTAATGCTGAAAATGTTTTACAAGCTTAATTTTTATAAACTGTCCACAGCAAAACATAGAAACAGATTTTTATAAAAAACATTTCCAAGTAGAAATTAAAATTAACCTACAGTGAAATTATTACTGCAAGGCCACATGTGCGGTCAGTCTTACTGACAAAACCATGGAACAAGCACCATGTCACAAACATTACGACGACATAAGCACAAGATGCAGGCATGTGTACTGAAACAAAGTGGGAGACTGTGAGACAAACTGCATGATGGTAATGTTCAGTGCTGTACATTAGAGGCTCATATGATGATGCATTAGCATTAGATCCTGCTGCTGACATGAACAGGCAATGGTCTACCAAACAGCCAGACATTGTTGGAGTGAATCTAGACACAATGAAACTGTTGATAAACGGTGTCTCTGTTTGAATTACATCAGCTCAGACTTGTAGACCGCTCAGCGCTCTAGTGAAAATGCCCACAAATATAATTAGGGTCACTCTGCCCTCTGTTCTGTCACACATGCTGCATCTGTAATGGCTGACCTCTTCCACCATGGACTCCATGCTCCCTTGCCAACATCTGAGCCATATCATCTGGGCCAGTTGCTGCCATAGTCACAGCAAAATGTTTTTAAAAAACAAGCATTGGATGTAAATCTGAAAGAAGAGCATTGACCTAAGTGCATCTTTGTGAGCATTTCCACTACAACTACTGCGTGTTATAAAATTTTTGGGTCAATTTACGTTATGAAATAACTCAGATTCAGGCAAACTGCCCATATACACAGAAACACAGAAAATGTTCAGCTAGTCGTTTAACGCCACAGCCTGTAGCATGTTTGACACTATAGAGAAAGCAGGCTATTTTTTGTTAATGCAGCCTGAATGATTTGCAGCATTCATTCATATGTTTAGGATTGTAAGGACATGGAACATGAATTGAATTAGACGTTATTTGAAAACACTATTAGGATACTTAAGAGTTTTAAAATATGTTATTGATTTATTAGGCTACTGTAGCCGATGAATTGTTTTCCAGAGGATGAAACGTTATGGAAGATGCTGACACACAGCAGTAGTAGCCTACATCTACAGAACCAGTAGAAGGCAGGACTAGTTTCACTGGAACCACATTACTACACGCACTAACTACTAATTTAAGTACAGATAGATTATTGCACCTCCATACACGGTGCAAGCCGAAATAACTCGGTGTCAGTGCACTGGGCTCTGTGTTGCTCAGAGAGCCAAGATAAAACAATGAGACAAGATGTGTGTGCGAAAGGACATTCATCCGTGTTTTGTAAAAACCTTGACTTCACCCAGAACATACCATACAGTGATAGTACTATCAGCATCACAGCATGGTTACACATCACATTAAGTGTAGCCACACATATTAGAGGTTATTTGCTCAAATATCCCACTTGTTATTAATTGAGGGAAAATAATCAAATTGTTTCCTTTAAAACTCAATAGTGCCTGTGTGGCACAATATCCTATGCTAGAGCGACCTCTGGTGGGCAAAGCAGCACACTGCGGCCGAAATAGCTCAGTTGGGAGAGCGTTAGACTGAAGATCTAAAGGACCCTGGTTTGAGCCCGGGTTTCGCCAGGGAAGAGGCATCTTTTCTCGGCACAGGCAAAATGTTTTTAAAAAACAGGCATTGGATGTAAATCTGAAAGAAGAGCATTGACCTAAGTGCATCTTTGTGAGCATTTCCACTACAACTACTGCGTGTTATAAAATTTTTGGGTCAATTTACATTATGAAATAACTCAGATTCAGGAACACAGAAAATGTTCAGCTAGTCATTTAACGCCACAGCCTGTAGCATGTTTGACACTATAGAGAAAGCAGGCTATTTTATGTGAATGCAGCCTGAATGATTTGCAGCATTCATTCATTTTGGATTAGGATTGTAAGGACATGGAACATGAATTGAATTAGACGTTATTTGAAAACACTATTAGGATACTTAAAAGTCTACTTTCATATTTAGTGTTTGAGAGTAGTACACACACGTAGTAGTACCACGGACTGGTGGTATATCAGACAGATTATTTACATTGCAGGTGGTACAACTTTAGGTCAGCTTTGAGAAGACAAAGGGGCAGATTGAAATATAATGGTTGAAATTTTACCTCTCCATCATTTTCACATAAAATAATCAAAGCTGTAATCATAGAGGTGTCTCTAGTGAGTGCCTTTTACTACAACGTCAGAATTGGTTTATCCCTTTCGTTTTAAAATCCAATATAGTAAAATGGGATAAATTAGGTAGACATAGGCGTATGAAAACATACAGACAATAACACAATACAGAGGTTATTTTTGCCTCAGATTTTATTTTTTGTTAGTCGTTAGTTACATATGGCCTTTACTTTTCATATTTTCTATGTGTTTCTGTGCATATATGAAAGTGTGATGTGTGTGTTGTGTATTCATATCTCTACGTGTGACCAGAGAAAGAATGATTCAATGAATTGAAATTAATAGCTCTGCAATATTAGCTAATATAGGTGAGGTCCAGGTGCAGTGGATTATTTGGTGCTGATCCAGATAGATATCATAATTTTAAGTAGTAGCCTATCTTTAAGAGAACGACACAATGAATTATGGTGTGAAAATGAGATGTGATGGGTGTTTGTATGCATGCATGTGCATAGAAAAAAAATCATACACATGTCATACATGCCTTTTAACCCTTTACATAATACATGCACATAATATTTGAACATTAGGTTACCTTGACCTTGACTTCCGGTACTAGTGAGAAAATGAAATGTCCAAAACTATTAGCTAGGTAGCTGTTCTATTCTAGCTAGCGACTTGTTAGCTAGTTCAACACATACAGTAGAACAGTACATACTTGATCAACGGATTGATGTGCATTTGAAAATATTCTTGTGCTTTTTCTTTATCCAGATTTTTTCATCATTCCAGATTTTCAGCTAAAATGATCATAAAGATGATGCATGAAGAATAGGATGAAGAAGATGAGTAGGCAATTCTTGGTCCTGATTGTGAGTCTCAGTTTTCTGATGCTTATGACCCAGACTATGTGCCACAGGGTCCAGCTGGAGTTGTGGGTGTGTTCTGGAATCCAGCTCTCCTAGATGAAGAAGGATCCTTTGATAACTCTGATGAGTCCTCTGAAGAGGAAACTCTGACCCAGTCCAATGATTAAGAACAAGAAGCCACAATGTCCTGAGGAGCTCTGTTTCCCTGAGTGGGGGGATGCTCTTTCCATTAATACCGCTTTCTACTCAATCATTGGACTGGTTCTGAGTTTCCTCTTCAGAGGACTGATCAGACGATTCATCAAAGATGTATTCTTCATCTAGGAGAGCTGGATTCCTAAACTATTCTAGGTTATCAGCATCAGACATTTCACACTCATATTCAGGACCAAGAATTGCCTCCTTATCTTCCTCATCCTGTTCTTCATGCAGCATCTCTATGACCATTGTAGCTGTAAATCTGGAATGAATTGGACCAACCATACTAACACTGGATAAAGATGCACATCAATCAGGTGACCCTTACCCTGTACACAGGATAAGCGGTTGACGATGGATAGATGGATGGATCAATCAGGTGATCAAGTACATACTGCTCTGTTTTGAGATTTTGTATAATTCCTATCAAATTCCTTAGGGAATATGAACGGGTCATTTTTGATCCATGTGTGTAAAATTGAAGTAGAAATACAATAACTATGTTTGTACATACAGTAAGAAAGTAAAATAAAAATAGTGGTAATAAAAAAACAATATATGTAATGACTACTTGAAATATTAAATGATGAAATAAAATGTTTTAAAAAATATATAGCAAAGAAACACCCAGCAATGTATGACAAAACAAATGAATGCGGGTCATTTTTGACCCATGTTGTGCATTAGAAGGATAGTGATACAAAATTTATTTTTATTTTAAAAGTTAAAAAGTAAAAAGTAAAATAACAATTTATGATTATTAAAAACAAGTTAATTGAGGAATACCTGAAATACTGAATAATGAAATTAATATATTGCCAAGATATAGAAACTAAAAACTCAGTCATGTCACTTTTTACCCATGTTGTGCATCAAAGGGTAAATTGCACCTAAATTCATAGATAGGTATAATTTGGTTTAATATGGTTTTGTCAGGTCTGGCTGAAACACTGTGGTGCAAAAAAAATAAGAAAACAAATCTTTATTCTTAGGGTCACATTGGACATCAGATCATGCCAGGAGGACCTCCTATGGTACACTTGGAGGTTCTGGCCGTCTCTCAGTTGTTCTGACACGTCCGTGTGCCAGCCGGGGTGTGACGAGGCAAGAGAGATGCAGTCCAAGAGAGCAGGTCCAGGCCACGGGGGACCAAACAGGTCAGGGACTTGCGTCATTCCTATTGAAACATGAATGAATGGCCAACCGGCTCTCTGTGGTGGTGTGCTAATCAGCAGTGCATTGATAATGAACAGACAGAGAGTGGTTCAGAGTACTAACAATGCAGGACATTGGCAGGAGGGGATAGAAAAGGTGCAAAATGTTCTGGTGTGCTGCATGGTTGTGAAGAAACTGTGTGCATGTGTGTGTGTGTGTGTGTGTGTGTGTGTGTGTGTGTGTGTGTGTGTGTGTGTGTGTGTGTGTGTGTCTGTGTGTCTGTGTGTGTACACACTGTCGGCAGACTCATATACACATATGGACAATGAGAGGACGAGAAACAACAACATGGATAGAACTGAGAAACTTTAATTGGATAATTGGTCGACAGGTTAGGCATTAACCTGCAGTAACTATAAGAGTGCACGAGAGAAGATCTCTGCCAGGGGTGTCTGGGGACATGGGGTGGGAAACAAGGAGTGCAGGGCAGGCTGTGTGTCCAGCGTATGCATGAGAGTAGAGGAAATAAGGGGATAAGAAGTTTTTTAGTAGTATACAAATGTGTTTTCTTACATATGCAATGTTTTTAATAAGGTGTTTCTCTATAGTTCTTTAAGATGCATAGAATAATGTAATGGTGTTGTAACTGAGCATCTTGGGTATGCCTGACTGTATAAACACACACACACAAATACACACACACATGCACAACCAAACCTTTTTATATACAGCCTATGGACCAAACGCATGAGCCCCTCCAGGCTTACATCTGGAATAATTTAACTTCCTGCAAAAAAGTGAGTGTTTTAAAAGTACCTATAATATGAAAGGCTGAGATAACATGTGCTTGATTTCCAGGAGGGAGATTAAGTATTGCAGCAGCACAACAAACAGGCAAGAGAGAAGAACAGGACAAGAACAGTTTAACAGAAATAATTATATTTAAAAAATAACAAATATGTTAGAAAGCTGTACACTCTTTGTGAGTTGTACTACTGCTACCAAAAGTAGCAGTTTGAACTCTATCCTTCAAAACCCTCTCACACCTGCATACTTTTCTCCCCTGCAAACAAGGCGTTTTTAATGCAATATGCCTGCTTTTGAAGCAGACTGTGTAATTTTGTTTGTGTCTTTGAGGAGTATGATGCTGGGGTTATTATGTACATCTCTTGTGTACTTCAACTCAACCCTGGTTGCTTAATGCACATCAGTCGACAGAGATTACACACAAATTGTGTTCCTTTTTTTCTAATGGACGTTCTGCTTTCTCATTTGTTGCTATGTAATTGGTTGCTGTGTAATATCCTGTGCTGTTAGTTATGCAAGATTTCTCTCTCTCGCTCTTCCTCTCCCTTTTGATTGTGCCTTGCACTGTGTGTTTCCACTGCTGTGGTTTGGTTTCCTGGTGGCTTTGTTCCCACTCCTCTTGGAGAGCTACAAAGAACGCCTGATGATGTCAGTCAAGCTCTAAACCAATTCAATTAGGTGGTGAATGAAACCTGCAGGTGGAGAATAGTCCATGAAGCTGGACGGATGGATGGTCGCGGGGAGGATGTTTTTGCTTTAATTAATCAAAACTCTGTTCAGTCCAGATCCACTTCCAAGCAGCTCTCACAGACGTCCTGGTCAATTTGGCAATGCTTGAAGTCTTGCATAACTGGAGCAGCAGTGACTTCTACCCACCAAACTTTCCCCCTGTTTTCTGTCCTACTTGCATAACAGGTTGAGCTTTAAGGAGTAGAGTGGCTGATATCAAACTGTCAGGACTCTTGGAACCTGGCCTCAGCCTTTATAAATATCTTTCATAGAGTGTAAAGATAAACAATGTTGGGATGGGGTTACAATTGCAATGATACTAAGTGATGGATGATACCGGTTTAGTCAGCAGACAAACCAATTTTGTGGTTACAGCGGAACAAGCTGTAAACACAAAACTGACCTATTCTGACCTTTTAAAGTTGTTATGGTGAAGGTGTAAGCAAACAGTTCCCTTTTTACACATTTAGCAGACATAAAGCAACGTTAACATTCATTTGGAGTTGTGGTTCAGGCCACTGGGCAAATATTCAGTTTGGGTTGTATCAGTAGATATATTTTAAATTTGGTTGTTTTGGGTGTGTGTTGTATAGTTTAACTAGTTTTATATTATATGGTTTTGTGGATTTGCGGTACATTGCAAGTTTTATTTGGACTGAGGATCAAGGTTATAAGAAACTGCTGTAAAAAAGTTTCTAGCTTCCGGGCTTCTTTCTGGGGTATGCAGTCCACTGAATATGCGCAGTAGTCTCCCACTAACCCCAGTTCCTGCTCGGCCCATAGACTTTACATTGTAAAGACTTCAAAGATTTTTAAATTGCTTGGCTCGAGGAATGTTTTACAAATATAAAAATTCATACTAGAAACATTCATCATTCATTCATTCTGTCAACTGTTTCACAGATCTCTCTTTTTTAATAGTGGCCTATGGAGAAAATGCTTTTGGGGCCGCAGGGGAATATTTCACTGCATTGGGACCCAGGGAATAAAAGGAAGCAAGCTCTGTATCCAAGTCTTATTATACATCCATGGTTTTTGCCATATGCACAAGACAACCCCAGTTACTATCGGACTGAATAGTTGCCATCTTTGGGTCCAGTATCCAGGTCTTGTTATGCATCCATGTTTAAGTTGCGTTTCATTAGTAGTTCTACTTCTCCTCATTCACTAAGGAATGAAGGCCACTTGGAGAGCAGAGGGAAAATGGGCGGAGGCTGACTGAGGGAACGCACTTGCCCTGGTCATCAGTAGTCACGAGAGGTCGTTGGCCAATAATGTATGCAGTGCTTTACTGTGCCATGCAGGCACTTCACAATTATCACAGATGCCTTTCAATGGCAACGTAATTTCCTTCAGATGATTAGATTACGTCTGCATTTGGTAAGTAGGCCTGCAATTTCAGAAAAGGTATCTTGTGAGCTAGTTATATTTGGGAAACTCATGATGTCATAGCAGAAATAACAAGAAACTGCAATGCACAGTGGTTGATCTACAGTGCTGAGTGACCATCGTTGATGACTCACTCCCTCAGGCCTTGAAGGGTTGATCTCACTACATTCATCAGAAAAATGAGAGAAGCCAAACAGGACAAGGGCAACATGGAACCTCCTCCCTTACGCTACCCTGTGAAACATAAGTAGAACATATTTTACTAATCAAATTACAAATTAGACCAAATTATAGTACCAAAATAAATATACTCAACTGTGTGAGTTGCATGAGTGGATGTTGTAAGGTGCACAACAAAAACATAAATATAAACCAAACCAAAGTGTAACTGTGGTTACAAAACAGACGACTGCAGTAAACTGATTTCTCATCAGTCTGCTTGTACCACCCCTTACCAGCTTAAACTAAATCTATTGTTAATTTGCCATTTATGACTGTCCCCACTAGCTTTAAGTTAAACCTCTACTTAAAAAAACACACTTTGATCCAGGGTCTCTCAATAACTGTCAGCCAGCCACTCAGCTTCCATTCTTTTTCAAAAGTACAATAAAGAGCAACTTATAGGCCACATAATTAACAGTGATCTCTTTTAACCTTTCCCCCCTGCTTTCAGGGCCTGTCACTCCACTAAACCTCTGTAATTGGATCTCAGTTGGGCTTTCAACACCATAGGACAATTATTACTACATTCCTGTAGTAATGCTTTATCAAAATGTTTTGATGTGAAATGTGAAGCACCTCAGAGCTCTGCTCTCTGTTTTTCACTCTTTATATTTCACCTCCTGGCCAAATTATATGCAGGCATGGAATTTATTTCAACTGCTATGCTGAATGTGCCTATAAAGGCAGATGATCATTCCCTAATTATTAAATTAGAGGCCTGGTTGTCTGCGGTGAAAAACTGGATATCAAGTAATTTCCTGCTCCTAAATTCTGATAAAACTGAGATGCTGGTCATTAGCCCTGCTCAATATACACCAGTTTTATCAAGAAGCAGTACCTCTCAACAACTGTGTGAATCTCAAGCTCAACAGTTAAGAAATTTGTGTTGTTGTTTGGTTGTGTACCCTCTCTTTGAATCAGCACATTAAAGAAATCACTAGGGCTGTCCCCAACTAAGGATTTACATAGTCAAATCAGAATCGTCAAGTCCTGCCTATAGTTGACTCGAGGCGGGGTAGCTCCGCTTTAATCTTGTGAAGCTGCAGAGCTGCAGTCTCTTTTCATTCAACTTACACTGTAAATTTCCAGCTAAACTGAGGTGCTCTCTCTCTCTCTCGCTTGTCATTCACCTCACCGGTCTTGTGCAGAGTTTTATGTGCATTACTGCTGCAGACAACTACATGCACATCACGGTTCCTTGCGGGTCTATTTCAAGTAGCCGGCTATTTAAAAACGATAACATATTCTTTATGTGGTTCATCAACTGTGATAAATTATCCGAATGTCCCGCTATGTGCGGACAACTCTGCACAACACCTGTGAAGCTGGAACTCTGTCTCTTCAGCAAGTGTTCCTCCACTGCCGCTGCACGCATACATGTTACGCGCATGCGCACCTACAACCCAGGGTTAGGGTTACAATTTTGCACTTTAAAAACATTTATTGAAAGTCTTTTTACATGTTTATTTACAGCATTAAACGTTGACATGGATATTGTAATAGGCTGTATATTAACTTATTGGGAGAAAACTGGTAGTTCTATGTAAAATCAGATGTTGAGCAGCCCCATATTGCCAAAATGGCATGATCCTTGTTTCGCTGCAAAGCTTCACTGTGAGATTGACAGCTGAATCAGGCTTGCATCGAATCTTTGACTATTTGGGGTCAGACCTAGAAATCACCAAAGACAGTTAAGATTGTGTCCTTTCTGTCCATGGCTGATGCAGAGATCTTACACTAATTTTTGTCATCTAAACTTCGGCCTGCCATGTGATTGTAGTAAAAGTCTTCAAATGGTTCAACTAAAAATAGGCTATTTATTACCACCGCTTCATTAGCTCCTTATCTATGTTATATCTGATATTGAGCTATAAGACTGACGTGACTTGACTTGACTGCAGTAAACTGCTTGCTTGTTTGTCTTCTTATTCCACCAACACATGCAGAGACACTATTTATACCATATTTAAGACACTGGAAATCAAATGTGCCTGGCCTTCCAATGGACGCCTTCCTCATTTTATTTAATATTTCTCTAGGGAAACCTGAGTTCCAGTTTGTAAAAAAATGAAAGCTATTATTTTTCTGACAGGGACGAACTGACTACATGAAATTCTCAGCGCTGGACTTCTGGGATTGGACTGCATTGCATCGAGAGTTCTGTTTTCATGATCCAGCAATAGTTAAACATCAGCTGTACGCTTCATTCTTTACCAAATTGTCTATTCACACAAGTGGTACTCACGCTATGGCCAGCCTGAAAACTACTAAGTGTTTTTGCTTTGATTGTTTGCTCAAGGGCAATTTTAGACCATTTTTACGGGTGCTGAAGCACCCCTAAATTTCATCTAAGCACCCCTAAAAATAATACAATAATTTATTATTATTATTCCCTGAAAATAATTTTTTTTCCCTCCAAAGTTAGATTTTGGAGAAGCAAGAGAAGGGACAAAGAAATAACCTACAGTATCATATGGCTTTTCTTACATTATTCTTACACGGTTTAATGTCCCTAAATAGGCTACTGACATTTTTCAGTTTCAATGTTTTACTGAATTATCTGCGTCAGCTGCAGCGTAATACTGTTTGTGTGTCTCTCAGTCTGGGCCAAACCAGTGCTTTCCATCTGGGGCGAGTTCAACTGAAAACCTTTTGCAAATAGCTTGCCCAAAGAAATGACAACAAAATGAAAACAAATGAAAATCCTTTGAGAAAAGGTTTATTTGCACAATAAGAAAACATGCAATGCAATATAGTTTTTCCTCATATAAAAAAAGACATTTTCATTGTAAATTGGAGCACAAAATGTCTCCATAATGCAGGCAATTACCAGTTTAATGCTCAGAATCTTCTGGGGGAGGACCCCCTGACCCCCCTCACATATATTTCAGCATCAGATATTTAATCTAAATAGTGCTAAAAATCTTCTTGTCTTGTTCTTGTGTATCGTCACGTTTTATGTATCATCATGCCCCCAATCTGAGCCCTTATGTCCCCACCACTTTTCAACACCAGCTCCACTCTAGTAGGCCTACTTATTCTTTCCACCAATTAGTGAACACTTTTGCAAGACATTGTGTGCATGCTTCTCATTAGGGACTGAGCACCCCTAAAGGTCTGATCCTATCGCCCCTGGTTTGCTCTGATTCTTGTGTTTAGTCTCACTTGTGCCTGAGGCCTTGATCCCAGAGAAAGGAGTACTTAGCTCAGCCTTCCTCAGCGTGCACTCTGTTTTTCTACTGCCTTCCCGCTCACTGACACTCTCAGCTTGGAAATCATCACATCAGCACATTTTTTGAGTTTGTTAATAAAGACACTCACTTAACCTTAACTTCTGTGTCTGGAATTGAATCCTCAGCCCTTGACACCTGCTGAAGCAGGCCCCCTCTGCTGGTGCTCAGAGGCAGAGGAAAATCGGGAAGTTCTGTGAACTTCTGAAATCTACTTCTCCTTGTGAATTGCCCTTTCCTGGACTGACTGAGAGAATATTGTTTTATTCTTCTCTGCTCTGGTTAAAATATTTATTAATGAAATCACATGTATTTTAAAGAGACTTAGCAATAAAAAGTATTTTTATACATACATTTGTGTCTTTTTCACTGTGTTGATGTGGTGTGGAATCTGAACCTAGAATAAACTTATGTTACAGCCTTAAACCTGTTACACCAGCTGGAAGACACGCCGTATTCTCACACGCCACACCACCCAACACCACAAGTAAATTCTCAACCTTTGGGAAACACTGAATTAATATTCATTAGTTGTTGCATAACTCAGTGAAGTGTGTCCCTAAACTGGAGTGTTCTGGCCTGCAGAAGAGACGTATGCCAGCGTTTTGCTAAGATGGGCTCGTTGTTGAGTCTTGTGACATAACTAACCATGATGCATACAGTCCAAATGTGACAAGGGAAGGTTGTCTAAGGGAACAGAATATGACCTCGCTTTTGTCCTTTGAGGCAAAAAGGAGGCATTGTCTTCTCAGACTCACTGAGAAGAAAGTAACGAACCCACTCACTGTTCCTTGAACAAGCTCCAAGGACAGTGGGGAGGCTTGTTTCTGTGTGTAAGCTGCGTAGATGTTGCTGTTTGGATTGGTGTTGTTTGTTCTCTGTAGTGCACTGACCTTTGCAAATGCCTGGGTGCTGATTTACGTCATTAAATCAAAGCTGCAATTGAGAAAAGTTTGCAATCATTGTTCTCTTCACTGGACAGTGTTGCTAATATGATGGCTGAACTCTCAGTGCTATCTCAAGATATTTTCAAGTGGTCTGCTGTGCGTCTGGTAATGCCTTTTACTAGGAAGTACCAGAAAAAGTCATAGAAAAGCAAGACAAAAGTTTTGTTATTCTATGTACACTGTAGTCCCCTGATCAAGTTTCCCACAGTTCGACATTTGTTTTTTAGATTTAGTAAATGTTCAATTCCTCTTCGCTTCTACCACTGAATGTAGTTAGATCTGTTAGCCCTCAGAGGATCTGGGCAGTTTACTGAACCCCTGCTCTGCACATTCCAAGCCAAATGAAGACTGAGGATGACATCATGTACTGGAGATTGACACTACCAGATGTCTAGTTTACAGTCTAGTCTAGTGAACTTCCACAGTCTGACAACTCACACGCATCACATCACTTTCTTATGTTTCTATATTTCATATCCTGTCAGTAGAGCAGTCACACTTTCCAATGACAGTATTGTTGTATTCGTCATGCTGGTTCTTTCCTTCTCCGGTCCGAATATGTGCATCGTTGTCACTGTGTGTTTGAGAATGCGTGTGTTTCTTCTCACATATGTGGTGCATCTGTGGTTTTCCCACCATCTGTCAACGGCTTTGTAAATGAGGAAATCTAAAATAGAAGCAGTGATACATCAAGGAGAGAAACTGAGATGACAAGCAATCACTTTTGGGTTGGTTCCAGAAAGCAAAGACTTGGAGACAGAGAAAGTATCTCCTCCTCCCCTTCACTCTCACCAAAACACACGCACACAAACTGCAAAACCTACTGGCAGGATTGAGTGTCCCTCTGAAGTGTTTGCCTATCTGTCTGGAGCCTGGCAGCTTGTTTCCCTTTCTGCAGACTCAAGTTCATGACCTGTTATGTAACTCTGATCCCCAACAATTGTACTCGATGTAACAACATGATTGGGCCTAAAACAGATGTAATTTTACTTTTTGTTATGAAAGATGTAGTCAAAAACATCACCCCTATCACCCCTTCACATTGTGCAAAAGGAGGGATTAACTATGCCTACTTGATTACCAATGCTTTAAGTGTACACCTTTCTTCATACTGTGGTGGATAGAGTCCTAGCCATTAGGGGAATTTTCATAGATTCACAAAAATATTTCCATTGAAAAATTTTGTTTTCAAAGTTGTAAATTAGAGGTGCAGATACGGATCCAGATTTACAAAACCCTGTAACAGATATACTGTAGATCCACATTTATGGTTACATGTCACTCTACATTTGTGTTTTAGAGAGTTATTTGTGACATTGGTTTGTGAATACTTATGAGACTGTTCTAATACCAAAGTTTAATCTGAATTTTTCAGTCAGTAATTACAGCCACCAGAAGTGCAATTTCAAGATAGTTTATTAACACATTATGTAACACAAGGTTGGTGCATGGTACCAGCAGCTATACCTAGAAGCAGCAGCCGATCGCTCCTTTAAACTTCACTACTTCTGTTTTTCATCAGTTTTTTTCCCCAGCTTTATTGCTGAAACACAGGTCACACCTGACAGAAATACAACCATTGGAAAACGAAGACGGGGTTTTTGAATTAAAGGCCCCAAAAAAACAGACCAGGCACCACGATGGGTGCGGTGATTGCTTAGAGGAGAGGAAAGAGAGGATAGGAGCCATGTGGGCCCAGCATTGACTTAAGGCTGTTCCTAAAGGTCTGGTCTGGACAAAATGAAACTCATGTAGACCGCTGAGCACACATCTTTACAGAGACCATCTGTCAACGCTAGACTTCAGCAAGATGAGAGGAAGTGAGAGGAAGTGTTTTACATCATTGATGCTTGATGCTCAAACGCAGTCAAGATGGACACTGTTTCCCAAATGTCAAACTTTTTAATGTGAAGATGAAAACCATATTATCACCTTGTTGCTGCTCTTCACATTCTCCCCAGATTAAAATTTAAAAAATGCACTGCAGAATGTTCTGGGTGTATAACTGTATTGTTTTATTTTATTTTATATGTTACTGCATACTTACACTCACTATGATATGTTAAGTTCTGTGTGTGTAGCATGAAGGGACTACAAACTTTCGTTTTGTTATACAACCTTGTGCTGTCTCCTGACAAATTTAAAACCTTTTATTTATCAAGGTAACTGTTAGTTTATTTATTATTATACAACACAAGGCTGTGAAAATAAAGTTTGTGGTCCCTTCATGTTACACATACACATAACCTAACATGTGTATTAATATATGGTAACATATGAAAAAAAACACCCCAAACATTCTGCAGTGCATTTTTAAGTCTTGGAATAAATTTAGTAAAGTACCAGTACGAGTACACCCTAATTGTGCTAAAATGCATTAAGTGAATGAGTACATTGAGCCTATAATGCCTCACTATCTTTTATTGATTTGTAAGTTTGGTATGAAATCCCAATTGTTACCATGGCAACCAAACAGCTACTTAGCAGTAGTGGCCAATCAGAGTCATCTACCAAAACCGGAAAATGCACACTTGAAAGCGAAGCGGCAGGAGGTGAATTAAAATTAAAATTAGATTAAACTGTTCTGATACTGACGATAATGCTAAGTTAGATTAACGATAAACAGAGCCGACCAGTTTGGGCTAACCCTCGCTAGTTAGCTGCGTAAATAAGGTTTTGCCAGCCAGCTGGTAACGTTATTCGATAAATTAAGGAAAGTCAGAGTAGTTTTTCAGTGCAGTTAGTTGATGTCAGACTGGCAAAGAATAAACAGTTTGAAGGCAGAAAAGTATGGTTATAGCCGAACAATTGCATAAGTTAATTAATTAGTTAACACTAATTATTAAGGACAGACTGTGGCTTGGCTACATGGTTGCACTTGGTTTGCTACTTGTGGCTGTTCAATAAGTAGCTTTGGATGTGAATTTAAAGGTAAGTTACCAACATATTTATTGTTATTACTAAATTATTATTTTTAGTTTTGCTGGACCTAACTGAAACTTTGTCAAAGTTAATACATGATCATTTAATACACCAACCACATTACCAGTCTCTGCATCACATAACCTGAATTCATCAGTTGGGCTGCAATAGGGCACTAAGTAATATTTTAGTGATTCATTTGACAATTATTTATCCAGTTAATGTTTTTCTCTACAAAACGCCAAAAAACTGTGAAAGATTTCTATGACAGTCTCTTAGAGGTGATAACGTTGATGGTCCACTTCCACTGATAGAAAGCAGCAAATCCGCACATTGGGGAAGCTGGAACCAGAGAATGTTTGGAATGTTAAACGATTAATCAAATAGTCTCTGAGTAACTGATGAACCAACTAATCGTTTCAGCTCTAAATTGGCATTTATTTCGTTTGCCTGTTCCCTCGACAAAGCGTTCATTTTAGCAACTTCTCTACTGTTGTATGGGTTTCAAATGGTAAACCACAGTTGGTTAGACTCATTAGATTTTTGAACTTGCCCCTGTTCATTAGAAAATTGGGGGATCTGCCCTAATGGATAGGACTCTTCTTAAGCATTTAGGCCTACATAACACAAGTTATGGTGAGGATTCCCCCACACTCAGAAGGGCTGGCTCGGCTGGCCTCCTCCATGCTGTGATAGTATTCAGTGTCATTGAAAACTGAAGCCAGGTTGTTGCATGGATGACGACAAGCTGTCTTCTCGTTGAAGATACATTCTAGCACCACGTATTTTACAGACACTTGCCATTTGCTGTCGCAGAATTTCCCACAGAGCATGTGCACACACTGACACAAACATGTTTAGTTATACATAGCATATGCAGTGTATTATGCTTCCATTCATCCATTAAATTGCATACTGATTGCATGATAATCTACAATGATTTAATCCGCATTTAGTTTGAAATGTCAGCTGGGGCTCCAAATTGCAATTCATCTTGTGTAACAGCAGTTGCACAACGACATGTAGATAAATGGCTAGGAAAGGCCAAACATCTCTGGTATACTTTCAAAGTAAAATATAATATGGTCATTGGCTTTGTGAGACCACCAACCAACTATGGGAAAGAAAAGCAAACTGCTGACAACCTGTCTAGTTATGATGTTGATAAGGCTGATGACAGTTCAAGCAGGGTGGCAGACCAAGCAAGCACATAGTCTTAAATTCAATTCAGTTTTATTTATATACCGCCAATTCATAACAGAATCTCATATCTGGGGGGGGGGGGGGCAGAGAGAGAGAGAGAAGCAGCCCAGCGCAATATCAACACAGAAAAGTAGTAGTGGTACAGACATCAATACAAATATTTATAGTTTGTTTTTAATAATAATTGTAGCAACAGGTGTTGAGCAGGAAAATGGGGGCAACAGCCAGCCCGCAACCACAGACGCAGACCCCACAGCTCTGCAGCCAAAACATCTGCAGAAAGGGATAGGAGACAAACAGTTAAAAAATTCTAAGATGATGGGTGCTACATAAGCTTCCAGTTGCAGTAAAGAAGCCAGAATAGCTTGAAGTGATAGATGCTAATAGGCTGAGCTCCATTAAATTGCCTCCTAGGTTATTCGCAGCAGGTTCACAGGCCTACCTACTGTCAAATTTGCTTTGGCAGATTACACATTGTCTTGCATGTACTTTTAAATATTTAAAGTGATGGAAAATTTCTATTTCTGCATAACAAAAAAATATTAAGCACAACTCTTCTAAATGTAAGAGGCATTACAGCAGCTCTTGCCTTTGCGGTGCCGCTTCCCGTTCGGTTATTCTCAACTCTTGAGCCTCATCACGGCTAGCATGTTTCTCTGTCCCCTTTAGTCGCTCAGCTTCTTGCAGTCAATCATTCAGCTCCTGTTAATCCCCCAAACCTCTGATGTGAGAGCTCTTATTACACATACCGCCATGTTTCCTGGCATTGTGCTAACTGGGATTTAGAGGCTTTAGCTGGGAAACCAACCAGGGTGCTTTTAACAACATGGATATGTGTTTTCATGTATCTAAACTGATTTACCTTTTTAGGGCATTTCTCAGTGCTCCTATTTATAGGTCTGTACACTTAAAGTTGTCACTGAGATGGTCACATACTTTTACCTTGACTTGCCGACATATCACGTCACACTGAGATGAATAACTGGCCAGCAACCATCGCCTTATTGACAGTACATTCTTTAATGACTGGGTCATCCCAGTCTGTTTGCCTTAAAGAAGGTGTTACATTAAAGGTTGGTCCATATCTCCACAGCAGTACAGAGGAGCATGCCCCTGATATCCAAACGTAGGGAGAAATAGACACTTGAGACTGGATATGGACAAGATGAAACCACATCAGGGTTGTGTTGCGGAGTGAAAGTAACACCGTGCCGGCACCTCATTAGAGGCTCAAGTATCAAAGCATGGTCTAGACCTGGAGGCTGTAGCCTGCAGCCAGCAGTGCTTCTTTGACCTTTCTGAATAATTCAGGCACTTACCCCAATCCAACAGGGCTAACGTCCACCTTCATGGCTGGGACTTACCAGTTAGTCACCGTCTCATGGAAAGTGTGATAAGCTTTAATCCTGAGACTGCATATGATAATCTCCTCACCAGCTTAATTTTTCTGATTAGTAGCTGTGACCCCTGTTTGAAAGGAGATGTGTGGTTCCGCAAGATTCAGCATCGAGGTGGATTGCTGGCCTATGCCAGGGAAACCAGCTGGACAGAGAAGGAGAACGTGGTATTTGTCATTGAAAGGGCAATGAACATTCGATGAGTGGCTGACCTGCTCTGAATAGCTGTGGCACAATCCTGGGCCTTTGCCAGCTACGTTCCTCCCTCCACTTCACTCCCTGTAACTCACATCCTGCCATTCAGGCAGACTCTCATTAAGTGCCCTATTGTTGAGGGATTACTGAGTTTATATTTAACCTCTGTCCATACTATCACTGGACTGTCGAAGCAATTGTTGGAACTGCCAGCTCATTTAGGATCCATAGCTGTGTCTGTCTGGCGTCTGACTCCCTCCACTGTCTCGCCACAGTTTCTTTCTGAACACACATCTCTCTGTTTCAATGAATTCTCTCCCTCCCAATAATTTATCTAGTTCTGCCAATGCAGGATGTAGTTTGTCCCTGTGGAGTCTCCAGCTGCTGTTCACGTGCAGGACCTGAATATTCAGAGAATTGCCGCCTCAGTCTTCCCATCACTGTCCTGCATTTGATTAGTCACACAGACATTTGTTTCCAAAATTTGTCTGCCTGGCTGCACTCAGTGTATGTGTGTGTTTGTGTGTGTGTGCATGCACACATGCACTTTTCATGCTTTGTCTGATACTACTCATATATGTGTGTGCGCGTGCTGTGTTTGAGGAACATACTATTCCCTTCCTACTGGGCATGAGAGAGTTGGGCAGAGAGGATTCCAATGTGAGAGTTCAGTTGTGAGGTTTGGCCTCGGGGAGAAATTCACTTAAGCAACTCCTTCATGGCGAAAGCACTGTCGGGTTAGAAGAGGTCAGTAGCATGGAAACAACTGTTTCTATTTTTGGGGTTTGGTTTTGTTTATGCCTGTGAGTGTGTTTAACTCTGTTGACCATAACTCTGATGCGGTGTTTCTGTTTTTCTGTGTGCAGGTAGACCGGGCCTAGCAGGACACCAGGACAGGCCACAGGTGTTTGAGCTTCAAGTAGGGAATCACCTCTTTGGACTCTCTATGTATGCAATTCACCCTCCATAGATCCACTGCTGTACTTGTTTATTACTTTCTGCCATGAGTCTTTCCCATCTCCACCTTGTATGCTTATTTCTCTATTTCTATAATTTCTTGACCCTGACTGTGTCTCAGGCGTGTAATGTAAGTGTAGTCTGGACTGGGAGGTACAGACAGCCCAGACCAGATATATAGGCTTTTGCGTATTATGCATAGCTGTGAATGCAAATGTCCTCGCCAGGGTAAAAACAAGCAGGTCCTTTGTGGGTCACTATTGTAACTAAACACCTTGTCAGTGGGGAAAGTCCATCTGAATGCCAAATATTGTCCTGGCTCTGAGTAGAGATATGTGTGCGCTGGACATTGTAGATGGATTTGGACAGAAAGTTGGTATGCCCAGTTTTAAGACAGATAAATGCCTCACAATGAAGTCATCAGAGGGATAGACTCCGATTTAGAAATTATAGCAATGTGACCTTCAGTTAGAGTTTCACCAGCAGGTCCATGTGTCACACATGTTACATCATAGCTGAGATGATCTGACAGGGCTCCAATCGCTACACCTTGCACTATTGAGTAAATCTTTGTGATTGTCAAACTTTCTTGAGCTGCATGTCCAGAGTAGCTCAAATAAAATTATTTCGTGATTGCAGCTTTAGAGGGCTAAAGCTAGAGAGGAACAGAGAAAGAGGTTGTTTGAGCACACTTCAGGTCAACTAGATAATGTGAAAATCCAACGAAGGTTAAAATCCAAGGTTAAAGGTTAAAATCAAGTCCAGTTGCCCTTGATTTTAACCTTCGTTGGATAACTATGACCTGGATGACTGAGAATCTTCATAGACATAATGTGAAAATGCATGCAGGGAAATTTGGCTGAGGTTATAGGCTAGATATCTCTTTAATAGGCTACGTGCTGCATAAAGGTCTAAAGGTCAGGCCTCATGTTTGATTTAGATGAAGCCACAGAAATGTTACGCATGTACCTTGGTTGTCCAAGGTGACACACCCAACTACCTGGGTGGTGCTGTGGTAAAAAGTGTTAACTCATAAAAGTGTTTGTCATAAAGTCACCACTTGCAATCTGCAAGTCGTTCAACACCTATTTGTCTTTGTTGCTTTGTGCAAATACCGTCTCAATTACAATGACAAACAAGGATATGGAGTGTGTATTCATGCAGGTGTGTGCTTTTTTTTCTTACAGGAGTGTTAACGTAGAAGAGGTTGCAGTACTTTTCCACTGCACATAAATTAGCTGTCCTTTCTTTCTGTCTCCCTGTGGGCCCCAGGTGTTCCTCAGTCAGCCAATTGGAACAAAATCACGCCTGTCCCATCAACACCCACTCAGAAACCATCATCAGGCCCATCACCCCAAACCCCAGGAGTCTCAGTGCCCTCTTCACCACAGGTATCATCTGCACTGCTTTCTACACAGGTAGAGAAATTTAGCTCAGGAGAAAAAAAATACAGGGTGATGTGAGGAGAGTCAGAAAGGTATCTAAAGTTTAACATAACTGATGGACAAGAGGTTAATAGGAAGTACTGCAGTGGACTACAGATGATGTGGAATGCTGTGGGGGAGCACATTGAGAACAAATTTTGTACAGGAAAGATCCACGTAGTTTCCTTTGTTAGATGTCAGTTCTAGTGGATTGACTGCTGTCCACATGATGTCAGATAGCTGGGTAGGCCGCCGTTTTCACAGTATGAAGTGTTTGTTACGGTGGATAAATGCTGCTATTTGGGGGAAGATTGAGGACTGGATGTTCATTTGACAAAGAGATAGAAATGAGGGCTGCAGGGGGTGTAGATTTTGTCTGAAGGAGGGGAGGGTGTCTTCAGAGGGGGATATGGATGGGCTCTTCTGTAATCCTCTGACATGTGCGCTCTTCCTCACGTGCACACACAAGCCCTGCAGTGCAGAGCTGTCTATGGCACAGAAACATGCTGCACTGCTGCCAACACAGCCCACCCTGCTTTGTATCAACAGCCAACGTCCCTGCCCACACAGACTGTGAACACACTATGCATTTCATCACAGACCTCACTATAAATCTCACTACCGTTTTTTTTGTACCTATGCTACAGTGGAGCTTCATGGCTTTTCCCAGTACCCTATTTTGCCTGACGGAATTACCACACTAAATAGTGCTTTTTCCTACATTTTGATAGCAGTGGGTGGTCACAGTAATTATGGGAATCATGGTTTGCTTTGTGACCTACTTACAGTTTTGGCAATAGTTGTGCCATATTTGGTTTCAAAATGATTTGGAATATTATTATTAATGTAGCTTTATGTGTGTTTGCTTAATAAATAATGGATATGGACATACCAATATCAGTCATTTTGAGATTATCAGCTTCGGCCGTGCCTGCACTCACAATGCCGATTAACAAAAAATATCTGCACACATCTCCTGGCAGCCTTGTATGGCTGCTGGGGAATGATGTTAGCACTCACCCTCATGAGTTTTGGGAAGGTGGTGAAAAAGTTTATTTCGAACCCTTCATTTCTTTCTTTGTTTCTGTCTTTTTGAAATGTGAACGCTTTTCTTTCATCATAAATGAAATCTAAAACCTAGCTAGCGTTAAATATAAATTGATATACTAAGAGTAATGCAGTTAAATGACATCACTTCTCACAAACTGTGCCCCGCTCTCCCTTAAACAACAGTCACGTTCTGAAATCTTCAGCATAACCCAATGTTTTTTTATTCACTAATGAACATTCCAACTAAAACAACTCATTACTGCCTAATATTACATATATATTAGATTGTACTATGCATCAAATAATACTTAACCATGTAATGTGCAATGCAATTAATGCTTTGCTTAAAGCTTCTTAACTAGCCTAGTGGAAGTCAACACACCCCACAGACTCTCAAACCCAGTGTAACGTTAACTAAATAAAACTGTAACATTACATGATCAACAATAAACCTGTAACTGTTATGGGTGTACGTAAGAGCTGGACCCAAAAGCACGACAGAGCCAGATCACAGTTCACAAGTCAAGGGAGTTTACTGAGGAATAAACAGATTGCTGGGGGTGAGGGAGTTGATCCAGATCCAGATGGGGAAAGCTGAGGTGGTTGGACTGAAGCGGTGAGGGTGAAGCAGGTGGGCAGGCAGGCGGCTGGCAGGCAGGTTCGGGTGGTTCTGTGAGAACGAGGGAGGATAAACAAGGATTAGTAAGAGCAAGGGAAAGTCACAAACACTGGTTCACTACGAGAAAAGGCCAAGGTGTGTACCACGGAATATACGAAGACGATCTGGCGAATACTGGCGTGCAAGGACCGGGGTAGATAACAGGCGGTTGATTGGGAACGAGGTGCAGGTGTGTGGTGCCAGGGAGGAAATCCACACCCACCTGTAAACTAAGCAACTCACAGGGGAAAACAGACAGACAGGCACAATAGGATGGGAAACAACAGAGAACCAAAGGAAGAGAGAGGAGAGAGACCACTGGATACAACATTACCCTCCCCTCAACTGGAGGCTCCCTGTCAGGCGCAGCCCGACGGGCATGATGAAAATCCAGGATGAGCTGAGGGTCCAGGATGGAGGACCGGGGGACCTATGACCGTTCTTCAGGACTGTACCCTTCCCAGTCCACCAGGTACTGGAAACCGCACCCATGGTTCAACAGCCGTCGGACAGAGAACACAGGGGCATCTGGTATGGACAGGTTTGATTTGGGACACGTGGAAAGTGGGATGGATTCTCATGTTCCTGGGAAGCTTTAATCTTACAGCAGATGGGTTGATGATTTTGTCAATAACATAGGGACCTATGTGTCAGGGAGACAGTTTGTTAGACTCCACCTTAAGTGGAATGTTTCGGGAAGAAAGCCAAACTCTCTGACCTGGGGAGTAGGTGGGGGCCGGTGTCCTGCAGCGCGGCACGTGAAGATGGTCGATGGGACCATCCAGTTCGGTTTCTTGGGCGAGAAAAAAGGTGGTTGGTAGCCGAGGGAGGCTTCGAATGGAGAAAATTGACGTAATTGCTGACGTAATCTGCACTCTGCGCATGCGTTGGCGTCTGTAGCCACCTGTCGGAAGCTCCGTCTTAAACCGAACTCTTATCCAGTTTTAATCCACTCTTTTTCGTTACATTTTTTATATCCTTTTTATTTAACTTAAATTTTTAACTTAAGTTTTACGTGGGTTAAGGATTTTAGCCATCCGACATGGATTTTAAGCTAGATGACCGTAAAAACGCGATCAACGCTACTGATCGCAACAAAGCTCCAGTGACTACTAGCCGAGATAACTCTGCCCCATGAGGACTGCACACTCCTTAAGAAAGCGAACAAGAAGATTGCTGACCTTATGGAAGACATCCGACGACTTTCAGAGGAACTCAAAGAGAAAGATTCCCTGCTGACTGGCTTTATGGATGTGGCTTCAGTACAAGCCAAACAGATTGTTTCTCTTAGCGCAACCGCCAACATCCAGGACACCGTGTTTTGGGACCCCTCTAGCCTTCCCAGGCTTTCCTCCTGCTTGACTCCAAAGCATCAGTCAACCTGGGCTGAAGTGGTGGTCCGTGGCTTTAAGAGAGGCTCGGATGGGGCTGCCTCTCCTCCGCACATCCATCCAGCGGATGCACCTGTGGCTTCGAGTCTCCCTGATACAGATCTCTTTCGGCGCACAGTGCCTGCCGACACTGTTGCATCTTCTCCACCGGCTACATGTCCCGTGCTGGGCCGCCGGTCTGCCGCCGGGCCTGATCAGCGGCCGTCATCCCGGTCAAAAACCTCCGCTTCCCGACGTAGGATCCTGAAAGAGGCTGTGCTCAGACGCTCCGGAGGCCGTCTCTACCCTGCACCGTCGGGTAGCCCTTCTCTCAGGTCTGTTACTGCTACTCCAACACAACACTCGGCAGCTCACACACTCCATCCTCAGTCCGCACGCAGTGTTGAAGCAGATTCTGCTCAGTCCTGCTCTGGAACCCCACAACCGGCATCTCCTCGTCCCCTTTTCTCCCCAACCACACTAATAATTGGTGACTCCATAACCACAAAACCTCCGTTTCTTTAACGCTACCACTCACTGCTTCCCCGGTGCCACCACGGCTGAAAAAACTCCAGGACCTGATGCCGTCGCTCCCGTCCTCCATCACAAGAGTGATAGTCCATGTCGGAACAAATGACACAGCTCTTCGGCAGTCTGAGCTGACAAAATCAGATTTTAACCGTCTTTTTAACTTTTTAAAGCAGTGTGGAAAGTCCGTTTTTATCTCTGGTCCCATTCCCACAGTTGGTCGCAGTGCTGGCCACTTCAGTAGTCTCCTTGGCCTCCACGACTGGCTCCAGTCCGCCTGCAGGGCTCATCGTGTGCGTTAATGGATAATTTTAATATTTTCTGGCAAAGAATGTCTCTTTTTAAGACAGACGGACTTCACCCAAACAAACGGGGCTCAGAAATGTTAGCTGCGCACATACAGCATGTGGTGCGGTCCACACATGATTTACGTGAATGACTAATCATTCATGCAGCACACCTGGACACACCACCGCTCACTGAACAGATCTCTGCCTCACTGCCACAAACAACTGTCTCCACCTGCTGGCATGTAAAGCCGTCTGCTACTAGCATTGTTCCAAAGACTTCTATTCCTATCATCTTCACGCATAGACCAGTAAACCAAAATGTGCACATCCCACACAGAAATATTAGTAATCTCTTAGGGATTAGGACAACTGCACCAACTCCAGCACCCAGAACAAACTCATTTAAAATGGCTCTCTTCAATGTGAGATCACTTTCAAGTAAGACTTTTATCTTAAATGATTTTATCTTTTCTGCAAATCTAGATTTTATGTTTTTAACTGAATCCTGGTTGCAGATGAATGACTATAGCCAGCTAGCTGAACTGTGTCCGCCTCAATATGATTGTTTTAGTCAACCGAGGGTCAGTGGTTGTGGTGGTGGGCTAGTGAGCGTGTATAGGAAAAATTTTAAATGTCATCAAGTACGCTGTGATGAATTTAACTCCTTTGAAGTTCTCACTCTTAAAGTTGGAGGGCTGCAACCTATCATATTTGTTATAATTTATCACCCCCCAAAACCGCCTGGAGGATTTTTATCAGAACTTCCTGAATTTTTATCTACTCTGGTTTTAAATTATGACAGAATTGTTCTTTGTGGTGATTTTAATATTCATGTTGATGACCCCAAAAATGTTAATGCAACTGACTTTTTAAATATGGCCACTTCTTTTAACTTCAAACAACATGTCAAAGGGCAAACACATAACCGTGGTCATACACTGGACTTGGTTTTTACCCTGGGTGTCAGCATTTCCTCTGGTGGACATGACCATATCTGACCACAGATGTATTGTTTTTAGCTGTGATTCGCCTGTTACTCATGCCGCCTCACCAAGCTCCGTGTGTTCTCGCATCTTTAATGAACAAAGTGTTTCAAAGTTTTGCGCATTCTTTCAGAATCAAAGCCAACACCTGTCTGATTCCAACACCAACAATCTGGTCGATCACTTCAATCATATCTGCCACAGATATGTACATAAGTACCACAGCACTGAGACTGCCCTGCTTAAAGTCACCAATGACATTTTAATGTCTGCTGATGAAGGCATGTGCTCAGTCCTTGTACTCCTGGACCTTAGCGCTGCTTTTGACACCATTGATCACAACATCATGTTAGACAGACTGAGGCACTGGGTGGGGATCTCTGGTACTGCCCTAGAATGGTTTTCATCCTACCTGTCAAATAGGAAGTTTTGTGTGTCTGTAAACAACTATGTCTCCTCATTCTGTCCAGTTAAATATGGTATGCCTCAGGGGTCGGTCTTAGGACCCATTTTGTTTTCCTTGTATCTGCTTCCCCTTGGACATATTATCCATAAACATGGCATTTCTTTTCATATTTATGCTGATGACACACAAATATACTTGCCCGTCAGATCCACAGACCCTGGAATGCTGAGTTCACTTAACAACTGCCTTTGTGAAGTTAAAAAATGGATGTCAAATAATTTCCTCCAGCTGAACTCAGACAAAACAGAAATCCTGGTCATCGGGTCTCAGCAGATGGCAAATCAAATACTGCCATCTGCTGGTTCCCTAGTAAATCACATTAAGCCTGTGGCAAAGAACCTTGGTGTTTGGTTTGATAGTAATTTAAATTTCGAGCAGCACACCACAAAGCTTGTTCAATCATGTTTTTATCAACTTAGAAATATAGCAAAAATTCGATCTATGTTAACTTTTAAGGACACCGAGACCATTTTACACGCCTTCATCTCATCACGCCTGGATTATTGCAACAGCCTTTTCACCTGTTTAACCCAAAAATCTATTGATCGACTCCAGACTGTCCAGAACTCAGCTGCCAGGCTTTTAACCAGAACAAAGAAATATGACCACATTACTCCTATTTTAGCTTCATTACACTGGCTCCCAGTATGTTTTAGAATTGACTTTAAAATTCTATTGATCACTTTTAAAGCTCTTCATGGCCTCTCGCCTTGTTATATTTCTGACCTTTTAGTCCCATACGCACCAGCATGTACCTTGAGATCCTCGGGCAGAGGTCTGCTGTCTGTTCCAGAGTCTCGACTGAAAACTAAAGGGGACAGAGCGTTTGCTGTCAGGGCCCCGAGGCTCTGGAACAGCCTGCCCGAGGAAATCAGGTCGGCTGAGTCAGTGAACTCTTTTAAGTCCCTTCTTAAAACATACTTTTATAGGAGAGCCTTTCCCGATCTTATTTGACGTTATTTTATCCCTTTTATTGTATTTTACTAATTTTATATTAATTTTTCATGCTCTTATCTTGTTTTTTTGTATTATTCTTTACACTTGTTAAAGCACTTTGTAACTTGTTTTTGAAAAGTGCTCTACAAATAAAAAAAACAGAAACCCCGTGGCAGCAGAGGACAGAGATTTATGGGCGTATTCGACCCAGGCCAGATGAGTGCTCCAGGTGGTGGCAGAGCGGTTTCCAAGTCCTGGTTTGCCCTCTCATACTGCCCATTTGTCTGTGGGTGAAAACCAGACGACAAACCAACAGAGGCACCAAGAGCCTGACAGAATGTTTCCCATACCTGGGAAATGAACTGAGGGCCACGGTCGGGGACAATGTCGACAGGTAGACTGTGGAGGCGGAAAACATACTGGACCATGAGATCAGAAGTCACTTGGGCCAAGGGGAGCTTGAGGAGAGCGATAAAGTGGGCGGCCTTAGAGAAGCGGTCAACAACAGTGAGGATGATACCTTGGGATGGAGGCAAGCCGGTCACGAAATCCAGAGCGATGTAGGACCAGAGACGACCAGGGACAGGCAGGGGACGCAGGAGGCTGGGCGGAGGACGATGGGAGGACTTGGAGCGGGAACACACAGAGCAAGCGGGATAAAAGCCCGGACATCCGCCTCGATGGTGGGCCACCAGAAATGTTGCTTGAGTAAAGACAGGGCCCGGCTAATTCCAGGATGACAGGCGAAACGGGAGGTGTGAACCCATTGGAGGACCTGGGATCGAATAGTGTTGGGGACGAGCAGATATTCCGGAAGACCAGTACCAGGGTCGGGTTGATGCCATCGAGCCTCCTTCACCAGAGACTCGATCTCCCAGGTAACTGTCGCCACCACACAGGAAGGAGGCAGAATGGTCTCAGGTTCCAAAGGAGACTCCTCACAGGTGAATTGTCGGGACAAGGCGTCGTGCTTGGTGTTCTTAGAGCCGGGCCTGTAGGTGAGGGTAAACCGGAAATGATCAAAAAACAGGGCCCAGTGGACTGGAGATAGGCCAGGTTCTTGTGATCGGTCCCAACGATACCGGACCCCTCCAGGTCTCCACTCTTCCAGGGCTAATTTCACTGCGAGGAGCTCTCTGTTGCCTACGTCATAGTTTCGTTCTGCAGGGGTTAGACGGCAGGAAAATAAAGTGCAGGGATGGAGCTTCTGATCCGTATTGGAGCGCTGGGAGAGGACTGCACCCACCCCCGTGTCCGAGGCATCCACCTCGACGACGAACTGGCAGAAGGGGCCGGGCTGCACTAAAATGGGCGCTGTGGTGAACTGCCGCTTGAGCTGGGTAAACGCCAGGTCAGCTTCAGGGGTCCAGGGTGAAGGGGGTGGATGTGGAAGTAAAGCGAGAGAGAGGAGCTGCCACACGGCTGAAGTTCCTGATAAAGCGGCGAGAGAAGTTAACAAACCCCAGGAACTGTTGTACTTGCTTCCTGTTGACTGGTTTGGGCCACTTCGCCACTGCCTCGATCTTCGTCGGATCTGCCTTCACCTGGCCACCATGGATGACATATCCCAAGCAAATCCCAGTGCTGGTGTGAAACTCACACTTATCAGCTTTTACATAGAGCTTGTTTTCCAGGAGTCTCTATAGCACCTGTCGTACGTGGGAGCTATGTTCTGGCATATTGGCCCTTAAAAACCCATCGGTTGTATCGGTTGACCACTATACATTAGGCCCCGTGTCCACCAAAGTGTTTTTTTCGGACGCCAGCGTCTTTTTTCAATTCATTGCAATGGGAGCGCC
The DNA here is from genome assembly GCF_014851395.1 of Micropterus salmoides. Classification (NCBI taxonomy): domain Eukaryota; kingdom Metazoa; phylum Chordata; class Actinopteri; order Centrarchiformes; family Centrarchidae; genus Micropterus; species Micropterus salmoides. Next base: position 30,841,642 of record NW_024043372.1, read on the forward strand.
GCGTTTTTCCAAGCTGGTAAAACACAGGTTATTTACCATCCTGGTGGTAGGACTGTTTTATGTTCCTTGTGCTGAGATGCTGAGTTTAGATGCAGCCTGCACTACAAGCAGGATGAATAGCAGACGCGACACCACCCAGCAGAGTATCACAGTAGCACTCAAGACTTGTATCTGATAGCTCCAAGCTTCTCTCATTTCTCTCAAAAAAAATACACTTCATTTCATTTCAGTTAGCTTTATTGGTGTGAATGTTTAGGTAAACAATGTTTCCAAAGCAAAAATCTATATATTAGCAATAAAATAAATAAAAAATAAACAACAAAAGAAAGAGAAAAAAGTGAGTGGATTTACAGTATTAGGTGTCCTGGATGAAGCAGTTGCTTGTCTTCTCACCTCAATGATCACATTTCTTTTAATATGACTATATCAGGTTTCAAGCATGACTTCACATTTCTTTCAGTCTTTCTTGTGTTTCCACTTCTTCCTTGTTCCTTTATTTTTTCTTCAGTGTCCCAGTCTGGTCTCATGCAGTTTTCTTCTCATGTTTCCATTTTAGGTATTTAGCTATATCAGTTGAAACATGTTTAACTTTTCATCAAGTTGATGTGCTCGTCAATGTCACTTCCAACCTGGAATTAATATTATTACCAGTGGTAAGCTACATAGTATGCTGGTATATGAAATTATAATGAATGTAGTTACATCATATGCCATTGTGCCAATTTATGCTCCTTCTAGCCGCCTCCTCTTCCTGAGAGCAACACGTTCCCCTTGTTCTGTTTTACTAAAGTTATAAATATTGTTCAGTAACCTTCTTTACATAAAGTGTTACATAAAGTGTTACATTCTACAAGCCAGAATTCACCAATAACAGTAGAATATTCTTTGATGATTGATCACCAGCATTTCAAAAAGCTTTTTTCAACGTGTCAAATTTGCCAGAAAATCAGTTTCAAGGTTTTAAAAAGCGTTATAATATATAATAATATTAATATAATAATAATATTTTCGTGCCCATGCCGAGTGTCCAGATACTAGGGTCTTCACGTCCATAGTCCTCCACTGGTTTTCATGCCATAATTGCACACACACACACATACACGCAGTGTAAATACGAATATAATAAATAGCTTGTTAGTAAACTCTGTTACAAAATATTTCACTGTGCTCGTTCATTGTACACATGCACTTCTTGGGGAAAAAGTTAGCGTAGAGCCTTGCTTTTAAATACATAATGAATGCAAATGCTTTGACAGTGTGCTGTCACCATTGCAATGGTCTGTCCTTTTTAGGTAAGAAACAATTCTGTTTTGCTCTGCAGAACAGTGCGAGTGTCTGGAAAGAGCTTTGGTCTGGAGAGTCACACTGAGGGCATGCCATTGTCTTTATGTCTGTGCCCAGACTTTATTACTGTGTGATAAGGTGTATGAGTGCTGTTATTTTGGTAAGAGGGGTGCTTGTGTTTATATTTGGTGTGAGAGATGTGTCAGCATGCTGGATATGTGTAGCCTCACGTGAGGTGACGGGATGGAGGGAGTTGACACGCTGGAGGTGAGGAAATGTCCAGAATTCACGTTGTGTACTGACACAAACATGCAGGCACACACACACACTCTCACACACACAAATACTCGTCATCAAATCCGTATCGTGAGAACATCTGATGCGAGAGTAGGTGGTGTCAAGTTGGCAAGAAACTTAGTGCTTTTATTATTCTCCTCCCTGACATTACCATTTCCGGTTCCCCTCCACACATGCACATGTTAATGTACTCTTCCTTTTTTTCAAGATACCTTTCTCTTTATCTGGCGGAAGGTTAGGCTCAAACTAAGTTTTTTAAGATCCCTGCAGATTTGATTTACTTCTCCACTGTAAGTAATTTGCCACATGACAGGACAACAAATACATTTCAGATTCAGGATTGACAAAACACTCAGCAAAGTTCCACAAATATCACTAACCAGTAAACATGCACTTATTATTAGATATACAGATTTTCACATCATCACTTAAACATGCATACACACACACACACACACACACACACACACACACAGACACACGTATGTATAAATATTTTTTATACATTTAAATCACGATACGTGATTTAAATGTTATGATGTTAAAATGTTAAATCGCTGTCAAATTTAAACTCTTCAATTAAGTACGATATTTTGTGGACTTTTTTGTGCCTTTAGTTGAGAGAGATAGGACAGTGGATAGCGTCTGGAAACACGGGAGAGAGAGGGGCAGCAAAGGGCCACAGGGTGGACTCGAACGCCGGTGAGCTAACCGTGCCCCAATTAAGTATATTTGATTGGATTTTAAAAATGGCAAAACCACATGTGAATGATACTTGATTACATTTAACAGTTTAAAACATAGAGATCTTGCCAGTGTGATCCAACAAAGCAAGCGCTGCTTGTGTTTTCTTCAGGCATTTGAAATGCTTGGGAAAGCTATGGTACCCATGTCTGATGGCAACTCAGGCCAGCATGCCGGATGGAAATGACACTGCATTCAAAACACAAACTGATGAAACCCTGGCCTGTGCCTTTGCAGCATCTGTTGCGTTTTGTCTATCCTGGCAGGCCTTCGATTGTCCACACATTGTCACGGTGCTGCATGTAAGGCCATGGATGGGGTGTTGAGTGTTGCTGACATATGTCAAGGGCCCTATCTATAGCATTAACCAATCATGGATTCAGGCCCAATACAGCAGTTATGAGCCTGGGTGCTCGTGATAGTGATATGTCAATAGGTATCACTTGCACACACAATGTAAACCAACTCAAAGATCCCTGCTAAACACAGAGAGACTATAATGGATATCTGGGGATGACCTGATGTTTACCTGCCCACAGTCTCGGTGCAGGGTAGAAGATATTAAGGCAACTACTTGTTCCATGTGCCTGTGTCACTTAACTGACTGGTGTAATTTAGGGGCTCATGTTGATGGAGATATTGGCAGTAAGACTTTGAGGATTACTTTTACATTACATTACATAAATACATCCTGAAATAACTGTTGTTTTCTGCATTTTTGTGGAAAGGACCACTCACTCCAATTCTCATTGGCTGCACAACTGCTGGCCAAAGTTTGTGATGAGAATAACTGTTTTTTTTCCTCCGAGTAGATTTGCAGATTTTTGTTTTGAGTGTGGTTGGTGTAACAGGCCAGAGGTTTTCTCTTTAACCAAGCCACAGTGCTGTTGGGGGAGAGAAGAGACTGCTGTGTTGTCCTATTTATGACACTTCCTAGAAACTGAACTAAAGAGGGGGGTGAGCCAATGCCCTTTGACCTTCCTCAGCTGCAAAGGAGGAACACAGCCAGTTCAGGCCTGTACAAGGAGAATGCTACATCCAAAACGACTTAGGGAATATATATTTAATGTAACTGTTTGTGTGAATATGAAACACATTAAAACAATTTGCGATACACCCAGTAATAACAACATAATACCAGGGGAATCTGTAAGGAATTCAGAATACTTCTAAACATTTAATTAATTAGTAACGCTGTGCCTTACGTTGCTGTCAGTGACTGGCGAGTCTTGTACCAGCAATAAAACTACAGTGGGCATGAGGCATTCATAAGTAGACTAGAGCTGTTGAGCTGCATTGTGTCAGTAGACTGACGCCAGCTGAGTCTCTGTCTAATGATTCTGAGAAGTGTGGACAGTTTAAGCCTAAATCCAGGATGTGTGTGACACCCACATCCCCTATTTCCTGTCCAGTGTCGCTGAGCTTCATGGCTTTATAACCACTCCCTCAATTCAATGACTTGACATCGGTCAGAAACTTTGGCACAGTTGTGAGTCTAAATAATTAGATAATTAACGAGACAGAGTTTACCACTGGCAGGAGATTGGTGTCTTCCAGAACAAGTTCTATCTGTCCCCCTTTCCTCTGAACACTCACAGCCTTAATCCTGCCCGCCTCCCAACTGTGTGCATGCTCCAGTTAGACTTCTCACAATTCCAAAACCATCTTCCTTATCCACCATCATCTTCACTGTCTTGCCAGTCCAAACTTCACCGTCTGTATGACATGTCTCCAGTATCTCAGATTCACATTTCACTTCACTGAGGCCTAAGGAAATTGGTCCAATCCTGGCCCAGTTACATTTCAGTGTGCCAGTAAACCATGCCGGTGAGTAGGCATGCATAGTAACAGGGCCATGGAACTGGCACACCTAACTTTATTTATCTATTTCATTTAAGGACATCTCAAAGCATCTGCTGTAAGAAATGTCTTTTGCTTGATGTCCCCATTAAATGTTGATGCATACACACCATAAAACATCCACCTGTTCCTAGTTGTCCATTTTGTCCCAGTGTGCTTTGGTATGCTAACATTTAAAGATACAATACATAGAGAAGATGACTTGAGTTATCTTCAGACATTCTGTAATGACAGCTCTGTAACATTACTCCTGCTGTGGATTATACATCAATGCAGCTCCTGAAATAAGCTAGGCTGTATCAGCTGTATTGAGATACTAAACATATGGTTTATAGTGTATAGGCTATTAACAATATTAGTAATAGTTCACCATTGTCACTCACCATAGTTTATGAAAGAGAACACTGGAGTGAATAATTTATTGAGGACATTCGGATATTTCTGGTGCTGTAATTCTCATTTGCGAGTTAATTAGGCCAATCATTAAGCCAAAAACCTAGTGTACTCCTTTCATCATAATGTCACTTTGTCTCCTCTTATTAAGTATAGCACTTGTATCTCGTATTCAGTTATAAGCATGGACTAAAAAGGGAAAAGATGTTTTGACAAGTGAGGCGTTTCTGCTTTTTGTTACTCGGTTTAATGCTGGATCATCTTCCTGTCAGTGTTGTAGCATCATGTTCAGGTATATTTACTTGCATAATAGAGACAACTAGGTCCATGGTAGACACGTCTGTACAATTGTGTCGTTACAGTTATAGGCGGGAACTGTCAATAGGACTTCAGTCTTCTGCCCTTTTGGCCTATGGTGGCAACCAGTGAATTGTTTCCCTTCTGTATGATCCCTGTGTTTATTTGTCTCTTGCGTTTGGCATGGCCTTTGTTTATTATTAACTACTCCTGAATTGCTTACAGCAGGTGGTATTTTTAGAGGGGGCTTAGGTGTTTGGTGACCCATGAGGATTTGGTTGGCGGGTTTATCTGGCATGATATCATGTGAGGTGATCAGTCTGGAAAATTACCTGACAAATCAGGGTCAGAGTTAGGGTCACCTCAGAGGTAAGATCAGCCTTTCTCCACGCCAAGCCAACAGAGGTAGAGCTTGTGTGTTTGTGTATTTGATTGTTGTGCATGGGTTGCTCTGTTCCTGCCTGCATGTGTGATCGACATGGTTTGTGAGGGATCTGCGCACATGAATGTGTGTCTATGCATGTTTCCTCCAGGCTATTGCCTAAATAGGTCCAGGTAAATCCCGACTCATGCCACCTCATTCAGATTATTTGTCTCATCCTAAATCTTTTAAGGCTCTTGAAGGGGATAAGGTCAGCAGTACAAAAACACACAACAAACTAGTTCTCAGAACCAGGACAAATACTAAGCATACACATAATATTTATTAGAGGGATTTATTTATAACGGAGTAGTTGTTTGTAAGATTGTTTACTGGAAGTAAAAAACTTATGATAGACCTATCCAAAGATATGTGTGTGTGTGTGTGTGTGTATGTGTGCTCTTTGTTGCTTTGCCCTTCACGTTCCCCTCTGTGTGTTTTATATCTAAATTCACTCAGCGCCTCCATATTAGCCTCCTCCTCCAGTGCCCATGGCCACACAAGGGCAAAAGACATACCTCATCCATCCTTCCTTCCTGCACTCCCCTCACCCCCACGAACCACCCTTCTCCAATAGTTTGTCTCTTAATACAGACATTTCTAGGACGCCTGAACGTGCTGTAAAGCCCTGTGGATTCAATGAAACATCGACCCTCTTAATAACCTCAGGCATACCTGCTCCCACCCTGTTCCCTTTGCTGCCCTGTTATTGTTGACAGATAAAAGCTCACAGATTAGGTTCGCTATGTGAGCACTTTGATCTCCCTAAATGTGTTAATCGTGGTGAGAACGTTGAGACAGTTGTCTGCATGACTTTGACTCTGAATAACTGTATATGGAGTAGAAGGTAAAGCATAGTTAAAAGACAGTTAAGGTCAAATATTGTAGTGGAGGGGACATGACGGCTTTGGCTTAGTGTGCAGCATGTTGCCTATACAGCAGTGAAGGAAGATCCAGGTTTGATATCTGGTCCTTGATCTTGTCCTCAAGGGGCTGCTGTTCATCACTACAAGCCAAAGACATGCATGTGTAGGGCTGCACAGTTAATCGAAATATTACCAAAATCGCAAAATGGCCAATATCCAAATCGCAGAAGCTGCAATTTTTGGAAGAAGGTCAAGTGTGACAAAACGTAATTTTAATGAAGTACTGTAGAGCTGCAGAGAAACCCCTGCCTACAAATATTGTTCTACGTAAGTAGGGCTGGGTAATAAAACAATAATGATAATTATCGCAATATAATTTTCCTCAACAACAATATGGTAAATGTTCAATATATCGTCAATAAATATTTGGTTTAATTCATTTCAGTCACGAACAAATTAGCACTTAATTTTCCTATTAAATTATTTATTTGGTTGAGAAAAAGGTACTGAAAAACTTACTAATCATATTTGTTGAAAAAGACTTTCTTAATAGTTTTCAATGTTCTACCACAGATTTGTGAAGTGATCCACTGTTTGGCATCAAGTGTTTGTTACATTCTGGCTTTAAAGAAAAGTTTAACCAAATAAATACCCACCTGGTTTCTTCAGTTTTCATTCTGGAGCAAAAATCAGCCTTTAAACTTGAAAGACATAATGATTTGACATTTATCGTGATGATTATCGATATCGAATGATATGAAATGTTTGATAAGATTTTTGGCCATATCGCCCAGACCTAGATGTAAGAAACCTAGATGTTATTTGGTACAGACCCAGCAAATGTCACATCGTCATGATGAATTGTGATGTGAAAGTAATCATTCTCGCTAATCATGAATCATATTGCAAATATCTGTCACAATAATCGCGATATGATTTTTTTATCATATCGTGCAGCCCTAGCGAGCTGGGCCTGTGAATTGCCACTCATCAATAAAACAGCTTTGTAATAGTTTGTGTTTCAGTGTAAAGCATATTAGTGCTAAAGCCAGTAGCAAAACACTGGCTCAAAGCAAATTACTATGAATGAGAGAAACAGAAAACATTTTCGTTTGTAGGCTTGGTATTTAGCTATAGCTGCTGTTTCTTTAGTGGTTCAAATAATTTCGATGGCAACAGCTACAGACAAGTATTGAATGTAACTGAGATGTTGGTATATAAGAATGAACCTTGAACCTCAGCTTCGCAAAATGCTTTCATTGAAAATGTGCTGGCCTGTCAGTTATTTGTGTGATGGACTGGTGGCCTTGACTTTGCATGTCCTTACTTCTTCCCTCTTTGACGCTCTATATAGTTATATAGAGTGTTTATGGGGATTCAGGTTGATTTTAATGGGCACATTTTTGCAGTGTCCACTCACTAGAGCCAGCTGAGTTCCAAAGTGTGGAATCGGTTTCCTAACTGAGCCTGAAATCTTGCTTGGTGTCACAGAAGAAACCAAAATTGCCATTGACTGACTTACAATCAGCAGGCTTAAGAAGAGAGCAGATACAAACTAAGGACTTTGAAATCCATTTTCTTAGCGGTTTCTTGATGCACCTTGTTAGACAGATTCAAAAATCTGTCCTCTCCCTTTTGTCAAGGCTGGAAAAGCTCTGATCTTGTCAGGAGGTGTACTTGCACGCGTGTTGCACACTGTATGGAAGTGAGGGGCTTTCCAGCTTCCTGTTGGCTGCATATTCCAGTGTCTCTGTTTGCGACTGGCACACACCTCCTCAGCACTGTGAAAAGCCCCTGCTAACTGCCTCATGCTGTGCTCAGCCCATTTCTTTCAAGGTCATGGCTTTCACTTCCCTGTCGGTCCTTTTTATTTCTGTTGCTCTCTACAGTATGTCATTTTCCAGTTTGGGCTTCAATGTTCCATTATGCCCCTGTTAAATTCCTCTGCACACATTTGAAGGTTTATTGCTTTTGTTGTAAATGTTTGATTTACATGCATTAATGATTGCTTATGTTTGTGCCAGCTGGCCTGTGAACTTGTGGATGTCAGTGAGATGAATGTCTGATCTCCATGACACCTGTAGTGCTTGTTCGGCCTGTCAGTTCATTTCATTTCATCATCTGTATGATGAATTATATCACTCTGGTGTCTTGCAGGTTATTCTGATTTTAATGTTGGCCCCTTGACATTGCCAACTCTCTGTCATTTCCAACTCTCTCTGTGATTGTTAACTTTAATAATAGCATGCAATCCAGGCGTTGACATTGACATAGCTCCAGTGCTTAAATTTGTGCCGGAGCTGGCCAGAGAGCTGCTCCAGCACCTCTAAAGTGCACTGCCCTTCTACACAAATAAAATCCAAGATTTCATCCAGGCTAATAGGTTAAGTCTAATGGATTTCCTTATTTACTATTTGATTTGGTAGATAACAATGGTTTCTGTTCGTCATGCAGCCTTCTGACAACACAAAAAGAAACATATATCAATGAGAACACCTGTTTTGTGTGTTGGGCTGTCTTGACACGCAAATTGAAGTGATTACAGGGGGTCAGAGGTGACAAAACAGAGCATTCCCTGCTGAGACTAAGCAGGCCTTGTTTGTCTCAGAGGGCTGTCCATGAAGGTGTCCACTGATGAAAGATATCAGAGCAGGAGTTGCAAGGGCCACCCCACTTCTCTGTCCACCATCAGAAAGGAAGCTTTAGATGTGTGCTGTGTGTATGTACAACACATACTGTGTTTAAGTGTAAGTGTGGCTATTTTCTACTTGTTTACCATGGCCTATTTTCCTCTTGTGTCCCAAGAGACAGGATTAGAGAGATTAATGCTGGGCTTTCTGACTCTGTTCCCTGTACAACATGCCATGTCCAACTCTAATGTACAGCACACATGCACACACCCACATGTACGCAACAGAGAAACACATGATATTTTAGAGCCCCTCCACACACACACACACACACACACACACACACAAGAATACACTATAACATTGTATATGTTTTGGTAATAATACACCCTGCACTCATCTGTGTTGCATTTTCCGAGCAGTAGTTCAAATCCCCCCAAAATGTCTGTGCACGTCCCTGCAGATGTTCTTCTGTCTACGATATTCTGTCTCAAGAAGGGCTTGGAGGGTGCGAGATGAGGTTTAAGTTCAGAAACACCCTCAAACTACCCCACCGTATCTTCATAACACCACATCCTGACCTCTGTTGTGTCTCTGTTACATCTCCATCTTCTGCTCTTTAATTTTCTATAAATCCTTCACACCGTTATTGAGCTGGGCTCTACTATGGATGGAAGATGTTCACTTTACTGTGGACTTTAAACTAAAGGGAAGGGTCCTCACAACGCTTATTCATTTATGCATTATATAGTCCGTTTGCTAGCGTAGTGTTGATACACCACTAACGTTTAGGATGTAGGTGGGGGAAGTAAATACAAAATATAGAAAGTCTGAGAAGTGTTAGACTTCAGAGTTTTTCAGTATCAGTGTATTTACATTTATAGACTCTAAAGACTCATTTGTACAAGTAAATATTTTTATAAAACTAAAGCTTTATTTAGTAATCTTTACATAGTCACTTATGAAGGTGTAAGTCAATTTAGCCATCAGTTCAATAGTATTTTAGACAAGCAACCGATAGCTGGAAACTGGATCTCAGCTGACTGGCAGCCAGAGAGCCTTCGTCTGCAAACGGCAGTTTAGATGGCTTCTAAAGTGACAATCATTAATCAGACGCTACCAAAGCTGTTGGCTCTTTCAGGCCAAGATTTCTGTGTAGTTAGTGAGTAAGCTTGTTTATTTTTGACTGCTGTCAGTGTGTTTTGTTCTGCATGTCAGTTTCTGTCTCCACCTTGTTCTGTTTTTCCGTTCCCTACACCTCACTTTATAAGGGGAAATAGTGCTGCTTTTTCTGTCAGTTGTTTAAACCCTGGTTCATCTTCGCCTTCCCTCGTTGTTTTTATTCTTCTTTCCTCTCTCTCTCTCCCTTCCCCCAGACTCCCCCCTCCCACCCTCCCGCTGCTGTCTTTGTTTGCTCACTCCTTTCCCTCAAAGGGTTACCACCCAACAACCTGCTTTGGGTGCTGCTGATTGGTGGATGGCTTATGATGGGGACGGCCAGAGTGTCAGGCTTGTGAGAGCTTTACCAGTGGTGAGCCAGCTCTCAGCTGTCAGAGAGCGTTCGGTCTGCAGTGGAGACACAAGCAGGATCTGTCCCTGTTTGCTTTATCAGCCCTTGCAGCTCTAGTACAAGGCTTTCTGTTTGTACTCGCCTACAAGAACCGCCAGACAAGGAGTTATAAAGGGGTGAAATGTCCACTAAATCTTGGCTTTTTATTCAGTTCCTCCTCTATTCTCCTTCCTGTCCTTTGTTTTCGAGCAGCAGAATCACACACGAAGCAGATCATCATCACAACAGCAGCTTCTGAAGACATCGTGGGAATAATTTGGCAAAAGCCTGCGACCTTAACACGAGATACCACGACTAGTCCTCTGTGGATCTGCAGTGCACGAGTGAGTGTGTGTCCCCTGCCAGATAGGGCCCCTGCCACATTGTGTGTGCGTGCGTGAGGAGGCTAATGCCCACAGTAGTGTGGTCAGGGCCAGAGGAGGATGGGTCCGGCTGTGGAGGCCATGGATGCAGAGCAAAAGCAAAAGCAGCAGCAGCAACAGCAACAGAACCAGCACCAACAGTGCTACATGGAGAAAGGGGTGATGCTTGAGCCCTTCATACACCAGGTCGGGGGACATTGCTGTGTCCTACGCTTCGGGGAGCAGACCATCTGCAAGCCCCTCATCCCCCGCGAACATCAGTTCTACAAGAATCTGCCTGCTGCAATTAGGAAGTTTACACCCCAATATAGAGGTAATGCAAACTAGCCTTTTCTAATCTCTGTTGTGGTTGTTGTGTTTTGCTGTGTTGTTATGCATCTCTGTTTTCACTTGACTTACACATATGCCTATAGTGCACTTGCTCTATGGGATATGTGCAAGTGTTAATTGATGTTTTGCAGACAATAGAAACATCAATTCACATGAGCTCCCTGCTGCTGCTTCAGTGTTGTCTCATGCAGCAGCATGTACCAAACTGTCCCACAGGAGGGTGCTGCAGCTGAGACTGCAAGTGGGCCTCCTACAAGCAAGCCACCTTATAGTATTGTCTTGTTTGTAAGAGGCTGCAGTAAGTCAGGTTTTCTGGCACACAGTGGTCATGCAGAAACAAAGGTGCTAGGCAGAGACCATGAGGTCATCTAAAAAGGTTGACATCGACAGCACTCTACAAAACCTGTTTCCTTTGTGTCTCCAGCAGAGAAGTCAAAGGTGATACTAAACAGTCACTTTCCCCTGATTGTCCCAAAAGCCCCACTGCCGCCTTTAATGTTCACTTCCAAAATACTGAGCCTCAACTTAACATAAATCAGTCTCTCTATCGTCCCTATCCCTTGTTCTGCCATGAATATTTTGTGGCAACAGTGCTTCTTCCATGTCAGCATTTTCACCTCTTTATCTTTATTTTAACTTACTCTCTCAGCCCTCCTCTTCTTCATCTTATCTTGGCTTCTCCTTCAGCCATATTTTGGGACACAATGAGGAGGAAAGGCTGTTTATTATACAAACAAGCTTCAGGAATCTTCTGAACCTTTGCTGTCATGCCGACCATTATTTGTTGTGCTCTTTGTCTATAGCCGAAGCCTGTAGACTGGCATCATACCTTTTTTTTCTGTGTGTGCAGTGTTGCTTTGTGTATTTCTGTATGTATTTTTTGTGTGATTAAATATTCGGTAATAAAAAGAAGTGACGTAACTTTTGTAGCCTTGTGTCATTTGTGTTTGGGCTGTTATTTCATCTATGTTGCTCTATGCTTTTTAGCACTAGACCAGCTTGTTAGCATGGATTGTTTGAGTGTGTATTGATTTACACAAGTAAAAGCCAAAACCTGCACATTGATATTGATCGTTCTTTCATTCTGTCCTTTTCTGTGTGGCTTTGAGAGCTCAGTGTCTCTGTCCCATCCTCTCTTGTATGTTATAGTTTTGTCCAGGTATTGTTGCAACAGATGTCTTAAAGAGATGTGGGTTTAGACACAAACTACTCTGTAAGTGTAACTGTTGCAAAAGGAAACAAGATGAGGATAAGAGATTCTTAGCGCTTAAGAGCTTGTGTTATCTTGTCAGCTTTATTGTGCTTTGATATGACATATTCTCTTCAGTGCTCCATGACACAAATGTCTAACAGAAGTCTTTCTGTCTCCCTCCATGCCCATCACTCAGGTGTGGTGTCAGTGAGCTTCGAGGAGGATGAAGAAGGGAACCACTGCATCATCGCTTACCCCCTCCAGAGTGACACAGCAGTAGATCACGAGAACAAGGACCCCTTGGCCGACTGCGAGCCCGAACGCGAGATGCTCAAGTGGGGGAAAATGATTGCATCCTCGCTGCTTGTGGACGGCGAAAGTTACAGCAAAGATGGCCGAAGCCGCCACTCTCGTAAAGACAAGGACAAGAGGTGAGATCACAGAGCAGAGAAAGCAGTACACTGAGGGACTTGTGGAAAAAGTAGAAGGTGTAGTTGATTCATCAACGGGCGGGGGCAAAGTAAGTCATGTTCCCACTTATTTCAGGGATCATGTAAATTAAACTGAAGATGATGCATCGATCATTTTAGAAATATGACATAACCGTGATCTATTTAAAGCAATCTTTAGTTTTCTGTGAATGGTAAAGCTATAATTGACTAATGACGCACACATTGACTTACACATACAACCTAAGGCAAATCTGGTTCTAAATACTGTGAGCGGCTGATCCTTGGCAGCCAGAGAGAGGGTTACAGCCGAAGGGTTACATAACTGCAATAGATGCATGTCTATGCATATACACAAACACAAAACTTAGTCAGCCTCGGCCTGTGGGGGGTAAAGGCTGGAAGGATGAAACTATTAATTTTACATTTTTTGGATGGATGATAGTGAGTGAAAGACACTGTTCCATTGGGTTCCTCTTCATATCCAATATAACTTGTTTTATGCTCTACTACTCACATTCATACTTTCACCACATACTCAAGCACTGAGTCTGTTTTTTCTTTTATTTCTGTGCCTAAAACTAATGAGGCTCTCTCTCCCTCTGCCGTTCAGTGTATGTGGGGAGGATGTGGGGCTGGAGGCGCTACGGCAGGCCGAGGTGCTCTACTACAGACTGGAGCGCAGTCACAGTAACGCCATACAGCTCAGACACAACCCCTGGAGCCTCAGGTGCCAACAGCACCACCTGCAGAAGATGAAGGACAACGCCAAGCACCGCAACCAATACAGTATCCTTTCACTGACTGAGGGCTAAACTGCCAAAATTCAGTATCACAGTGGAAAGAGATCGGATTAAATGTTCAGAGGTCGCAGGCCAGAGGACATTGTATGCTGAGCCACCGGGACACCACTGCACCTGCCTTTTTGCATGCAGTTGAAATGCAGATGATTATCACTGACTCCACCATGTACCTCAGACCTGTTATCTGATACAGTCTAGTCTTTGTCTTGTTGTCACTCCCATTAGTTACTTGATATTGCCGTGACTTGCCTGTAAGTATCATAATACCATTTATTTGAATGCAGTGACACTTGGAGGGAAAAGCTTTGATCTACATAGTTTTTTTAATTAACCTTGTCAAGCTGTTGTAAGCTGATTAGTGTAGAAGTGTTTTTTTTCCGACTTTGGCCTCCTTGACTCAGTTTATCAGAATTCATCCTGCTGGAGAACCTGACGTGGCGGCACACCATGCCATGTGTGTTGGACCTGAAGATGGGCACACAGCAGCATGGAGACGATGCCTCGGAAGAGAAGAAGGCCGTGAAGATTCGCAAGTGCCAGCAGAGCACGGCATCCTCAATTGGAGTCTGCCTCTCTGGCATGCAGGTGGGTTTCAAACCAAGACTGGCCGTAGTGTTCATGGCTGGCTAGCGTAGCTTAGCAGAAAGACTGTCAACTGGGGAAAACAGCTAGCCTGCCTACTAGCACTTTTATCATGTTTGTATCATTTTGGAAATATTTCTTTAAAAACGTGACTACAGGGAATCTACCCTGCAACACAGCTCTGAAATTACCATCTGTGGAGCACCAAATGGCAGGGAAATTTGCCATTGGCCATTAAATCAGTAAAGGTGACCCACTAGCCATGAACTATTTATAAACAATACATCACATGTCTGTAACACCTTTGTTACAGAAGTAGTCGCCATTCTTGCTCTCCTTTTCAAACCTCTCCATGGTTCTCCATCCATTCAGGTGTACCAGTCTGACACGGGCCAGCTGATGTTCATGAGCAAGTTTCACGGCCGCAGGCTGACTCTGCCCGACTTCAAGGAGGCTTTGTTCCAATTCTTCCACAGTGGACGGCATCTGCGACGTGAGCTCCTCTCCCCGGTGCTGCACAGGCTCAGAGAAATGCAAGCTGCCCTGGAAGCCTGCGAATCCTACCGCTTTTACTCCAGCTCGCTGCTCATCATCTACGACGGAGCGCCCCAGAGAAAACACACATGCCAACACACTGAGGACGGACTCTCTGAAGAAGAAGAAGAAGAAGAAGAAGAAGAAGAAGAGGAGGTAGAGGCTGAACCAGAAAAGGAGGAGGAGGAGGTGGGTGAAGTTGCAGGTGCACTTGGTTTTCCTCATAGACCGTCCACGTCTAGCGATGGCACCAGCAGTGGCGGGAGCTCCGGTGTCAGCCAGGCTCGCTTGTCCCGCTCAGACCCCCGCGGCCCTGTGGTGGACGTGAGGATGATAGATTTTGCCCACACCACCTGCAGACATTACCAGGAGGACCGAGTGGTGCACGAGGGCCTGGACAGCGGCTACATCTTTGGTCTCCAGAACTTGATCACCATCATCTCCGAGCTGGAGAACCACAGCACAGACTGAAGACTGACGCAACACATGCACACACATTCAGACACAGGTGCACAATAACAATAACTGACCTTTGGGGAAAAAAGAGGAGGACTGGACTACAGAAACAGGGAGAGATTTCTCCTCTTCACAGTTAGACCTTGTTGTAGCTGGCCTTTCATTGGAACCCATTTCTGCCGTTGGTGCTTCTTGATGTTCCTGTTCTGTGTGTCCGTCTTGGGGATGTGAAACAGACCTGCACGCAACATACGCGAGCCATCTGTGTGACTGATGCAGTGATTTTACCTATCGTCATCATTCTGTTTAATCCAGTTCACCGTTAGGGCAAAAGGGTAGGCAGCAAATAAAAGCAGTTTGAAGTCTGAGACAGGAGAAATGTTTTCATTGTGTCTGATTCCAAAGAAAGTGTCAAGCATTTTGCACACACTAGCATGCACTTTCAACACATACAGGGCTATGTGAGAGAGCAGGGGTTGTATGTGAATGAGGACAGAGTCGATGGGAGGAGAGGTAGTGAGCTCACACCCTCCATCCTTCTCTTTTGCCAGATCATTCTGCCATCCATCTTTCCCTGTTCATCTTCACTCACAGAGACTATATTCATATGGGTATCATAGACAGAGTTATTTCTTTATTTGACATGTTTCATAAAATAAAACAAAGTTCAAATGTTAGAATGTGAATGGAGAGTACTACATTCCATGTTATTAATGTTATAATAATGATATGAATTAATATTGTTATTTGACAGGATCTCTCTCTTGGATACCTCTATCTTGTATAAATGTGTTGTGCACAGGGAAAGATTAAAGACTTGGGTTTGTGCTAACGTCTGTGTCTTCTTTCATATTTGGTGTTGCTTGTGTCTTGTGTTGCTGGGAGCTTTTTAATCATTGGGTTGTAGAAAGAATCCACAGACTTACTTGAAATTTAAATGGCGCAGCAGTCAAATTTCATGCAAATATTCCGGATGTGGGGTTGCCCCCTGGGTGTGTACATGTATGATGAGGGAAGTGACTGCTTTCTGAACTCAAGCCAATATGAGCACATGAGAAAAGATGAATTAATATCTACACATACACTGGAAAGTATGATAGGACTGCAACTCAATACGAGCATGCTGTCAG
Source organism: Micropterus salmoides (assembly GCF_014851395.1). NCBI lineage: Eukaryota > Metazoa > Chordata > Actinopteri > Centrarchiformes > Centrarchidae > Micropterus > Micropterus salmoides. The sequence goes on from NW_024043372.1 coordinate 30,857,842, forward strand.
GCTGACTCTCACCACCTGCTGTGTAAGAAAATAACTATAGCACATGCCAAGTCTGAGGCCTGCTGCAGATACATCCTGTAATGTTGTGGAGTGCAGCAAAGACACAAGATTACCCAAACATAGACTTCTAGACTCAGTCTCTATTGCGATGAGATGTTATAATAGAAATGGGGGTTGTTGAGGCAGGCGAAGGATGACACCCTGGCCTGCCTCAGCCAGTCGTGGTCATCTCCAGCCAGTCTGAGGCAGATATGAGCGGGGTTGAACAATCTACACGCAGAGTCACAGGCTCTGTGTGATGTGAGGAATACTGGCGTGGAGAACAGCTATTAAGCAGACATAAGCTTGTGTCAACAGAGAGCACGGCCATTATCACTTGAGTGTCCTCTCTCTCTTTACTGTACCGCTGGCGCAGGCATTCATCTGACACAATAATTTCAAATCAATCTGAAATGTAAAGCATTATCCAGGGTAATGAAGACACATTTTGTTGACATTTGAATGTTTGACATTTGAATTTTAGCACATGGTGTTACCCATAGCTATTTATTTCTCGCATATTGGTTAGAGTACATCATATCATGAAGTCAGCTTGTTTCAGTTGAAAATAGTGACCTCCTGCGTATCACCATCTGCCACATGCTTGCAGGGTTTTGGACATGAATAGGCAGCCCCATGAGCTCTGACACATACAGATTTATACTGCCAGTAACGACTCGGTCTGTTTAAATTAAATAAGAATAGCCAAACAACACATTAATGGGTAATCACAACATTTTTGGAAGATTTTAGTGCACTGTATGTATACTAAATATATATGATTAATAATAATTAATGCCTTTCCCATACTTTGAGTATATTATTGAGGAAAAGTATTTCAGTAGGCTGTTATTACAATCAGAGTGGTCCTGATGCAACTGTAACATTTGATATTCTGCACAACAATAGTTTTCTATTGTTGGAACCCAGTAAAGGGCTTGACTGAGCAGACAGACACTTTGATCTTGAAGATTCTGGGTCAGGGCAGGGCATGCCACTTTCAGACCCCAGTGTTTTATGTTTAATAGACTGCCAGAGATCAGCTGCAGAGCCATCATCTATCCTGAAGCAGGCCACGCATGTGCTGTTTCTGTGCTGTGTGACTGCAGAGGGATACAAAGATTGATAGCTGAGAGGATGGAGAGAAGATAAGCTCTTCCATCTCCACTCTACTGGGAAGAGTGGGGGTGGGGGGTGCTAGTCGATGTTACATAACAGGCTAACGGTCACTGGGCTGTTTTTAACCATCAAAAAGATCCCATTCTGTCATCATATTGTGTGTATGAATTTATGTATTAAACCACATTGGTATTCTGTACCATAGCTCTTGCGTTACACTATATGACACGTGCGTGCATGTGCGTCCTCGTGGCCCATTTTTGCTTTGTGAAGGTTTCCACTGTGAAGCAGTTGCATAACAGCAGTTGAAATCACTATGGCAACAGCAGCCTCTGCTGGGAATTAAATTGTGTCATAGCTTTTTGGGCCATGAGAGTCACACCACTGTTCATCAAAATATTAATACACTCCTTCACTACTCTGTTCATTCATCAAATCTGCTCCATCATATCATAAACATTTAGTCAGTCACTGTACATTGTACATGCTTGCGTGTGGACATAGTGGTGCACACTTACATTCAAAGCACACAGTTCTTTGGCTGATGCATGTGTCACCTCCAAAAACAACAATTTCATTACTTTGCATTGCAAATGTCATTCTGTAACAGCTGAAGGTCAAGGTCATGCAAAATGAATTTGACTTGTTTGTTCACAACCATCAACTCATTTCCTAATCTCTCAGCTCAGTTCACTCATTTTCTGCCACAGACTGGGATAAGCACTGTCACTTTATTACAATGTTGAAAGTCAGCAAACTATTCCACAGCTCTTCTGCACACGGAGGACAGTCCAGACCACATTTATGTTTCACTACCACAGCTCCCCTATCCTCTTGGCTATTTGATGTTTATATGTCTCCACGGTTGCCTCTCAAATAGAGATCTGACACGACATACAAACATCATGTTTGCATTTTTTGGTTCGTGCATTTGTGAGTTTGCGTGTGCCTGTGCAGAGTGTTTCATATCTTACGCAAATTCTTGTATCTATATTTCATTTTCTCACACTGTGACTGTTTGCATGAATCCTGACAGGTGCTTCATTATTTAAGCCTAATTCCTCTTGCATAACCTTACCCACGTCCACTGTCTTTTTCATATGCTTATAGACACACACAACAACAACAACAACAACACACGGCCTTGAATATTGCACAGATCTTTTGTTTTATAGTGGTCTTAGTCAACAAAATCAGTCACTGTGGTCTTCAGGCTAACTGTCTGATGACTCCTACATGTGATACCCAGCACGATGTCTCTGTATCTGTGAATTGCCCCATTGTGCGTCACATTAGCGTACAAGCATGCAGTGGACGCCGCTGCCCCTGGCTATAAAAACAGAGTGGGGGGTGGAAACCAGTCATCAGCACTGTTGTGGCCAAGGTACTTGGTGCTATTCAGTTTCCCCTATTAGAAGACTAGACAGCACCAACCAATCATACTAAAACCTCTTATATTTTCATTACAACACACACAAAAATACTTTTTTTGTGTACCTTATTTTTGAATTTTAAATCCTCCAGATTTTACACTATGTTAATATATTTATGACTGTCAAGATGAGTTTTTTTGACAGGTGCTAAATTGAGCTTACACAATGGTGACAAACTCTGCACAGGCAGTTACATAAACGGGTCAATACTATAATGTGGGAGAGATGAAAGAATGTAAAAATCCTCCTCCACTTTTTCTTGCACATAAAGACTATGCATAAAAAAATCAGTAAGATTAAAATTATGCTGGTCGTGGGGGATTAATATCCTAACCTGTTTAGAAATCTGTAGATTTGAGCTCAACTAGCAGTGATATGTGTGTGGATGAGTGCACCTACTCATGCAAAGTTGGTTTTCAGGTCAGTTTGGAAGAGATTTTATAGGCAGCTGCGAGAAGACGGACCCAGCAGCAATGTATGCTACAGATAAATTCACACTCTCACTCTCTCTTTCTTGTGGCTGTGTTTGAGTGTGTCAAAGCTTTTCTTTGCTTTGCTTGTCTGGTTTCATGTGAGGAGCCTATAAAAAGTATTCATCCCACTTTCCTCCAACACTGAATCAAAGGGGATTTAATTTTGCTATTTTGACACTGATCAACGGAAAAAGACTCTTTAATGTCAAAGTGAAAACAGATCTCCAGTATCCCCCCAGCTGTGCCATATCTCTTTCAATTTCTTAATGATTGATTTAGCTGAACTTGAAGGGATGTTTAGTGACTTGTCCTTGTATCCATCACCTGATTTGTGCTTTTCAATCTCATTTTGCAGAGCTGTGATTTGTTTGATTCATTGTCCAATTTAGTTCCTCACAGAAAACAAAGGAATTTGAATTGAATTGTAACTGACTTTCATTACTTAATCCTCAGCCAAACACACTTCCTTAGGAATCCTTTTCCATACACACAGTGTGATCAACAATGTTTATTAAAAACATTCTATATACTCTGAAGAAGTATACGACTTTATACACAGGATATTTTGCTAAGTGCCGCTTTCATTTACTATCCTGATTAAACTACCACTGAAATTTCTCTAATCAGGACAACTTGTCACAACTCACAATAGCAGATACAAGGCTGATAGTCTACAGTCATACAAGTGGATCTGTGAGGCTGTAGTCACATGCTTTGGGCTAAACCTTAACGTCAACATGGTCACAATGACAATGCTAACATGCCGATGTTTAGCTGCTAATATTTACCTTAAAGACCACCATAGTTTAGAATATTAACATGCTAACATTTGCTAATTAGCATGAAAGACCAAGTACCACCTTGGTCATAAACCAATGCATTGAACACATTGATGGCACTAGTTGCAAGGTTATGGGATCACCAGAGTTATTACAATTCATCTTTCGGGGAACGTTTGTACCAAATGTCATAGCAATCCATTTAGCAGCTGTTGAAGTACTTCAGTCTGGACCAAAGTGGTGGACTAACCAACTGACACAGGCATGTGGCTAAAAACAACTCAAATTCCACTTACTAGCTTTTTGTGTAGCTTGCAGGAGCATTCCGTGACTTTTATTAGCGAAACGACTACATGATACCTGAGCCAGCTGTATTTACTTATGAGTTGAGAGCTTCTGAAATGCCAGTAAGTGGATCTTGAGTTATAATGGTTCTGTCAGACCTCTTAAGCTGGATAGTGGACCAGAGGGCAACTGGACTGAAAAACAGTTGAGGGGGAAAAAGTATAAAATATCAATCTCATGCTAAGACATAATTATAAAAAGTGTATATTGATAAAAAAATATTTTTAAAAATGTTTATAAACTGAATCGTAAGAGACTTACAGTGCTTCCAGGAATGATTTATGAAACAGTCAGAGTAAATATTACAACATGATGTAACAGAAACAAATGATTATTTATCACTGGAAGATAAAATCATGCCATAACCCCATTCCAATCTAAATCATTCAGTTGATAAATCCCTACTTTCTCACTTGATCCCGCTATGCACAGGATGCTGCCTTTGCAGTTAAACCATATTAATACTAAAGCAACCCGTGTCTAGTAGGTTCTAACCACTTACTAGAATCTAACTGATATTTATAAGAACATCAAATGACAACACAGCGCACAGAGTCTCGGCCTGCACATCCAGTTTCAGAAATAGAGTAAGGCAGAGAAATGGCTAAAGCGAAATCGAGCCAAAATGTAATTAGAGTGTTGCATAACTGTGACGCTGTCGACCAGGCGTCGGGCCTCGAGCTGGCCTGAGGCCACTGCCATTTCAAACTAATTTACACTGACCTCTTAATTATTATAATGAACCACAGACACACAGATTACTAAACACTAACACACTCTTTATTCAAGCTCAGCCATGAAGGTCAAATTAAGGAAGACTTTCTGCCCTCTTGAATCAGGCCATGGGTGTTACTGTGGCTCGCATTACACGCCAGACCTCTATTGGATTAATTAGGATTACAGCAGTTTGGGTTTAGGTTTGAAAGATTCATAAATATTGTGAATACATAAAACCACTGTGAAACAGTTTTTAGTTATAAGTAGCTGTGTCTTGCAAACAGAAGCCTCTGCTGTCTACAGTCTGACGTGGTTTCAGCAACAGACAGGTAATAGACATGGTGTTATGATAAACTAATGAAACTTCAGATATTACAGCCAAGGATTATATTTGAGCTCTCTCCTATCATTTCCATTGTCCTGGGATTCTCTTTACCCACTGACATCTCTGTGCCCTTGCCTTACTTATGGACAAGCCTCTATCCTCTTACATAAGCCCACTGTATACATAAATAGTATTTGCATGGATGTGTGTTATTTTACATGTGTGTATGGCATGTTTTAATGCTCATTCCCATCTGAACAGCTCAGGACTCATGTAACCCTGAGAACACTGATGGACAGAAATATGACATGGTTATCTGGGAGTTGTAAAACACAAACGCGCGTGCAAAAACACACACATGGCTGTGCATACATAGGTATGTGGTCACTGCTAGTAGATTTGTCTCCACTGAGAGACTATTTATTAGGGTTAAATGAGGCAAAGAACATGTGCGATATGTAACTTTGTTTTTGATAAGATGATATCTGAAATTGCCCGTGTATGGATGAAATATATACAACAGATTTATAATTCCCAGGCTGAATGCTGTTGACAGCATGCTTGGCCAGTTTATTTCATGCCAATCCATTATCTGCTACTAATACTGCCAACTGACTGACTAAAACACACGCAGTAGCACTCTCTAAAAATAAGGAAGAAAAAGGCTGACTGATTTGGAAGAGATGCAAATTAGTCAAGTAGCCATGTTTCGACAACAGTCTGTGTGTTCCTGTTCACATATGAGCTTCCCACACCTCAGTCAGACTGTGTCACTCTGCATAACATCACTACGTGGAGGAATGTGTCTGGTGATGTGCAGGTGAAGATCCGTATAGTGCTGTCGCTTTCATTGAGAAAGAAGTCACTGGAACTCAAGGTAGCCATTTAAATACTGTGCACACAGTACAGCTACTAATGGAGAGAAAGAAGGGGTGTCAAAGGAGAGTGTCATCCAGTTTAATTTAGGTTTCAATCATAATTACAGTCTCATTCATCTGTTAGTGTTCGTGGTTGTCAAAAGAATTATCTCTGTCTCTAAGGCCTTACAAAGCAAAGCAGCACTGCTTTGCTTTTCTCTATAAAATTCCATTTTACAGGGAGGTTCTTTCAGCCTTGTAACTATGAAAATACAGTATATTAAAGCTATTTTGAAAAGAAATTCAATGCTCCTTTTTAAAGAAACATGTTTCTTAAATGTAAGAAGTTACATTTTTGATATATGATAGTAAAGAAAGACTAAAGAAATCAACTAATTTTAAGACTTTTGGGGATTTTGGGATGTGTGAAATTGTGGTTTGCTTTATTCTTTTTCTTTTCTTTTTTTTTTGTTACATTTAATAGACAGAACAATCAGTCAAAGAACTGACAAACTCATGACCAATGACAAAGTTGCAGCTGTAAATTATGTCATATTCCTATATGCTGTTAATGACGGGCCAGAATATAACTTTAAAATATTGTGCACTGATGATTTGCATAACAGAACAAACTAGACACTACAGTTTTTCTTTTGCCACTAATAATCCATAAGCCTCCTAAAGAGGAAACCTTTTTACATTTCATTTGAAGGACTTAATTCTGATTCCTGAGAGTGGGTAATCCAGGATACATGTCCTCTTACTTTTGTAAGTCTCTAAGCATATTTAAAATGTAATTAGTGTTGTCCTGGGTCTATTTCCATGACGTGGGGCTCCTTGTGTTTGTGTGGCATTCACTGATACGTGAGTTTACATAACTGAAGTTTGCAGACAGACACAATGTCCTCCATAGGTACACAGGAACAGCATCACTGTGGGGGAAACATTACTATGCTATCAAAAAACTAGATCAGCATTTAAGTTTTATTTTCATGGGTTTTCCTCCTGTATAAAAAGATAATAGATATTTGATTGTGCATTGCCACAGACTATTTACATTATCTGGCGCTGAGGGCCCGACTGCACATGGTGTATCAGGCTCTGTTACCTTCTTCAGATCATTAAAGCACTGCAGATTAAACAGAACTGTCTGGATCGCTCAGTTTTCATAAAAACACAAGTGTGATTAATTCAGAAATAAATCCCCTGCACCTAATAATAACTTCTGTTTAACATATCAAAGCCGAATTTGACCATAGTTTCCTTATGACTGACAGAAAAAATGGTGTGTTATTTGGTTGTCATCACCTCGGCTCTGTGGTCATTATGTAACCACATGAACAAACATCTCTTTATCTGTGGGCAGATTAGCAGGTTCCCAACTATCCTCCACTACCTGTGTGTGTGTGTGTGTGTGTGTGTGTGTGTGTGTGTGTGTGTGTGTGTGTGTGTGCGTGTGTGTGAAAAATAAATTGCAATGATATATGATAGTAGGTCCAGAGAGTTTAAACTGATCCGAGGTACAGATGGCTGAAAGCTCCACTCAACGTTGTGCTATTACTTCATTAGTTTGGGTCAATGGCTAAGTGTGCCCCCAGCACTGTGGCCAAAAGTGCTGACCACTTTCCAATGCAGCAATCATTGAAGAAGAATTTGAATACTAAAAGAACTAAGTAGTTTGTATTTTTGATTTTTTCATCTGATAGAATTCCCCTTAACGCGTACCCACACCAACTCCACCAACAAATACCACACACACAAACACAACTAGCCTGGCTAAATATCACCACTGGAGCAACACTGAGCTCTAGTGGTGAAAACGTCTCAAGAGAAATGATAGCATGAGAAAAACTGAGATTGCTTCAGGCATAATTTTATTAGAACTAAAGGCATGACATTTTTCACAACACTAAATACTTAAGTTTTAATTTAACACTGTAGGCCTATTGCTAAAATGTTTTACATTAAATATTTTTCACATATAGACCTACATGCCAATGTAAACGTAATTTGTAATTCCTTCTGCTACACACACACACACACACACACACACACACACACACACACACACACACACACCATATGACTTGTGTAGGCCTATATAATATGGTAACATAAAATAAAACAATACAGTTAATCCAAAAAACCGTCTTCCAAGGACTGTATTTATGTCTGCGGTAACGCATGTTTTGGCAGTAAAGCCGGATACAAAACAAAAGTGTAGCGAAGTTTGAAGGAGCTACCGGTGTTGCCATTATAGTGTGTTTATGTGACCTACAATCCTGGTGCAACTATATTTAGTCAAATAAACAGGAAACTGAATCAAACAATACAATTAAGTCAGATACATCCTGTGTGCTATTTCCCATGTGACATCAGGCAGTTTGGGTTTGACTGGTTTGCTTGCATGTGTAGTGGAGGAAGTTTTGAGATAGTTTGTGAAAGTAAAAGTCCTGCATTAGAAAACGTACAGGAGTAATATCAGCAAAATGTGCTTACAGTATCACAACTAGCCTAAAAGTTGTCATTATGCAGAAAATTGACCCTGTAAATGTTGTTAAGGACAATGAATGAATATAGCCAGTTTGAGTACATTATTCCACGAAACTTGTCAAATAAAAATGAAATGTCTTTTACGATCCTGTTGTGACCAAAGTTGGAACGTTGAGACTATAGTATAGTAACGTTATATAAAGTACACTGGTATAAGACTGTGTTACTGAGACTCATGCATGATCAGATTAACGCTAATGATCAAAAGGCAGACATGTGCTGGTTTCTTTGTGACATTGTTTGGATCATCGCACTGCTTTTTCAGTTTACATTTGTCACTTGTCTTCCTGGCCTGTTCCCGTCTACAGTCGTATTATGTCAACACACCCGTGGCTCATTTTCATAAATCTTTCTCAAAGGGAGGAACATAAGGGGTCAAACCATAGAGGGTCAAACACGGAGGTTACTGATCAGAGCTGGTGAGTCTGGAGTAGGGCGCCCTCTGGAGGATGGGAGTGCTCTGTGTTACAGGAGGCTAAACTATAAACGTGTAAAATTAAAATCGTTCGTTTTCCGAGTTGACAAGATTTGTTTGTCAGTTTAAAGAAAGGGTCTTCATGGATACGCCTGTCCGGGGCCTGCTGGGTGCCGTGATGGGTCAGTGTGCGTCTCAGAGAAGTGACGTGTGTTAGCGGCTTGTCTGGTGACGTGTCTCTGCTCTCCCTTTTCTTACGGAGCGGCTGGATGGAGCCACACTGACTCCACTGAGCACTCAAACTGGTACCAGGAACACGGCAGGGCTCGGACTAAGGACACCATGGGGAGTACGTAACACTCTTCTCTTGTACACGCATGTTGAGGGGGATCTAAAATACCTGCGGTGTTTGTAATGTCGGACAATAATGGGCGTAAAGCGTTCGTCGGGAGCTAATGGTAATTAGCTAACCTTTGGTAACGTCAGGTTAGGTGGCAAGTTGTAGCTAGCTTATAATGGGAGCTAATTAGAGGTTTTTCTTCTAATCAAATTGCGTCTCGTTGTGTTTAACTAACGCTACCGAGGTTTGTTTCACTGTCAGAGGACATTTCAAACACCTTGCCTATGCCGTGCAAATAGGCGTCAAAGCTTCCTGTTTTAAAGTGATTGCTCACTCGTTTTGTGATTGAACGCTGGTTAGCATCAGGCTAGCTGTGTGGATTGTTCCTCTAGGGTAGTCTACTGTAGAGACGAGCTGAAACTGGTTTCTTCTCGGGTTTTTTCATACGAGTACGTTGATGGATTTGAAATGTCACTTTGGCGGTCAAAGTTAATTTCAGTGACTGACCCAGCTGATCAACACCAGACAAACATTCAGCAGCAAGGCCGCAAACTGTCTAAAAATGACTAATAGTTACTCTAAGCCTTGCTCAAGTTTTATGTGTTTCTGTATCCCGGTATTGTTAGTGAAATACTTTGCTTGTTGCTGCACTGGCCAGCTCACCCTTGGCAGATGGTGGTTAGTGATGACGTAGCATCTGAGTTAACCTTTTTTAAAATGACCAATAACCCAAGATATGACCCAAATATTGCTGATACTGCGAGGAGAGCTGCTGGCCTTAGGTGTGGTGTAAATGCACTGCTACTTGTTTTTAACCTGCTAACCTGCTCTTTCTGCAGTTAAATTTCTGGAGGTCATCAAGCCATTCTGTGCGGTCTTGCCAGAAATTCAGAAGCCAGAAAGAAAGGTAAGCTTCTTTCTTATAACACATAGTATTAAGTTGCATCATTTATGCACTGTGCTTTATAGATGTACATGATCAAAATGACATGCTCTTTATTATTATTATTTTTTTTTTCACCTTACAGATTCAATTTAGAGAAAAAGTACTATGGACTGCCATCACACTATTCATCTTTCTGGTGTGCTGCCAGGTTAGTATCTGTTGATGACAGCCCACCTCCTGGTTCTTTTATTAATGGTAGTGGTTTGTGACGCTGTTTGTCTTTTTCTCAATTCAGATTCCTCTCTTTGGCATCATGTCTTCAGATTCAGCAGATCCCTTCTACTGGATGAGAGTAATCCTGGCTTCCAACAGAGGTGCTTGAATTGTATATGTTAACCAGACTTCTTTTCCATCTTGTGCAGCTCCAACAAGGAGAAATGATCTAATCCCAGTGTTGTTATCAGGCCTGAGATAATCCCATCATCACTTTATCTGATAAAATGTAGGCCATTGTGTAGTGTTTCAGGTACTGCTGCTATTGTTGTACTAACAGAGGTATACAGTGACACTCATGCTTTTCACTTTGTCCTCCAGGTACTCTGATGGAGCTGGGCATCTCTCCCATTGTCACCTCAGGCCTCATCATGCAGCTGCTTGCTGGTGCCAAGATCATTGAGGTGGGAGACACTCCGAAAGACAGAGCCCTCTTCAATGGAGCTCAGAAATGTAGGTTGATGACTCACTACATGTGCTATTTTTAGAATATGTACATATGTACATTTTGAAACTGTGAAGATATTTTATTTGCTTTGAAGATGACAGACACGATACTGTTAAGTAACATCAGTAGTAGCTGTCCCTGCAAGATTGCCAATTGCAAATCCTTTTTTTTCCCCCCTGTCTTTTTGCAGTGTTTGGAATGATCATCACCATTGGACAGGCCATTGTATATGTTATGACTGGCATGTATGGAGACCCTTCAGAGATGGGTGCTGGGATATGCTTGCTCATCATCATCCAGGTTAATAAAAACTCCCACTGCTGCTCTCTAGCCAAAACCTTTGGAAATGTGTGTTTCTGGAAACCGTGTCTTAATATTACCTGCTAAATTACATTCTTTGTAGTAGTATATGATGATGCAACCTGGTTTTAAATGTGTGTCATGAATAGAGTCAGAAATTATGTTAAAGCTCAAGTATAAAACAGGATAGTTCTTGTGCCATTTATCTGTTGGGCTTTACATTATTTTCTTTTTTTGTGGCAAACAGCTGGTTGTCTGGCTCAGTCGGCTCGATACAAACCTCCTGCCTGTTTCTTCAGCTCTTTGTTGCAGGTCTTATTGTCTTGCTGCTGGATGAGCTGCTCCAGAAGGGCTATGGTCTGGGCTCGGGTATCTCTCTCTTCATTGCAACCAACATCTGTGAGACGATCGTCTGGAAGGCCTTCAGCCCCACCACTGTCAACACTGGCAGAGGTATGGGTACTGGGAAGGAACACATTTTAAGTTACATGATGGTAATGTTCATCTGTATTATTAGTATTATTATAAGCCTAACCATGACTCTGACCTTTTTATCTAGGTACTGAGTTTGAGGGAGCCATCATTGCTCTCTTTCATCTTCTGGCCACCCGCACGGACAAGGTGCGCGCCCTGAGAGAGGCCTTCTACAGACAAAACCTGCCTAACCTCATGAACCTCATCGCCACCGTCTTTGTGTTTGCAGTAGTCATATACTTCCAGGTGAGCTGGCGGCACAAACTGAAACACAGTCCAGTGTCTTCCCTGCTTACATATCACTAAAAGATTTGGACTGCAGGCTTTGAAATGAATATCAGCTTACTGATTGGCACACTCTGTTACCTCACCAGGGCTTCAGGGTGGACCTGCCCATTAAGTCCGCACGCTACCGTGGTCAGTACAACACTTACCCCATCAAACTGTTCTACACCTCCAACATCCCCATCATCCTACAGTCTGCCCTGGTCTCCAATCTCTACGTAATTTCCCAGATGCTCTCGACACGTTTCAGCGGCAACTTCCTTGTCAACCTCCTGGGAACCTGGTCTGTAAGTATATGATGGCTGCTTCTTTGTAATATGTTTAAAGACCAGTGGATTGTATTAAGACGTCTTTGTTAATTTCATACAGAGAGTCAGCTTCTGTTTCTCTAGTGTTCTAGTTATTCATGGACATGCAGCATCTTACTAACAAAATCTGTTTTCTTTTCTTTTTTTTGTTTAGGATGCCACGAGTGGTGGACCAGCTCGGGCCTACCCAGTAGGAGGTCTCTGCTACTACCTTTCTCCTCCAGAGTCATTTGGTTCTGTTCTGGATGACCCAGTTCACGCTGTTATCTACATTTTCTTCATGCTCGGCTCCTGCGCCTTCTTCTCCAAGACCTGGATTGAGGTCTCAGGATCCTCTGCTAAAGATGTATGTCTGTGTTTGTTTGTATGAGCATTTGCAACTTGCTCCATGTCAGTCCCACATGAAATGAACTTGCTGTCATCACTTTGTGTCTCAGGTGGCGAAGCAGCTGAAGGAGCAGCAGATGGTAATGAGGGGACACAGAGAGACCTCTATGGTGCATGAGCTCAACAGGTACAGGGCAAACTTGCAAACAGAGTCTGTGGTTTGGTGATTTCTACCTGCAGCTTATGCAAAGTTGTCCTCCTATAGAATATTTATGTATTTATTACTTCTATTATTTGCAGGTACATCCCCACAGCTGCTGCCTTTGGTGGCCTCTGCATAGGAGGGCTGTCTGTCATGGCTGACTTCCTGGGTGCCATTGGTTCGGGTACGGGAATCCTCTTGGCTGTGACAATCATCTACCAGTACTTTGAAATCTTTGTGAAGGAGCAGAGCGAAGTGGGCAGCATGGGAGCTCTGCTCTTCTAGAAAATACCAACCTTCTGACACACATTGGACACAAAGCATCCACCCCCCATCATTTAAAAAAAAATTATAATTTTTTGCATCGTTTTGCAATTCGCACAATCAGTACCTTCTGCACCTGGGATAGGTAATTTTTCTCCACCACTTGATTTCCACCATACCACTCTAGCATGTCAATGCTGAGAAAACAGGTTCAGTTACTCCCAGGGTTAAGCATAGTATTGTGTCTCTTCAGTCCTTTTACTCCAGTAGCTGTTACCCATGTCTTTGCAGGCTGCCTAAGTCCCCACAGACTGTCTTATCAGCTGGAAAATGCCTAAAAGCACGCTAGTGTGAGGTGCCGTCTTTGACTTACCTCAGGCGTTGTTCATTACTGCATGTTCAAGAAACACTATAAGACAGCGGCAACATGTTAGTGCTTATTTTAAGCTGAAAGCACAGTGCCTGGACAATTTTGGGGAGTTGAAAGAAAGCCATGTCATGTTCATCACAGGTAGCAATCATGCTTGAGGTTTCTTGATAGTAGGATGTGAAAAGTATAAACAAAATATACTTGTGGTCCTGATAAGGTTTCTAGTAATCTCAGACAAGCTGTTGATGGTTTTAATTTACCTTTTTATTTTGATATTTTAAATGATGGACTATGTTTATATTCACTCTGGTCTTATGTAGGGCACAGTGTTTGCCCTCTTTGTCTCTGGGTCTTCAAAGGAAGTTGTTTGTCTGTGTCATGCTCTTTTATTCTCAGACTGAATCGCTGCACAACACTGCCGAGGTGATCGGGAGGAGGGTGGGTTTGATAGGGATGAAAAGGGGTCTCATTTTGGTTTTTACTTTATGTAACAGACATAATTGTGTTATTAAAAAAAAAAAAACAGGACCTTTTTTCCAACACACTTGCATTTTGATTCCTGTTGTCTCCTTGATGTGCTTTGGTGTGGCATGTTCTGTGACGAGTACAGGATAGATTTGTGGGTCAAATAATAAATTAAGAATAATGCACTGAAGCATAGCATACAAATAATAATAATAATCTTTATTTGTAGAGCACTTTTCAAAAACAAGTTACAAAGTGCTTTAACAAGGGTAAAGACAATAATACCCATAACAATAATACAAAAACGATACAAGATAAAAGCATGAAAACATTGAAAAGACTAAAATACACGTTTAAAATAAAGGCTGTTCCAGAGCCTCGGGGCCCTGACAGCAAACGCTCTGTCCCCTTTAGTTTTCAGTCGAGACTCTGGAACAGACAGCAGACCTCTGCCCGCGGATCTCAAGGTACGTGCTGGTGCGTATGGGACTAAAAGATCAGAAATATAACAAGGCGAGAGGCCATGAAGAGCTTTAAAAGTGATCAATAGAATTTTAAAGTCAATTCTAAAACATACTGGGAGCCAGTGTAATGAAGCTAAAATAGGAGTAATGTGGTCCTATTTCTTTGTTCTGGTTAAAAGCCTGGCAGCTGAGTTCTGGACAGTTTTGCTATATTTCTAAGTTGATAAAAACATGATTGAACAAGCTTTGTGGTGTGCTGCTCGAAATTTAAATTACTATCAAACCAAACACCAAGGTTCTTTGCCACAGGCTTAATGTGATTTACTAGGGAACCAGCAGATGGCAGTATTTGATCATCTGCTGGGAGCCAATGACCAGGATTTCTGTTTTGTCTGAGTTCAGCTGGAGGAAATTATTTGACGTCCATTTTTTAACTTCACAAAGGCAATTGTTAAGTGAACTCAGCATTCCAGGGTCTGTGGATCTGACGGGCAAGTATATTTGTGTGTCATCAGCATAAATATGAAAAGAAATGCCATGTTTATGGATAATATGTCCAAGGGGGAGCAGATACAAGGAAAACAAAATGGGTCCTAAGACCGACCCCTGAGGCACACCATATTTAACTGGACAGAATGAGGAGACATAGTTGTTTACAGACACACAAAACTTCCTATTTGACAGGTAGGATGAAAACCATTCTAGAGCAGTACCAGAGATCCCCACCCAGTGCCTCAGTCTGTCTAACATGATGTGATCAATGGTGTCAAAAGCAGTGCTAAGGTCCAGTAGTACAAGGACTGTGCACATGCCTTCATCAGCAGACATTAAAAGGTCACTGGTGACTTTAAGCAGGGCAGTCTCAGTGCTGTGGTACTTCCTGAAACCAGACTGAAACTTTTCAAATATTTTGTTATTTTCCAGCACAGTGAGCAGCTGTTTGGACACAATTCTTTCTAGAATCTTTGCAATAAAAGGCAGTTTTGAAATTGGTCTAAAATTATGTGGGAGGGAGGGATCTAAACCAGGTTTCTTTAAAAGTGGGTTCACGCAAGCCGTTTTAAAATAATCAGGGACACAACCAGTAGATAGGGAGCTGTTGAAAACAGAGATCAAAAGGGGCCCAATAAGTTCAGAATACTCAAAATATTTATTTCAAACTTTTATAGTAGTGGTAATAATATTACTTTACTTAAATATAATACATTTTTTGAAAACATTTAATTTCTGTATACTAAATTACATTGATTCACTGATGCTTATTAAAATTAAATTCCACCAATTCTTTACTCAATAAATGTAATTGTGCACAATTTATACTCTGAGGGAAATCTACTAAAAAAATGTATTATGCTAGACTCAAATACTAATGGAAACTCACTCAACAAAATTACTACTAGTCAAACTTGAAATTTCCAAAATTTTCAGATAGTCTGAAAAATACAAATTCAACACCATTATTACAATTCAAGTTCCATTTATTAGTATCAAAACCTTAAACATCTTCTGTCATTTCTACATTTAACAGACACAAAATAAGGCACATCTTGCATAAAGATGAATAGACAAAGTAATTGCTTGATCAGATAATTAACCAGCAACAATTCTGAGCATTTGTTTTCATGCTTTTTTGCAATAATAGTACATTCTCTATTTCCAGATTCTTTATAAGATTTTTTGGTGTTAAGTGATAATAACTTGAATCTCTTGAGCTAAATAACCTTTTTGACTGTGTTTTGTGTAAAAAGCGACTATGCATAATTTTATTCCATGAGCAGCACTTTTACTTAAATAATATAAAAGGGAGCTTTAAATGTGGAGTTTTATGGAATCATATGCAAATAAAATAGCTAATAAAGATTGTTTAAAATAAGAAGTCCCACGCTATGCAAATTGTTAAGTCAGGTAGACGAGGTAATAGAACAATATCAGGATTTCTGCAGGTTTCACCCGGTCAAATTTAAGACTTTTTAAGACCAATATGAATGAAATTTAAGACCTATGTCATGACAAAAAAAGAAACGCACAAAGGGAATGCTGTCACAAAATTACTTGCAGAGTAAATCAATGTATTCAAATTAAGGTAGAGTTATGTCTACAAAATTGGCATCGGATGATGTCAACAATGAAACACTGGGATGGACGATGACATTGATAAGCTAATTAACAAGCTAGCATGCGGTGACGTGAAAAATGGATCACCGGTGGAAAAACAAAACAAAAAGAGTTCTGTGTCTTTTCGGTGTCTTTATAAAACATAACCTACTGCTGATGGATAAACTCATGGGAGCAGACAGGGAGACAGACAGAAACAGGGAAAGCCGGTGTGTTTGAGGTGAGAGACCAGAGGTAAAGGTGTGTGTGAGTGAGTGCAGGGAGAAGGTGAGGCAGGCGCAAAGCAGGCACATTTACAGATAATAGAAATGTCCCTTGGGATTAAAACATGCTTTCACAGGGCGGTATACAGTAATGTAAAAACCTAAGATGGTATTTCTGTGTAGGGGGCTTGGTGGTCATCCCCAGAAGAAATAAATTACACCCCTAAAGCTAAACTTGCTAAATAAGTCTACTGGTGTTGAATTCTAACCATTAGATCTGTGAAAATTCCTTTGGTTAGTTTTGATGCTCTCCACAATGATTTTACATTCATTGCGCAGCACCAAGCTGTTTTGAGCCTCACCACCTTATAATGGCAGGAAAACATATAACCTCAGAATCATTACAGATAGGATTATTCATGTTTGCCTTTTGTGTCTTAATTTACTGCTTTATACATTTGTAGAAATTAACAAATAATAGGCAACATGAGAACCACCTCCTTTCTGTATTATTACAAGAATTTCACTTGTACATCATAATCCAAAATAATAATCTCCTTATTATCTTAAAAGGACTAATGTTAGTTTGCATCCTTAATTTACTTTAACGTTACTAACTCAGCTCCTCTGTGGTCAACACCATCCTCTCTTTTTTAATTTAACTGAACCCTTAAGATTTCCTAGGGACATTTTGTGCCATTCAGTTTTTTATTTTCAAACCATTTTGGCTGTGTTATGACGTATAAAATTTAAATATTTATTGTTGTTCAAACATTAAGAATGCTGTGTACACATAAATTAATGTTATTTTTTTGAATTAAATGATTTTAGTGTTTTTCATCTACTGTACATAAACTGTCTGTGGCCTTACAAAATGTCATGTGGGTGCCACCATAATTTATTTTAAAATTAATTAATTTCCTTCACATGCTTAACAGTTTTTACAAGTTCTCAGTAATATAAAGGTTTTAGATATAATGTATTTGCTTTTCTTTTGGGTTTTTGTAAATAATGATCTCATATTTTTGCTCTATAATGTCACAGTCCCCTTCTTAAATGTATTTAATTGATTCATTTTCTCTGTAAATCACATAAAACTGATAAACATGTTTAAAAAATATCATTCACTTAAACATACTGTATCAGTAATTAATATTTCAGTCACAGGAATGAGATATTTTATTTTGAATTTAATACAGTTATTGTTATTATTGGTCGCACCACATGATGAGTGGTCGCTCCAAATGACATGAAGACCGCATATCATTAAAAATATATATTTAAAGAGATCAATCAACAAAAAATTCTAAACCAAAAATATATTTTAACCAGATGTTTAAAAGAATTTTCGTGAACACAAACATTTCATAAACATTTTTTTGATGAAAATCACATTACAAACATTTATTTTAGTGCAGTACACATTCACAGCTTTGTTTTGAACAAACATATAACTTGACAATAGATTTAATCTAATTTCATTAACTGCAGGCATGTGGTGTTAACTGCAAGTATGTTTTTTCTGGTTTATTGGGTGTGTCAGAGGTGTTACCCAATCAGCAGCCACATTTGTTCAAGGCACCACCATTTCCGTTGAAATAAATACTTTGCTACATTTTGTTAGGACTAAAGTTGGCTTCAAACTGAAAATAACTCTACATTTACTTGATTTCACAGGGGAATCGAACGTGGTTCTCCTGTGTGAAAGTCCTGGGTTTGACACAGGTGGGGTCATTAAGCAGCATAATAAATCGACCTAAACACCCGTTTCTCTGGTGATGACGGGCTGCTACACCAACATGTTCACAAAAAAAATACATTTCCTCCTAGGAAACAACATTGTGTGTGAAACACACAATGTTGCTTCATTTAGTTTTCATTTTAAATTTTCTTTAAGATAAAACATTTTTTTGCTCCTTTAACGACTCCGCTCTTGCTGCAGGGTCAAAATTAACATGCTGTCCATGGCGAGCAGTTTTAATTTACTTGGCAGTGGCAATTGGTAAAACAGTTATATATAATTAAATATTACTAATATTCCATAGTTACCAATGTGAAATTACAAGCATTTTTCTCATGATATTGTACAAAGACTAAAAACAATCTGTTGTTTCTGAAATATAAGAAAAAGTGTGTCAAATTGCAGAAAAATCTATTCCAAATAATACTACAATAAAAGTAATTTATATGTAAAAGTTATCAATTGAATTTAAAGGGACAAAAACTAAATTGCCTATCATGGAAAACACTCTGCAATGGTTGCACCAAATTTACAGAATTTACAGAATAGGCCACCTTAAACAAAACAAGCAGGCTTCCTACAAAAGGAGTCCATAAAATTTATAATCAAAACAAAAATTGGTAGAAATAATTTTATATTAATTGTTTTTCTTAGGTCATACCACATGATATCCAAAAGTTACAACTACATACCAGCTGTTAAATTTTTTTATTTTTCCAGATTTGAGAGAGAGTTACAAACCTACTTGCTGTTTCAATGGGTCCTTGGCAAATTGGTGTATTATTCAACTTCCTGTCTTCTAATGGATTTCAACATAAAATTCCCAAAGTGGTCGTTTGTTGATGGTCGCACCACATGATATTTCATAAAATGGACATCATCGGACAAAGTTTACTTGTGTATTATTATGGAAATATAAATACAGATGCTTTGCAATCTTTTTTGCAACAAAAAAGAGGACTACAAAACACTTTGCCAAATAGGGCAAAACACATAGATTTAAAGTAATTTCAAAGAAGTTTTCAAAACAGCAGTCATGGCAGGACGGTCGCACCACATGACATTTTGACACTTCAATTATCAGAAAGATTACAAAAAACTAATGTTTTTTTTTTTACTTAAAGTGAGGACATATATGGGAGAGGTTCTGTATTATATGGTATATTTTTATGCTTTCAAACTTTTTTATTTTTTTTACAGAGGTGTTATTATGCTAATTTTCAGGTTCAAAATCTTAATTAGGGGTTGTACCAGAACGGGTTTACATGGTTTAATTTTCAAAAAACGCCATATTTTTCTCATACTGCACATTGCTGCAGCTCCTCTTTTCACCCTGTGTGTTGTACACTCCGCTTGAGCTACAGAGTGATGCATCTTACTTGTACCAAATATTTGATGGGAGTTGCACATGCGCAGTTCCCAGGTAAGGACTACTAGCCAATCAGAGGCAGAGAAGGGCGGGTCGTAAGAAACAAGGTAGTGTGATCCAAATCAAAGCCCCTTCAGACTGAGACCATAACCTAGCAGATGGTATAAGTTACTCACAAGTCCTTTCCATAAACCACTACAAAAATCACCATATTTCAACTCAGTTTTACATAAAAATTGGCCAAATAATTTGAACGTTTGCTCAGTAGCTTTCACATCAGTGTAACCTATGGGTCTAACATTAGCATTATAGCTATAACTTTAGCTGTGTTAGCCAACGTTTACAACAACTCCGCACTTGAACAGCCTGTGAAGTTACATTGCCCTGTTTATTTTAAATATATATATATATTACTTCGTCTTTTAGGACTAAACTTTGAACTGTTGCCGGTGTTTTGACGATCTATGCTGCCTTGCAGGAAAATGCTACCATAGTGCAAATCTATAGACTCGACTCTACTCGGCCCTGCTCTGTTTTCCATTACAGACAGTACCCAGAGATAGTATCTAGCTTGTCGTCATAGCGACGCCACACACAACTGCCGCGACATAATGTTCAATGCGACACACACACCAGCGATAAACACAGCTTTCTCTTTTTACACTTAAAACGTTTCAACATTACTCAGAATGTAAAGACAGATGAGCGGTATGAAAACCTTCCAGCTGTGTTTTCCTCTGCCGTTGTTGCTGCAGCGGTCTGTGTGACGGCGGGAGCAGAGGGCTCTGTGAGCGGGCGGCTGGCCGGACTCACACGCTCCTCCCGCCTGTTAGCGCAGGCTTCCCCCGCAGCCACTTGCGGAGCTCCTCAACTCCGAAAATATTCAAGCACATTTTTGTTCCGCCATCACTTCTCGTAAAACTGTCCATATTCACCTCAAAACCCCTCAGAAGTGGATTTAGTGATGAAATTCCGTATGAAAACTGTAAAATATAAAATTTTCTGTTGCTGGCCTCTGTCTGGTGCATGCGATGATAAGATGCAGTGAATAGTGTATAGTCAATCAAAGTGATTGGTCAGAGAGACTTTGGGCTTTTTCACTTTGCAGATCTGTTACATGCACAAAAAAAGAGATATAACTCAATGAAGGGAGAGGGGAAAAGCCAAAACGCCTAATACCACCTCTTTAAATTAAATAAATCCAGTAGGACAGAAAATGTAGGCTGCACGTCATTGACCTAAATATATATAGCTCAAATTTGCCAGAGGATATTCTTCTTTTTTTAATTTTTTTAAAGAAATTTTAGAATTGTCCTCTCAGTTCCTTAAATTAGCCTAAAATGGCTAAGCTACGCAAAAACCAACACATTAGTCCCTTTGGACAAAAAATGTCCCATTGAAAATGCCTTTTTTGATCATTTATCTAATATCTAATCTGATAAGATTTCATTTTGGACTACTACCTTTCAATTTTTTATTTTTATATTTGTGCTACTTTTTCCCCTTCAAAGCATGCAGCAAAGGGGCCAGCGCGCAGCTCAAGGAGTGCGCTGCTGCGTCCGTCACTGACACAGGTTCACCGAATCCTGTGGCTCCTGCCGTCTGCCATCTGTTTGGACCTGGAGTTGGATCCTGTAGCTTGTCCACTGCCGGGGGTGCTTTCTTTCCTCCAGCTGCTCACGGACAGACGTCTAGCATTCAGTACGGTTAAGACCTACCGCCATTTCGTCCTGCCACGAAGGCTCCGGCGGCAGGACGGTGTTCACTCACCCGCTGGTGAAGTTTCCTCAAAGGGGTGCGGAGACACAGGCCAATGTCGCGGCCTGCCGCTCCACAGTGGGATTTCACGCTAGTTTTACGCATCCTGACCCAAGCACCTTTCGAGCCCTTGGAGACGGCGGACGTGTGGTTCCTTTTGGCCAAGGTTGCTCTGCTCATGGCTCTGATGTCGTCCAAGAGGGTCAGCGATCTGGCTGCCCTCTCTGTGGCTCTGTAGTGTCTCCAGATCCAGGGTGACGGCAGCTCTGCGCCCTAATCCTGTTTTCATGCCTGAGAGCATCACCAGCTCCTTCCGATCGCAGGTGATTACTCTCTCGGGCTTCTCCCCCACCCCCCATGGGTCTGAGGATGAAGCCATGTCTCTTCTCCTCTGCCCGGCCGCCTGGCGCCATTCACAGCAACGGTGGACGACATCTGCACGGCAGCCTCCTGATCTCCCCGTGCTCTTCCATCCTTTCTGCCCGCGATAAGTCTCCCAAATCTCGCTGACTCACTCAGTACTGAGCGTTCTGTCTGAGTGATTGTCCTCTGTGAGTGCGCGGTGCAATTCTCCCATCCGGGAGAGGGGAGCGGCCGCGGCTCACGCTAGCCTTGCTCTGTGCGCAACTGATGCGGTCGCTGTCGTGACCTCGTCTGCACCTGCACATCCGTGGGGCCTTCCCATGTTGCGCCATTGGCGCATGGCGACACCAATGCTGCAGGCCACGGGGGATCGGGTGGCTTATTATGTTGGCTCTACGTAGGTGGGTCTGTACTTGGTGGTACCGTATGGGCCAGTGAGGCATTGACTCATCCTGCTTCGCCTCTAAGCCCGATAGCGATGGCCTTAGAGGATGAAGCCTATACGAAATACAACGATAGTTACGTAATGTAACTCCAGATTCTATGAGTATAGGCCAGCCCTCTAAGCTGTGGGCCTTACTGGGCCCTCAGTTCTGAAGAAAAGGCACCATGGGAGCTGATGGCTGGGCCTTACCATTGTGCACACACACACACACACATACACACACGTATACAGGTCAAAAAATTAAACAACCCTCAGCCTTTGGAGTGCGAAATCAGGACTGAGCATTTTCCGGGCTAGAGGTGAGGTGTCACGCAATCAGCAGGGTTCTGTGGATCGACGACAAGTAATTGCCTTCCGCAAAGACTGGGATATGTGGACACAATGCCTGCTAATGCTGTTCAGCCCCGACACAGACATCTGCGTGGATGAACATCTCGTCCCATGCAGGTGCAGCTTCAGATAGTACATGACAAAAAAGCAAGCCAAAAATGGAATGAAGATTTGGGCAACCTGTGATGTCAAAACGTCACAGGCAAAGCAGCTGGCAATCCTGCTGAAGTCAACCAGGGGATGAGAGTGATCCTGGAGTTAACAGAGGGGCTCCAGGGACACATTACCTCATTACCTGTGACAACTTTTTCACATCTTTTGCCAGTAGGTGCTGCTCAGGAGGAAACAGGCCCTGGTTGGCACAATTCGCTGAAAAACAAGCCTGAGCTTCCCCCTCATTTGCTCCCACACACTGGTCTCTTACAACCCCACAATCAAAGATTACAGATGCAAAGGAGGCGTCGACAAGGTAGGGACCATTATGCATAAGTTACGCAAACATTTATTGATTGTTATGTTCCTGTCTAATATATATATATACATACATACAGGCCTATAAAATTATTTTTATATCATATATATATATACCCGGGTTTAATTCCCCATTGTGACATCTCCACCAATGTGTCCCTGAGCAGGACATTTTACCCCCAGTTGCTCCAGGGGCGTGCGACCTCTGACATATATAGCTATTGTAAGTAGCTTTGAATAAAAGCGTCAGCTAAAAGTAGGCCAGCAGTGACGAGATCCACAAGATGAGGTGCGCACGCACTCACACACACACTTGACATCACTGTGGCGGCTGATGATATCACTTCCTCCTCCTGCAGGTACAGCTACCTGTTCTAGACAAAAAACACTGAAAAGTAGTAAAAGGAAATTGTATTTAGCTCAAGATTCAAGATATTATCACTTAATACCAAAATATCTCATTAAGAATCTGGAAATTGAGAATGTACAACATTATTGCAAAAAAGAATGAAAACAAATTGATTATCAAAATTGTTCCTGGTTAATTATCTGATCAAGCCGTCAATTACTTTGTTTATTCAGCTTTATGCAAGATGTGCCTTATTTTGTGTCTTTTAAATGTAGAAATGACGGAAGATGTTGTGAGAAGAGATACTAATAAAGAGAACTTGAATTATAGTAATTTTAGAGTTTTATATGTATTTTCGGGAGTACTATCTGAAAATGGGCATTTTGTAAATTTTAAGTTTACCAGTAGTAATTTTGTTGAGTGAGTTTCCATTAGTATTTGAGTCTAGCACAATTAATGTTTTGAGTAGATTTCCCTCAGAGTACAAGTTGTGCACAATTACATTTATTGAAGAAAGAATAAGTGGAATTTAATTTAAATAAGCACTATATTTACTATATATATTTACTATATTTAAGTTAAGGTTTACTCAAAAATATTATTACCACTACTTAAAAAGTTTGAGGTAATCAGTTTCCACAAATATTTTGAGTATTCTGAACATATTCGGGTTTACAGTGTACAGATTACACAAAACTGACAGCACCATTTCTCCCATGTGTCAGAGATGTAAAATGACTCACAAATAGAAATAGAAGAAAATTTCTATGGTAAATATCTGGCCAAGGCAAGTGGAACAGAAGCTAAATTACAAAGTGGGTGAATATTAAGCTCTGCAAGTTGTGGCAGTTAAACACACAGGATGTGCTGGCTTCCTTTATGTGTATGACAACACGTTTGACAGCTGGTTGACTTTGACTGGTACAGCACTGTGGGATGCTTTCAATGACTTTCAGTAAACACCTGTGGCTGACTGGAGGCTCAAAGTCAACAGATTTTAGACTTATTATGTGCTGTTTTAGCCCTTTGGTTCTACGTTTCTACTGACCTTCTGAGCATCTACTAATGTAAATGTTCTGTATTTGTATAGTCTCTTTTCGATCACTCAAAGCGCTGGTACACTATGTTGCATTCACACACACATTTATACACTGAGTCTAAGCCACCAGCCACCAGGGGCAATTTGGGGTTCAGTATGTTGAGGACACTTTGACAATCAACAACCCAGCAAGCAATAGCCGTTATTTCACTGTCTAGGTTCACTATAGACCTGATTTAGTCCGGCTATGCGTAACCCATGTCTAGCCACAACTGTTCTCTGTGATTTCTGTGTCTTTTAAAGGCAGTAACAGCCGTAAATTTATGATCAGCTCTCCAAACAAACAATGAGTCATACTAAAATAAAGACCGGGCCTTTAAAGCAATAGTCTACTGTGTAACTTTTAAAAGAAGAAATAACACATCCCTCTTACAAATGAATTTGATTTCAACAATAAAACAGTAACAGCAAAACAAACTAAGCAAGGCTGTATTTATAAGGGCCTAGGCCTATGCCTCTTTTAGTCCATTATTTATTTTATTTAGCTCTGCTCTTGTAGAACATCTTTATTAGTTTTAAACATTTGTCTAATGATAGTTTTGGTCTAGTTTTAGTCCACAAAAGCTAGAGGACAATTGACTCACTATTTGTAAATATGGTTGTCATTTACGAAAATCTGGCTTTGAGTCAAGCCGATCTCTCACTGTCTATCTGTCTGTAAGTAGTGTGCATCTACTTTTAACATCTAACTTATTTTAACAACATTCAACACATTGTAAACCAAAACACAGCTGGTGATTGAACTGTTGAACGGGGCCCAGCTGTGACGTCATGTCATGTGCGGATGTGGCCAATCTCTATCCCTTGCAGGTGAAGAGCTGAGACTGATTGCAGTAACTCTGGGCACCTGGGCTAATTGCCCTGTAGAGTATTTGTAACGCCTTATTCTCATTCTCAGAGAGGTCGCTGCTGGGCAGAGGATGGACTGCTCTGCTAACTTGCTACCATCTGTTTACCTCCACAGGTTCCACCTTTGCCTTGGTCTCTGGACATGCTGTTTTAGTTGATAGTTATTATTTCTTGCACGTTACAACACCCTCATACACATTTTCCATGCATTCATCATCCTGACCTGATTGAAACCACTGATGTTCATACCCCATACTTGTTCACCTTTACCTTGGCACCAGCCTTAATTTGGTTTATTTTGGCTTAAATAAACATATATTGTTAAACTTCTACCATGGTGTGTCTCCCTTTTGTTATGGCCTTTTGAGCCAGGTTAGAACATGTGTGAGCTCACATCGGTTATCACCTGTTTTTTGTCATGCACACCAGTGCAGCAGAAATTAATCACCTCCCAAGGGATGGAACAGCCCGGAAACACAAAGTTCCCTAAACGCTATGGAGGAAATTTCAATGGTGTGCAAAACGGTATATTATATAGACGTCTGTGTTACCTGTAACATAAAAAGGCCGCCACAAGGTCATATGTAATGTAAGTGGTAGATAGGAGGACACTTGGTGAGTCAAAATTTAGTTCAGTTTATTTAAAATTATTAACAATTTAAAAAATGTATCTCTAAATGTGTAAACTCTTGTAGTCTCTGAAATAATATAATGATAGAAAAATAGTCCATTTTTTGTTGTGGTTTTTCCTTCTCGTTTCTTTCAAAACACATAATGTATTTTTCCTGAAGTTGAAATGTTTGTCCAGTTTTCCTTCTCATATAAAGTTCAACATCCAACCAAAAAATTCTACTGTATATACATTGATAAAACAAATGACAAATTGAGTGCAAGAATACTCAATATTTATTCTAAATCTCTCAAATGTCTTTTTTACCGGATATATACGATGTAATAAAGGAAACCTCTTTTAGTTTGTTGTTAAGACAGAATTTGTCTAAAAAAGAAAGTGCCCAAGTGTCAAATAATTGCTGCAAAATATGTCTCCTCATGCCATGAAGTGAGGACAACCAGTGTAAACTCAAACTCAAACAAATTTTCAAAATATTATTATTTTGATTGCTTGATATTTTAGTAAATTTTATATATATATATATATATATATATATATATATATATATATATATTAACACAAACACATATACGCTTTAATTACTTGTTTAATGAAATGTATGGGGTTGATTGTTCTTATGTAGTTTGTATGATGCTCTGGCAATATTGTTGTTACACATTCCTGACAATAAAGCTAATTTGAATTGAAATGAATAGAAAGAATTATTTTTTTATTTTCTTTTAAAAGACCGGATGACGTCATTATCGTGCGCCCACACATGTACAGGTCAGAGGGGTAGCCGGGGTTTTGGACGCCGGGTAGCTTGTCAAATGAAATCCTTGCAGTTGTTGGGCAGTTTCTCTCACACACATTTTTCACCACAGAGGACGAGACTCGACGGACAAAGACACCGACCGGCATGTCGTACTGCAGGCAAGAGGGTAAATCCGATTAATTTTCACTGCATGGCAGGGCAATGTCAGCGAGCCAGCATGCTAGGCTAACCTTCCAGACACATCGTTAACTTAGATAACAGTAGGTTAGCTACTTGGCTAGCTGCGAGCAACGCCAGGCCTCCAGTAGTAGTAAAGGTGTGTTTATAATAGGGTCGTTAATTTGACACGTAACGGTTAAAGTTAGTTCACAAGTTGGGAGAGCACCCCCCACCCAGGAGATACTGCCAACCAAATAGCACAGCTATTCTTTTTATTTGTTGAGGTATGGAAATAAATTGGCATCATACACATAAGCCAGGACAGGGTTTCCTAATTTAAGAAATTATTCTAATCCCTGATGATTGTTGTTTTTTTGTTTTTTTTGTCTTAAGGTAAGGATCGCATCATCTTTGTGACCAAGGAAGACCACGAGACACCCAGCAATGCTGAGCTCATTGCAGAGGACCCAGATGATCCTTATGAGGAACAGGGTTAGTCAAGTTGTCCTTGTGACAAAAGTGGATTTTCAAACATCCCTAACCTCATAGGGGGTATTCTGTTAACTTGTTTGTCTGGTTTCCTGTTTCTTTAGGCCTGATCTTGCCAAATGGAGACATCAACTGGAACTGCCCGTGCCTGGGCGGCATGGCCAGCGGGCCGTGTGGCTCTCAGTTCAAGGAGGCCTTTTCCTGCTTCCATTACAGTAAGGAAGAGGTGAAGGGCTCCGAGTGCATCGATCACTTCCGTAACATGCAGGAGTGCATGCAGAGGTACCCTGAGCTCTATCCTCAGGAGGAAGATAAAGAAAGTTCCACCCAGGCAGAGTCCAACTCTGGTTCTGTTTCCACCGCCCCAACTGAGGGCTCTGCCTTACCCCCTGAAATTGATTCCACCCCAGCCACTTCAACATCCGAGTCGGCTGTCTCATCCGACAGCACGTCACCTACAGACGACCAGACTGCCAGCTAAGGTCAATCAGTTGTCACCCAGGCTCTTGTTTTCTGTGTGCGAGCACTGCCCAGCATAAGACTCTCCACGAGGAGCTCTGATTGGTCTCTTCTCCTGTTTAAGCTGACAGAGAGCGCTTACTGACACAGCTCTGGCGCTCATGAACAAGGATGTTGTGAATGCAGAGAAACGTAGCATATTTACAGAAGTATAGGCTGCTTTGTTTGCCGAGCACTCAAACATCACTCAGTAATATGGTTTAATGACAGCTGGCCAAGCAATTTGCTGCAGGGACATTAGCTGAAAGACTCACTTGATATGCCAAAGGACTTTAATTTGCTGCATGTTCTCTTGTCAGTCAGAAGAGCAGTTACTTGGCGTGCATGTTTCCCTGTTAATGTCAACTGGTCAGGAACATCACTTAGCACTGATTTATCTCTAATAATTTAATTAGAAAAATCTAATCAGGTATCACTTTATTCTTCTAATTTAAGCAATGCTCGGCTTTTTTTTAGGAATCTTCCTTTCACTCAAGACAGTTTTAACTCTTAAACTGTTGATTCCATTTGCTTTCCACCACTTCAGAGACCAAAACACAAATAAATGGTAAGAAAACAAGGCTACTGTTACATGTTCTGTTCGGTGAACATTTATATGAATATTAGATACTTCAGGTTCTCCATCTTCATCTGTTGCTGTATGAAAAACGGTCATAATTTTTGTTAATTGACCCTGTATCTGGCCTAGACCACTGCGTAAATGTTTATATTGTCTTTAACACTGTCTAATCTCCAGTTGGATTCTGTGGTCACCACTCAATGTTGTTCAAGCCTTAAAATGGTTTTCCTCAGACATGTCCAGATTAAAATGATGATCGAACAATTTCAGTTTCATTTTTCTTTGGTCCTTTTAAAGTCAAAGCACAACACCTTAAGTTTAGTGTGAGCTTTACTCACTAACATTGCAAAGGAGATGTACAAGTTGAGGAAAATGTGTGACTGAGTAAAATTCCAGAACCTGATCATATTTTACAACCTTTACTTATTCTATTGCTTTTATTTAAGTAACATTGTTTTTCAACATTTCGCTGAAACCAAAGTATATATTTTTAGCTTCTAAATGTATTTATTAAAAGTTTAATATTCAAACAATTAAAGCTCATAAGTTTTTCCACTTCACATATTTTCTCTATGGCTATACGACCATCTTATGTAATTTGTTCTGTGCTAAAAAAAAAAAAAAAAAGAGGAGATAAAGAGTATGAGAATTCATCCAAGTATTTTACCAACTTACCAAGTAAATGGATTCAAAATGGAACTGGTTATCACACAAACTAATCTTGTATGCAAAGAAGGCCTTTAATATCAGGTACATCACACTTGCAGACGGTTTATTATGTGCGTATTATTTATGTGACCACACCCAATCATTAATTTCAGTCTATATTTTGTGCAAACCCA
The DNA here is from genome assembly GCF_014851395.1 of Micropterus salmoides. Classification (NCBI taxonomy): domain Eukaryota; kingdom Metazoa; phylum Chordata; class Actinopteri; order Centrarchiformes; family Centrarchidae; genus Micropterus; species Micropterus salmoides. The sequence goes on from NW_024043372.1 coordinate 30,887,351, forward strand.
CACACTGTGAGTACCTTTCTTCAGTTTTGTGACCTTGACTTATGAGTTTGACTCTTGGATCATTCCATCCTGAAGAAACAGCATGTTATCCAGTGATTGGCAGTCTCTTTACTGAATTGTCCACAGACTGAAATCCCCTGAGGTGTGTCTTTTTCGATCATTTGGTTCATGGACATCCATTCCTCAGGCCCTCTGATAGAAGTAGACCTAGTTGGGGTGTCCATGGGACCACCACACTCTGCATGGTGACCAGCAGACGGCCTGTCCTGGCCTCCTCTGGGCCTGCTAGGAGGTACTCCATACCTGGTGAAAAAGGTAAAACATTGTAAATTGATTAAAGCTAACAACAAATCTGTCCCGAGCTTGATATTTTCTAACCTTTGTATCACTGTTTGACAGCTTGAATATTCATCTTTTAATGCTAGAAGTCTCTTCTAGAAAACCTTGAAACCATATACTGAACGTTACTGTGTTTCATGTGCCATATCGCAAATCCCTTTTCTTTGTCATATTTAGAACTTGTCTCACCTGGGTTCAGAATAGGACAGGTGCAGCCACGGCTGGTCCAAGACAGAGGATAGATGCTGATGGTCCCCAAGTAGAGCGCCACTTGGCCTGATCGAAGGACCTTGCGAACTTTGACCTGGACTTCAGCGTGGCTGCCTTTGTCATGAGCAGACAGCACACTTGCCTTGATCACTGTCATGGGCCACACAGAAAGACAGAAGGCAGAAGGCAATTTGAAGCATCAGCCAAATTGTAGATCACAGTTGTTGTTTTAAATTTTGGACCAAGTGAAAGTTGAAAGCAAATTTTATGTCTCACCATAATCATGTTTGGTCTTACAGAGGTCAGACACACTCCTCAGCTTTTTCTCCTTACAGCTACACTTCCCTGTGCACAGAAATTGAGTTTAAGCCTTGCAGTGCAGATAATGTCACAGCAAAGTAAGTTACAACACTCACCTGTGGAATGCAGAGCAGAGACTGCAAGCTCCTTGGACCACTGCACCTCTTCCTCAATTGTGAACATGTGATCCAGGTCAGGGATTTTTCCACCAATGGGCACATTGAACACCTGATTATTTGAGTAGCTGCAAAAAATGAATTTAACCCATCAGGTCAAGGTTCACTGTCAGCAATAGACCATGCTGTGTTCAGTTTTAAAGAATTTGGCCACGAATTAAGCATTATGGCTAACCTGTCCAGACACTCCCCGGTAGTTGGATGACAGCTGTGAGGGCAGGCACAGGGTTTACAGCCCTCCTCTCCAAAACCCCAATAGCCAGGCAGGCAGTGGCTGCAGCTTGTGCCCCCTACACCAGATCTACATTGACACTGCCCGCTTCTAGGGTGGCACCAGAGTCCCTCCACTCCAGGACGAGGAGGTAAAGAGCCCTGCGGGTCACACCAGCAGCCTGAGAAACAGAGACCCAGTTAAAGTTCTTTTTCTCTTCTATTACTGTCAAATTATGTACAAACATAAGCCAGCAGATGGAGCTGTTAGACATCATGGTTATTGTTCATTTTATCCACAAATCTCCCTAACTTTGAATTAACTCCACCTAGATCAAATTAATCTTGCTTTTTTCTGATTGGTAGAAAATACATTCGCCAGTCCCACGCCAGAACAACCCTTACGTGTGCAGGCTTGGGACGAGTTGAGGGGCAGGGATGGGTGGCGGTGGTACCCGTGGCGGCAGCGCTGGCACCTGCGCCCGACAGTGTTGTGTCTGCAGTCATCACAGACGCCGCCACTGGTGCCACCAGAGGAAAGCCACGCCCGCTGAGAGAAGTGACAGCTATTTGCGTGACCGTGGCACTGGCACTCTGAAGTCACAGAGGTGTGTGATGTCGTAGCAGTCAGAGAGATGAGAGAGAGACAAAGTGAGGGCATCAGGATGGGGATGAGTGAGAAACTGAACAGGAAACACGGCTGATGGGCAAATCACAAGTATGTGTTGGATTTGTGTTTAGTCTTTGTAGCCTACTTGTTTACTATAGTCAAACTGTATGTGTTGTTGCTATTTGTTTGTGTGCCGATTAAAAAAAAAAGAAACATCTAAAAATCTAAATACATCTTAAATATTTATTTAGAACTCCTCTATGTGCAGCCAATATTTAATTCAAAGTACACACCCACACATCTCCTCCAACACCGCATCAACACTCAACAAGCTCTTCTCTAGCTTTCTCATTACCAGCAAGACGACTATCCACCGATCCAAGTGGATAGTCGTACAGTCCTGTTGGTGGTCACTTACTCTGGCATGTGTTGGACTCCCCACTGCTGCTGTTGGCAGGTCGCCAGGGACGATCATTGTAGAGCGGGGCACACTTCTCACAGTGATCCCCTGCTGTGTGGTGAGTACATAGACACCTACCAGACACCTGGAAGAGACATCTGGGGCTGCTCAGTTGCTTCACTTACATTAGCAGACCTTACAGCCGCCTGCTATTTTAAAGCTGTCTAGAGACAGCTATAAAATACATCCAGGCAGGTGGTGTAAAGAGTAAATCAAGCTATTTAAAGCTCTTTAACTGGCAATTTTTCCATCAGTAAATACATTTAACACCTGGACGTAACATCCTTGCATGTGTGTTATACAAGACTGTAATAGAACACAGGCCAATGCAAACACTTTCTCTCATAGTTTCCTTATGACTGACTGCTGTTCTTTTACTTACACACGTACAGGAAACACAACTCACCATGTTACTGTCCCGTCTTGTGTCTTGGCTGCTGTTGTATGGTACACAGTACTTAGCATGTCCATAGCACAGGCAGGTCCCTCTGGCCAGTAAAGTATAAATAGCATAAGGTGCTGAGGCTGGGCTTTCTGTGGTGGATGTGGAGGTCAGAGCTGAGGCTTGGGGGCTTCTCCATTCTGCAAGGGGATTTAGATGTGCCGGACAGGTCTGAGCTTTTAGCAGTCTGATGCGGAGGTTTGTGAGGGTGAGGCGGGCGAGAGCCTCCGGACTGTAAAGGTCCAGTGTTTTAGCACTGCTGGGGTCAAGTGTCCGTAATATTACCTGGGACGAGAAACAGGGCATAAATCAGCACCGAATCAAACATCGTGGATCTGTTAAAAGATAATATATCTCTGTGCATGTTCTCTTACCTCCCCCCCACTGCAGGGTGTAGCACTGGTATAACGGGATGTACACAAAGAGGCTGGCTGCGTAAAATCATCAGGCAAACCAAACTCCAAGCTGCAATTGTGTGCGAAGAGCTTAAGAGCCTCCCAGGTCTTTCCAAAGTCAGCTGAACGTTCGATGATCATGGCAGCAGGCCGGGGTGACCTGAACACCAAAATCACATGGGACAGACAGAACTGTGTTTCCAGGTCCAGGCGGATCTCATCCTGCTGCCCCTTCATGGTGGTACCTGCACCTGATGCCCACCAGGTATCCGGATACAAGAAAGGGTCGTCAGTCATATGAGCCGAAGGGTGGGTGTCATCGAGGCAGAGGTGCGGGGTCACAGGAGGATGGGGGCAAGGGCTGTGCTGGAAGGAGCTGTTCCCACAGCAGCTTGAGAGGGTGAGGAGGGTCCTGCCACTAACCAGGTTCCCTATGGGTGGACTACAGGCATGGTCCACACATCTTGAAACTGACACAGAGGTTGATGAAGATTAAGTTAGAGTCTTATGGCATAGCAGAGTATATTTGTTGAGATAATACGGGCACTCAGATCAGCGCTTTAACAATATATCTGGTGACAGAAAAGGCTTCAAAAAAAGGCAGAAGCACTGACGTCATGGACAAAACCAAGGTCCTCTTCATTACCTTTGTCATGAATTTTTTATTTGCCTGACCATTGTGCCACTGCTGCTTGCACTGATGTGACACAGACTCCTGCCCTTTCTCCATTGGACAGCATTAATACTCTCAGGTTACATGTAATAGCAAGACATGCTCAACACACCGGTATGGACATTGACAGCAAATAGGTTAAAATGTCACCTGCAAATGAAGAACCATGTAAGACATCATTAGATCATCAATGTCATGGACATTTAACGCAGTTGAATCACCGTAACTGTCTGCCCAATCAAGAACATAGCCATCGTTAACAAGGTGAAAAACGAGAAGGCAGTTTAGCCACAATGACGCAAGTAATTGATTCAGAGAAACAGAAACACAGATGATGAGGCACCTCACCTGCTCCGCTCCTCGTCAGTACCAAAAAGAGCCAACAGAGCGCCACCAGCATCTGATTTTGACCTTTCCCACGCATACTAAACACTCTCGTGCTTGTTTCTGTTGTGCGATAAACGCCTTGCAGAAGAGATTAGTCCCAACATTATGTGTAACCTATCCAACGGGCAAGCGCATTTCCCTGCCAATTACGCAATGCGCAAAGCGTCCAGATGGATCCAGGAGTATTTCTCCGATGTCCTCACAGGAACAACAACAACAACAAAAAATCCTTGACAAAGTTCAAAACATCCTCAGGAACAGCTGGGGCATCTCTTTGCGCGCTGCATTATTGGTTTGTCCAAAAATAAACGCTCCAAATCTGACATAATAAATTGTTGCTAATTTCAATTTGATAGATGTTTGTCTTTATCCGTTTTGCACAACAAAAGTGTGTGTTAGCTTAAACGATGAAATCAATAGGCACGTTTCTATGCTAATGTATTCATTTAAATGTTTCCATTAATTCGCAGCCAACCCGAGAGCTCCGTGCACCGGCCAGGTCCAGCGCTCTACGCGTTTACGCACAGGAGAGGAGTGTGCGCTCTATTTATCCATGGTCCTCCCTGCCCACACACACACACACACACACACGCTGAGGACGTTGTACTGCACCACCAACTCTAGACCAAAACAGCCCTGGGTTGAGAAGGTGTATTTTTCTCCACTCTGGCTGGGTTTCATCCATTGAGATTCTGCTAAAGATCTTGTGCAGGGGAGGACAGTATTGCGACTTGCACGGACTGTTAATGTGAACCAGCCGCACAGCGCGTACCAGCTAAACCAGTTCACTCCACCAAGCAGGGCCTCGTAATGGGTCAAGGAAATTAGTTTATTTGCGTCTGTCCTCCTGTTTTTCAGCTGCATTAATTCTAAGTTACAGGTCTCTTTGAAGTCCAGCAGGAAGAAACCTGAGAAGGGAGACAAAAATAGTCCACAGTGCAGTTATTTGCAGCTTGATTCCGCATTGTGGCACCCAAAGAATATGACAGCTTGGAGTTTTATGCAAATTACTTTGATAAAAAAAAGGGGCTTTCTCTCATCTGTTTGCCTGACTGGCTAGATTACTCTGCCATTTTTCATTATAACACCGGATAATAAACACATGGTCAGATACATGACAGTCACTTTTAAATTCTTTTTAACTGCACACACATGTCAGGAAATCTAAGCCTTTGCTGAGCCTGATTTATTGTGCCTCCCAAACACACACACACACACACACACACACACACACACACACACACACTCCTGAGTTTGAAGAATAAACTCCACATCTCTTCAGTTTTATGGCTCAACTGCAAAAACAAGGGGGCTGAGAAAATTGGAATAGACACACAGAATTGGATTGGTTTCCATAAATGTCTTTAATGCCATACAAATTGTTTACAGACCTGCCTGCTTGCTTTCCCCCAGAGTGGAGAACAAAAACAGAATTACTAAGTAATAACATATGGGCCAAAGATAATGATGTATGTTATGTTTGTGCTGACAGAAAATATGACATCATGTTGTGTAAGGAGCAGCAGTGGATTGCTCACATCCTTTTGTCCCAGACATCAATCCTTATTAATCTGACATTTATCCTTCTGTGTTGATTTTAAATGTATTTTACTGTTACAGTTTTTAACCCCATTTCCACTGTCCTTCAAGTCATCTCTCCATCTCTATCGATTGCACATTTGTCTTCGTTCACCTCTCACTGGTCTTTCCTTTCATCTCTCTGTCCTCCTGCTCTCGACTCCACAAGCCATAGTGTCTGGCAGGCCTCCACACAATAAAACCCCTGGAGGTTCTCCATCTTCTCCCATCTCACAGTTTCTCCTTTCGTCTCACTCCAGTTGTGCAGTATACGCCAAGAATAGCTTTATGGGAGATTAGAGTAATGCCAGTTATAGGGATTAGCTGTTATCTGGTTATGTTAGTGGCTACAGACATAAAATCAGCTGCTTTGGACTTAGATTTAGAGTCAGTCATGGCTCAGTGGAACACACGGAAATGAGTTTCACATCTTTTAACAGGTTGCAGGATGGGAGGACTTTTGTGCATTTTTGTGTTTAAGGAGGGATAATGGATAGAAAAAAATAGAGTTACTCATCAGTGTGGTCCAGCTGTTTGCTTTCATTGAAAGAATCCAGCTGGTTCTTGAAGAAATTCACACTGTACGTGACTCATATCTGATTTCTGCAAAGGCACTAAGACTGTATGTTTCAGTAAGTCACTGAGGTTTGAGGTCAAGGTTTGCAGCAGAGCCATAAAATATTCAAAGAGCAAGTAAGTGCAAGTAAACAATGTTTGGTTGCTTATTTTGGCTTCAAAATAAAAAAATCAAATCAAAAACATATTGAATTCTTAATTGACTGAATTGTAATTAGGGGTCATTTTCTGTGATATTGGAAGGCAGACCCGCCCACATTCAATAAAGTGCTTGTTTAGAACATGAGCATATCAAGGAGAATAAACAGAACCCGCGCCGCAGTTCCCAAAACGTGTTACATTCTCAGGGCAGAGAGAAAAATGTCCTTTCAGCCAATACATTCCCCCAATGTTCAGCATGTATCTTTGTCATGGCCCCCAGCTGTGAGAGGTCAAATACCAGCCAGTAAAGGCCACAGGGATCTCCTACCTGCCCCATTACTGCCTCTCTAATTACTCCTCTTTCTCTCATTTACAGGGCTTAATGGGGCCCGGGGGTTAGAGAGCTGGGGTCAGATGAACAGGGACTCCCTCTTCCCGCCCTTATAATCTTCAGTGTTTGTCCAGGCTACTCATATATCTGTGTGTCAAGACCACATGAATGAGAAGTGCGGAGTGACATGTGCCACTCCACACTTCTCCATCTCCTTCTCCCTTCTTCTCTCGGTCTTTGTGTCCTACATGTCAGCTCATATGTTCCTCCAGGGATGAAGAGGATTAAGCTGCTTCCTTACATGACTTTACTGCATTTAGGCCTCACAGGCCAAAAATAACATCCATTCAGTTAGTGTATCTGGATTCAGAACGATTAAGGTTGTGCCTGTCTAATTTACATTTGTTATGGCATTTTTGTTACGGAGACATAGCAACACACAGTAGGAGCTTATATGATGTTATCCACTGGCCTCAACAGCAACCAGTAAGTGCCATGGTTATTATAGGGAGTACTTAAGTCAGGCACTGAGGTCAGAGTTAATTATTCTGTTGAGTCTTTTAAGAAAGACTCATATATTTCACAATATACAGCGCATAGTACTGAAGTCTGATATATAGATCCGCAAAATTCTATCTTAGACAGTTGCAGTCTTTAAATCATACATGAATATCGTTCCTAAATACTTCAGTCTGAAGCCAGTCAGTTGACATAGTTTGAAGTCAATAGGTCAAGGTGAAAGGTCATCTGCAAAGGTCTATAGTTCAAGTTCAATAAAACCAAGAGGACTGTATTTCTTTAGGCTTCAGTTTGATTTGGACTCTTGCTTGAACTTGTTATCACTGTGTGCATGATAATCAGTGTGGACACCTTACAAAGAATGTCTCTGCACTGCTGATGTTTGTTATGATCCTCATGTCCTGGAGGGGTCTCAAAGAGACTGTTTAAAGTTAGTCTGTTGTTACATGCGCATGTGCACATCTACTTTGTGTGTGAGCGTACGCATGTGCTAGTATCGGTTTAGATTGCATGTTGCCTCTTTGATGTGAGAGGATGAATGACACAGATTAAACTGTCAGACCAGAAAGTGATAGAGGCCAGATAAGGCAGGATGACAAATCAAGGTCTCTGTGAAGCACTCGGGCAGCTTGCCAAACCAATAATGTGTGCATCTGTGAGCTTATGCGTGGATTTGTGGGTGTAAGTTCATGGAAAAGTTATGGTTGTAAACTCTCATGTATGTGTAGGTGACGGGAAACTATGCGGAACTGTTACCATTTATTCTTTATTAATTCTCAACAAGGAGCAATGTCAAGAATGTTAAAGTGGCTCACTTGAGGAGGCTTCAGTTGAGTGGTGATGACTTATTTATAGCTGAAACTCCTGTTTAATGTTGGACAACAAATTAACCTCCTACCCACAAGCACACTTGCAAAAACACACACTCCCACTGCTGCCCCTCTCTGTCTCGTGTCCCTGTCTGAAATCTTTATATCTGTTTATGATGTCATCAAGTAACAAGCTCAAGATTTACTTTTGTGCGTCATCAACTCACTCACATAAACACGTTGTCACTCTGACACACAAACACATGCACAAGATGCACATACACAAACACAGGCACAATTTCTTGATAACTCTTTCTTGGGTTTTACATCGCCCACCCACGTAAACAAAGTGGAATGTCAGCACACACTGGTTTCTACCACAAAAACACACACATGACATGTGTTACAGATTCCACTCACTGCTTATTCTTCCAGCTCATATTCGCACACCCACTTAGATAAAGCATACTGAGTTGGCATACATGACAATTTATTTTAACTGTCTGAAAGAGCTTGAATAGGTTCAAAGGAGCTGTAATTTGGCACTAAAAATGTAACAGAAAAAAATGGTAAACTAGCTGAACAAACCTAACTACCATCAAGTGTGCTGAGGACAGCACAGTGAGGCTCGGATAAACACTGGTGTTCAACAATTCAATTCAATTTTATTTATATAGCGCCAATTCACAGCAAAAGTCATCTCATTACTTTTCATATAGAGCAGGTCTAGACCGTACTCAGTTTGATATTATTTACAGAGACCCAGAGCCAAAAATATTATGCTGTATGCTCACATAAATACACGCAACTTCATCATAACTACTTCATGGAGATGCTCCCACTATGTTGAATATTTTTATGACCCATGCTGTGTCCCTTTGGTTCCCCTCCTAAAAGTCACACTGAGAAATGGAGCAAATGAGAGGAAAAATCAAACGCAGCTGTTTGAGGTCCTGGGCCACAGGTTGGGGGGTTCCAGTCTGTCTCTCATGTCTGGCCCCTTTGCTGCTTTGAGGCCCTTCTCAACTCATTAAAAAAGTATTTATTGGCATGCCAGGAGTCCACCTGTGAGTCATCCAATCCATGATGGCGACTTCAATTTACAGCCAAGCACAAGGGTCACCATTAAACAACAATACCTCATATGAAGGCAAAACTCAAATGTGCGTGGAGGCAGCCTCATGTATGTTGCATTGCTCTTGTAAAATGCACTGCCGCAAAACACTGGGATGTGACCGTGACATTTGCTGCCCTCATGGTGGTTCTGTTTCATCTATGAACTGACACCAGTGACATTCATTGACCACAGTGGTGTTGCGCTCAGATCAGATGCCCTTTAAAAGAGAAAAGGTGCTTTGAAAATGGGGTGCAGTGATGTGTATTAAGTTCTAAGGGGTAGGTGTAAATGAGTCTTACAATGTGTCCAGGAGTTCTATTTGTTCCTAGCTCCGTTGTGTCAATGTGTAAATCATGAGGAAGACGTTAAAGCTCCGTGGCAAATGATCCCAGCATTTTTTTCTCACTTTTTTTGGATGTAACTAACAATATAACAATAACATGTAACAATATTTCAGTCTATTCTCTAGAAAGCGTAATGAGGCTAATGAGGTTTCCATTCCTGTGTGGAAAATGCAAAAATAAAATTACACTGCTTACTTAAGGGTGTGCCCACAGTTGTGGTTTGACTGTGGGTTTCTGCAGAGAAAAGGGGTATGTGGGAATATATGTGACCGCTGAGCCCTCCTGGCTTGCCCAACAATGTGACAGTAAGAGGGGTATAGCCAGTGTTTGATCCTATCTGCCAACATCTGGCCCTCAGGAGGAGCTAAAGTTAGCACCACATGCTGATGACATTAGCGTAAAATGGGAGTTATATTCACAAAGGCATGACCCTCACAACATCCCAATATTGTAAAAATAGGAGAGAGGGAGGAAGAGAAGTGGATGAATGATTTGAGGATTTTAGAATGAAGAGGGGTGAGGATGGATTGTACATCTGGGTGATTGTGTAAGTGACCAATATTGATGTTCTTTAACAGTTGATGTTATTCCAAGTTATCTCTGCTGCTGGACGAGAAGTGAGAAAAAGGCGAGTACAGGGTGGATCAAAGCTGTAATAAGGCTTGTTAGGGTTTAATCAGTTCCACTCACCCAGAGCTGCTGGCCACATCTGTCCAATCAAGTCCCATCGCCATGGTGGGCTCCTGGCTCCAGAGATGGCTGCCAACCAAACATTGGTAGGCGACCATGTTTTGAGGACCACCACCTCATCAGAGACTTGTGGTTCTCGTGAGGTTTTCTTTGGAACCTCTCTGGCACGGTTCTCCTCACTGATTTAATCAATACCATTAGACATGTGCAAATGATTAATAAACTGCTGTGGTCAGGACGCTTTGAGTGCTGAGGCCACTATGATATGATGTCATTAGATGTGGGTTATTCAGACCCTTGGGGAAGTCTTTCATTTGGTTTGGGCTTCCTCATTGGGTGAGGTCATTGTTTTGAGACTGAGCTCCATTGAGAAGAAGCCAATGAAGCGGAAGGCCTCTTACCAAGCCTTTCAACAGGCCTTTCTTGAGGAATGGCCGCTGCACAGAGTTGCAGTATCCATATTCAACCACGTCAAATCACTCTATGTATTTGATCTTTGTACTTTGGCTGCACTGTAAAGCATTTTCTTCATGACCTTTCCACAGCGCTGTAGTAAAGGGAAGTGCTATCACATTTGATGCCCTTGTCCTCATGATCCCAGCCACAGCCAGGCACAAGACCTCCTGTGCCATCAGATTTTATTTTCATACAGACTACACCTCTTCAGCTACTCTCCGGGCCCTTCTCGACCTTAATTTCTCCCTATCTGCGTGGCAACATGTCCTTTGCAAGTGACACGTGAGGGTTTGGACACATGATACGGTTCATTTGTGCTTGGCTACCCAATCTCAGGCTGCTCTGATGGGTTTCAACTGAAGAGGCCAGGGGCAGGAGCAGGGGCCGCAGTTCATGATTATGCCTATGATCTGCCATGGGAAAAAGATGAGGTTATGATGCCCTTGTGACCCAGGAGTGTGGGGAACGCACAGGTTAATGGGGATTTCCCCCTTGAAGACACATTCTAGCTGTCAGGAGTGTTAAAGGAAAAGATTGGAAATTTGTACACAGAAACATGTGCACTCCAATCAAATTACATTAGCTTACCATTATCACCATTACCATCACTATCTTCAGCGTGGGATGTGAGTGTTCTGGTGCAATTATATATGTATTGTTATATCATCTACTAGGCCTACAGCTTTCAGATTCAAAATGCTTTTATCCAGCAGTTATTCATGTGTTTAAATGTTTTGGGACTGGGAGTGGATTGATTGAGAAATGGACCCTATTATTGGATTACTGGTGAATTATTGTATAAGCAGCATTTTCATGGTGTGGCTGCTGGGGGTGGATACTATTATTACATTGCTGGGTAGTAGTTTAATGTATGACATTCCATATCTTTTATAAACTAATCAAAAATCTGCAAAGTGACTACAGCTTTAGAAATACTTGAGAATAAAGTAGCATGACATTGTACTGAAGCCTTAATCACAGTATTTGAGTCAACTAATGCCGCCATCTGCTTTCTGTTGTTTCTAATTCCCTCCTTCCATCTGTTTCTTTTGTTTTTCTTTTCTTTTTATGTCCCAAAATTGTGTTCATTAGGCTAAGTAGATTTCTTTGGCGGAACTTTTTATTTTAACACTTCCTGACATAGGACTTCATCAATTAAGTGTCAAGTAGTCATATAAATAAATATACATATGTTTATTAATATATAATAAAAAAGGAGAACAGTTTTTTGAAAAAACAAACAAAGAAATTAAGTTAAAATAAAGGGTCAGACAGAGGAGCAAGTATCCACAAAGTGGGTAAGCAATGGTGACTAAACAGTATCATCCAAAGAGAAATTCATATGCGTATCTTCTGTGTCTGTATCCGTCCGTTCCCTTCCATCAAACACCCAGGTATCGTGAGACACAAGTCCATGTCTGTACAAAAGTGTCCACAGACATCTGTAAACTCGCTGTCATTCGCTCCATCGTGTAAGCATTTTTCAGCCTTTGCACCTACCTATGGTTGGTGGTTTCGCCGTTTTCATTTTCTTTGCTATAACAAAGGAATCCTAACTATATATCGCTGATAGATTTGTGGCTATGGCACCCAGAAAAACATTAAATATAGACCTTTAAAAGTCCTTTCTTTGGGTGAAGTATTACCTTCTTCACTGTGTCGTGCAGCTCGGGCTCACTCTGGCGGAGCGTCACATCTTTAACTCCATGACAACGGCTGTCGCGTCCAACATTAACACACCGGTTAACTTCCACTTGGAAACTGAGATTTCAGCTCGGCAATGCTTTTATGCGGTTGATTCTTAAACGGGGCGTTACAACTTCCAATTAATTTAAAATAAGGTATGTCAAAATTCTTGTTTTCTGTTGTTTACAAAATTAAATTAGCAAAGTTACCTGGTTAGTTTTACTTGATTTGGCGAACGCAGACGCTCGTAGCTAACAGTTATTGCTAGCCAAACAGCTAGCGGAAGGTTAACGAATTATTTTATAGCCTGTATTTTGAACTGCTTCTTTTGCTGGTTTATAGGTTATTCTGTTGCAGCGGTCGGTTAAAATGTGCACGGAGCCGGTGAAAAATTGAACACAAACGGTCCTATTGTTAAGGTTAAGTTAGATCAAACTTCTTTCGCCAGTGGGTGTCGTCAATTTCCCATAATTCTCTTCAAAATATAAAAGCTAACGTTTGTTTACCTGAGATGCTAGTATGTGAGAAACATTTGTCATACAGTTGTCATCAACATTTTGCGTGTAGCTAAAGCATGTTGAGGCAGTAGTCTATACTGTCCAGAAGAAGCAGGTGACAGGATGAAAATCAGGCTTTGTTGTTCATAACGTTACATGAATTTTTTTTTTTTCTGCTAAAAGATGGAAGGTAAATATGTGCCTGGTTTCGGGGTACTGGTGCCTCATCCCCCCAGCAAACCCCCAGAGCCCCAGCCCCCTGCAAGTCAAAAGTGCACACTCCCTCCAATCAGAAAATGCTCTGTGAGTGAACAGAGGGGCATCTATTCAGATGTCATCACTACATTCAAATTCCAGGTAAAAGCACATAAGCTCATGCATTTTATTATGAAGTCCATGCAGACATACTGAGCTTCTCCCATGCACTGACCAAAACAAAGAGTAACTGTTTATTGATTAGTCTTGTACAGTGGGACCTGAGGTCCAGCACAGGTCACAGGGCATCTCCATCCTCGGGTTCAGTGATCTCAACACAACAAAAGGTGGGAGACTGTTTTACATGACATTTTTAGGCATGTAGGCATTTTAAGTCATTATCTCTGGTAAGATAAGCCAACTATTGTATTTATAAGAGGAGCAGCGTGTCCTCTAAAATACAACATTTGATATGCTGTGTGTAAAGTCTTTGTCCTTCTGCACTGTTTTCCTTAGTTACAACCTTCAAGACCCAAGCTGACCAGCGTAAGCTTGTTGATAAGGACAACCATGGACGTTACCTACAGCAATCACAGAGTTCTTACTTCTGCCAGGGTGGAGATACACCCAAGGTCCAGATGCCCTACCGGACAATTCCTGGCCAGATCCCCCGCAAGTTAAAGATAGAGAGGTGTGTACTGTTTGTGTACACAATGAATGACAGAAGAGGACACTTTATCTAGGGCTGTGGTGCTTTCTGTTCAATGCATTTTCTGTAGTTAGTGTATTCTACATACTGTAAGGCCAGATTCACTAGTCACATGTGCGTGAGTAAGACACTGAGCTTCTATCATACAGTTCATATTTTGGGTAAAGTAGATTTTGGCCCACAACATAGAGTGCGATTCTTCCCAATTTTAATTTTTTTGTGCTAACAGTCTACTGGTACAAGGGAACAAGATGTGAACTTAGGGAATAAGGTGGGAATGTATGTATGCCCATTGTATTATTAAGAGGTATAGTATTACCTGCTGTGCAATAAAGCTAGAACTTGCGGGCTATAATCTAAAGCATTATCATGTTTAGAGATTGTCTCTTATTGTACATAGTGATTTTAAGTTCCTGTTGTAGACTTATTTAAACTGTTTTATATTGTTGTCTTATAGACGTCGAAGGGAATACTTGATGTTAGATTTTGAACAGCTCCTGGCAGAAAAAGGCATATACCCTAATCTCCTAATGCCAAGACATCAAAGCAGTAGTGATGAGCATGTGACTACACCAGACAATCCTGTGTCACCCCACCTCCCCCTGGAGGTGAGCCTGTTACTGCTGCAATCCTTTCTGTGGAATTTGGCTTCCCAATTACCATTGCATCCTATATTTTGGTGCACAGATCAGCCCACACTCGTCTTTCTTGTGTTTCTCCCATAGATATTTGATAATGAGGAGTATGACTGTAGGACTCCAGAAGACTGGCTTGCCCTGGGCTATGCCGAGGGTTCACCTGATCGAAAACCTATTCCTGCAAAAGCCCTGCTGCCTACAGATGACATTGCTTCTGGTAAAACATCCTCAGAAATATACTGTGTAAACAGAGATACAACAGATATTATTTTCTGTTCTTTGATCATGACTGTCTTCTTTCTCTTTTGAAGATCACCCAAAATCCCTGGAGTACAGCTGGCATTTAGTTGGGGTTCTTGGCTTTTGTAAGGAGAAATGCCAGTACCTGGTACAGAAGGTTCACCATAACACCAAACTGACAGATGAAGAACACAAAAAGACCAAATCTTCTGGTTGTTTTTTTTTAAGTCTTTGCAATATAATAAAAGGGTTGTCTCATAATTTCATCTAGTCTCTGTCACCCTCTGTTTGTCGTGTTGACCATGTATGTGTGCTTTCCATCTCCGTCTGTTGCACAGGAGTAAACGCCATGATAGCAGGCACTAGGTACTGGGTACCCAGGATCAGATTGTTATTCATTGCCGAGGATCCATGTGTCTTTGTGGAACGGATCAAGTTTGCTCTGCACTGGAGGGAGAACACAGAGGCTCTGCTTTTCTACCACTTGTCTGTGGACTGCATGCCCATCTGGAAGGGAACACCATCTATTGATAGCCACAGTCTCCAGTGTATCAAAAGATATGCCCTTTCAGCCCCTGGGCTCAGGCGGAAAATGTGAGTAATGCCATTTTAGTTGAAATGTTAACTAACTAAGAAGGTGAATAACAGTAATATAATGTGTGCAGTGTGGAGAAGTGTATAGGGGCCCTGGAGAAGGAGGTCAAACTGGAATATCACCGTACTATGAACCGCATGAGCTTTGACAAAGTAGTGATGAACCACCCAGAACAGTTTTCACACATAACCCTGCCACAGAAGGATCCTGAGTATGTTCCTCAAAAAGGTAAGACAGCCTTGTATACGTTTGTTTGAGGCAATGGCGTGAAGATTAAATAAATGTGATACCACCTAATACCCGCTATTTACCCTCAAAATCATATGTACACACTGGTTTGTTTTATCTGTGTATAGGGTGCGTTCCAGTTCCTTATCTTGACTATAAGAAGAACCAAGCCGCTTTTGTCTTCCATTCCCTGCTAACAAAGCCAGAGGTGATCTGTGTATTATCTGAAATATCGTCGGAGTGCAGCAAAGTAGCAAACATGAGATTGTTCAATGTAACATTGATGAAACCACTGCGACTGGACGAGTTTGAAGTCAGTCAGTCTCAAATGCACACTCAGGTATTTTAACATTGGAATAGCTTTTCTTCTGCCATTACTGGGCTATGACTTTAAAGTAGCTTTTATTTCTTTTAAATAAGACTTTAAATGCATAGTTTGATGGTCTGCTAATCACTGCATATATAGCATCCGAATTGAACCACTACTCATGCTAAAAAAACAGGTCATCAGGGCAATTGCAGCTTATTCGTGGTCAAACCACAACAGCCACAACTCTTCTTTTATTCTATGGTACTGGGGAAAAATACCTTTTTATTTTAATTTATTCAACATTTTGTTGATGTTAACTGGGAATTATCAGAAGAAGACACCTGAATTTCACATGAATGAAGAAACATAAAATCTTTTCTTCCTTCTCCAGATAAGCTTGTTTCTTAGGGATGCATGGCTGGTCACGCTGAGCAACAGCATCCGTTCCAACCTGAGGAATATTGGCCCGGGATCGTACAATGTGAACGAGTCTCGCTGGGACATGTACAAGATTTCCAAGATGTACAAACTGATGGCTGTGGTGCGCTTCCACCTGCAGGACTCACTGCGCTTCCTCGTGCAGGATTCACTCATCAGCATGACTCAGCTGGTGTTGGACGCCTGCCACAGTGTGCTGACATGTCCTCAGGACCTGGTCTGGGGGGACAACCTTATCACTAGCCCCTACAAGTAGGATAGCATGCACTTGCACATACAGTATAAGCAGACATAGATACACATTCGCATTTATATACACATGCATGTGTATTTTATCTTACTATCTATTACTATACTATATTTAGACATAACCTATTACTGTGCTAAATATTCAGTTTTGTGTTGGCATATTACTCCATTCTCTGTTCCCAGGCCAAAGAAGAACCCTCTGTTCCTAGTGGACTTGGTTCTGGATCAGACTAAGGTTCATTACAGTACTCCTCTGGAGAATTTTGAGACATCTATCGTTAACCTGTTTGATAAGGGCATTCTGGCTACGTACAAAGTACCACAGCTTGATAAGGTAAAATAAAATGTGCAATCACCTGAATCACAGAGCATTAAATTAAAAATGGAAATGTGTGAGTGGAAAACTCGTTCATGATCTCCTCTGTCTACGGATGATGATAATGATAAGTATGCTCTAAATGTTGAGAATCTAACTGTTCCTCCCATGTCCATGCCAGTTTGTGATGCAGAAGTTGTTTATTGGTGGTGATCCGTTGCTCGAGTCAGTGAGTTTGTGGGAACCAGAGGTAAATGAGCTGAGGGAGAAGGTCCGCAATGCTCTGATACAAGCAGCCATACCTCTGAGGGCTTACGCTGCTGAATATGAGAGACACTTAGAGCTATACAACTTGGACATAGAAACGCATCTCAAGTAAGTCTGTTAATTTACATATGCAAAGTTTAAGGACTTGAGTCAGTCAGAATTATGGTCTTCCCCATTAAAATGAGTCACTTTTATCTTCTCTGACAGATCTCATACACATGCCGAACAGAAATCCCAAGAAGTGAAGAAAGAGGTGGAACAGCATCTCAAAGACAAGGAAAGGCTCGAACACTCCCTGCCATCCTCCATTGTCATTGGTCCATTTTACGTCCGTGTGGAGACTGTGCGTCAGGCTCTCTCTAACAAAAGAAGGGCTTTAGCCAAAGCATTTCTGGACCACCTTGTTCTGAAGCTACGCAAGCAAGTTGATGATGTAAGCCATTTGTTTAGAGGTCCAAAAACTTCAGCTTTAAAGTGAACCTTTCCTGCCTTTTTAACATAAATTCTTTTTATCTTGTGTATGTGTGTGTAGGCATATGAAGAGTGTAGCATCATGAGTAGAAAGCTATGTGAGAAGCCCAACAGCATTGAGGAACTGACTGAAAAGAGGGACTGGATGAAGCAAATTCCAGAACATCTCAAGAGTTACAAGGTGCACATTGATTCACATGAACTGGCTATTTCTGTTGTGTGTCATATAAAGGATTGGTTGATCAATAAATCTTATTCAGGAATTAGATTAGATTCTCTTTTCAATCTGTCCACAACAGGAGCTCATTGGCAAGATCCTGTCTGACTATGAGCTAATTGAAGAATTTTGCTACTGTCTGTCAAATGAGGATATGAATAAAAAGTAAGTGTAAAATCATCATGGTAATTCTTTGAAAACAAACTTTAATTTGTATGTTTCCATGTGGGAACATTAACAGTCATTTGATGGGTTCCTAGTGATTAGAGTAGCTAGAGGGAAGTGTGGAGTAGCGATTGCTATAGTAACTTATTTGTGCAGGTGGGCAGCTATTGGATGGCCTCAAAGGATAATCAATCAGATGGAAGTAACAGCCGTCCAGCATGTGGAGGATGAGGCGCGCTTCCGTAAGATCCAGCTGGTCGACCAGAACAACTTTGATGATCAACTAGACTCTCTACAGGTCAGTGGAGCCAACCACAATTTACCAGATGAGTTTGAAATGATTGCTTTACAGACTTGTTCCTGAACTCACAGCCTCATTTGGACACCATTAAAAGTTTTAAAGTTAGAAATTCTATTTTTCAAGTTCAGCAATATAATCACCACACTTCTGTTTATAGATGGTGGTTGCTGGGTTTGCTGGCCATGCAGGTATTGATCATGCCCATGAGGTGGCCAATGAGGTGAGGCGTATAAGCAAGCAGCTTAAGGAGTGCCAAGCACTGGCTCAAATCTACAACACCAGAGAACGTCTGTTTGGTATTCCTGTCACTAATGTAAGAGAAAGCGAATCTATTACAAGCTACAATTTGTCATTCCAGATGCAAGATTATTCCCCCTTGTTTTGAACTGTTAAACAAACTGGGAAAGAATACATATAGTAAAGAATACATTTGTCATGCTTTTTCTGACAACAAAATGTGAATGTGTATTACAGTATGATCGTCTGCAAAAGCTGGTGAAGGACTTCCAGCCCTTTAAAGACCTATGGAGCACCACCTCTGATTGGCTACGTTGGCATGAGAGCTGGCTCAACGACCCGCTGTCTTCCATCGACCCTGAGCAGCTTGAGCGCAATGTTACAGATGCCCACAAGACCATTCACAAATGTCTTAAACAGTTCAAGGACTCTCCTGGTAGGTGACACTTCTATCACCATTCCAACTTTTCAAAGTAAAGTGTGATTGTTTACATGTTATTTTTCTTGGCCCGCTTTCTTTGTCTTACACGACACTAGATTGCCAAATAGTGGCCACTGAAATCCGCGGCAAGATTGAGGACTTCCGTCCTTACATCCCTCTGATTCAGGGCCTGAGGAACCCGGGGATGAAGAGCCGCCACTGGGAGATGCTTTCTGAACGCATGCAAATGAAAGTCAAGCCCAAAGCCAACCTGACCTTCTCCCGCTGCCTTGAGCTTGGCCTACAGAACCACGTGGATGACATAGCTCACGTGGCTGAGGTGGCTGGGAAAGAGTACACCATTGAACAGGTACCTCTGAACAGGAGTCATTCTCTAAATACAGTGTTTTGTGAGCTGTTGTGTTTTATATAGATAAACAAACTATTTATGTTAAATGCACCTTTTTACACCTTCAAAATGATGGTGGGTCTAAGTGACTCATGTTGTTTTTTGTTCAAAGCAACTCCATACACTTTTGCTGATGCACACTGTCAGTATCTGCATTAAAATTGGTTTCTGCTGATTTTTTCTTACACCTTCTCACTCAGGCCCTCGAGAAGATGGAACAAGAGTGGTCGACAGTGGTCGTTGATGTATTGCCCTATAAGGAGACAGGCACCTACATCTTGAAAAGCCCAGATGAAGCCGCCCAGTTGCTGGATGACCACATTGTCATGACGCAAAGCATGTCTTTCTCTCCTTTCAAAAAAACCTTTGAGGGACGCATCAACACCTGGGAGAGCAAGCTCAGAATGACTCAAGTACACACACACACACACACACACACACACACACACACAAACACAGTTAAGGTCTTGTGTCTTTTGTCATTAGGTACGTTTGACTTCATGCAGCACTTTGCAGCGCTGACTTAACATGATGCATGCAGGACTTAACCTAAGGCATGCTGGTTAGAAAATTTGTCCAACTTTGCCCATGGCTGCAAAACTTCACCATGTCACATGACGTTAAAACCTCGCAGAGGCAAGGTGACTGCAGTTGCTTTTCTCCGCTGCACAAAGTTGGAACCACCTTTTGTCTTTGCAGATGTCACAATATCAGACATCGTCCTAAGCACAGAGTCAGCTTAGTCAGGTAGAATGTGTCTGACTTGACAGCAGTGTTTTTATACCCCGCCCTTGCAGCTCAGGTTTGACTATCATGTCGGAGAAAGTCAGCCGCACACAGTCATCTCGAATGCGACTCTCATCATACAGTGTCTTATGTTGTACTACTGCCCTCTCCTGGTGCTTGCAGGTTGTGCTGGAGGAGTGGCTGACGTGCCAGCGCTCCTGGCTCTACTTGGAGCCAATCTTCAGCTCTGATGATATCAACCAGCAGCTGCCTGTGGAAGGAAAAAGATACCAGCAAATGGAACAAACATGGAGGAGAATCATGAAAAGTGCCTTTAATAATCGAAAGGTCAGAGCTACCACAACACGGAAAGGTGTTGTTTTTAAACAGAGATCTGAGCTAGATGATAATGATGCTCATTTGTTTTTTGAAAACTGTTCACATGTGTTTCTGCATTTATCTCTAGGTGATTGAGCTGTGTCCAGATGCTCGTCTACTAGACAAACTAAAGGAGTGCAACGCACTGTTGGAACAGGTGCAGAAGGGCCTCAGTGAGTACTTGGAGACAAAACGAGGCTCCTTCCCTCGGTAAGCCTCACTGAAAGAGTCCTGAGATTCCCCTAGCTCTCAATTTCCAATGGTGTAAATAATGGATTAACATTTCATATGATACCACCACCTTAACAACAGTGAGTGGCCAGAGAAACTTGCTTTGGTTGTTATACATGGGAAAGCCGGGTACTAACAGGGAAACAAGTAAATATTTTGAAAAATTAAAGGCTACTTGAATCAACAATAATCATCAATCACATAGTTAGTGATCTGTGGTTGATTTATAGCCAGAAATGAGTTTTTCATTACACAGACTTGGTACAGTGTACTATACAGTGAATATTTCTTTGTAGGTTTTACTTCCTGTCAGATGATGAGCTCCTGGAGATTCTGTCCCAGACCAAAGATCCTACTGCTGTACAACCGCACCTGCGCAAATGCTTTGAGAACATCGCACGGGTTTGTTCTGGCCGGTTGTTTTTGTACTCTTCATATATATTACTGAAAATACAACATGCATACCACATGCGACTGAGACTTCTGTTGGTTCTCAGCTTCAATTCCAGTCAGATCTACAGATCACACATATGTACTCTGGAGAAGGGGAGGAGGTGAAGCTGTTCCTGCCAGTGTGGCCTACTGGAAATGTGGAGGACTGGCTCAGGGATGTCGAGAAATCTATGAAGGCCACATTGAGGGATTACATTGACCGCTCACTCAAAGTCTACCCTGAGGTCTGCGACCCTGACTCTCACTTTGATGATGTGCTTTCTACTCTTCTATCTGTTGTTTGTACAATTTTGAGGTGAGGCATATTCAAGTTGTCCTGTTTTTGCTCTCTTGACTCCTCAGCAACCTCGTGTAGAGTGGGTGTTATCGTGGCCTGGTCAAGTGGTGATAGCTGGCTGTCAGGTCTTCTGGACTTCTGAGGTGTCTGAGGCCTTGGAGCAGGGAAATTTGGCCAATGGCCTTTATCCCCAACTACAGACACAGGTGTAGATTTGGTATTAGACTGGTCAATATTCAAACTAAATAACTTTTTAAATAGCCATAATTTGTGGAAAAGTAAACACATTCATTATGTGTTACTCACATTTGCACTGAGCATTGTGCGCAGTACAATACACTGACATTCTTAAAATTTTCCTTTTTTATTTCTGAAGTTGGGTGACTTGGTGCACCTGGTGAGAGGACGTCTGTCTAAGATGCAACGAGCTGTGCTGTCTGCCCTTATTGTCATAGAGGTCCATGCTAAAGACGTTGTGGCCAAACTAGTCGAGCAGGAGGTCTCAAGCATAAATGACTTTGAGTGGATCAGCCAGCTCAGGTTATCTGTCTGTTTTGTTTTTCTGTATTTTCTTTTAGTTTTTTACTTCTGTCACTGTATACTATTTGTGCAGAATGAGTGTGATAAAGATCTGATACTCTTTGTAGATATTACTGGGCAAATGGTGACTTGTACATCCGTGCAGTGAATGCAGAGTTTTTGTATGGATATGAGTACCTAGGTAACTCCGGACGTTTGGTCATCACCCCGCTCACTGACAGGTACTTGTTAAGTCTAATATTGTCCACTCTGTTTTTTCTTAAATGCCATATACTCTTTGGAATACACCTCTTCCTGCCTCTTTCAGATGCTACCTGACCCTAACAGGAGCTCTTCACCTGAAGTTTGGAGGCGCTCCTGCAGGTCCAGCAGGGACAGGAAAGACAGAAACCACTAAAGATCTGGGGAAGGCTCTGGCTATTCAGACAGTTGTTTTCAACTGCTCTGATCAGCTGGACTTTATTGCTATGGGAAAGTTTCTTAAAGGACTGGCCAGGTGAGAGGCACTCACTGAAGTGTGATGTCAGTTTTGCTGTTAAATATCACAAATCTTCCATCAATCACATTCATATTGCATTTTGCAGCTCAGGGGCCTGGGCATGCTTTGATGAGTTTAATCGTATTGATGTGGAAGTGCTGTCTGTGGTGGCACAGCAGATCACTACTATACAAAAGGCCCAGCAGCAAAGGGTAAGAAGCTGATTCACTAGAAATTCACATGTTTATATCCACTGTTCTTATAAACAGAGTACTTGAGTACAAATACTGTGCATAAGTACAGTGAGTATTTCCATTTTGTGTGAATATGTTGCACTATCCTTCCTACTGCATTTTAAGAAAGAACAAAGATGTTTGAAAGTGTTATGCTTTAATAAATTTGACATGTTAGATAAATTTGAGTTGAATCCACCTCACCTCCTGGATCCATCCAGAGACTTGTAAGCAATGCTGTTTAATGTTATGTGAAAACCAACACAGGTATACATATACACATATGTAAATAATGCATCCCACGTTTTGTATTGCTATAAAATGACAAATATTCTACGTTTACGTGTTACGTTACGTTGTCCTCTGCTATATTTGGAGGCTGATGTGTCAGGAAAAATAACAAAGAAAGTTGTTACATTCTGTGATATTAGTAAAAACATTTACTAGTTTTTACTATAGTTGGATTACAGAATAATGTTTTATATATCTTAAAATGCTTTTTTTTTTTCTATTTAAAAGATTACTCAACTTGCCAATATAGAAGGTTCTGTAGTCAGTGACTAATTTAGCTATTTTTTGGAAGAACTTTTAATTGAGATGTATTTGAAATGTATATATTGTTTTTATATAAGTAAAGAATTAGATTTTTTTTCTTATGTAAATATTTCTAAAATAATTATTTTTAGGCAGAACGGTTTGTGTTTGAGGGAACAGAGATCCCTCTTGTCCCTTCTTGCGCTGTCTTCATCACTATGAATCCCGGTTACGCCGGGCGCACTGAACTGCCTGACAATCTCAAGGTTTGAAAGGATCATTTCATTTTAAGTAACTGTATATAACACTCAGTATAAGCAGATGCGGTTCAGCAAGTGAGATTATGTCTACAGGCCCTGTTTCGTCCTGTGGCCATGATGGTACCTGACTATGCTATGATAGCTGAGATCTCCTTGTACTCATTTGGCTTCAGTGATGCCAAAGCCCTCTCCAAGAAGATCACAACCACTTTCAAGCTCTCCTCTGAACAGCTTAGCTGTCAGGTACTGTATGAATTCAGATGAGATCAGAATTAGAATCAGTTTAATCTCCACATACATTTCTGTCTGACAAGAAAATGTGCTATTTGTCCGGGAAAGTGGGTGTATAAGATATTGAAAAAGTAAGTTAAACTGATATTGATATTGAGATGAGATATTTAAAGATATTGGCATACAACACACAGTTACATAGTTAACATATTCGTGAGAAGACGGACAGATATGTATCTATGTGTGTGTCTATAAGAATAGCAAAGATATAAAGATGTGCTGACTTTTGCTCATGTTTATATGAAGGATCATTATGATTTTGGTATGAGAGCTGTGAAGACTGTGATCTCAGCTGCTGGAAACCTGAAGCGAGAACATCCAGACATGAACGAGGTCAGAAATGTATCTTTTATTTATGATGGAAATAAAGTATAATAAAACATGACACTATTTTTGAATGGAGTTTAAAAAAGAACTGTATTTTATTATCTTATTCTTCTTCCATCTCACTGTCTCCCAGGAGCTGATCTGTCTGCGGGCCATTCAAGATGTCAATGTGCCAAAGTTTTTACAGGACGACCTGAAGCTCTTCAACGGTATTGTGTCCGATCTTTTCCCTAAAACAAAACAAGAGCCAATCAACTACGGCACACTCGAAGAGTCCATGCGTAATGTCTGCAGTCAGAAGAACCTCAAAGATGTGGATGGTTAGTGCACGACGCATTTCTTTTCAGATTTACAGCTTCCTGTATTTTTAGGATGAGTAGATGACAATATTGTGGTTATCGCAGGGTATATCAATAAGTGTATTCAGCTGTATGAGACCACTGTGGTGAGACATGGTCTGATGTTGGTGGGACCCGCTGGATCCGGTAAAACCAAGGTGAGTCTTCTACTAGTCACTATATTTTGTTTGCAGTTTTATTTACAGTTCTCCAAAATTGAAAAAGCTTTTTGCTGTGCAGTATAGAGTCTTGTCTGTAAGTATTACTGTTGTGTGTGTTAGTGTTATGAGATACTAGGTGCAGCAGTAACAGCTCTGAAGGGCCAGCCCTCTGTGAGTGGGGGTGTGTATGAGGCAGTTCATACATATGTCCTCAACCCCAAGTCTATCACCATGGGACAGCTGTACGGGGAGTTTGACTTGCTCACACACGAGTGGTAAGTGATACTTTGTTTCACACAAACTACAGAACAAAAGAAAAAAAATCTGACTTTACGCTATACACACAAATTTGCTCTTTTCTCCAACCCTATAGGACAGATGGTATCCTCTCATCTCTTATCCGTGGAGGTGCATCATCCATGGACAATGACAAAAAGTGGTATATGTTTGATGGGCCAGTGGATGCTGTATGGATTGAGAACATGAACACTGTGCTGGATGACAACAAAAAACTGTGCCTTAGCTCTGGTGAAATCATCAAGCTCACTGATGTGAGGTTACGTTTTCACAGTCTTCATTTTTGTCCCTGTGTTGTCTTCTGTTACATGTACATACAAATGTTTTGTGTCTTCCTTCTGCAGGTGATGACCATGATGTTTGAGGTTCAAGACTTGGCGGTGGCATCTCCAGCCACCGTGTCTCGCTGCGGTATGGTCTACCTTGAGCCCAGTATTCTAGGCCTCAGCCCTTTCACAGAGTGCTGGCTGAAGAAGGTCCCTGAAGCCCTGAAGCAGTACACAGAGCAGCTTCGCTCCCTGTTTGCCAGGTTCCTGCAGGTAAGAGAGGAGACATAACTTAAAGAGACCAGCAGGGAACAAAAGAGATTATTAACAATGTACTGCTTTTGTTTTTATTTTTTTGTACTTTTACACAGGACTCCATCACATTTGTCCGTTCATCAGTAAAGGAGGTCATTGCATCCCTGGACAGCAACCTTACCTGTAGTCTCCTTAAACTTATGGACTGCTTCTTTAATCCATTCGACATTAAAAAGGTGCGTGCAGCTTCTCTGTATTAGAATAACTCCTATTAAATTAATATAAATGGATTTCTGTGTAAATCTGCTGTTTGGAGCAACTAGAACACTGGTAAATATTGAGTGCTTTAGGGAAGCTGTACAAACTACTTTAAGAAATAAGCTTTTGACCTATCTTTATTGATAATTATATATAATATAAATTATTATATAAATGAATTAGTGCTGGGCAATGGTGTTAATCGCGATTAATTGCATGATTTTCTGCGGTTAATGCACAAAATTGAATAATGAATTCTAAAGTAGTGTATTGTGCACTTGTAATTTAAATGTACTGCTATATAGACAAAAGTGCAATAACATGTGGTTTGCAAACACTGAACAAATAAGGTGCTTTTTACCAGCAGTATTCCCTTTACACAGTAGTAATAAAATATTTCTTGTAAATCTCAACTTATATATATTATATAATATAATATATTAAACAAAAGCTATTTGCCACTGCCAGGGCATTCCTTTTATTTAACTTGTTAAAATAAGTTACCATCAGAGTCCAGAGCCACGATCATAACATCATAACAGGCACCTTCTGAGCAACCGGTTAACAAAAATCTGTTTTCTGTTTTTTCTGAACAGGTATCAACAGAAACATTTTTCTTTTATCAGGGAGCAGCAAACAGTCTATGTTCAGTAGCAAGCGTCCCTGTTACAGTGAGGTAAAGTGGTCGCCTCACGCACATGCGCGGCCGCTGCTGAAGTTGAATTGTCTTGAAATTTTTGTACGCGACGCGCAGCACAAATCATTGGAAGAGAGACTGATCCTCGCTGTTTGTGAGTTTCCAGAATCTGTTACTGTTTACTAAATAGGACATCAACACGAGGGAATTCGAATGGCATAGCATCCCCACAACACTAGACAAAGGCCTATCAGGTGAAGTTATGTATAATTTTAAATTACAGCTGTGTACTACAGCAATGCTATGGTTACTATCCATAGGGCGCCTGCTGTTTACTCTGTTCACAGGAGTAAAGAGCAACCCTGGAGTGTGGTGTTTTTTTTATATAGAAACACAACAACTTTTCCATATTTGTATTTTTACTTGGGCGCCAGCCAGGGTTCCCACCCACAAAGGATATTTGTAATATGACAGTATACCCTCAAAAGTAAATATGACACGTTTCAGTCCCACACACAGAAATCCATTTTGGTGTCAATCAAGAAAATATACTGTCAGCAATATTTCAACAATAAACCCAACAGTCAATAAAACAATCAGAAATAAACAAAAAGACTCCAAGTTCAGCTCCTTGCACAATCAAGGAGGGAGAAAACAAAATGTCCAGCAGAAGTTCATGCCAGCACCAAAAGTTAATCAAATAATGCAGTTCAACCAAAGATTGTTCCACTAAACCGTGTCTAAATTCTTATAAAAAAATTAGTAACTGCGGTGCGGGAAACACAGGTGAACAAAGTGACAGTCAGTCGGTCAATTCGCCTGTCAGTCAGGGCATCTCAATATTAATCAGCATGCAGTGTGTAGCTATCCACTTCGCTATGGCATTTGATCGCTTGTCTTGCTTTTGTTTACCTACTTCTCCCACACACTGCATCCAGCATAGCCTAGTCTGCCGAAGCCTCCCTCCGGACTCCATTTGTATTCAGAGTCAGTCGGCAACAAACTTTCAAAATAATAATAATAATAATAATAATAATAATAATAATAGGTGCCCAGTCTTAAAATGAATGTATTATTATCATATTCATCACTATTGTCAAGTGTGGTATAATATAACCTGTTCCACTGCAGTGAACAATGTGCAGTCATGTTACTTCAGTCTATACCTGCATTGCATTGCATTCCAACAACAACATTGTGGGCATTAATGAATGTGCAGTAAGGTACTGATTTTACCAGTTGATGAAAAACTCTTTTTTGAAACCCCCTCACCTATCCTGTATCATCTTGTAGGATAAAAGGCCACCGCCCCAAAAGAAATTGGATCGTCTGAATGAGCTGATCGAGCCCTGGTTCTTTTTCTCTCTGGTTTGGAGTGTGGGAGGCACAGCAGATGCAGCAAGCTGTAAGCGCTTCAGTGCCTGGCTCAAGAATAAAATGGCAGAAGAAAAGGTCATGTCACCATCTCTGCTTTAGTGCCCCCATATCAAATCTTTATCGATAGCTTAATCATTTTTGAGGTAGATTTTGATTAACGTAAATGTGTTTGTCCTTCAGATCCATTTATGTTTTCCAGAGGAGGCTCTGGTGTATGACTACAGGCTTGATGATGCAGGGATTAGTAACTTCGAGGAGGAAGATGAAGAAGAGGAAAGAAAAGTAAATAGATGATACATAAGATACATCACACAGATTTTTCATATGGCCAAGACCATCAGATGAATTTTTGCATTTCATTATATTATCTTTTTGCCTGTACTCTAGGTCCAGTGGGTCACCTGGATGAAATCCACAACAAGCATTGTAATCACCCCAGAGACAAATTATGCTGACATCATCGTTCCCACTGCTGACACAGTGAGAATGTCATTCCTCATGGATATGCTTTTGACCAATAAGAAACCTGTAAGTATTTGTTTGTCCACAAATAATTTTGTTTGAAATGTTTTGAAAAAAAGGTCACAACTGTATCAAACTGATAACATTTTATTCTCAAACACTTATTCATTTAATAAATGCTTTACATTTAAATGTTTTCATTCCCCTTAAAAGGCATTATTAGATTAAATGTATGTTTGTCTGTGTGTGTGATCCAGGTGCTCTGTATTGGGCCAACTGGCACAGGAAAAACACTGACCATGTCAGACAAGCTGTTGAAGAACATGCCTACTGAATACATCACACACTTCCTCATGTTCTCTGCTCGCACCTCAGCCAACCAGACTCAAGATTACATTGACAGTAAACTTGACAAAAGGTATACTTGCTCTAATATACAGTACATAGTCCATCCAACTACACATTATTTACAATACAACAATATGTTTGGGACTCACCATTTCAATAATGCTTGTGCCTGTGCGTCAGGCGGAAAGGTGTATTTGCACCTCCAATAGGGAAGTACTTCATTTTCTTCATTGATGACCTGAACATGCCCATGTTGGAGACTTATGGTGCTCAGCCTCCTATTGAACTGCTGAGGCAGTGGATGGACCATGGAGGCTGGTACGACAGGAAACAGATAGGTGAGAATATTGGAGGACTTTTCCTAACTCCGCACTGCTGCTCCTTTAAGTTGTTAATATTCAATGTTGAGTCTTGATTGAACAGTACATTGCTCTAGATTGTTTTTTTATGTTTAAAATATTAATTGTTACTGTTTCTTCAGAAATGTGAAATATCTCATTAGCTCCCTGTTCTTTTTCCACAGGGACTTTCAAGCATATAGTGGACATCAATTTTGCCTGCGCCATGGGACCCCCAGGTGGAGGCCGGAATCCCATCACCCAGCGCCTCACACGCCACTTCAACTTTCTGTCCTTCACTGAAATGGAGGACGCCAGCAAGAAAACTATTTTCTCCACCATTCTGGGCAGTTGGATGGGTGAGTTGGGGCTGCTCATGTGTTTGAATTTACTGGTAGGACAGGTTAAATGTAATTTAATACTCAGTATAAGTTATTGTAGCTTATAGGATGTAAGAAGATACGAAACACTTGTCTGAATAATTGTCAATTGAAGTCACTTTATTCATCGAACACATTTAAAAGCAGCAAATGTTGACCAAAGCTTGCGGAAATGTCTTCTGATAAAGCGTTCTCTCAAAATCCCACAGTATTTCGATTTTCACATGATTTTCATGTTTTACTGTTATCAATTTGCTCCTGCTGTTTTTCTTCAGAACCTGTGCCAGCAATCCAGCCGCTGAATGAGTCTATTGTAGACGCTACTATCCGAGTCTACTCTACCATTACCTCTGAGCTCCTCCCAACTCCAGCCAAGTCCCATTACACCTTCAACCTAAGAGACCTGTCCAAAGTCTTCCAGGGCATCCTCATGGCTGAGGCTGAAATGATAGAGGTAGTCTGATCCAACAGAATCAAATGAATTTGATATAATCGCGTCTCTATTATAAAATAGATTGTTGGAATATCCTTTCAGGGTTAGTCACTTGATCCATTAGGTACTTGCAATGGGTCCCACAGCGGGATAAGTGTGGAAGTGTTAACTGTGGAAATTCAATTTATAAAACCAATAGAAGCAACAGTTGTAGTAATATAAGCAGTGTACTGTATGGCTTATGTCCCCCTGACAGTAGATGCAAAAAATAGAATAACCATGTAAGATGATGTTCAGCTAAGGAGAAATATTGGAGGACTGAAAGGTATATCTCAAAATCCCCAATGTAAAAGTAGCATTACTTTGGTGATTGTAGGACACATTGCAGCTGCTGCGGCTGTGGTACCACGAAAGCTGCCGGGTTTTCCAGGACCGACTAGTGTGTGCTGAGGACAGGGACTGGTTCAATGGGCTCCTGAAAGATTGCATTCAGGAGTTTGACTGCAGCTTTGAAGAGGTTGTGCCCTGCCAACCTGTTTTGTATGGAGATTTCATGATTCCTGGAGCTGACCGCAAAGTCTACACACTCATCGAAGACAAGGATAAGGTGAGTGGTGCCAACCAGGATGTTAATATTAAGGTATGTTTTTTATTTTTCTAAACAGCAGACCAGTTGGCTTATGGGTAGTTTTTACCGCTGTGTATACCTAACACCAAAATGGTTGACTTTTTTTACCTCTATAATATATCTTCTAGCTGGGGAAAGTGATGGAGGAATCCATGGAAGACTATAACCAGATCAGTACCACCAAGATGAAGCTGGTGCTCTTCATGGACGCCATTGAGCATGTGTGCCGTATCAGCCGCATCTTGCGCCAGCCCCTGGGCAATGCCCTGCTGCTTGGAGTGGGTGGGAGCGGGCGCCAGTCACTCACTAAGCTGGCCTCACATATGTGAGATTCCCATTCTTTGTGCAAGTCCCATGCCAGCGGGCTGAATACAGTTTTCATGATGCAGTTTTTTGTCCAAATATCTGCTTTTTCAAGGATCACTGCTGATTTTTGCATGTTTTCTATACTGTTCTGTTAACTGCTGACCTGATGTTTGGATTGGCTACTTTATAGAAAGCTGTTTGTTTGCATTAATTTCAGCACAGTATAAAAATCTGAATGAGATGAGATAACATGAGCTAATTAACAGTAACACTTAAGAATCAACATATGGTTACATTTATTTATGTCAAAGTTGCATTACTTATCGAATATTGAGTGATAGTTCGGGTACAAGCAGGGCCTGTTTTTAAAATGTACAACATTTGAAAGTATACGCGTTTTACTATTGTTTACTGTGTTGAAACATGCAGGAACACCAGTGTGGTCCTTGAATTATCTTGTGGCCTAGTCCTCATAGTGTGTTTGTCAATATTCAGGTCAGAATATGAGTGTTTCCAGATTGAACTGGCTAAGAACTACGGTCAGGCAGAGTGGAGAGAAGATATTAAAAGCATCATGCTGAAGGCTGGCCTTCAGAACCAGCAGATCACCTTCCTCTTTGTAGACACGCAGGTAAACAGTCGTAGTACATGGTAGGAATTTTGTTAGTTGTCTTTTAAGGCCATTTGAATTAGGGCATAAACGAAAATTTAAGTCTAAATGATTTAAAGTATGTAATGTATAACACAATTTATTGCAGTTCTCTCCAGAAGACATGGAAGAAATGTACTCAAGAAGAAATGTACCTATGTGTTGATCCCCCAGATTAAGAGTGAGTCATTCCTGGAGGATATCAACAACATTTTGAACTCTGGGGATGTTCCCAACCTGTATGCAGCAGACGAGCAGGAGCGCATTCTGACAACCATGAAGCCAGTGGTGCAAGACCTGGGCCAACAGCCAACTAAAGCCAACCTAATGGCTGCCTACATCAGGAGGGTCCGCAGCAACATTCACACTGTACTCTGCATGAGGTTAGTAATTGTACAAAGTTTTGTTCACATGGTCAAAAGCAAATTAAAAGAAGTGCAGAAAGTTTGCCCATTATCTTCTTATACACTTACTCCTTTCTCCCTTTCCCCTACTCATACCTCTCTTCTTCATTTCTTCCTCTGCAGTCCTATTGGTGAGGTGTTTCGTGCACGGCTGAGGCAGTTTCCCTCACTAGTGACATGTTGTACCATAGACTGGTTCAGCGCCTGGCCAGAGGAGGCTCTGCAGGCTGTGGCCACATCGTTTCTTAATGAGCTGCCTGATCTAGAAGCCAGCCCAACAGTCATGAGGGGGCTGGTGAGGATCATGTGTGTGTGTGCTTGTGTGTGTCAGAGAGCTTTCATGGAATGAAGGTTTAAAATAACACTACCAAAGAAGGAAGGACCATACATTGAAAATTATTGTACTATAAATAACCATATGTAGAAACAAACTTATCCTCTCCACGAAACAAGTGTGTCAGAAAGCTAAATGTTACATAGTATAAAATCTCTGTACAGTAATTTTGAGACAGGCTTATGATTTTATATTTCCATTTCATCGTATCACTCTGAGCCCATGTTTGGTTTCTCTTAGGTAAAGAGATGGGATATAAGATAGCATAGACTTATGATGAGTACACAGTTGGGTCACAACTTGCTTGAGAAAGGCAGTCAATCACTGTCAACATTAACATGCTTGTGAACAATATTATTAGCTAACTGTGTCGTAATGCAGTTCAGGGGAGACTAGCTTGATACAGCAGATTGGCTGCCATTTAATAATGATCATTTTGGTCTAAACCCCACCACACACATGTAATAATTGAAAAAATCTGCACTTTAATTAAGGTAACAGAGGCTGTGAGCCCCATTTCCTAGCCAATATGATGATGAGAATATGTCATGTACATATTCTTGTATATGAATTTATAAATCAAGAGTGGCTATAAGGGGCGCCCTGGCAGCTCACCTGGTAGAGCGCAAACCATATGTCAAGCCTGAGTCCTTAACACAGGGGCCTGGGTTCGAATACAGCCCAGGCTCTTTGCTGTCTGTCTCTCTGTACTGTGACGATCAAATAATGCAGAAAGATTCATCCAAAAAATATATAAAAATAATATCAAAAAAAGTGGCCATGTGAAAACAAACAGATTGGTTAAATGATTGGTGAGTAACCAGACAAAAAATGGTTCAGACATAAGAAAGAGAAATGCATTGTTTGGAAAGGAAATAGTGTAAATTGATTGGAAAGATGGCTATGGAGCATGTGTGTGTGTGTGAGGATTGCTGAGGTGAGGTAGCCTCTCTGACTGAACTTCTGCCACACAAGTAGACACTACTGGCTGCCTGAAAGGAAAGGAAAAAAATAAATCTGAAATACAGAAATAACTTTTCATTAAGCACAGTCTCTCCCTAATTGATCCCCTTCTCCAGACATTGATGTGCGTGAAGATCCACCAGATAGTAGCCAAGAAGTGTGAAGAGTATCTGGCTGAGCTTTCTCGACACAACTATGTCACGCCCAAGAGCTACCTGGAACTGCTCAAAATCTTTTCAGATCTCATTGGGCGCAAGAAGCAGGAACTGTGTGGTGCTCGCCAGCGTATGAAGACTGGCCTGGACAAGGCAAGGCACTGCACTGGAAAAATAACAAAAACAGATATATTTATTTATTGCAATTTGCGTACATGTGCCTAATTAGCATTCCTATTCTGTTCTGTCAACCTGTAGCTCCTTAGCACAGAGAAGGATGTGAGTAAGATGCAGGAGGAGCTGGAGACGATGAGACCTCTTTTGGAGGAGGCTGCTAAGGACACAGAAGTCACAATGGAGACCATCAAAGTAAGGAAAAATAAATGGAGGTAGAAATGTTTGAGCCATGCAAAAGTCTTAAGTTTGTCTCCACATTATCTAAACACTGATATGAATTGCATATAATGTCCTTTCTATATACAAATATTAAAATGTATGCTTTTAATTTATTGACTACAATATGGAAAATCAGTGTGAAAACTTTTTCTTTCTCTTTAGTGTTTGTCCTTTTACATAACTTATAACCTATTGACCTTGAGTTTGATTTACACTCCACGTTCCCAGAAAGACACGGTGGTTGCCGAGGACACCCGGAAGTCAGTGAAAGCAGAGGAAGCTAACGCTTCAGAGAAGGCCCGTTTAACAGCAGCCATCGCAGCAGACGCCCAGAGAGACTTGGATGAGGCTCTGCCAGCCCTGGATGCTGCGCTCGCCAGCCTCAAGTCACTCAACAAGAATGATGTCACTGAGGTCAGGGATTTTGATGATGATCGGTGAAGATTATCTTCAAATAGTACTGTATTGTTAGTTTATACGTCAAATATAACTTCTGAATGATTTTCTTCCCCGCAGGTGCGAGGCATGCAGCGACCTCCCCAGGGGGTGAGGCTGGTCATTGAGGCGGTGTGCATTATGAAGGGCATCAAACCCAAAAAGGTACCTGGAGAAAAGCCTGGCACCAAGGTTGATGACTATTGGGAGCCTGGTAAGGGTCTGCTTCAAGATCCTGGCAAGTTTCTGGAGGGTCTTTTCAAGTACGATAAGGTACAGCACATTTCTAGTGGATTTATTGCCAATCCACTGTATGTTTAATGTATGTTATTGATTTTGTCTCTCCAGAACATGATTATAGTCTCTTTCAGATTTGATTTTAAGAAATATCTCCTGTTTGGGATTCTATGTACTAAATGCAGCTTTTTCTGCAACTGATCAATTTCTGCAGGACAACATCCCAGATAACGTGATCAGTTCAGTCCAGCCCTACATAGATAATGAGGAATTCCAGCCAGCCTCCATTGCCAAGGTTTCCAAAGCCTGTACCTCCATTTGCCAGTGGGTGCGAGCCATGCATGTATATCACTTTGTGGCCAAAGCTGTGGAACCTAAAAGGGTAAAAACTGAAATCCACATTTGAGTTACTGTCTTGGTTATTTATGTAAGACACTGTACTGACATATATTTCAAATAAGAGAGTCATCTAAACACTAAAAATGTCTTCTTTTTTTTTTTTTTACAGCAAGCTCTCCAGGAAGCCCAGGCAGACTTAGCGGTAACCCAGCGCATTCTGGATGATGCCAATGAAAAGCTGGCAGCGGTGGAGGCTGGCATCAACACTTTGAAGGCCAAGTACCAGGCCTGTCTGGCTAAGAAAAACGAGCTGGACAACAAGTATCAACTGTGTGAGGCCCGCCTCGTCCGAGCAGACAAGGTCAGAAGGAGGGATAACATAAGATAAGATAACAAATGATTAATCCCCAGCGGGGGAAAGTCAGCATTACGGGGTGGTGCTTAGGAACAGGATACAAATACATAGGAATAAAACATACAAGTAACAAATCTATCAAAGTTAGAAGGCTGTATACAGTATGTTGCCCTAAACCAGTGTGCATAAATGTAATGTTTAATAATTTTTAATAATGAAAAGGTAACATGGTAGATACAGTATATATTTGACATAACAATCAAGATCCTAACAATGATCTCCTTACTTTTTATATATTTATATTTATATTTATGTTCATGTGCACTGTAAGCACCAATTTATACCAAGGCAAACTCCTCGTATGTGAAAATGTACCTGTCAATAAAACTGATTCTGATTTGATTCTGATTTAAAAAAAAAAAACATATTTAACTTCTTTGATATTGATAGTTTTGTCATGATGATTTCATTGATCTTCTCCAGCTCATGGGGGGACTGGCAGATGAGAAGGTGCGTTGGAAGGAAACAGTGCAAGATCTGGATTACATGGTCAATAATGTGACAGGCGATGTGCTTCTATCAGCAGGATATGTAGCATACCTGGGACCCTTCACTGTAAGTGGGTTGTAACTATTCAAACGTTTGTCAGATATACTACATACATATTTCACATCATAATGAACTGCATCTATCTATCTATCTAATTATCATATAATGTATACTGAATCTGTATCTATCCATCAGTCCTTCGGGACCTGAGAAGTCACAACAACACAAATGTCACAGATTCAGATTTTAATTAATGACATTTATCTAGCAGGAATAAGCATGGTCATATATCATTCAGTACATAGTCCTACTGCTCTGTGTCTTAGTATGGGTGAATGACTGCTCCACTGACATGGGGTCAATTAACAATAACACTGCTACACTTAGGAAATGAAAACTATACATTTGATTAGGACATTGAATCTAATGAGCACCCAGAATTGGTGTTTTGTCTTTTACCAACTGATTAAAAAACTTTTTCATTACCAGTACCAGCTGATCTCGCTTGACTCGACTCTACTGGGCCCTGCTCCGTTTTCCATTGCAGACAGTACCCAGAGACAGCACCCCTCTACGTAGCTTGTCGTCATAGCGACGTCACGTTCAATGCGACACACCAGCGATCCAAACAGCTGTCTCGTGATTTAAGTTAAAACGTTTCATTCCTCAGAATGTAAAGACAGATAAGCGGTATGAAAACCTTACAATTGTGTTTTCCTCTGCCGTTGTTGCTGCAGCGGTCTGTGTGACGGTGGGAGAGGAGCGGGCGGCTGGCCGGCTTCGGGAGCTCCTCCCGCGGGTTGGAGCGAGTAGCAGGTAGCTGTAGTACCGGAGGCTGCAGTTTCAGGACCGCAATTGCAGGACCCTTGTTTACTTTGATACTGTCAGCTAGCTGACTAGCTAGCTAGCTAGCTATGTTACTCTTTACAGCCCCCGAAGCCAATTACCCTTATCACAACCACCACCGAGTGTGTGCTTAAACCTTTGGCGCAGGCTTCCCCCGCCGCCACTTGCAGAGCTCCTCAACTCCGAAAACTTAAAGCACATTTTTGTACCGCCATCACTTTTCGTAAAACTGTCAATATTCGAAATGTACACAGTTGATTTGTCACCTGAAAACTTCTCAGAAGTGGATTTAGTGATGAAATTACATACGAAAACTGTAAAATATAAAACTTTCTGTTGCTGGCCTCTGTCTGGCGCGCGCAATGATGATGCAGATGCAGTGAATAGTGAGGATGCTCTCTGACCAATCAATAGTCTGGCGTGTTTTCACGCCACATTTTAGTTTCGCCTAAGCTCGCTTGGAACCTCGACGGAGGTATTATGAAAAAAAGTACTTGGAAGCAGGTACAGGTACAACTTTTCCACAATGGAAACCAAACAAAAACAAATCACAGACCCAACTGTTGCCGAAACCCGGGATCGAACCAGGGACCTTTAGATCTTCAGTCTAACGCTCTCCCAACTGAGCTATTTCGGCTTGATAAAGATGGGTATGTGCCACAATCTACAGTGTACAGTATCTAAAGTTTAACGCAACAATTTTGTTATTGATATATTGACGTTAAAATTAGACTGCTAAATATAGGCTACTACTGCTGTGTGCCAGAATACTCCAAAATGTTTCATCCTTTGAAAGATAACTAATAAATCAGTAGCCTATAAATCAAAAACTTGTGTTTTGAAGTGTTTTAACACAGGCCTAATGTCTAATTCAATTTATGTTTCATGTCCTTACAATCCTAAACACATGAATGAATGCTGCAAATCATTCAGGCTACATTCACAATGTATTTTTTATTATTTATTTTTTTTACAAAAGCCTACTTTCTCTATAGTGTCAAACATGGTACAGGCTGTACCATTAAATGACTACATTACTTCTGTAGCCTATAGGCTATGTGGTAAATTTGCCTCCATCTGAGATATTTGATACTGCAAATGTCTCAATAGCATGAGGCACATTCGTAACAGTGTGTGTTATCCCTTACCAAAGCTACTCGCTTTGTTCTGCATAACAATCCACTCAACAGATTGTCAACTCTTCTTTTCGCATATCAAAGCATAAACATAAACTTATTTACAATATTAGTCTGTTGAATGCCACACAAATGTGCTTAATAGTGTATGCTATCTATCTATATGTCTGTTTATCCATCCATCTATCTGCATTGTTTTTGTGTTTAGGGAAAGTACAGGGCAGCCATGGCGAAAGAGTGGCTGCAATGTTTCAAAGAGCTAAGTGTTCCACACACTGATGGACCCAACCTGATCAACACCCTAGGAGATCCAGTCAAGATCCGCTCCTGGCAGGTCAGAACCATCCTGTCACCAGATGACCTTCAGGGTCTAAGCCTCTTAAGACAGACCTGTTTTCGCATGCTTTTAAACTTAAATGACATTGGTGACTTACTGGCATCATACTTTGTCATTTCTGTGTGCGTAGATATCAGGTTTGCCCAAGGATAACCTTTCAGTGGAGAATGGTGTGATTGCCCAGTACTCTCTGCGCTGGGCTTTATTCATTGATCCTCAGGGACAAGCCAACACGTGGATCAAAAACATGGTGAGGACACTGTACTGCATGCTGTTCTGACTGTAACTGCAGAGGGCGCTAAGACTAAAAGAAAAGTGAACATGAACTTGAAAAGTAGCCATATCAAGATTTTAATTTATAACTTTACATCACATGTATAGTGTGGAGTTATACTTACAGTATAAAGAGCTGACATAGCAGAGTATGAAAGTAATAGAAAATATCCTGACTGGAAGCATCACAAACTGGCATGGGATGTGCACGGCCCAGGACTTGAGGGCTCTGCAGCGGGTGATTAAAACTGCTCAGAAGATCATTGGTACCCATCTCTCGAGCATCAGTAATATCGTTGAGGTGAAGTGCCTACGCAGAGCCCAAAGGATACTAAAGGACAGTACCCACCCCAGCCACAGCTTGTTCTCCCTGCTGTCTTCTGGGAAGAGATATAGATGTTTCAGCTGCCGCACCACCAGACTGCAGAGCAGCTTTTTTCCCCAAGCTATCAGACATTTAAGCTCAAATTCATTCTCAGCACTGCTCCAATGCTTATAGTTTATTTCTGTTTACCATTTTTATAATTGAGTCTGTATTAATGTATATTGTCTGCTATGTGGCAGAAGGGAGTTACAAAACTGAATTTCACTATATAACCTGTTATAGTACATACACAGTTACCTGCTTTGGCTGTGCGGCGAATAGTGGGTATAATGTAATCTTATTCCACATCACAACTCCTCTGGAAAGCTTCTCAGTATCTGTAGTTGTATTTGATCCACTGCTCGTTCATACTCACTGCGTGTTGTCACCCAGGAGCGGGACAATGGATTGGAGGCTATGAAGCTAAGTGACCGGAACTTCCTCCGCGGTCTTGAGAATGCCATTGGCTTTGGTAAACCCTGCCTCTTGGAGAATGTAGGAGAGGAGTTAGATCCTGCTCTAGAGCCTGTGTTGTTGCAACAGGTGAATACACATACACCAATAACAAACAAAAATCACTTGTACCGTATTGTCACACAAATATGTAACCATATACATTTTCACATTTTTATCCCATAGACATTTAAGCAGCAGGGCAGAACAGTGCTGAAGCTGGGCGATTCCGTCATCAGTTACAATGAAGGCTTTAAGATGTACATCACCACCAAGCTGCCTAACCCACACTACTCTCCAGAGGTTTCCACCAACGTCACGCTCATTAACTTCACCCTGTCACCCAGGTAACATGTTGCTGTGTCTCCTTATCTCAGCTATGAAGGTGAGGAGCAAGACCCAGGTTTGAAGAAAATGTAATTATAAAACATAAATAGTGGCACATTCCTTAAAATGTGAATTAACAGTTTGGGTTTTTGAAAAAAAGCAATTGGTGGTTTAACATGGGACTGCATCCAAAATACACAAGTGGTGCAATTGTTGATGTAAGTGCATGCATGCAACCATGCAATAATACGTAACATTTAAAAGCCTTGATAAGTTAAGGATAGCGCTATGGAGTTTTGGACAGATAAAACAAAAATGGTTGTGACTGTGTACTAGATAGAAAACTAGTAATTTTTCAGAATCAATTTAGGGTGTGAACTTTATTCTAAAAATTATGTCTTAGTCTCACTGTCTGTGTTTGTGTAAATGTGTCTCCAGTGGTCTAGAGGACCAGTTGCTAGGCCAGGTGGTGGCTAAGGAACGTCCAGACCTGGAGGAGGCTAAGAACCAGCTGATCGTCAGCAACGCCAAGATGAAACAGGAGCTAAAAGAAATTGAGGATGAGATCCTGTTCCGACTCAGCTC
The DNA here is from genome assembly GCF_014851395.1 of Micropterus salmoides. Taxonomy (NCBI): domain Eukaryota; kingdom Metazoa; phylum Chordata; class Actinopteri; order Centrarchiformes; family Centrarchidae; genus Micropterus; species Micropterus salmoides. The sequence continues at coordinate 30,927,052 of NW_024043372.1, forward strand.
CACAGAGGGAAACCCCGTGGACAATGAGGAGCTCATCCAAGTGTTGGAGGCTTCCAAGATCAAAGCTGGAGAGATAAAGGTCTGACGGCGGGAGAACTATTATCTCTAATGTAATATAATATGGCCTAACATGAAGTTCTTAAATAACCATCTTGGATGTGTTTTTTTCTCATATATAACCCCCCCCCCCAGAACATTATATGATACTTGATGTGCCATCAAACTCATATGCTACTGTTGTTTGATTTTCTACTAATGGGAAGTGGTTTTAATGGCAGGCCAAAGTGACGGCGGCAGAGCAAACAGAGCAGCGTATTGACGCCACTCGTCTTGAGTATGTGCCGGTGGCTGTGCGCACACAGATACTCTTCTTCTGTGTATCAGACCTGTCCAATGTTGACCCCATGTACCAGTACTCATTGGAGTGGTTCCTTGGCATCTTCATGGCTAGCATTGCCAACTCTGAGACAGCAGGTAGAAAGAAATGCCACACTACATTGTATTATGCTCTCTGGTTGCAAGATTACACACAGAATTGTGTATACCTGTGCAGATGGAAAAATCATTAGAACTGGTTTATGACATTGAAACCAGATGTAAAATATATGTTCCTGCTTCCACTGACTTTTCCTTTACATGTGTCTCACAGACTTACTGGAGGAGAGAATCGTCAACATCAATGAATTTTTCACCTTCAGCCTGTACAGCAACGTGTGCCGCAGCTTGTTTGAGAAGCACAAATTCATGTTTGCCTTCCTCCTGTGCACTCGCATCATGATGAATGAGAACAAAATTGATATGGTGAGCAACGGGGGAGTTTGCTGTATCCCCTCCTCCCCTGTACATTTTATGAATCTGCGTTGTCTCTCTGTGGCAGGCTGAGTGGCGCTACATGCTATCTGGAGGGATGCCCGTCCAAGAGCTGCCCAACCCAGCAGTGAGTTGGCTGTCGGAACGTGCCTGGCTTGACATCCTGGCCCTTAGCGCTCTGGACAACTTCAGAAACCTGGCAGAGAGCTTCACCAAACATCTGCAGGGGTTCAAGAGGATTTTTGACAGCAACCGGCCTCACAGGCACGCATAGATAATCACAAATGTATACTTGTTTCCTTCATTTGTACTGTGCAGAAGCTGTCAATATTAATATCAAGGTGTGCATGTGTGTATGCTTGCCTATAGGGAGAGTCTCCCAGGAGAGTGGGACACAGAGCTGGACTCATTCCAGAAGCTGTTGGTCCTCCGCTGTCTTAGGGCTGACTCTCTCGTTCAAGGCCTGCAGGTCTTTGTCTCGGCACAGCTGGGACAGCGCTTCATAGAACCTCAGGTAGAATCCCTGTCATCCCTCTTGCCTTAATGTTGATGTTAAAGGCAATGTGTGTGTGTTGTGACAAAAAGTTATTCTTATATGTGTGACAGTGGCTCAGAAGTGTGGTAATATTAACATGGCAATAATTGTTCAATTTGTTTTGGCTTTGTTTGTAGCAGTGCAAACATCGTTTAATGTTCAAAGAGTACAGAATTTACCAAACTAACTTCGGCTGAAAATTACTTCTGCTTGTTAGCTCTACAGCAGGGCTATTCAACTGTATTGTTCACAGGGCCACAATTTCAGAAAGCTAGGTCCAGGGAGCCGGACATTTCCCTGAGCTATTATTCTCATTATGTACATACACTTGACAATTCACATTTTCAAAACTTTTATTTTGCTACATTACAAAAGCAGCTAATCATAAACTACACAAGAAAATAAACAGCCCTTCTTTAAAGCCAAGTGCTTAATTTAATTTTCTTTGCGACACAAGCTGCATGTTTGTTTGTCCCGCTTGTTTGTCAAGGAGGCATGAGCATTTGTTTTCTGGCATTCATGTGAGAGAAGCTGGATTCACAGGCGACAGCAGTAGTCTGCAAATGAGGGCTTTTGTCATCAATAATGCATTTTTCTGATTGAAGCTCTCTGCTGGTTTTGAAGGATTTATTGTGGCAAAAATGTCCATACTTTGTGTGAAATAGAACTGAGCCGCTAGTTGAATAGGCCCGCTCTACAGTATCCGACAACAGTATTTACGAATTATGACGCTTTTATCCCCAATCTCTTCCCCAGACGTCAGATCTGTCTGTGGTCTTCAAGGAGTCGTCCCTCTCCACTCCCCTTATCTTTGTCCTGTCCCCTGGCACTGACCCTGCTGCTGACCTCTACAAGTTTGCTGATGTCATGCAGTTCTCCAAGAAAATGAGTGCCATCTCTCTGGGGCAAGGCCAGGTCAGAGCCTGGGTTGATGCCTGGGAATACTCTCTCTCTCTCTCTCTCCCCCTCCCTCCCACTGTAAATCATTCTCACAGAACCAGGCTGTTCTCATTTGTGTTGTTAAGAATGGCCACCTCCGTGCTAATTGTTTTCTCTATTCCTGACCATAGGCCAGGACAGTGTACCATACTACTTTGACAGATGCTAGATTCCAGGACACCATAAATTAGCTCAAATATATTCACATCATGTGCAGGTTTTATAATAAATGCAGACTCGATTCATCTATAAACCTGAAGCCTAGTGGCTGGCTGAAAAAACACACTACCTCTGGCTGTTCAGTAGCTCATACTGGGCTGTTGTACCACCTTGTCCTCAATTTCTTTCTGCACTGAACTTCGGGCTGTTAAACTGCCCTGAAAGACATAATGTCAAACTAGCCGTTGGGAGCTGTATCCCACAATCAAAATATGTTACTCTCTCCTTAATAAGGATACAACTTCTAGGAAACATGCCTCATGTTAAGCTTACTGTTTGTGGCACAACTCTTGTTGTTGTCACCATCTGCTGCGGTTTGTGTGATTCAGGGTCCGTGGGCTGAGATCATGATGCATGCTGCCATGGAAAGAGGTCACTGGGTTTTCTTCCAGAACTGTCACCTGGCCCCCAGCTGGATGCCTGCCCTGGAGAGACTCATTGAGAACGTCAACCCAGTAAAGGTCAAAACATATGCATACACATACTGTACACCAGTGGTTCCCAACTTTTTTCCCTTGACGCCTTGTATCTAAGAAAAGTTGAGCCAACAGCCGGAAAACACTCCGACACAAAAAGATTACATAATCACTTACTAAGAGCAAACATTTTCAAATTCTTTTCTGATGTCCAAGGATCTTTTTAGTAGCACCAACTGCATTTTCTCTCAAAAAAGTCCTGGCCGTCACCAACAGTCTCCTGGTGTTTTGTTTCTTGGTCTCGTTTTATTTTGCTTGGCTTCATGCTGTCGTTAGCGAGCTTCTCTCCACAGATGACACTTTCTGGCTGAGACTTGTCCCATCTTTCAATAAAACCAAAGTTAAGGTAACTCTTGAGATATTTCCTGTTGGGAGACCGGACAGAAAGGACCCAAACGCAATGCTCAGAGGGAAGGAGGTTTTATTGAGGGTTTACGGAGGGGGCTAGGGAAGAGGTGAGGGAGGAGAGGTGGATGCCGGGGGACGCGGGCACAGAGGACCGAGGAGCAGGCGAGGCGCAGGTGGTGAGGCGAGGAGCGGGGAGGAGCTGGGAGGGCGCCGTGGAGGAAGCCCGAGAGGAGAGGACCGGAGGATGAGCCCAGCCGACAGAATGGATGACGAGGGTGAGTGAGCCTGGGAGGGAAAACAGACAGAAAGACAGGGTTAGTGACTGGAGCGACAAAGTACAGGGAAAATGAGAGAAAACAAGAAACATGAGAGCCTGAACGTAGAGGTGGCACTGGGTATGGAGCAACAACGATCAAGCGAGGAGGGGGTGGAGAACCGGGGTTAAAATAAAGGCAGGGATGAGGTTGATTACTGGCAGGTGTGTCAGGCTGACGAGGTGGCTGATGAGGTGCAGGTGCAGGTAGTTGGCTGGGCTCAGGAGCCGAGGGAGAGAGGAGGAGAACACAGGGAGGCAGGCAGAGCAAAACAATGGGTGAAATAAAGCGAGAAAAAAAAAAGGGAAACCAGGACACTCACCGTCAGCTGGGCTGTCCCCACAACATTTCCTTACTTTCTTTTTTGATACTGAGGAGTCATCAGCACTTTTAAGTTTCTCACACCTGTTTCATTCATAAAATAGTGGTGCTCTGGCTTCAGGAAAAAGGAGGATAAGCTGACTAGCAGCTAGCTGACCTGACAAAACTAATGGACAGCAAGTGTCACAGGTTAAGAGCTCACAGAGGTTTGGCCTATTAAAGAGCCTGCCTACTATTTTAAGTGAGAACAAAAAAAGTTTATCTTTTTGTTATGTGAACATGTGATCAATTTTTTTTGACAACCACAAACCAGATAAAGCGTTGCTCACCCTATGTGATCTTTGGCACCCCCTTGAGGGGCACACGGACCCCAGGTTGGGAACCACTGCCATATACCATAGTAGTATTGTATATTAGACAAGCCTTTCATTGACTTTGATACTTCCTTCACTGCACGGGCACCAGGTGCACAAGGACTTCCGTCTGTGGCTCACAAGTCTTCCCAGCAACAAGTTCCCGGTGTCAATTCTCCAAAACGGATCAAAGATGACCATTGAGCCTCCGAAGGGAATCAAGGCCAATCTACAGAAAACCTACCTGAGGCTCACAAATGATTTTATCTCCACTTCCACCAAGGTCTGCCTCGTCTTCTCTCATCATCCCAAGTCTGTTCCTGCTTATTATAGTTACATCCAGTATTGTTTTTGAGAACATCTAGTAGTGTCTACATCGTATTCCTCTCCTCTTCTTTCCAGACATTACACTTGAAGTCTTTGCTCCTGTCTCTGTGCTTCTTCCATGGAATTGCTCTGGAGCGAAGGAAGTTTGGCCCACTGGGCTTTAACATTCCCTACGAGTTCACCGACGGAGACCTGAACATCTCCATCAGCCAACTCAAAATGTTCCTGGACGAGTACCAGGACATCCCGTACAAGGTAGGGGATATTCATACTACCTGTGAAAACAGTAGTTTCAAAGCCATATGATCTGCAATTTCATTTTCTATCTAGTTTTGTCTTCTCTTGCTGTTCTTTTTTCCTCTTATTGTTTTATCATCACTCTCATCCTGTGACTTTAATCTTCTTAACTTCATGAATTACAAGTATGTCCATTGCGCACAGTTTATTACTATTGTAAAATGTTTCTTAGGACTGTGGATATTTGAGGTATAAACGTACAGAAACACAGGCCCCAAAGTAAAATACACAAGTTTTGATCTCAGTCAGAATGGGTGTGTGTGTGTTTGAATGTATTCATCTGTCAGTCTCCCCTTTCTGTCCTCCACCTGTCCAGGTGCTAAAATACACTGCAGGGGAGATTAATTATGGCGGCCGTGTGACAGATGACTGGGATAGACGATGTCTGCTTAGTGTGCTGGAGGATTTCTACTGTCCCGCTGTGCTTATTAATGACTATGTCTACTCTTCGTCTGGAGTCTACCGGCAGATAGACACAAAGCTGGACATAAAGGTTAGATAAACGCCGGAGCAGTCAAAAGACTGTGAGAAGAGTAGTGCATTAGACTTGACCTTTGTCTGCATCAGTTGGTATACTCTGCATATATTTTCTAGGGTTGGGAATTACAAGTTATGTATACTGTTTAGTCTTCATTGATAAAACATGACGGCATCTTTGATATCATAACTGCTTTAGAGTTAAAATGTCTATCACAAGACTTACTGCAATATACAGTAGGAGCCAAAGCTTTAACTAGAGGCCATATGACAGGATGTTATTCGTCACAGCCCATATATGGTCACCTGAAACAAAAAATGAAAAAAATGGGAACACCCCTACTTTTATGAGTGTGAGGTTGTTCTCTAACAAATTCAATAATAACAAAAGTTCTCTGTTCTTGCTTCCTTTCACACACAAAGAAATGTAAGTATTTGTCATGTTGCAAAAAAATAAATTAAAATATAACTATACATATCTGCATTTACACAGGTGTAGTAGTAGTAGTTGAGTTGGGACGTCTGCAGATCATGAAATGTTTAAACATTAGAATTTTTATTATAAAAGCTAAATCCTCGGTCACATTAAATCATTGAAATTCCCAGTTAAACATATTGTTTGTTCATGCACTATTTTTCTAATGGCAAGACAGAATTGAACTAAATGAAATGTGCAGATTTTATGAATGAATGATCTCTTAAATGGCTGAAAATGATATGCTATAGTCTGCAAAGTGTCACATATAATTCAAAGCATATCAACTTCTGAACTGCTGACTATAAAACTAATTGATTACAGTTGGGGTCAGCGAGTGACTCGTTGTCATGGAAATTCTGTCTGATTCTAGGGTTACCTGGCATACATTCGTGGTTTGCCCATCAATGATACGCCTGAGATCTTTGGTCTACATGACAACGCTAACATCAGCTTTGCCCAGAATGAGACCTTCGCCCTGCTGGGAGCTGTGGTTCGTCTCCAGCCTCGAGCTGCATCTGCTGGGAGCAAAACTCTGGAGGAGGTACAGACATCTTTTGATATAATTTTCTCTTCTTTTATTTTAGTTCTACTTGCATAAAATTATTCTATGTATACTTATTAAGATTGAGGAGTAATTGACAACAGAAAGTGCCATATTTTTAACAAGTTTTTAGCCAAACATACTTGATTGTGCAGTGTTGAGTAGCCTGTCAGGACTTTAGTTGTGATTTGAGAGTCTTGAGTCTCAGAGTTGGAGTCTTTTTTTCAAATTGCCTAGACTGTGTTAGGTGCAGTGCATAGCACACATGCACAGACAGACTGGGGCTGAAACATGTTGTACTGTTCTGTTTCATTGCCTTTTCCTGTACCGTAGACAGTGGAGGAGATAGTGGCAGGTATCGTTGGGAAGATTCCTCAGCCTTTCAGCGTTCAGGAGGTGATGGAAAAGTATCCGGTCCTCTATGAAGAGTCCATGAACACAGTGCTCATCCAGGAGGTCATCAGGTAACATTAGGCTGTACCATAAGATTGCAAACCACACTGTGTATTCTAACTGTGAGGTGCCCACACTTGAAAACACACAGACCAGATTTCGGATTTCACTCAGAAAAATATGTATTTAGTGTAACAGGATCAGGTAACAGAATCAGGATCGGGAGTAACAGGTGAAAAACCTTTAAATACAAAAAACATTTTTTTTTCAAAATAAATTTTGAACAAACAGGTATTTTCCCAACACAGGTAAGGTTAAATGCATTTTACAGGAAACGCAGATCAAGGTAAGTATTTCATTTAGGTAGAAGGTAAGTATATTTAGATTAGGTAAAAGGATTATTTAACAAATGTTTTACAGATTGACGTTGAAGTGTTTTAACTAATTACTGTTAACCAATTAGATGTTAATCACACACACACACACACACACACACACACGAGGATGAACCTAACTCTGGTTTTTACACAAAATAACATGTTTTTTTTACCCTGCATTTTACTAGACTTTTTATATAGATTAATTCCTATTTTTTATACACAATTAAATTTTAACAGCATTTTTTTAAATCTATATTTAACATTTTACTAAAGGTTTTAACTAAGGAATATTCTTTACATTTTTATTAAAACTATTTATGCATTTTATCAATTTTAATTAAGCTTTAACAAAGGATTTTGGGTTACTATTTAGTATTAATTTATACAAATTACGTAGGAAACTTAAGCATTTGGTCTTATCAATTTAGTATCTCTTTAAGCCATGCAGTGACAATTACTTTAAAAACTTTACCTGCAACACATTTAGCACATTAAATACATTTCTACACCCATACAGACAAAGAGTCCATATGAAACAAGAGTCCATGTGAGCTTACCGATAGCCCGTCACGATCAAAAGTCCCAGTTACTCACAGTGGATGCGTTTGTGCTTCTGCCGTCCTCTCAGTCTGTCGCACACCAGTCAAATGACTGATGCGCGTATTTGTAGTTCACTGATTGAACTGGGCGCGAGCTTCTAATTGCCCCAATTCAGTTCACCTTGTCGAGCGTGCGCCATGGCTCGCACAGTCACGTGGGCTGCCGTGCAGGAGGAGGAAATGAGACAGGTACACGGGAGACAGCCACACCTCCGCCAGGTCAGCGTGACACACACTGAGGGTCTCTTTGATATATTAACACGTCATTCTGCTCTGTTGCTGTACACTCATGATCAGAGCTGAAAAGATGTGACAAGATGGAGGAAAATTCATTTATTGTGAAAGTTTATTCTTGTTTGATCAAAATTTATATCCATGTGTGACTGAAAGTCATAAGTTTAACAATTGGGCGGCATGTCCTGTGTATTAGACCGTATCCCTCAACCTGTCTGTGTTAGCAGTACATTGAAACAGCACTGTTTATCAGTCATACTTAGATCAGCTTGAATAATTCTCAAGTACTCGGCAAATCAACCTGTCCTTTACATTTTTTGTAAATGAATGTTATTTTAATCATCCAGCAGGATAACAAATGTCTACAGTTTGGTAATTCTTTGAGATCAGGGGAAGAAACTGCCATCTGTACTGCACTGAAAGCATCTTTGACAATATTTAGCTCACCATATGCAGCTGGGTCAAGTGGCTAGATCAGTGATTCTGCCCAATAATTTAACTTGTGAGGTAAAAATAATAATTAAATGTCTCACCAGTAATGTAATATCTTTATTTGAGACTAGTAGCTGAAATTGTACCCTTTGACATCCAGTCAAAGCCATAATTATGTGATCATACTGCAGTATATATATACTTTTTCTGTTGTGCGTGAGCTGCTGTAGCTTGTGACGTCAGCAACTCGTACAGAGTGAGTTTGGGAAGCCAGGTGTCTCTGAACCAGAGATTGTAGTTTCTGAATCATTGGTAATGGTCAACAGTCGTAAATATGCAACTCTTGAAAATATATTTTGTTCCTTTTTATACTACAGGGTTGCTTTTCTATTTTTGTATTGTTCTCGTGTTATAAACAAGGTCTTCAGTGGCCAGTGTTTGGGTTTTTTTGTTAGTTTGTGTGTCTGTGAACCTTTTTATCAGGTTTTGTGTACAGTTAGTTTACTTATTATTACTTATTTACATGTGTAACCTAGAAGTCAGATTAGTTTACCAGGTTATACCAACAGGTATACCTGTAACAACAGGTTTATAGTTTTGCTTCCTTTATGACTTAGAATTATTATTTATTTGTCTTTGCAAACTATTCAATACACAAGTGATGCACATGTTCTTGTAATTGTTTAATAATGGTTGGATATGAGGATTAAATTGTAAGTACTTGTATCTTTTGTCTTTCAGATATAACAATTTGTTGGCGGTCATCTCTCAGAGTCTCCGTGATATTGTGAAGGCTCTGAAGGGTTTAGTGGTGATGTCGTCAGAACTGGAGCTTATGGCCAACAGCCTGTTCAACAACATGGTGCCTGATATGTGGAAAGCCAAGGCGAGACACACACACACACACACACACACCAATTATTCTCATTCTCATTCCCTTATCAAGATTGAAGAAATTCCTTTTAAACACTTCTTATATTTTTATACATTTATATTCCTGAAGGCTCACCAACCCTGGATCATTTTAAAGAGAAAGCTTGGCCCACACTTAGTCAACAACATGCACAGAAGTTTTGTCGGGGAAGCCTCAAAATAAACCCAATCCTACATCCACATTATGACAGCCTTCTGTCCGTGTTATTGTGTGCAGTTGGGGATAAGAAATTTGACATTTGGGAGTGATTTCAGTGTACAAGACATCAGATGAGCTTGTGGTGGCATTTCTGTCCTGCTCTCATAATTTCAGGCTCTGCAATGCTTTCTAATAATACATAACTACTTAAACTACCCCTCCAGGCCTACCCATCTCTGAAGCCTCTGGCCTCCTGGGTGTCAGACCTGCTTCAGAGGATCAATTTTCTGCAGAGATGGATATCTAATGGCATTCCACCTGTCTTCTGGATTAGTGGCTTCTTTTTCCCCCAGGCTTTTCTCACCGGAACCCTCCAGAACTACGCCCGTCGCTCCGGCACCTCCATCGACACAATTGGATTTGACTTTGAGGTCAGGGGCATGTCTGACAGTCTGTGTAAATGCCAGTGTTTCTGCTTAACTAGCTAAAAGCATACAGATTTATTGTGTCAGGTACATATTTACCACTTTGAATTCACTGTGTATGAATATCAACACACACTTTACAGTATATTTCTGTTACATTTGCTTTGAAGATTTGTTATTAATGGTTTATACTGACTATCATTCTGTTTCTTCCTCATCTCTTCTGCATCCCTTCTCCCACAGGTAATAGTGAAGTCAGTATCAGAGATAACAGAGAAACCAAACACAGGCTGCTACATACACGGTCTATTCCTGGAGGGGGCTCGCTGGGATATCGAGGCAGGCCAGCTCACAGAGTCCAGGCCCAAGGAGCTCTACACAGAAATGGTCGTCATCCTGCTGATCCCCAAACCCAATCGCAAACCTCCAACCTCTGGGGTCTACGTCTGCCCCATCTACAAGACCCTCACACGTGCTGGTTAGTACACACAGTATGTGAGCAGGACTGGATTCATCTATGTTACAACTAATATTATTTGTTAGATTAGATAGCGCTTGCTTGTTTATTTAAAAATGTATGAAATGAGTCAAGGAAATTAATTAAATGAAATTAATTAAATGACACGTTTGCTCAGTGTATGAACCTTGTTTTTCAGTGAGACTAGGTGTTGGCCTGTTCACTCTAGTGTTTGTCTGCATCTCCTTTTAGTGGTTTTATTAGTCACCCAAAATAGACTCCAGTTAGTGTCCTGTTTCACGAAGCATCTGAAAGTGCAGCTCTGTATTTTCCACCCACAGCACGCAGCCAACACCTTATGCTGGCGCGTGAGACTGCTCAGAAACACTTGGTGATGGAAAGATTCAAACAGTTTAAAATGTCTTCATGTCACTGAACTACTTCGTGTGCTTTTCTAGGGACACTGTCTACAACCGGTCATTCCACCAACTATGTGATCGCGGTGGAGCTGCCTACAGATCGCAGTCAGAGACACTGGATCAAACGGGGAGTCGCCCTCATCTGTGCGCTGGACTACTAAATACAGACACACACACTTTTTCATATGCAGCGGGGGAAAAAACCCTGTCTTTATACCTTTCTTTGTTTTGCAGCAAACAACGCTCATGATTGCAGTTGTGGTTGCTTAGATAGACATTTTCTACATGTACCAGATGTCACTAAAAAGCTAAATGTAAGTCTTATTTAGGTCTGGTAATAAACTGTCTCTCACAGTACATATAAGTGTAATAATGTTATGTAAGATTATTTCCTTTCATAAAGTCACTTGGCAGTGGTTCAACATACTGTAACTTTTCAGGACCAGACATCCAGATTAGAGTTTAGCTCTAAATCTACTTTTCACTCTCTTAAGACAACAAACAGCTTCTCTTGGTCACCACAGTGCCCACTTCATACTGAAGTGACTGTACGTCCTGCTCCTTTAAGGCGGCCACATAGGGCCTGTTGAGAAATGAGACTAAACTGTAGGAGGGTGGCGCTTAAACGAGCAGTGACAGTGACTGGCCATGTGAGCGCAACCTAAGGACTCCCGGTCAACGGGAAACTGAGATCACCAGAATATCATCATCGCTGCTGTCTGTTAAAGTCTTCTCTGCCTGGAGTTAAACAACATTCGGATGTTCTTACATATCGGGATTTCTCTGAAGAGACAGCGTTGACAGATTAGTTCTCAAATAAATAGGCGGGAGTTTAAGTTAAGTGAGGAAAATGTTTTATTGTGTAGATTAAACAAGGCTTATTTTATAAGTTATACTGTAGATACAGTGGAATTACTGTGTGGAGTCCTTACACGCGCTGCGGTGCCCGGGACAGGCAGACGTGCTCTAGGATTCCTCTCAGCTTTACGCAATTACCGGAGGGCAGCAGGAGTCATCGCATTACTTTGGTGAATTACTCACGCTTTCTTCTCCTGAGTAGTCGCTGGCGATATCAAACCTGCGTGAACATGCTACAAAATGGAAACGAAAAGCAGGAACCGCTGCAAGCGCCAAGGGCTGAGGCAGAGCCGGACTCACCGGCTGAGGACCCGAAGCAGGAGGAACCCGCTCCCGCCGCCGCCGCAGCTGCTGGCGGACAGGACGCGGACGGCGGGTCCACACACTTCCCCTTACCCGTTTATCCCAAACTGGAGATAAAGCGCAACGCAGTGACTGACGATTATAAGATCTCCAGTCAGGTTCTGGGCTTAGGGATCAATGGCAAAGTCCTTCAGTGCTTCAGCAAGAAGACTGGAGAGAAGTGCGCACTGAAGGTACTGAAGTCACCTGACACCTAAGAGTATGTTATTAACAGAGCAGTAGAGGATTGACCCCCTCAGCTTACTTTACACACCTCATAAGTAAAACTCAGTTTGCCTAGTCAGTACTACAAAGTAAACAGTTCAAATATATTCACTTTCAGCATCATTTAGAACTTTTGTGTGTTTCCACCAGAATTGAAAAATAGCCTACACCTGGTTTACTAGTGTGCTTACACACATAAAGTCAATGTAAGATATTTCTGACTGTCTGGAAATAGTTTGTCATTGTTTAGTGTCCAGTCCTGTTAATCAGTTTGGAGTAACAGCTGCAGCAGAGGAGTAGCCTATTTCAAAATTTGATGGTGAATCTAGACACATCTGTTTAGATTTAGATCATGAATTGGTAGTTTAAATGCAAACAAGCGTAACTGTACAATGTTGTGTTTAAGATCTTGTTGGAAGTTATAAAGTGGGTTCACTTTATAAGTGAAGTCTGTAGCCTAGATTCAAACACTTTAACCTTTGCTGAGGTCAGATTTCTGTCACAGACTTAACAGGAGTCAGAGTAGCACTGAAGCTTATTAATAAGACTATAACTGGTGTACATGCACCTCCAAGCTATGACGTACTGTACATGGTGCCCATGTTCTACGTTTGGACAGGGTGGATGTGGTCATGGAGCTGTGTTTCCTGGAATTTCAGCATGAAACGTTAGGCTGCTTCATAGAGGCACATGGATTTTGACAGTGGCACCTTATTCCGGGAGCAGTAGGAATTTGGGCACACATTCATACACACGTTGACGCATACAAGCATGGGTTGTCAGGCTGTCACCTGTCACCACTGGGCCACAGACTCTGGGCCACAGATTACTGGTTTACAGTAATCCATCTGGATCTGAGCTGCCAAACCAGGCAGTGTCACAAGCAGAGCTGTAGACCCAGGGACAGAAAAAGAGATGAACTGCAGCAGAAAATAGGAAGTCACAAACAAAACACCTAAAGCCAAGAGGGATAGGATGCTTGATAGCATCATGTCAGACTGCGAGAGAGAATTGATTAACAATTTGTACATTGCTGAAATATCTCCGGGCTACTTGCTGAATCCAATCTGAAATTTATTTTCATTCAGAGCTTATTCAGTTTCCACCGGAGAAAGCTAACAGCAGGTCAGGGTAACCCCAGCTTTCAGAAAGTACCTCACACCCCTTTGCTCTCTAATGACCCTGTTAAACGGTTTGAGATGACGAAGAAACCGCTCATGAAATGACCTCCTTCTCTGTTGTAGCTTCTACTGGCGTCCATGTTGGTTTGCTTGTGAATTGGACTGTGACAGTTTGAGTGGACCTGATGGAGTTTTTATTCTGCTTTATTGCCATTTAGGCTAATTTACGACTTTTCCTGTATATGTACAAGTAGTAGGCAAAAGGAAATAATCAAGAGTGTTTGATGTGGAGGGGGGTGAGGAGAGTTGACTGTCTCACTGGCTTTTTAATCAAGTGTTGCTCTGAGCGCTAAACGTAATGGATGGGTATTGGTTTAATCCACTTTGCGGCAGAGCTGGAGGGGAGCCACCTTTTTAATGTAATTCAGTTACAGTCATTAGGGTTCTTTTAACTTGAATTTGTCTGACTCCTGGGAGGAGACAGACCTGGGAGAGCCCTGAGATGCATGGCACACCTCTTCAGCGCCGCCATTTACTGTTAATACCATTGACAGCACATATTTGGCTGGTGATTGTTCCATTTTAGCGCCTGAAGAGCCTTCCAGCTTAGCGCACAGAAAGCTTTACAAGCAACAGGTCTGTGTACACATTTCCACTCAGTCAAAATCCCTTCATCATAACTGTGTGTGTTCAACTTTGTGGTTAGCCCTTTGGCACACGGGTGTCACATCTGGCTTTCCTCTGAGACCCACAGAGACCAAACTGACGCGTGTTTGTCTCAGTGGTTTGGTCAGACACTGCATGGAAGAAATCCTGTGTGTGAAAACTGCCCTCAGGTCTTGTGCCGGTGCTGTTAAAATAGTTAATCAGTCTCAGAGGTTTGGGTTTAAAAGTCTCCATTGACTTTGAGGCTTCAGATGCTTGTTGTGCAATTCAAGCTCCTTTTCTGCTTTGACTGTAGTATGGCGGAAACAACAATGCAACAGGAGATCCTTTGTAGATTAAGGATCTTTGTACAAAGTTTACCTTGGATGTTATGGAAAAACATGCAAGAATATGCTTTGGATGTTTTCCTTCCTTGAGCAGAACGTTTAGTCAATTTTCAGTTCTCCACTGTGGTCCAGACTGAAATATCTCAACAATATTCCAATCTTTAGCCATGTCAATTACAGACATTCATGGAGCCCAGAGGACAGATCCTACTGATCAGGTCATCAGCTCCAACTTTTTATTTGTCCAAATAACTGCAAAGTCAATGACATTCCCATCAACCTCAGCTGTACGTTGTGTTCAGTGCTAATTAGCAAATGTTAACATGCTAAATTAAGATGGTGAACATGGTAGATGTTACACTTGCTCATCACAAGCGTGTTAGCATAGTCCCTGTGAGCGTGTTGATGTTGAGCATTCAGCTCAAAGTATCGCTGTGCCTGCTGCTGTGTTCCAGGCAACTCAGAACTGGGAAATTTCAGTCCTCCAACTAGGAAGTCCTGTGGAACGCCACTTTAAGTCGGATTTCCTACTTGTGAACTCGGGGAAAAAATATGTACCCCGACTTCACGAGTAGCAGCTGAATGACGTCACAAAATAATGTCGGCGCCCATGGAAGCACACAATGTAAATGGTAAACCATAAACTAAAAGGCAACAAAACGTATAGGTGCATGTATTTAAATCAAAATAATACATACGATCATATAGTAAAACCTGTTCTGCATGTATATTGTTGTAGAAATATGTTTTGCACATTAGGTAGCTGGCTACAGAAAAGAATCTCATAAAGTCATCTTCTCTGCATAAAAGTTATTGTTAAAAATGCCAAAACATTAGGAAGCTTAACCTACAACATTGACTGACTTGAGGGCTACCAACTTGCCAGAGGGGTACACAGACCTAGTAACGTATAGGCTATTTATGTCAGTTGTTGCAGTTAAACTGCCATCCTTTTAATTAACACCTAAAGCACTGCTGAGGGTGCAACTGCGTGTACACTTTGTCACGGTCAGCCATGGTTTTCGTTCACTTTCGGCGTCACGCACCACCATGCACCTGGAACGCATTGAGGTCAGAAGTTTCAACTGCATAAGTACAGCCTACAGAGCCACTACCATGGAGTAGACTCTTTAAGTGTTGGTAAAAACTGTTTTTAAAAAAAAGCACCAATGATATAATATATTTAAATTATTAGATTTTAGTCATAAGCTAAATGTAGTGGAGCAGTACAGCATTGTTATTGGTGCACAAGGCAGGTATAGACACTCATTAGAGCACAATGTGTAACACTTATTAACTGTATACCACTTCCTAGACCACTTTATGATAAACTTCATGAGCAGTTCTTTATTGGTAGAGGTTGTAAAGATAAACCACCTGTTTTTATCAAGATATACAGACCAGCGCTGTGACAGCCACTAATTTTTAATAGAGCGTAAACATCGTCGGCGCGATATAGATGTGTGTGAGAAGTGAGGAGAAGGTTTCAGGTGAGTGTGAGGATGTGGTTGATCGGCTTAGAGCAGGATCAGGGACAAGCGTGCGTTTAGTCTCCATGATGTCGCCTCACATAAGAAAAGTGTCCATCAGAAGATTAACTGTGTCTGTCTCATTCTCTCTGTTGACTCTCCCTCGGTGTTTTATATGTGTGTTAAATCCACACAGTCCACTTTTATTGTGGCCAATTTCTGGTTCATTGCAGGATATTAAGGAAATCAGCTCACATGCGGTCTGATCTGATAAGTCATAAAGCTATAAATGACATAGCAAAAAAAATCGGCCCACTTGTTTGCTTTTTAAAATAGGATCTACGTACTGAGAGATTAGACACACAAGTCTCCGGAAACCCTCAACTTCTACTTTCAACACCCTACTGCTCTGAAACACTCGGCCCTCACTTCCTCTTTGATCAGCGAGAACAAGAAAAAACACAACGCTATGAGCTCTTTTTTGAGTTCCGAGAAATGTGAAATTATTATAATTCCTCACTTAGAAGTGAATCTGAAATTTTATAAATATTCCTTTTACAGTTTGAGAATGTTAAAGTCACCTAAACACGTGTTAAGTGTGTGTGTGTGTGTGTGTGTGTGTGTGTGTGTGTGTGTGTGTGTGTGTGTGTGTGTGTGTGTGTGTGTGTCTGTCATACGTCCATGAGTCAGCCTCTCTGTGTGCTATGTACTCCAGGCTCAATCTGTGACCAGACCAACCTTGGGAACAGCAGCATACCACTCCATCACTGTCACATGTAAAAATACACACTGACTGAAGATGTGTGCTATGTCAAGGTCTGCCACCTGCTCTGTGTGTGAGTGTGCGTGTGGATCCGCTTATGTTGAACACACACACCCTGTTGTGTGACAGCTTGCACGTAGACTGTCAAAAGGTCCGTTATTGTTTTTATTACAAGCTTTAGTTTGTTTTTTCTGTTACTGGATCTACACCACCGAATGGGTTTTTTCCCTTTTCACCAACTAAAACAACAAATTTAATGATTAATTAACTGTGTAAGACTACACAAAAAGAGGTTTGTTGTTGATCAAATGAGTATAACGATAATATCTGACATTGATGCTGTAGATTTGAGGGATTTTAGAGGCTGTAATGGGTCTAAGTGATACCGTTGCAATTTTCATTAAGGTATTATAGATTATAGATTCTTTATGATGTCAACTTGAGTGCTGCAACTAATGATGATTTTCGTTATAGATTCATCTACCTATTATTTTCTAGATTAATCCAGTCATTTATACTATAAAATATTTAAGAATATAAAGTAAATAAAAAGAAGTCCAAAGTCACATCTTCAGATTGTTTGATCTGTCCCACCAACAGTTTAAAATATATTGAATGTGCAATGATGTAAAAAGGAGAAAAGCAGCAAATCCTCACAATTGAGAACGCTTGGCATTTTTGCCTGGAAAATTACTCAAACTATTAATTGATTATCAAAATAGTGGCAGCTTGTTCTGTTGATTAGTGTCCAGGGTGAGACCGAGTCAAGATTAAGACCATTTCCCCACATTGCATGACACACAAAAAAATGTGGAACGAGATCATATGTAGGCTACTTCTCAGATTTATCTGAAAGATCCACATTCACATTAAAACACCCATATACAAACACTAAGAACTGAAATCAACTTAACCGTCTTTATTTGACACTCCTTTTCCATGTTTACCATCGCGGGGAGGGGTGACGGTCGTTGGGGTAACAACACATTTTTAAATAGTGTTATTTGTAGCAATTGAAGCAAACGTTTTACATCCAATCAAAGTCAGGATGTTAACAAATACATCAGACAATACAAAAGCAATATTGATATAGTATATGTTAAAGAGGCTTATGCTTTTATGCTTTTTGGCTTTTCCCCTCTCCTTTATTGAGTTATATCTCTTTTTTTGTGCTTGTAACAGGTTTGCAAAGTGAAAAAGCCCAAAGTCCAGCGCAAAGGGAGGTCCCATCTCCCTTTTTTCATATCACCTCACCCCCGTTCCAAGCGAGCTGAGGGATACTAAAATGTAACGTGAAAACACAGCCGAATGCTGATTGGTCAGAGAGAATATTCACTATTCACTGCATCATCATTGTGAGGCCAGCAACAGAAAGCTTTAGTTTTTGTATGGAATTTCATCACTAAATCCACTTCTGAGAGGTTTTGAGGTGAGAAATCAGCTGTGTAGATTTCGAATATTGACAGTTTTACGAGAAGTGATGGCAGAACAAAAATGCTTGAATATTTTCGGTGGTGGCTGCGGGGGAGCTTGCGAGGCCCTCACACAGACCGCAGCAACAACGGCAGAGGAAAACACAGCTGGAAGGTTTTCATACCGCTTGTCTGTCTTTACATTCTGAGTAATATTGAAACGTTTTAACCGTAGATATATTTTAAGAGCTGGTGTGTGTGTCGCATTGAACATTACGTCGAGGCAATTGTGTGTGGCGTCGCTATGACGACAAGCTACGTACTATCTCTGGGTACTCTCTGTAATGGAAAACGGAGCAGGGCCGAGTAGAGTCGAGTCTATAGATTTGCACTATGGCAGCATTTTTCAGCAAGGCAGCATAGATCGTCAGATCACCGGCAACAGTTCAACGTTTAGTCCTAATGGTAAGATGTGGAACAATGATGTTGTGTGGTTGTGGACTTGTGAGTAACTTATACCATCTGCTAGGTTATGGTCTCAGTCTGAAGCGGCTTTGATTTGGATCACACTACCTTGTTTCTTACGACCCGCCCTTCTCTGCTTCTGATTGGCTAGTAGTCCTTACCTGGGAACTGCGCATGTGCAACTCCCATCAAAGATTTTGTACAAGTAAGATGCATCACTCTGTAGCTCAAGCGGAATGTACAACACATAGGATGAAAAGAGGAGCTGCAGCAATGTGCAGTATGAGAAAAATATGGCGTTTTTTGAAAATTAAACCATGTAAACCCGTTCTGGTACAACCCCTAATTAAGATTTTGAACCTGAAAATGAGCATAATAGTACCTCTTTAAGTTATGGTCTTGACTGGTCTTGAAATAAAATCCAGAGTCCTCAATGTCCGAGACCGAGACAAGACAGAGTACAAATGCGGTCGAGTCCGAGACGAAACCAAGACCATCAAAAGGTCTCGAGTACTACAACACTACTGTTGATACACTAATCAATATTCAAAGTCATATGTTTCTGTTATTCATTACATGAGACTAAAAGCATCCAACTTAACTTTTGTTAGTTGTTGATTAGTCTACAGTTTGCTCAGAATCGTTAACCTGGACAACAGACGTTTGTTTAACGAGGCCTATAACATGATTATCTATAAAACCAATGTAATTCCACTGAAACCAGTGTGGAATTTAGCAATAGAAATTAATACATTGAGTTCATCAGTCCAGTCATGCCCCAAAAATAATTTCCTATTAATCACGGATTCATTCTGTAATCTTCATTTTCTCTGTGTGTCTCCCAGGTTCTCTACGACAGTCCCAAAGCCAGACGAGAGGTGGAGCTCCACTGGCGAGTATCAGGAGGGCCGTATATTGTTCCCATCCTCAGCCTGTATGAGAACATGCATCATGGGAAGAAGTGCCTGCTCATCATCATGGAGTGGTATGATTCACATTTCACCCCCTCTACTCATCAGTATACACACCCTGACCTATCAGATCACCTTTCTTTAACAACCATTTATTTTCTTATCATGTCTCCATATTTGGTGATTTTTAGTGTAAATGATCAGATAAACTGAGGGATTAAATTCAGTCCAAATGAATTCTTGAAAAGTTGAGTCCTGCAATTTAATATCAAAGCTGGCAACAGAGCTTACAGTGACCACAATTTCCCATAAGCCACAGCTTTGTACAGGAGCACATATAAAAAAAGGATATTAAAAAGGAACTTTCTGAACTAATGTCAACAGTTGACCCGAAAAATGGGAAGTTACAGTCGCTGAACTCAGTTTCCACAGGTTTCCACTGGAATTTTTCCATCTGTTGGTGATAAGTAGAGAACATAAATTTTGTGGTGAAGAAAGACTTGTAACACCACAGATTTTCTTTAACAAGATATTGCCATCTCCACAGATCAGCACACAATCACAATATACATTTAAAGTTAAAACTGTGGCTTCAGTATAAACCTCACGGTTTTCCAGTAGGTTTATGTGAACCACAATTGTTATTTTCTGTATAAATATGGGAAAAATTTAGAAATAAAACCTTTGGATTTAAAATGTTTCCTGTCACGCTCGGTGTGCTTTTCAGTATGTGGTTTCCTCCTCGTCAACTGACAACATTTGTTTTTTCCACCATGTTGAGATGGCTGAAGGTCGTGGCCTTTTATTGTGGCCAGCCTAAGGCACACCTGTGCAATGTCATGCTGTCTGATCAGCATCTTGATATGCCACACCTGTGAGGTGGATGGATTATCTCGGCAAAGGAGAAGTGCTCACTAACACAGATTACAATATTTTAGAGAAATAGGCCTTTTGTTTATATAGAGAAAGTCTTAGATCTTTGAGTTCAGCTCAAAATGAATGGGAGCAAAAACAAAAGTGTTTATAATTTTATTCACTATATTTTCACGCATAGTAAAGCCTCATGCGTGTCAGCTGAGACAAAAGTAGACGCTTTGTGCCACTAAGGGCAGAACATTAATACTTGCTAAAGGTCAGTCACCCGATCAGGTGAAAAAGAAATATACTTAAGTAGCACTTATTTTGGATGCACTTATCACATTTTAATTGTACTATACTAAGTGTATATTAAATGTGTTATTTTGGAACAACTTAAAGTATGTTAAGTGTCATTTTAGAAATACTTAAAGTCAACTTTAAGATAATTGCAGTATATTTTAACATACTTAGTTGTGTTAAACTGGAACCACTTTAAGTACCTTTACTAATTTAAATATACTTCTTTAAATTTAGGTTAAAATACCCTTTTGTGCTATACTTGAAAAGTTAAAGTAAATATATTTTAAACTTCACATAAATGTGTTCCCTTAACAATTTTATTAGCATTTCAGCTTATTAGTAATTTATTACTAGTATACTCCAAGAGCCACTATTAATATCTTGGGAAGCTGCTTTATGAAACCATTCAATATGAGAATAATTCATTATTAATGCATTAAAAATACCTTGACAAATACAGACAAATAAAAACTTTAATTTTGTGGACATTACAAAAATAAATTCTTGTACATTAAAAGGTACAGCATCATCACTTCTTGACCAAAAAACCTTCAAATAAAAATAAAAATCAGTGAAATGATGACATATGACCAGTATTACTGAAAAGAACACTATACACATCCAATCATTAATGTTACCCATGGGGGTCCCTCATATGGTTTGGACACTGGGCACGGCTCAGATGACCTCACGGCAAGCCATCCCACTTCTGACACCATATGCAGCTAAAGGCGGGAGCAGTCACCCTGCCCAGATTCAAACACAGGTCTACAGGGTACCAAACGTGCAACTTTGAGAGCAGTGCCAAAGAGTCAGGCTCATTGGTATGGCAGTCCAAGTGCTTACTCAACTGTAGTGAAGGTACTCCGTCACAAGCTTACAGTACAAATGGTGGAACCAAACTGTAACTGAAAAATGTCACAATCCTTATCCTTGGAGTGGAGGGTCGGTTATCTTTGAGTAGGACTCTTTGCATTTTCTGCGACTGTAGACACTATGGGATTTGGAAACTGCTTTATCACACAGCATCTGTGGAAGAGAAAAGGAATTATTTTGTCTATATCAAAGCAATATTACCTCTAATTAACTAAAAACCATTGTCAGATTTTTTATTTTGTTTAAAGCTGCTGAAACACAATATGACATCATGTCTAACTGTTCTGATGCTAACTGTTTAGGTTCAGGTGAAATGGTTTTCCACAAGGGAAGTTAATGCTCAGTTCTTCCATTACAACATGATCAAAAACATTACATAAACACTACTGTACATTCATCCAAGGAAATGTATATGATAAAATGTTATTAAACAGGTACAACAATTAACACAAACATTCAGACTTACTTAACAACTGTTCTGTCTACATTTCACATTAACACAGCAGCCAATTTGTGAAGTACAAAAGTAGCCAATTACTTAATGTATAACAATATTTTAAAATTTTATTTAAAATATTTTTAAAAAATTCTTTTTTCAAAAGAATATTTGTTTATTTAGTCTGACCCTGTTGACATGTAGTGAGAGCAAAAACAGTGATCGCGTGCAGGAGCCAGAGATACCTATGAGCACATTGAGCTTGTGAGGGTCCAGCTGGTCCTTCGTGGCCTCTAAGCCATCTTTGAGTGAGGCAACGATCCCAGGAAGCTCTAAAAGAAAAGAAAAGCAGTTGCAAATGAGTTTAAATATTCAGTTAGGCCAGTACTTCCACCTAGTTTAGTTCTTCATTTGCAGATCATTATAAACACTGTAATTCTCTTCTTATAGCAAATCTTTATTATTATTCTTTATTTAATTTTCTTGAGCTAAGGCAGGAAGTTCCAACTCTGGATTTAGCATTAAGTAGGTTAAAGTTGGCAAACGGTAGGTTCAACTTTTAAAAGTTGAATACAGGATCTATGACCATACAAATGGACATAAAGTATTTTATATAACATCACATGCTATTATATGTGTGGTCAGGCATTGCAGTACACAAAAACATTATTTCAAGCGCGTCTTAAAACAATTCTCACATACACGTGTACGCTTTGACATTGCTTTTATAATTGAGTTACTGGTCACAGTAATGATTACCCCCTCCATGGTTGTGAAGAGAAATCTCTAAAAAACAGTGTACCTTTAGAAGATATCCACTTTTGAATAGTCTAACGCAGATGCTTAGCTGATGATTCATAGTAGCTATAGCTAAACCTTAGTATGAATTTATACAAAAATGACCGCTGTGGTAACGTCTTTACAGACTATATGGGCAGGAATAATGATTACAGTGAATAACGTACTGTAAACGTGGACATGTGAGTATTAAGGTAGACTATAAAAATGTGAACCTATTCTTTAGGACACACACAGCAACATATTTATTGCATTTATTACTCTGATAAAGACCTCATTGGTCATTTTAACAGTGCAAAAGCAGAATTGAGGGCTCATACACACACACATGCACAGGCCTGCCTTGTTAAAATCTCATGCATCAAATTCCAGCAACAGGTTACTGAGATCGTATATTACCGACATTTTAGCGTGAAAGCCGTCTTTCACACTGTGTGATTGGGTCGTCGATTTGAAAACCTTGATTCTAGTGATGGGAAAAGTCACTCTTTTGAAAGAGCAGCCTAACATTCATACAGTAGCCTAACACCTATCCATGAGTAAAATCTATATATTAACATCACAGGGCTAGCACTAACGTTGCTATGTGGCTGTGTTTTAATGGTTTAATGTCCGGGTCTGTTTGTTTTGAAGAGGAGACGACCTCTGTGGTAATTCAGCTCCCGGTAGGAATCTGTCAGGACTCTGAAGTGGACCCAGAAAAACTCTCATCAGCTGTTGCCTGTAAACACTAGCAGGACTATAGTTACGGTGCGGCTGTGTTAAAACTATAACTTAGCACAACATCACTGCGCTGTAATAACGTTATGCTTTATTAAATGTCACAAAATTATCAAAATAGATATTAGATATATGTCAGTCCAGATTGCCTCTCATTCCCCGGTGCTGGCAGTAAGTTTTAACCCACTAAAAGTGTAATTGTGTAACAATGTACTTCCACAAAATATACCTAAATATTATTTACTAAGAGTTAAATAAATATATTTTTAATAAATAAAGTGTTGCGAAATTATTCAATTCAATTTTCAATTCAATTTTATTATATAGCGCCAAATCACAACAACAGTTATCTCACAGCGCTTTTCATAAAAGAGCAGGTCTAGACCATACTCTGTGATGATATTTACAGAAGCCCAACAGTTCCCAAGACATTACGTTTTTATTTAAGCATGTTTATTAAAGTTTAATTATGTATATATTTATTACCAATTTATTCAAAGTATACTTTTGAGAAGTATGTTAAAGCTCAAGAGAATATATCTTTAATATACTTGTAGTAAGCATGTTAGGAGTATGAATGTACTATAAGCATACTATGTGAATTTCTAGTACATTTTCAGTGCCTTTAAGAGCACTTATTTTTGACCAGGGGACAGAGGGACTTAATTCCATCTGGGCTTCACATGTCATGATAGCCTGTCCATGATAATACCTCGAGTGACTCCAAAGACAGTGTGTGTACTTTGACATGCATAAATAAAAAGAACTTTGTGCATTTTATTGCCCCTGCCTGTGAATGGAAAATTATAATTCAGAGGAAAATGGAGAAACCACAGAGGGTGAGAGAAATTACACTCCTGTTCATGGGAAATTTGAACAGTCACTAACTTCATCTAATCATCGCATTTGACACAGACAACAATTTGTGTGGGATGGTTTGTAGCGGCCTTGTATGTGTGCGTGCGTGTGTATGTGTGTGCGCACTCTCAGTAATCTCTTACTGCTGTGAGCTGCTTCCTGTACGAGCGAGGGCCAAAGGATGACGGCAGCACAGCCCGCTGCAGTCAGCAGCACACAGCCACACTCACAGTTTTTTCTCAGCTATCTGGTGTGCACCTGTGTGCTCATCAACCACGATAAGTATCCATTTACATAATTCACATTAATGCACAGCCACATCTCAGTTGGCACAAACACAGGGCCTGAAGGGAGAGTTCCAGGCATCAGGTTGTGAAAATGGGGAGTGGGTGAGTGACAGTAACGTTTTTGGTGGTGAGAGTGTGTGAACTTTTAAAGAACTGGGTCATAGGTCTCCAGTACAAAAATCCATCAGCTTTAGTGTTGTTATACAGTAAATTATTATTTTGTAATCAAAGCCATAAATGAGTGAGACTAAAGAGGAAACAAATAGTAGCCATATTACTGTTTTTGTTTGTCAAAATAATCCCTGTTGGTTCATTTAAATAAAAATATTTTGGTACTTTTCCCTTCAAAATCGGCATCTGCTTAGTTATTAACTTTCATTGAAATTAGATGTGGGATATACAGGTGATATTATGCCCTGGAGTGTCATTTATACAATATGTTAATTGTGTATGTGTTTCCAGTATGGAGGGAGGAGAGCTGTTCAGCCGAATCCAGGCCAGAGGTGACCAGGCCTTTACTGAGAAAGGTGAGGACTGACGGAGAGATGGACTGTAATAAACACATGATGTTAGAGAGAAAGAATGAGCCATAATTCCCAAGAACAAAAAAGGGAAATAAGGCAGACATCTTGGATAACATTAGACAGGAAAGTACAGAGTACAGTATGTTTGTTCCTTTCTTCTACATGGTCTCTGTTGTTGTGCGAGGCTGGTTTGAGAGAGTGGGTTTTCTTTCTTTTCTTCCCAGAGGCTTCTGAGATCATGAGAGACATCGGCACGGCTATTGACTTTCTCCACAACATTAACATTGCGCACAGAGACATCAAGGTGCAGAAAGATCACGATCACCACCCAAATCATGAAGAGTGTTCAGTTCTGGGTCATTCAAGGAAAGTGTGTCAAATTTTTTCCTTCTCTTTCTGCCTCCTAACCAGCCAGAGAACCTGCTGTACACTAGTAAAGAAAAAAACGGAATCCTCAAATTAACAGACTTTGGCTTTGCTAAGGAGACAACGCTACACAACCCTCTACAGACCCCCTGTTATACACCGTATTATGTGGGTAAGTGTCTTTAAGTTATTTTCCAAACCTTTCTAATGTTCCTGACAGATGAACTGTTTACAGGGCTTTGACAGATGTTTTAATGGGAGAAAATATGTATTTACCACAATTACAATTTTTATCTATGTCTGTGTGTTTGTGTTTCGCCAATGATAAGCTCCTGAGGTTTTGGGTCCAGAGAAGTACGACAAGTCATGTGACATGTGGTCTCTGGGAGTCATCATGTACATCCTGTGAGTACTGGGTGTGGGGTTGGGACGGGAATCATAGGTCAGTTTTTATATATAAATATGCATTTCTAATATGAATAAACGCTATTTTTGGAGTTTTTCATTGGGAACGGGGTGGGACTCATTTTTTCAGGATTTTGGATTGACTCATGGGATTGGGCTGAGAGGGGAGTATTTTTGTGGGAGTGGGATTGGACGGGAGTGAAAAGCCACCGCTGGGTTGAGCTCTAACATGGATTCCTTCAAACAAAGCGTAGTTGAATCATGTTTGTCTCTGCAGATTGTGTGGCTTCCCTCCATTTTACTCCAACACGGGCCAGGCCATTTCTCCGGGGATGAAGAGGAGGATCAGGATGGGCCAGTATGAATTCCCCAACCCAGAGTGGGCTGAG
Organism: Micropterus salmoides; assembly: GCF_014851395.1. Taxonomy (NCBI): domain Eukaryota; kingdom Metazoa; phylum Chordata; class Actinopteri; order Centrarchiformes; family Centrarchidae; genus Micropterus; species Micropterus salmoides. The sequence goes on from NW_024043372.1 coordinate 30,953,273, forward strand.
GTGTCACAGGAAGGTGAGGGGAAGAGATTCAAACGTACCCCAGGCAAACTGGATGAGATATGTAGCAACTTCAACCAGCAAAGAAACCTGAAACCTCCAGTGCAGACTAGACTTGTCAGTACAGAGAGTGAGAGTTTGCACTAGTTTTAACAGCAAAGGCAAACTGGACTCTGGAGCTTCTTTCTACTACGTATTATTGATGTGAATGCACTGTAACATCATAACAGATATTTCTGTATGTTTCACAACCACCAATGCTGTGTCAACCTCTGCAAGTTAGTAGCTAACAAACAGCATAAACTAATTAAAGATGCTATCTGCACTTACCATCCTCATCTGAGTCTGACTGAGGCTCAGACACGTAGGCTGTAGGCTTGATGCGCAGCACTCTTTCCACCAGTCAACCCAGCTCAAGCAGTGGTGTTGGCCGGGGAATTCATTGATTTCTCAATGAGGGAGAAAGAGTAGATATATTTCCATCTCTTTCATTTTAATGTTAAAGAAAGTATTAATCATAGCAGAGTAATAAGATATACTTTCAAACGTGTCTAGGGAACTTTTTTCTGCTGAGATCAAGCAGAGTAACCAAGCATCATTGTATTATTTACATGCATCGGTGTGGACATGGTCACACTGTAAAGCTTGCAGCACCCCTTGCAAAAAACAGGAAACCACAAGACAGCAGTGCTGCACTGACTCTGCCACTTTACTGAATGACCCAGTCAGACATTCTCATATAGAAAACCTAGTGCGTGCTGCAGCTGGTCACACATATATTACATCATGTCTGGGGGAAGCACTGCACTTTGCTTTTAGACAGCCTCAGTTTACATCTTCGTGCCTCTTTAATCTTCATGGGCCTTCACCTAAGTGCAGTGTCTGTAAACAGACAACATATTTCTACTATGGTTTAGGTAAACTATGGTCTCTGTTTGCCTTTGTTGGAAGTATAGTGCTGCCCTGAAGGTCACTCTGGTTCACCTCCCACACTCACAGACTGTTGATTTTACACTGCGAAAAACTTAGAGCGAATGATAGTGTCCAAACTCTTCTATGAGACATTTTACAGACAACTCACAGCCGACATCCTCCTCCGAACCAGCAGCAAGGTGTGACTCTGTGCACATACTGCCGTTTTTCTGTTTCACTCAGTCTCACTCTTCTCTAATCCTATTTGCTGTTGTAAGTAGGCCAGTCTGTCCCTAAAACCAGGAAAAGCTTCACGAGACAGTAAGATGTGTGTCTTGCTACTAATATAGTTATTATCTTTGTCTCTGTTATCTCTTCCAGCAAAAGATTTGATCCATAAGCTACTGAAGACAGACCCAAACGAGAGAATGACCATCACTCAGTTTATGAACCACCCCTGGATTAATGTAAGTATCTGTGTGTTACAGATAAACATGGTATACTTCCTGCACTGCTTCCTGTTTGTCTGTGCATCTGTTTGCTCATATTGTCATCGGTATCTGTGTGTGTGTGTGTGTGTGTGTGTGTGTGTGTGTGTGTGTGTGTGTGTGTGTGTGTGTGTGCGTGTGCGCGTCCGTGCACTCTGCAGCAGTCCATGATGGTTCCCTCCACTCCGCTGCACACCACCCGGGTCCTGACTGAAGACAGAGAGATGTGGGAGGATGTGAAGGTCAGAAGCACAGCAACGCTGACCCCCTCTGGTCACACATTTACATTACTGCTGGGCTGTCAGAAGCTTTCGGTTGGCCCCAGTGTTACAGGGGCATTCCAGCAAGTATTACACATCCATAAAGTTTAGGGGCTAGTGAGAGACAGATTTAAAAAAACAAAACAAAAAACAATGGTCATAATCAATGGAGCCTAGTCTGATATATGCTGACTTTCACTCTTTAGTATGGGGCAAGCTCCAAAAGTGTTGGATCCTTCATTTGCCATAATGCAACTTAAGAGCATCTTTAATTAGACCCTGCATGTAGGGTAAAGCTCCACCCCCTCAGTTTTTAATGTTTTTTCTTTACATTTAAAAAGTCTCCAAGCCCTGGCTTAGATATGTACCTCTGTTGACATCACTATGACATCATCTGGGTCATTTTCAGCCTTTAAAAAACCCTCCAGAGCCACGGACGACATATAACACTTTTCACAGTCTTAGTATTCTTAATGACTAGAAAACTGATGTTAATGTGTAAAATCAGTGTAGCGCTCCTTTAATGGTTGCGATGATAACCAAACGAAAGCCAGCAAAGTCAATTTAGAATTTCTTACACCCTTCAGTAAATTAAACTCAAATGTTTCAAAGTGGAGATTTTTTAAGGCTCACCATCTTGATGATCCACAATGGCCACCAGGGGGAAGCAAAGGCCCCACTGTAGTCTATACTATGAGTTAGTTCAGTGAAACATTTAACACACACTAAGCACAAAGGACCTCCGCTGCCCTGTGCCCTTCTTCCAAACACACAAAGAAGTGTGTTTAAAGAGCAAGAAAACTGTTTGGTCTCATCAAGTCTCTGTGGGGTTAAATCCCCAGTAGGCTACTGTGCAAAGTGTCCCAGTTGTGCAATCGCATATTATTTTGGAAATGTGAGCAAAAAGCGTGACGCATTCCTTCACAACAGCTGAATGAGCAAGTTTGAAGTGATATGGTATGAAAAGATAATTTCTCCAAAATGATATGCGCACAATACACCATTGTTCGTCTCTTCAATAGGTAAAAGCTACATTGCGTAAAGGTTTCACAGATTGTACTCCTGACAGCCATTTCTCAAAAAGGATTTATAAAATGAGAGGTTACCCTTAAAAATGTTCCCAGACAGGTTTTTCTCTACCTTTTCCACCTTTGTTTTTCCCTCCAGCACCTTCAACCAGTTGGCATAGATCAGCCCAGGCAGAATGAGTTTGATCTGTCGGTCACGGTTTGTGAACAAACATTCCAAGTTGGCCTCTCCTCCCAAGCTAAATGACACCAGCAGCGCAGGCCCAGTGCTGTTTATGAAAACGTTGCAGTTTTTCAATGTTAGGATAAAGAATAAACTGCCAATCTGAAGTGTTAGTAATCGTCAACTATGTACCAGCTCATTACAGACACTAGCACTGAGTCTCTGACGATGGTTTGGGACTGCTGCGGTAACCAGCGTGGCTCAGCACGACAGACCTCAAGGGTTATTTTATCAAAAAGTAAAATTATTTACATTGGTTGAGAGTAGGACTTCTCTGTACGTACAGTCTGCTAGCTACTGTTTTTGAAACGTCACATTTGTTGTAATGAAAAAGCCGATACTATAGCAAGCTAACAAAGCTAACCGCTGGTGCCTAACTGTCATAAAACAGGCCCACTGCGCGTCGCTCTTCATCCCCATCTTCTTATTCAGTGCTTGTCAACCCCAGGTTCACTCTCGTTTTGGAACAAGATTGGTCCACTTGGAGCTTTGCCTCGCTATGTTAGCATTTTTTTCCTGGCGCTATGTCCGCAAATTCATAACTTTCTCACACCCTGCGCATGTTATTGGCTGGGGGCTGCACACTCAAGAGGCGCCAAGCTCCCCCGTAGTTTGCACCCTGCAACAAGAAATAACGCTACTCTTATACTCATGGATTTTCTGGTGCGAAAATGTTTCTCGGTGTTGGTGAATTATTAAAAAAAAAAACCACACCACTTAATTTCAGGTTAAAATGCGTTGTAACGCGCGTTACTGACGTTGTAACGGAAATAATATTACCGTTTTTAAAAATAGTGTGTTATATTAGTGTTACAGCAAAAAGCAATACATTACTGTAATTGTGTTACTTTTGTAACGCGTTACTCCCAAAACTGACTAACACACAGCTAAACCTTTTCTCTCACAGGAAGAGATGACCAGCGCTTTAGCCACCATGCGTGTGGACTACGACCAGGTGAAGATCAAAGATCTCGATACGTCCAGCAACCCGCTACTCAACAAGAGACGCAAGAAGGCCGCTGCCGGGGCCAAGAGTGGGTCCACGGTCTGCCAAAGTCAGTGAGACACAGAGGACTGTTGGTGGAGATGTGCTGGAGAAGATCATGTAGAGACCTGCTCAGGACTCTGGAGAAACTGGGTGTTGAGCAAATGTTCCTTGAAATAAAAGGGACAACAAAGGAACAAACATCAAAGTCAGAGATGGACGTTTATAAGACGTATCTGTTTTTAATTACTTTTATGTATGTATGTAATTTTTAGATCTTGCCTGTTTGTCTGAGTGTCTGTGTGCAGACATGAAGTATTTTTAGTGGTCTTGTTTTGTGGATTTGAATGCTGGGTCGTCTATATGAAGTCTCCTCTGTAACTATGCACTAGTGTGCAACTCACACACAAAGACAGACAAAGCAACTGTAGACAGACTGTGAACACATTATTACCTGCGTTGTCTTAATATTGCCTGTCTTTTGCTGCCTTCCATTCTGGAATTAAAGCAAAGTCTGACACTGACTGTCTTGTCCATGATATGTAGCCTCCACAATGACCCAAGGGAGCATTTTTCATAGAAACATCAATAAAATGGCATCACACGACACACGTACTACCAAAGCATTAAGTGTCACTCACTGCTGCCGATCAACACTGGGTCCTCTTAATGCAGCTGTGAGAGGCAGCATGCAACCTGTATGCTTCCTGTGAGTGTGAGGCCAGAGAGTTTTATGTAAGCAGTAGTGGAGTAATGGCTGGTTGTGGTACATAGATAAGTTGTGACACTTCTCTTGAGAAAGGTTTGCGTGTGGGGGAGGGGGGGGGGTGAAATGCTTCTAGTAATGGGGAGGAAGTTTCACTTCACAATAAAACATGAGCAAGACGGTGCAGCCTTCCATCATTTAAAGTACATCTACTCCATGTAGCGATTGCATTTGTCCGTACTGTTGTAAATAAAACTTTATCAAGTAAGAGGTGGAGTGTTCATGCGCACGATGTTTTTTGTGTGGACCTGGGAAGTATTGTTTTTGTAATCGTGCCTTTCAGGCTTTGTGAGGCTGCTATAAATAGCAGCAGTGGAGTAGTTATTTGCGACGCAGCCATCTGACTTGGTGTTTGTGCCGTGGTGGAAAAGGTCAACATTATTATGTTTAGGTTATGGTAAGTACCTTTCCCCTACTTCGATCACACGGTCCCCAGCAGTATTTAGGGGATAGATTAGGGGAAGCTTATATAAAAATGACTTGGCCTCCCAGCTGTGAACGTCAGCCATGATTAGATGTGGGCCAAATAGAGCATGACCCCTCAGCTGTTGTTTGGTGCTCCCTTACATTGAAGAAGAAAGTATGAATGTTCTCAGAATAAGACAATGAGAAGGTGTCTCTGGGTGGAATTTTACAGTATGTTGCAAATGAGAGTGAGGCAGTGGTTTTTCTTTGTACATCAGCCATTTTGTGGAGACGAGCACAGACTTGATTACAGCATTTATTGGTTACACTAATGATGTTGACATATCAGTGTGTCATACACTTCCTACTTGTGTTATTCCACAGACTGACCCCCCCTCCCCAGAGGATTACAAACCTCAACACAACAGAAGTGTTTATTACCTAATAAGGTAAAGTAGGGGTCTGTTTTACAGCACTATTCACAGGAGATATAGAAAAACGTTTTAAATATTTGTTTTTGACAAGAAATTATTTTTATTTTAGATTGATTTATTGAATCTACTGGTACTTTAGGCTACAGTGAAAGACAGACAGCTCTGCCTGAAATAGTTCAGTCAGTCTGTCATGCTCAGTTGGTTTCCTTTCTGTTGTACAGACCTCAACAAATCCTTGATGTCTTGATTGTCTGATTGTCTCATGAATCCACACATGTGCAGTTGCAGCCCTTGTGCCCGACAATTAGTGTCATCATTATCACAGGCTGCTGATAAGGGTATCATTATTGCCACTGAAATAACCCTATGTCTGTGCTTCCTCTGGCCACCAGATTTACATGATCTCATAGCATTGTACTGCCACGGTAAGACGGCTGGTTCAATGAGCTGAAATTGGATATAGTACCTAAATTTAATACTTGATAAAACAGTAATCAACCCCTGACTGACATCCACCTAAAGGTTTTTCATTTTGAAAACTTTATATCAATAAATTATCTTGGTGTTTTTAAAAGGGAAAATTCCTTTTTAGTATCAAAATGAAAACAAACATTGAGAAATTTCTCAATATTGAGCACAAAAAATATAAGTCTCTCCCATCTGAGCCATGAAACCCTTTAGCTCATTCAGTGTCGACGGATCTCTTGTTGGCCTCAATCACAAATGCCCGTCTCTCCACTGGATGTTCTGGCATTCTCCCTGTGACTGGTACAGGACTTCCCAGTAAACTTGCCCTAGACTCCTCTGGATGATCCCTTGCCACACCTTGGTTACACACAGGTTCAACGCAGAAAAACAACTTTTAAAAACAATAGGCTGGCAGCCCCAGTGCTGGTTTAGGTGTGTCATAATAAAGTGTTAAAGAGTACTCTGCTTATTTGTGTCAAAATAAAATTGTTGGAGTGAATATTTTTAGTAGTGCAGAAAAACACGTTCTGCAAGATAGACTGTTCCTGGAAAACTCGCCCTTTTGGAAGCTTTGCAACTGTTTTTTTTTTGCAACAAAAAAACTCCCAGTGAATATTTGGTATCCTTAACATGTATGTTATTAAGGAGTGTCCTATAAGGCATGCCTAAGTATACAAGCAAAATACAGAATATTGCTATTAAATCTTACTGTCTGTGGTGAATATATATTATGCTAAGTCTATAGAACTGTAATAAACCTATGTAGTTTAGATGTGTACGTGTATGCTGTAACGTTTCCTAAAAATGTATGTAGTATCCTAAATATAGATCAGTGTCACAGGGTAACACTGAAGCCCTTAGCACTGATGGGAGACATTGTCCAACTGTCAAAAGGTGGGTGGGGCATTGGAGGGTGCAGGGGGGCGGGGGGGGGGGGCAGGTATGCTGCTACCTCACTCCATCCAGTTTTGGAGAAAGCCTTCGTCCCGGTCTGAGGTCCCACACACACGTCACACGGTGAGTGTGTGTACAGTCAGCTTCAGTGGAAGCGCTCAGCAGGCTGCTGTTGGACGCACGTACACACCGCCGGCCACTGCGCTCCATCAGACAGACGCCCATGATGAGAGGCTGCTCCAGCAGACCCAAGCTCACACAGAACCAGGGCAGAGCGGGTAAGAGACGCCGCGTTGGGGGGCTTTAACAGAGCCGTGCATGCGGGAGCTTAAAAGTGTGCATCTTTAACAGACGGAGAGGGTTCGTGCAGCCCTTGAAGACGTAAACAACAGGCGACGTGCTGCGCGGTGTGTTGGCGCTGTCACCGAGACCTTTACCCTACATAGTGCTAACTACAGGCAGCAATCCTAGTTTTTATTTATTTATTTTTTCTTACAGTGGCCATGCCTTGTTTATAACAGCAGCAGTTGTGCGTTAACACAGGACGAAGAGCCAGACGGGTGTTTTGGTGGCTGCTGCAGAAACATGTAGGCTAAAAAACCCAATCTATCCCACAATCTAATTGCTTCGTGCAGACTGGAGCTGATCTGCCAGGTTTCCTCTCAGTTATTAATAGGCTATTATTGTTGCCATGTTCCACACACGGATCATGCTGGACATGCCGTTGCAGTTAATGGTTTGCGTTTTCTGGCTGTTTGTTTGTGTTTGTGGCTGTTGCTCATGTTGGGCTGCGATGCAAGGCATTTAATCCATGTCTTCTAAACGCTGCTCCACGAGCCTCTCCACGTGGGTGAATGCTAGTTTGAGTGTATAATGTTAACATACTATATTGGGAAATGACTTGTCCGGTACTAACGTTACAGGCTAAGGGCTGTTAGCTGCAATCAAAGTCTGGCAGCTTCTGGGAGGTGGAGGAGGAGCACACAGATCTGCTTCCTGTTCATGTTCCAGTGTGCAGCATGCAAGACACCTCATTTACCCTCTCTGGGAACTGACATTTTTCACAGTTCACAAATCAATGCACAGCGTGCCTGCTGCTGTTTCTGAAAGGCTACCCAAGCTTAATGCAGATAAGATAAGCTACTTTAAATAGCCCACCAAATAATAACCTTGTGTTGCCTAACCGGCCTTTACAGGATGTGCCAAGGTTTGTAAGGGTTTTTCACAACTCTGCACTGCTGTGTGTTTATATTAGCCAGCTGAAAAAGCTAAAAATACATCCCTAGCATGAGTTCGTGTGCCATTTATTTGTGGACATGATGAACTTGATATAAATTATATAGTCTACTAGCAGTCAGGGAATTTGAGAGCTATTTAATTAGAAAACCTCCATTTCACCATATTTAGGTCAAGGGCCCTGTTACTGCACCACCAGAATGACTCTAAAGCTTAATATAATCAGTGCATCAGATAGCCCATGAGGAACAGTTAACAGATAGGCCTCTTAACCTGAAAATGTACAGTGACTTACCACTATATCAGGCACAACTGTGCAGTGCAGTCCATCACCTCTGCAAAATATCCTGTCTGTGGAAAGCTTATAATGTTCGTTTTTGTTGGGCTTATCTCTGTGGTCATTTCTTAGGCCATTGTGATGGTGGTGGAGTCGTACTCAGCTGCATTCATTTGAAAGGCACTCTGTTCAGAGGACAGAATATTAGAAACACCTTTGTACAAATTCTCCGGCACCTTGCACTGGACAAAATCTGCCTTACAGGTGTTTCCTGTAAACTGGCAGTACCCAGGTCAACACAAACACACACACAAAAAGGGGAGAGTAATGCTGCCACCTCATGGAGATTGTCAGCTCATGTGTAAGAAAGTGTCTGTAAGAAAATGTGTTCTTATTTACACCTGTGCCTTTCCTGCTGTGACATGTTAAAATGCCCGCTGCTTATGGCATTTTTTTTTAGAATTAGCTGTTAGAAATGCTCAAAAGGAAAAGTTTACTTCAAACAGAATCAATACTTTGTAGTCTGTCCTCATGACACACCGCAAGTTGTCTCGTTCAGTTCTTCCTTTTTCAAAACACAGTGACTCACAGATGTTTCTTGTGTGACTGAAAGCCATTTTCCACATTTAGAAACAAGCTCATACATTTGACTTAAATGATCTGAAGACCAAAAAACATCAGCACAGTTTAGATGATTAAATTGTGTTGTTTGTAAGAACTGGTTGGTTGATTTCAGATTGATTGATTGATTCCTTAATTCATTCATTCACTGAGCATTTTGGTGAGTGAATCAACCCTTATTGATGAAGAAAGTTTCAGGAAACTCAACATTATGTAAAACTGTTTTTCTTGATGCCCCTACCTTTCAGAGTGTAATTCAACGCTGACGTAGATAAGAACAGCTGTACGTTTGCACGTTTGTTATGATTACACTACAATCAAAAGCTAGAAAGTTGCCAACTTTGCTAACATAACCAAACATCCAGCACTATTACTTACTAGTCCAACAGAAAGAAGGCCAGCTCAGGGTTTGTCTTGCAGCCTTTTATTTCACAAAGATCTCGCATTCGTCCGGGAGCCTCTTGCTTGGTCACTCTTTTTTTCTCTTCTTAGCTTCCTCTGTCAACATCCTCTTCTGTCTCTTCGCCGTTGCCATTAGCTAATGCTAATCAGTGGAACTCAGTCCCACCATCAATTAGAGAGTCCCCATCCTATTACTCATTTGTAGTAATGTTAAAAAATGGCTTATTGAAAATCAGCACTGACGCTGGTCCCATCCACCAACAATAACTGTATAATCTATTTTAGATTTCATCTGCTCATCTTGTTTACTCGATTGTTTGTGATTTTTAACAGTGTAATTTTTACCTTTTGTCTATTGTATAATTTATTTTTTGTATTATAACAGTTTACTATTTTAAGATGCCCAATAACATCTGACAAGGGGACTGCCGATGAAAAATAGCCTGTGGCTAACACGGGTACGCTTACATTTGCTCTGAATGTTGATCAGCGTACCTTGTCCGTTTTCAAAAAATAAAAATAAACGTTATGTCAGTGGAGGCTGCTGAGCACGGTTATAGCACGGCACCGCCGGCGCTCTCCACCAGCAGCAGCATAATGCTGCTTGAAACTTGGGTGGCAAGCTAGCCAACAAAGCCACACAGTAATGTCACAGATGTCCAATTGTGTCTAGTAGTGTCTGTATCTAGTAAGTTTGCTAACAGCAACTCAAGATTTATAGCTAGAGGCAAAACCTCTGTCTGGTTTCAACAACTTTGCTAACACAGCCAAACATCAAGCAAGCGCAACAACACAAGACACAGCAAGCCTGCTAATAAGTTATTACTTACTAGTCCAACAGCAAGAAGGCCAGCTCGGCATCTGTCCTGCATCCTTTCAGCTCTTTTAGCTCACGCCAACGAGTGACAGCCAGTTCAATGTTTACTCATGTTCGGTCTCTTGCTTGGTCACTCTCTTTTTCTCTTCCTCGCTTCCTCCTCCGGCGTCTTCATCGGTCTCACGTTAGGAGCTGGAGGTCATATTGCTTTCTAGGCGGAGAGAGTCAGTCTGTAAATATTTAAGATTGAAGAAGTACATCTCCTGTCCTTGGGCTCATAGATGACTCATTCCTAATCTACCCAGCTTTTGTCATGCCCACAAAGGAAAGACAGCTGCATGAACTACTGCCAGAGAGACAGAGGTCATCCTGTTTCTTGGACTGAGGGTGACTTAAACGTGACACGTAGGACCCACCTTTTACCAACATTAAGCACACAAAGGAAAACTCCCCTCACCTGTGTGTGTTAACATTACATTTTGTAAATATAGTCAAAATAGGTAGACATAAACCATTTACTAACCTTTAAAGCAAACCACTGTGCTATGATAAGGCCAAACAGAATGCAGTCTTATTCACATGGTAAAAGTCCACACCCACACAGGCATTTTGAGTCATTCTGGCTGATTACATCTCTGCTCAGGTTGAAGTCCGAAGCCGCATTTGACATTATGTATGGTCTCCAAAGTCAGTGCGCCAATAAGAACAATTACAGTGTAACTTGTCCCACCAACAAATATGGCAAGAGATTGGGTGAGATGTGAATCAATCACAATCCGTACCCGCCCACACAGTGTTGAGAAGAGGAGAAATCTGGCAAAATAAGTGAAAACACCTGTGTAGGTGGACCATGGGTGTGTAGAGCCTTTAAGATTGTGTTTTGTGGCTGAGCACTTAGCCTGTCACTTACGGTTACGCAGAATATTTGCTGCGCCCCTACTGCGATCATTACGGCCGACCGTGAGCTTGCCACTGTGGCCAGACCGCAGCACGTGACGACAGCACAGAGAGAAAAGACCGGGCGACCCCGGTCCATCTCCATCACCGCTCAGCAGCGCGGATGAAAAACCGGTCACCTTCAGGGCAGCGTCACGGGAAAAGACCCCGTGTCCCCGCCGCCTCCACCTCACCGCAAGGCGGAATGGAGGACAGAACACCGTCGAATCCGCGGGAACTTACCCAAAATCCGCTGAAGAAGATCTGGATGCCGTGTAAAAATGGCCTTCCTGAGAAACACATCCCTCAAAGAAAGGGTGCGTATGTGACAACGTTACTTAGCGACAACTGTTAGCATATGTGTGTACAGTGTTTCACCCGCAACGTTAGTTTAATGAGTATGAACAGATATGTGTGAGATTTGTCGTTCGCATTGGCGAGCACGCAGTCGTTCCCACACTGCGGTAACTTTAGTCATTAACGCCGCCCCCCCTTGCGTTTAGCGTTACATAGAGTTCAGAAGTCGTGCGGCAGCTATCAGGGTCACACGGTTACGTAAGGATCCACAGGACGTTCACGCAGATGATGGCTGCTGGCACCGAGGAGAAAGGACTGGCACTCGGGATGTCCATCTGATTGTCCCTGTGTGCCAAGTCAAGCATTCTGCTGTTGGTAAACAGGAATTGTATCCCTGCAGTCATGTGAGTGATTTGCCCTGCGGATATGCTGCTGCGTTTGTATCTGCGCTCACACGGGTCACTTCTCTGTGTCTCCTCACTGTGGCCTGAATGAGAGAGGATGTTTGAATCAATTAATTTTAAAATGCAGATGAACCATGGGTCTGGGTATAAGTTGTTTGTCAGAGTCTGTACCACAGCACAGTCCTCACATACCGGGGAGGTATCTGTCAGAGAAATCAGTGTCGGAATAACTTCATGCACCAGGCCTGTTTGGACAAGACTGCCATGCCCTCCGCTGTTCTTAAAGAAGAAACTATAAAAGCTAGCACCCATAAAAACTATCTTGCTCTTTGACCCAGTCCTCTGTGCACACACTGCAACTCTCCTGTTGGCTCTCTCCTAATGTCCTGAGTCAAGTGAAGCGTTTCACAAGTCCTCCTCAGACACGTCCTCCTGCCACCGTGACCTCTGCTCCTCGCTGGCAACAGAGTGATGTGTCTTCATGGCATATAACTCTGGATTACACACACACACACACACTGATAAGGACAATCTAGTGTTGATATTAAATTGGTGTATCTTTAGTAGGGGGTAAGGGTGGATATTGAAAGGGGTGGAGGCATATTTGCAGATAAACTTTTATTACACTTTTACTGAGGCGTTACAGATTTTACACTGACATCAGTTTTTACATGTGCGTTGTGTGTGTGTGTCTTTGATAAACACATGACTGAAGCTTTCTCTCCCCTCCCCCTTTTTCATTCCAGTATGTATGACCAACTGCCCCACACTGATTGTGACAGTGGGCCTTCCTGCCAGGGGCAAGACCTATATCTCCAAGAAGCTGACCCGCTATCTTAACTGGATCGGAGTGCCCACCAGAGGTACGTCTTCTTAGGGTTGTCAGCCGATAAGACTGTGATGAATAAAGGCACAGTTGTGGAAACATCAGTTCTAGAGGATGAAGGGAAATGATTCACAGTCTGTCACAATAACTACTTTTGGAGGACGAGTTATTGTCCCAGAAATAATTGCGATAAACAATATTATTGTTGTTTTAAGAGCATTTTATGCCACTTAAATAATGACAGTATAATAGCATAATAATGCTAGTGCACCCTTTCAAAGGGCAACTGAATTTTTTTACATACATTATAAAAACAGCCGCCCCTTTGCAGCTTCAAATCCCACTTCAGGCGTTTCAGGAGCGAAGAGTTTGGCTGCCCAACGTTGACCTGTTAAGTTGGCCTTTTAGTGCTTCTGCGACCCGGTTTTGTTCTGTCCTCTGCACGGCTTCATGCCCCACAGTGAGCACTTCAGAAACAGAGCGTTTTGCCTGCTGGATTTTGCCGACTTGCTCAGATTTTGTTAATTTGGTACTTTGTCCTTGATTTATGTCCTTTTACCATGGACAGTAGGCTAAGTAGTTAAATAGTTTTTTTGTTTTTTGTCTGTTTTAATTGTGTTTATTGTTGCTCTGTGCTGCTTCAGTCAAAAATAGACTCGCCCCATATGCTTGTGGCACGTCTGGTAAAATCACAAGCGTTGTATAGAATGACCGCAATCATGGCGCGATGCAGCCGTGCCGTGACAAGCTTTCTGGCTGGAGTCACTCTCACACTCTTTGGGGAAAAACACAGATTAAAACACTTAATAGCCTCGAGTATCACTTTCGCTGGTCGCACTTTGTGTGGAGGAGCTGCCTGAGCCCTCGTCCCACACAGAGAGCAGACGAGAGGACAGATGCAGCTCATCTGGCTAAAATGTTGCGACGTCCATTCTTATGTAAATAAACACACATGGAATGGGCAACATTGAGGTCAGCAAATATGATCAAGGTCATGTCTGTGTATCGTACGATAAGTCGATATCGCGAGTTTAGAGAAACATGATCTCACATGTCCTTGTCCTCCATCTTCCCCATAGAGTTCAATGTTGGGCAGTACAGGAGAGAGTTTGTGAAGATCTACAAGTCGTTTGAGTTCTTCCGTCCAGACAACGAAGAGGGGTTAAAGATCAGACGGTAAGAGTGGAAACTGGCCTCAAGACTGCCTCAGCATTTTATTTAACCACCAACAGTTGTGGCATTTATGACCGAGTTGATGTGATCTTTATAGACAGTGTGCTTCAGCAGCGTTAAACGATGTGCGGCAGTATCTCACTGAAGAAGGAGGCCAAGTTGCGGTGGGTCAAACGTAAAATTCTGTATTGGTTTCCATGTTTCAGGCAGGTCAAACACAGAGTGCATTGCTAAAAGCTTGTCCACTTCTGTTCTGTTTGTGTTAAGCAGGTTTTTGATGCGACAAACACGACCAGAGAAAGAAGGGAAACCATCATCCAGTTTGCAGAGCAGAACGGCTTTAAGGTAACTGGCCAGGTCACAGTTCTGGGATACTGCTTTAGGTGACAATGATGCTAAACTTGGTTTGTTCCACCGCTCTCTCAGGTGTTCTTCGTGGAGTCTGTGTGTGAAGATCCAGATGTCATACAGGAGAATATAGTGGTGGGTGTCTTGAGTTTATTTTATCTCAAAAAAATAGACCTTCAGTTGCACTCACTCCTCTGCTGTTTCTCTGCTTTAGCAAGTGAAGCTGGGCAGCCCCGACTACACCAACTGTGACACAGACGAAGCAGTGGAAGATTTCATGAAGAGGATCAAGTGTTATGAAAACTCATACGAGACGCTGGATGAAGTCCTGGACAGGTGAGGTGAACTGCTGTGAAGAGTGCATTAGTAAAGATGTCCTAGCTGTGCAAAAAAACTAGTGTAGCTAATTACAGTACATTGTGGGCTTTTCACCAGAACGATGAGGCAATTTAGTATTTTTTTATTTATTTATTTTTGTCAGTTGAAAATTTGATTCGACATGAGCATTGATCTCATGTACAAAACAGTTCTTAATTTTGAAAAAGCAAATGCTAACAAAACTCACACAGATATGTGACACATGCAGTGGTAATTATTTCAAAATGACACTTGAAACAGTGAAACTTTCAAAAAGTTTATTTTACTTTATATTACAGTGCATTTCAGTGTGATCAACATTGACAGTTGTCAATGTTGATCACCTCTGTGTTAGTGCCTATTTGCTTTTCGAGTTAGGACAGCAGTAAGACTTTTCACTACATCTGTTGTAAGGGAGATGTTTAGCTTTTGTAGCAGTCGTTATATAGTTGTTGAAAAAACAAATGGTTGTTGGCAGACATAGCTATGTTTCACTGTGTTTTTAAATGGAAAGCATATCAGTCCGTGTATTACCTGCAGTAGATGGTGGCCAGTGTATTCCCAGTTTAGAGAAGCAGAGAGTTTTACTGGCACGGAAGCTGTGGACCGGGTCAGCAGCGAAATATATTTTAGCCACCTAAATGGTTTATCAGTGAGGTGTATGAACTACACTGAGTTTATGTACACTCGTCTACTCAATAAAACGTCTGTATCCTTGCTGAGCTGCATTATTATAAACTATGGTATACCTGGTCGTGGGTCACATCTCTCTCTCTCCCTCTTCACCTCCCTGCAGTTCTCATGCATTAGTTCTTGTTATTGTGTAGTTGCTGCAGCTAATTTGACATACAGTATGTTGGTGTTCAAGTTTGCTGTCTACTGTATGTAAAACATGCTCAAATTGTTGTTAATAACTATTAAATCTAAGTTATCTTGGCCTTTCAAATTAATATAAAAAACATGAATATTGCGCACCATTTAGTATGGTGTCGTTATAGAGACTCCCCTAAACTGTCGCTGTGTATGGGGAGACCGAGGTTGGCTGTATTTCTTAACAACTAATTATTCTAGGGTTCTCAAATCTGTTGACTGGTTTTGACTCAGTCACATCAAACAATGTTGAACTGAAGGCTCAATGTGTCTGTGGTCTCCCCTCAGGGATCTCTCCTACATCAAAATCATGGACGTGGGTCAACGGTACTTGGTCAACAGGGTGCTGGACCACATCCAGAGCCGGATCGTCTACTACCTCATGAACATTCACATCACGCCTCGCTCCATCTACCTGTGCCGCCATGGCGAGAGCGAGCTCAACGTCAATGGTCGAATCGGAGGGGACTCGGGCCTCACGCCAAGAGGAAAGGAGGTACATCAGACTTTTTTTCAACAAGAGATGTGTCTTCAGAGTCCAGACGAGTTGGTAAAAAAAAATAACAAGTTTTTTCTTTGCTATGCAGTTTGGGAAGAAGCTGAGCCAGTTCATCCAGACGCAGGGCATCAGCGACCTGAAGGTGTGGACCAGTCAGATGAAGAGAACCATCCAGACTGCCGAGGCTCTCAATGTGCCCTATGAGCAGTGGAAGGTCCTGAACGAGATTGATGCAGTGAGTACTACATTTATGACTGCAAAGCAAGGCCGTTTGCTGACATGCGTGCAGTGTGAAGGAATTTTAGGCGTACTGTGACACAGGTTTCGGCAGGTCATGTTAGGGTCAATTGCTGAGCTAGAGCGAGCCAAAGGTGAGAGACAAGGACTCTCCAAAACCGTAGTTCACACTTCTCTCTGCCTGCTTGGTGGACTGACTGACTGACGCTGCTGCTATCATTTTGTTAGGTACCCTGAGGTCACGATTATCTGTATTTTGTTTCAGACTGACTGGCTCTATGTAGCAAGTGTTGCATGTGGCTTGAATGACGCACAACGTGACTTTAGGTTAACATAGGTAAGCATAGCGTCATGATTTGAACCAACATCCAATAGAGTCTTCACACATAGAGGTGTGAACAGTAACCTTGTTTGGATGCTGGCACTGTATCACTCCGGCCTGGCTCAATAAACGATGCAGTGTGAGTCTAACTTCTTCACCCACCTGAACCTGGCTTGCTTAATTTTTATTAACATGCGGTGTTACCGGAGCATAATCTGTGTGTGCGATGTCATTTTAGGGCGTTTGTGAGGAGATGATGTACGAGGAGATCCAGGAGCACTTTCCCCTGGAGTTTGCTCTGAGGGACCAAGACAAATACCGCTATCGCTACCCGAAAGGAGAGGTCAGTGGTTAAATCTAACCTTTTAACCTACCTGTTAAGTGCGTTTCTATATGTTAAGGTAGCATCGTGGGCAGTGTGTCTCTGTCTGAGCGCCCCACCCCACCCCCAGTACAAACACACACGTAACCCCACAAACAAACAATTAAACTGCATCCAGATGGCTGCTGGCCACTTACTCTGCTGCTTAATGAGCCTCAGCTTGGACGAGCAGCCTCTCAGGCGGATTTGGCTTAACACCAGATCACTGTAAACAAAGACTTCACATTATCCTAGAGTGTGTGTTTGCTGTGGGTCTGAATGCCCGCTGGTCTGTTCCCACCTTAAGTCCATCCCATTACCTCTCCATTAAGCCAACACAGGAAGACGGATATGGGAATTAGTTGGCTGCCGAGGCCGACAGTGCTGATGCAGGGAATCTTGTTAAAGCTGGTGCTGGTCTAAGACAGCCTGTATGGCGTGTTCCACCTGCTGAAATCTGTTTACCTGAGATTCATCATTTAGCAGAATGTCTGAAGAAAGCAGATTGTGTGGAAGTTGTACAGATGTTCTTCTCTTCTACTTCAAATGTGTTAGTGTGCCCTTTCTTAGGGATGGATAAAGCTGTCTTTGTTGTTGATTGAGTGAAATGTTTCTAGAAGTGTAGCACTCTGATTTCTGCCTGTCTGATTAGCCTCTTTTTGTGTCTCTTGAACTCAGTCCTATGAGGACCTGGTGCAGCGGTTGGAGCCTGCCATCATGGAGCTGGAACGGCAAGAGAACGTCCTGGTCATCTGTCACCAGGCCGTCATGCGCTGCCTGTTGGCCTATTTCCTGGACAAGACAGCAGGTCAGTCCTTTTTAACTGAACCCCAAGGATCCTTAAAGGGCCCATGTGTACTTTTCAGTAATGCTCGAAACTCATGTAAACTCCCACTGTAACATTACAGCATGACGTTGAACCAATCCATGCTTGTTACATGATAACGTTACAATGACTGCATTTGTCCGACATGAGACTTCAGCGTTAGCTCACCTGCCGGCTATTTCTGTATCTTTCACCACAGAAGTTCAACAGTGTCAGCACAGATAAATGTTTCGAATGATAATGAAAGCAGTTAGTTAGCTAGACTGAATATCATAAATGTTGTTGCAACACTTAATATATAACAGTTAGAGCATAGTAGCAGCATTAGCACATTAACATAATGTGTTAATGTATATTATGTCAGTCACAGGTTACAGGATTTGAGACTGGCGAACAAGCTGTGTACCTGAGTATCGGTAAAACGACAATAAGTCTACATTGACCTTTACAAGGCAAAAAAACGTCTGACCCATGATAATGATAGATGGCTGCCTCTGCCTTGCATCAGTATAGGCTAGTATGAACAAATCGCTCCACATTTGCTTTGTGTCCTTTCTTGCAGGCTAAAATCAACACTTTGACATAATACCTGCAGTACACAGGATAGTAATATGAATCATTACTGGTGAAGTAATGTGGAAAGCTATACAACTCTAGTATTGTGCAATAGCTAACGTTAGCGACTGGTCGGGGTTAGCCGGCAAGCTAACATTTACATGAGCCAACTAAAGCAGAAAATCATTTATGTGTTACGTGTTATTTCAAGACAAGGGACGAGTATTTACCGATACTCTTTTTTTCAGTCCTCTACTTTATAGATACCCTCATCTGTTCTTTGTCATTACTAAAATAAAAAAAAGAAGTTTATTATTGCAAGAATTACAGTTCAGGTAGTTTCATGAACTGTTGTTTTATTTGTCTTCACACAGAAGAGCTGCCGTACCTGAAGTGCCCTCTGCACACTGTGCTGAAGCTTACGCCAGTAGCCTACGGTAGGACCGCTCTCCTATTAGCATACAATGCAGATGGTAAATAAATGGTAATTAAAAAAACCAAAACACTCTTCTGCCACCTGACCTAATGAAACTTCTGTCTGCACGCTCAGGCTGTAAGGTGGAGTCCATCAGCTTAAATGTGGATGCAGTCAACACGCACCGAGAAAGACCGGAGGTGGGTATAACAAGCGCACACACAGTACAGCTGAACCACTTTTTGCAAGCTAATGTGGTTCACAGACCGGTTGGTCCGATAGCCCCAGGTGCTGAGCATCATTGTGTCACATCGGATATTTCACCACAGCGTTCAAGCTGAATTTAGACCCCTTTGTCAGCACTTAATTCTGATGGCCACGTTTGTGTAATCATTGATATGGGACATTAATAAGCTCAGAGCAGGTTTGTGTGTTGGAATATGTGTGAATTGTATGTTATCAGAGCATAACAGGAGCAATAACCAAGGCTTCTTTTGCATTCCACATTTTCCCCCTCACACCCACCAGATAGATATGCCTCTGTGTGGAAAACGTTCCAGCTTCTTACAGGGGTTGTTGATGAAACGCACTGATAAACGTCGTCACACAATGGTAGTTGAACAGCCAGCAATAGTTCTCAGTGAAATATACCTGCCATCATGCAGGTTTATAAATGCTATAATTATTATAACAATGAGTATATGTGCTGTATATGAGTAATGTGATATGATGTAAGGCTTAGAAAATCAATACGATCATGACAATTTATTCTTACGTTTTGGGATTTTTAGATGATTGTCTATTACCCATAAAGCCCCTTTCTGGAAATAAAGTTTTTCATGTTTTTGCAGCTCAGAAATCATCAGATTTTCTAAGAAAAGCACATGAGATAAGCATAAGAAGATTTTGTTGTTTAATTCCTTCTTGACTTGCACTGCCGACGCATCACTGATGAAGACACTGGTGATGAAACCTCAAGCATGTAAAAACACATCCCTTGATCTTCATACGTCTCTCCGAGTCTTCGCCCAGTGTGTGTGCTGTGGATTTCATCTCTCCCATGTGTTTTGATCCCCCTCTTTGTGTGTGTGTGTGTGTGTGTGTGTGTGTTTTTTTTGTTTGTTTTATCAAACAGAACGTAGACGTGTCGAGGATGTCACAGGAGGCTTTGCTAACAGTGCCAGCTCACCAATGAGGCTGTACACCTCTCCCCTTTTACCCTCCTTTACGCACACTGTACCCTTCAGACGCACATTGTACCTGCCAAACGCAGCAACCTCTGGTCTCTTTGAATTACTCTTCACTGTTTTTCCTCTACTCATGTTTTGAGACGTGGTGATGGTGGTAATTGACTGGAATCCAGTTTCTAATTTTGATTATTAATCCCATGACCCGGATCTTGTGTCGTGCACATTCTCCCATTTTTGGAGAGTAAAGGAAAAGCCGATGGTTGTTGTGTGTGTTTTTTTTTTTGTTTTTTTTTGGGTGTGATGATGTAATTCCAAATGAAGAAATGAAGCTAAACTTTTTATAGATGACGCAGTGATTACGTGTAGTTTGTTTTCTTATTGATCTTGTCACTTGAACTGATTTTAACAATGTTGACTTTGAGCAGCGTCTCACCACTTTATATTTCTGTTGGTAGAACAGGTAGACACACTCAGTCTCATCTTAGTTTCAGAGCATGGCACAGCACAAAACAAGTTTGTGCTTTTATATTTTGCACATAAAAATCAACTCTTGTTTATTTCTTTATTAAATGTCCTCTATTACAGTTTGTCTCTAATTTTAGGATGTCTAGCACTGTCTAATGAAGAGCCTGGAGGTACAGACATACTTTGTTCAACAATGTGAAGGTTTTTGCAGTTTATTCATATCATTGATAAGAATTAAGAGGAAGATCGTTCTGTTTAATGTTTCTAAATAAACTCCACTCAACCGTTTCATGTATCCTTGCCACACTCTTCTTGTGCTTCATTTTAGAAAGTTTGACATGAAAGCTGTTTTAGGATCATGGGTTATATGCTTTACCTTTAAAGGTAAATCTAAAGATGAAATACGTCTAGACTGTTGAGCTGGATTTCCTACTCAAACTTGCTTGGAGATCAAAAGATGCCAACTACTTCCTTCCTATTGTCACTATCTACTGATCAGACGTTCGGTGCCCTCCCTGCGTGCTCTGCTGTGCAAACTGAACACTGATTCATTTGTATGCAAAGGATCCACTGGGGTGCATAAGCAAGTGCTGCTATTCATCAGCCTGAACAATACACTCACTGTGTCACACGCACATTTCTGTCTTCAAATTTGGTGTGAGCGTAAAATGTGCGCCTGTTACTCCCAGCATCATTTTTTGAAAATAAAAGATATTTATTATGTTTTAAAAGAGTTTACCAAGACCTCAAAATAAACATCATGAAAACATGTTTAAATCATGAGGTAAATACATGCCATTGGTAGGAGAGACCATGGTTTTATTCTCACCTCCACCAATGAGTCACTGAGCAAGACACTTCACCCCTAGTTGCTCCAGTGGCGTGCGACCTCTGACATATATAGCAATTGTAAGTCGCTTTGGATAAAAGCACTAGCTAAGTGAGTAAATGTAAATGACAAATGCTGCTACAATGGGCCATTTTCTGTTGATGGCAGCATCTGTCTGTTATGAAAAGGGTCCGGTAATCTGCACTTTGAGTTTTTAAAGGAACCTGAAGCGTCAAGCACAGTTTTTCAAAGAGGTCAGATCATCTGTGGCCAAACCGGTGGTACATCATTCAAAAATAAAACGGCTGACTGTCATGACATCTGCCATGTACAGTCTACAGTACATCAACACAAAGAATTCATCACAAGTGCACAAACAGGGCTATACAGCATGAAGTTTCTAGAGGTGTCTAGTGTCTTCTCACCCTCCCTGTCGATGTGTTTGACACTGATGCATTCCTCTTTCCAGAATGTGAACATCCACCGTACAACTGAAGACGCCCTGCAGACCGTCCCTCCTCACCTCTGACAGACTGCCATAACCCAGTGAGGCTGCAGCTGGACCTCTCCCTCCCTTTTGACGGGACTCTTGTGGTTATTTCACGTTTCCAGTGTGCACAACCTGCTCAATGTTGTGACCGTCTGGGTGATGTGCCTCCTCCTTCTCCTTCAACTCCACACACACACACACCTTTCTTTAACACTTGCGTCTGTCCTTTTTAAGGGGTTGGAAGGAGCTCGACCTGAACCCGTGATGTGTTTGGGCCTCAGTGTTCATATTTGAAAGCTACACGGTGTGGCACCTCTGTGCACAGAGGGGATGTAAACACTTGGCTCACATCAGATTCCTGTCCATTTGTTACTATATTCAGTATAGTTACAGTGTATTGATGTTGTGCAGCAGTAGAATTAACACCCAACATCATGGTGGTTTCATCAAATGATCATGTGACTTTCTGCTACACGCTTGACATGTTACTGTATTGTGCAATCATTTGACTGTGATGATTAAATATATGGACTGGGTCAGTATTATCTTTTCTGTGATCAAAATACTTGAAATTAAAACGTGCCCATAATACCTTTTTGTGTAGAACACATCTACGCAATACGGGGTGTTGGAAATGCAACATTGGCTCAAACCTGTTGGTGTTTATATGGGTCATAACTTCAAAATGTACATCCCAACTCCAGTATAATAAAGAAGTTATTTTTATAAACCAACCTGTCATGTGATCGCTAGCTAAAGACCCTACCTTGTGTGATGGTGTCATTATTAGGACTGCACTAATGATTATTTTCATTTTCGATTCATCTGCCAGTACTTTCTCAACAAAGTGATTAATTTATAAAATGCCACAAAATAGTGAATAAATGGCCATCATGTTTTCTGTTGATTTAGCAATCTTGTTAAGTCTCACCAGCTGTCTAAAAGCTAGAACTGGTGATTTTTAGGAGAAAAAAAACAAAACAAATGGAGGACTGGTCAAATCAGAAGGTGCCAGCTGATGGAAGTTTGGATGGAGTCCACAGAAACAGACTCTTTCGTCTGTCTGTCCCCTGTGGGTTCCCTGAAATGAGGGACTGGTGGAGGACGTGGAGGCTGCGTGATTAAACAGGGGAACTGGAAGGGCATGGTAAAAATATGTGATCACAAACAGGGAGTGTCCAGGAGATAACTTTATTAAGTTCCTCTTCTGAATTCCCAAAGTGGCTGATTAGTCATAGGAGTTCAATAAAAAACCCTTCAACCAATATTAAGTCGGTGCACTTCGCCTCCAGCAGTACAAGCCTTGTATAGCAGGTGTGTGTGTGACTACAGGGAGGTGCTGCTTGTCCAACAAATACTCCTGAGGAAATACAGATGAATTTAAAAAAGTGCCACTTTCTTCTTTTTGGGCTGTAACCTGTAGTTAAACCATTGGGATTAACATGTAAAAGTGAACAAATACTGTGCAACAAAAATGGTTCACACTGCCTAAAGCATGAAGATATTACTTCCCCTTCCTCCCAGCTGAAATAGCTCCGTAGCTGTGCATAATGTGGCCAAAGACTAAAACCAACTTCCTCAGAAGCAGAACAAATCCATTTATAGGTACAGCAGTAGCACACATGCCCTCCATAGATGACACAAAAAGATTGACAGCATTTGAAATACCACAAAAGGTATAAACAACGGTTTTATTGTCTGTCATTATTTTCATACATAGGTTTTTGTGGCTTCTTTACAGACAGCTTTTGCTCCGTGTGCCGTGATTAAACGCCACACAGACTACTTTCCTCTAACACGGGTTTTCCTGAACA
The DNA here is from genome assembly GCF_014851395.1 of Micropterus salmoides. Classification (NCBI taxonomy): domain Eukaryota; kingdom Metazoa; phylum Chordata; class Actinopteri; order Centrarchiformes; family Centrarchidae; genus Micropterus; species Micropterus salmoides. The sequence continues at coordinate 30,976,700 of NW_024043372.1, forward strand.
GAGAAAATTTTTGGAGACAAATTTTTTTTTAAAAACAACCGTGACACACACACTCACATACAGAAAATACAAAAACCTGTCCGTTTCATTTGCAACGACACGTCCTCAATGCCCCTGTATTCATGGCTATCAACTTGATTAATACTTTAAGGACCCGCCTTTGTTTGGGGATTTGTTCAGTGGCTGAAAATGAAACTGGTAAATATTTCATTATATACAGTCATTGATATTCATGACTACAGGGAAATACTCAAGACGGGCGCAAAGGATGTCATCGCCAGATTGGTCATGTTCCTCTCATCTCCTCACTGATTGGCTGTTTAGTTTTCCTCTCTTGTGCTGATTGGTCCTTGCAGCGTTTTCCCCGCTTGTGCGGGGGCACGGACAACATTGTCATCAGAACTGTGGAGAGGAGAATTATGCAATTATTTTCCATGCAAATATTTGTGTCTTTTACAATAAAGAGCATTTGTACACAATTCCAGCTATGAGTCTGACTGTCATATGCAGAAAAAATATATATAAATATGCAGATTTTTTTTAAGCTAGTTTCTTACGTTCTTGAGGAATTCCTCTGCAACGATACGGGCCCTGGCATTAACGGACAGCTTCATCTCGCTGATCTCCTTGTCAATCTCCTCCATGAAGTGGATGACAAAGTCCACCAGCTTGTGTTTGTACATCTGCTCCGTGTGGAAGTTGGTAATCAAGAAGCTAATATCATATCCCTGAAATCACAGGGCAAGAGAGGAAAATAAAAAGAGTCCAAGATCAAATGCAATCATGGGAATGTCTGTTGTAAATATCTGTCTACAGTTTCTAGAACAGAGAGAGCCCTTTGACGTTTGCCATTTCACACTGTTTCATTCTTCCTGTTGTACTGTCACTGTATATTGATTCCTCTTTATTCCATTATGTATAACCCAGATTACCGCTGTGTCTCTTACCTCTACTGGTTTCCTCCTCAGGATGAAGAAGTTCTCTGCTCTCATCATCATGAAGCGCATGAACTTGTGGCAGAGGATCTTCTCAATCTCATCAGCCTACAGTGACACAGAAGTTGTTGTTTTTTTATTGCATATAAGACTGTGGAAGAAAATTAGGAAATGTGAATAGCTCATAACCAAACGGGAGTCAAAATCCTGCTGCTTCTAATCACCTGTTTGACAGCAATGCTGACTCTGACAGAGTTGATGGATCCCTCAATGAGAACCTTCTCCTTATCATTACGGCTGATCACCACAGGCTGAAGTAGCAGCTCCTTGCTGCTCCTGTAACCACAGCACAATCCATCCATTACAGGTGAAAACAGGCCTGCTGAGATTAACACTATTGTGTTTTCTAGACACTCAAAGTCATTACTGTCTGTGAGACCCTGCATGGATCTACATACAATTGAAGTTTAGTGACTTGTTGAAAAACTCTTTACTCTGTATTGGGGAAAAACACCTCCAAACAGGCCCCGGCAAGTCCCCGCAGGCTAATTTTAAAGCCTTGCCCATGCTTTTTGCCATTTTTCCCCTCTTAGATTTTCTTAAGCAAGTTTGCACAAGTCCACACTTGTGTGACAGCTGTAGATGTGCAAACAGCTTCAGGGCAGGAGAAACAGGAGGAAGCAAAGCAGGAAGGGGGCAACCAGAGGAAGCAAGGGGGGGGGGGGGACTACTCCAAACACACGGCTTTAAAACATACCTAACTTCCACCTCTGGCTTGTTGTGACGCTCCACCACCTGAGAGGAGAAGTTCTCCAGACACAGCGCCGCCTGCAAGGTGGCCCTCACAGCGTTTAAGTAGGGGCGCAAAGTCGCTGTCTGGGGAGAAATTGAGTGAGATCAGTGTCTGGGTGGGTCCCACTGCAGAGAAGATCTTGTTAGATGATTCTTTTGTTATTTAGATCAGGGAACATGGGCAAACTGAACCTCCCAGTCTAGTGACGTCGACTCAAACCAGCAGGATCAGCTTATGAGGTCAGGTTTGAGCAGGAACCAAAATGAGCTGTGTGCAGGGATGCAGTGGCTGCTGCTCAGTTACAACCCACTTAACTTACTGTTCGTCACCTTTACATTTTGAACATAGGACCATTAACAGCCAGTTTAGAAAGAAAAACACGATCAGTATCAACTTGATGTAAATAATCTGCAACCTTATATAGATGTGAGGGTCCTTAAAATCATTTTGCTTGCATTAACGTTCGTGGATGAGTCACTTTCTTGTGACCGAGATTGCAGCACATCCAAATTATTTACGTCCATCTAACGTTACATCTTTCTGCCGGTGCCACATATATCCACCGTCTAAATGACAGCTCTACCTGTCATAGAAGAAGGAGGGAAAGAGGCCGAGAGGAAAAGACAGCTCAGCTCTATCACTTTAGTTTCTGCAAACCGTCACGTTATCAAGGATGCCCGTCCTCTCATTTCACTGCAGCCGACCACAAACCCCGTCTATGAGAAACACGGAGCTAGCTAGCTAATGTCGCTTCGACTAAAGCCAAAATCAGCGGAGGTAAACGGCTAATTAATTAAAAATAAAGACATATTGAGTGCAGGAGACTTACCATTTTTGAGCTTTACAAGACGGAAGTTCCTCTGCCACGCCTGGGACTCCTCTTCCGTAAATCCTACATCGTCGAGTACAGACAGGGTGCACTAGTTTTTACTTCGCTCTTCGTTTGAAGAAGCGGATCTCTCCACACATCAGAAGCGGTCCCCTTTGCGCGCATTACACCGCCCAGGTGGAGTGCGTTTTCTACAAAACGAGCACACCATACGGTGCGTCCATTCCTCTCGGGGAACAGGAGACGTGTTCAGCCTCCGTTTTTTCAGGAGTCACTTCACTTTTTAAAACCGGTTTCTCAATTACATATGTACAATAATAACATCACAACATGTATATATGACTTAGGTAACTTGTTGTATTACGGGGTTAGCGGGCATCTATTTTTGTGAGCACCGTGACACAAGATGGTTTGTTCCGGTGATACCATTTTGGATTAGGTTAATGTATTTTAACTCCTCGAGTTCATTTCGATAGATAATAACATTTGAAAACGCTCTTTTGATTTTTGTAACGTTATGTATTTTCTAAATTTAGTTCTTAAAAAATTTATTTAGTCAAAAATGGGCTATAATTTCATTTAAATGCATCTCACACACCCCTCAAATCACAATGTTTTCTCCCATCATGGACGCCATTCACTGATGGTAAATATCGTTGCTTTTAATCATTGAAACATCTATATCTGTGCTTCAGGTGTGTGCCATTCAACTCTTGCAATTTTAAAACTCGTTAATGTGACGCGTTTGTGTGCAAAATCGTGAAATCACAGTGACCACTGTTGAAATGTAAGAGCAGTTTGTGCGGTTTGGGCCCAGCGAGCTTGCGTCGGTGATGCGGACCTGCGTATACTTGTTTTTGAGTGCGTGCGTGCTTGAGTGTGCGTTTAATGCGTGGATGCGATAGAGAGACACAGGCAGACAGGAAAGACTAAGAACAACAGCTGGACACCGCTATGTGTACGTCTCTCTTATTATCCACATTGTCCATCTGTCCACTGTCCTTGTATCAGTTTGTCCAGACACCAGGCCTCCGCCACACAGCACCATGAGCGAATTGAAGGACTGCCCCCCACTGAAATACTACGACTTCAAGCCCGTCGAGCACGTGAAGGTGTGCCCACGCTACACTGCTGTGCTCGGCCGGTCAGAGGACGATGGAATTGGCATTGAGGAGCTGGACACCCTGCAGCTGGAGCTGGAGACGCTGCTGTCCTCGGCCAGCCGCCGCCTTCGAGCCCTGGAGGAGCAGAGACAGGTAGGAGAAAGTTAGGTTTAACTTGTTGGGGTTTCATCCCAAGTCAGTTGTCTCTGAATCCCAAACACATATTCCAACAATGTCACCGTTTACATCGCCTCCATTGTTGGTTTCCCCTCTCCGTGCTGCGTCTCAGATCCTCACAGACTGGCAGGACAAGAAGGGAGATAAGCGCTTTCTGAAGCTGGGGAAAGACCCAGACCCTGCTGCCTCCTCTCGCCACAAGCCAAAGAAGCAGAAGTTGGACGGCAAAGGTGGTCACGGGCCAGGCCCAGGTCCTGGCAGACCCAAATCCAAAAATCTGCAGCCTAAAGTCCAAGAGTATGAATTCACAGACGAGCCACAAGACATTCCCCGCACTCCTAAAAACGATGCTCCCAACAGGTCAGCAACAACAACTCAATTCAAATTTTTCTTTATATCGTGAAAAACTACAGCTCTTCATAATATATCTCAGTTCTATTATACTGTATTTGCTTAGCCTCAGTGTTTTTCCTCTTCGCCCCTCAAGTCAAATCAGACTTTATTCGATTTATTGGTGACCCTAGTCAAGGTAAAATGAATGTGTTTTGTTTTGGCTAAGTATCTTTTTTGTATTTAAAATGTTTGTTTGTTTTTTCAGATTTTGGGCATCTGTCGAGCCATATTGTGCTGATATCACAAATGAAGAGATACGGTTGCTAGAAGAGCTTCTGAAACCCCCGGAGGATGAAGCTGAATATTTCAAAGTATGAAATAAAAAGCTATGTTGTTGATGTTATTATTGTTATACCTAAATTCAGTCAAAGCTTGGCCAAAATTCTGTGTGTTTTTATTGTGATATGTGAAATGTATCACAGTACACGCTTTGGCACTGCCTGTGTTAACTGTAGATCCCAGCACTGGGGAAACACTACTCTCAGCGGTGGGCTCAGGAGGATCTGCTGGAGGAGCAGAGGGAAGGAGCACGAGCCAATGACAAGAAAAAGAGCCTTATGGGGGGCCCGCTGTCAGAGCTGGATGCAAAAGGTGAGGGAAGACTGCAGACCTGCTCCTTAAATGACTGCACATGGGCTAGTCTGCACATGTTATTACCATGCCAGGCTGTAGTTACTACACAAGCATGTATCCACCTTAGTACTCATCTCCATGTTCAACTGCTCTAGATGTGGACTCCCTGTTGAAAAAGTCAGAGTCCCAACATGAATCTCCAGAGGACGGATGTCCCTTTGGTCCTCTCACGCAGCGTCTGCTCCAGGCCCTTGTAGAGGTCAGTATGTTGAAGACTGATAAAAGTTCCAATACTGCATAGTGGCTTTAGAAAATGCAGAAATTACTGACGAGTGAGATATGGCACCTGATATTTTCATGTTTAAATATAGTGTAAACACTCAAACATGGCTATATTTGCTGAGATTTGTTTCTGGTTTCTTCCAGGAGAACATTATATCCCCCATGGAGGATTCTCCTATACCTGACATATCAGGGAAGGATGCTAATGATTGTGCTGGGACCTCTCCTCGAAGCCAAGGAAAAGCTTTTAGGTATTTGTGCAGTGAATGTACAAGATATCAGAGGCACCATGTTGAGTTCTCCACTTTGGATAATGTAGCATGTTGGCCGCCATTTTAATACACAAGTTACATTCTCACACTCACTCCAACGTCAGACTGCTGACCCAGGCCATTGTCATTCACCCAGCTGTAATTGCTGCAAACCCATGTTTGTAATGTATAGTTATGTGTATGCATATGTAAGTACACGTGTGTGCATGTATGTGATATTATTTCAATACATACAGGCATGCATGTACATTTGGAGGGATGAAATTAATGTGAAATCTAAAATTATAATATTTGACATTTACTCACTTTCCTTGAATGGATGTGGTACATGTTGGTTTGGATGCTAACGTATTTAGAAGTTGTGTTTTCCCCGCACACCTCACCACGCTGAGGCTGCCTGGCCACAGTACTGTATATTGGTTGGGAGTTTCGTTTATTCACGTCGTGTGTGTTTTTAGCAGTACTCCAAAAATGACTTTGCACAAATGTTTATTGTAGGTATTGAGTTGCCAGACTGAACTTTTTACTTTATATGCTACATATGACACATCTTCTGTCTTTCTTCCCCGCTCCAGTGTTCCTCACACACGCTCTCTGGAGGCTCGGATCAAAGAGGAGCTGGTGGCTCAGGGGCTGCTGGACTCCGAGGAGCGACCTGGACCTGGAGGAGACTCTGAGGACGAGGTCCTGGCAGAGCTGCAGAAAAGACAAGCAGAGCTCAAAGCCCTGAGTGCTCACAATAGAGCCCGTAAGCAGGAGCTGCTGCGGTGAGGACACGGGCCAGCAGTGGATATATTTACCATCAAGTAAACTGTACATAGAATAAGGTCTGACCCACAATCAGCTGTTGACATTTACTTTGTATTTGCTGCTGCCTCACAGGTTGGCGAAGGAGGAGATGCGCAAGCAGGAGCTGAGGCAGAGAGTCAGGGTGTCTGACAATGAAGTCATGGAGGGATTTCGAAGAATCATGGCAGCCAGGCAGAAGAAACGCACTCCAACCAAGAAGGAGAAGGACCAGGCTTGGAAAGCACTGAAGGAGAGGGAAAGCATCCTCAAGTTGCTGGATGGATAGAGGAAGAAACCGTTTCTGTTTTTTATCCAGAGGAAATGTTGGAAGAAGCATCGTTTCCCCACAGATTAGAACAGCTGTTAAAGTTGTTACATGGTTGGTGAACAGGTGTATCTATGATGATATATGATACAGTTTACTACAGGTCTGCGTGATTTGAATAGAGACATTTCTGTAGTAGTTTTTATGTGATTGACAGCAGAGAGCTCAGTTATCAGTGGCCATGACCATGCGTCAGAGACCTTTTTTTTTTTTTCTTTTCTTTTTGTCAGTTGAATGTTTATGTTTTTTATTTTGTTTCACCATCATAATGTAAAATAATACACATGAATGTTTGAATAAATAAGTATCACCACAAGTGTCTACTGTCATCTTCTGAGTCCTCCTGGAACCCAAATGGATAGCAGCATCACAAACTGAAGATCACTGCTACTGATTCAAATAATGGTTAAACACCATTGGATCAATTCATATTTCTGGTGTTGCTATATTTACATGCTTGTTGTTGACCACTGTTCGTAAACGGTAAGATCTGACTTAATCTTTAACTTACATTTCAAACCAAGGGCTATAAGTCTCTTATTAACTTTAATTAAGTGCTAAGAATTTTTCTCAAATGGTGGCTACGGGGTAAACTGAGACAGAAGTTAACAAGCTCCCCTGTTTATTTATTGGCATAAGAACGTGTATTAACATAAGTAATATTCTTTAATAACAGGGAGCATCTAGAAAGGCATCTGCCTAGGCAGCTGAATAATAAACTGTATTTTCTATGGATGGCACATGTAACATATTTTACACCTCTTTTTTCAGCAATTACTATAACTTGCCATTGTTTTTTTGTTGTCTTAAAGTGTTTGTACATACAAAGTCACACAATGTAATGTGCAAATATGCAAAAAGCAAACAAGCACCTATCTTTCTGCTGGCTCATTTTCCCAGAGATAAGTAGTCTCTTATTACATTTACGTTTATTCATTTAGCTCATGCTTTTATCCAAAGCCACTTACAATTGCTACTTGCACTGAATAAAACTATAAACGCAACGCTTTTGTTTTTGCCCCCATTCATCATGAGCTGAACTCAAAGATCTAAGACTTTCTCTATGTACACAAAAGGCCTATTTCTCTCAAATATTGTTCAAAAATCTTTCAAAATCTGTGTTAGTGAGCACTTCTCCTTTGCCGAGATAATCCATCCACCTCACAGATGTGGCATATCAAGATGCTGATCAGACAGCATGGGTATTGCACAGGTGTTTCTTAGGCTGGCCACAATAAAAGGCCTGGAATCCTAGAACGTGGTATTACCTCACCCCACTCTTCCTTTAACTGTGGGAAACTTTTACTGAGACACCACTAGATGGCAGTCATTGTCTTTTAAATAGGCTCACAGAATTTCCCTAGCGAAGGGCCTGTTGCTGACATGTGTCCGCCACAGTGTGTGTCCAGTCTTCAGTTGAAGATACTGTCAGTGATCTTGATCCTGGGGTAGAGCAGGAGACAGAGTGTCACAGGGTGCAGCTGTGTGTGAGGGTCACTGGGTTCACAACACAACAAGCAGACACGCTCCTCTTTCACCAACTGTCCCATGGTCACAACCGCTGCACCACTGGATTCAGAATATAAATTCAAACGTAATGAGAAATAAGGGGTCATGTGCCCACCAACGTCAAAGCCATGCCCCAGTTCCAAATCTTTTTTTCTAAATGTGTTGTTTGTATTTAATGAGTGTTTTTTCTCTATCTCCTCATTGTTTGTTTTACTCCCTGTGCCCAAGAAATAGCTATCACGTGACTTTCAAAGTCATTAGGCTTTGGCATACACATGAATGTTTTCAAAACTCAAGTGTGGAGGAAGGTTACTTCCGGGATGTCAAAATAGAATACATTTATTTAAAATATAACTAGCCAGACATGAATGCACATGTATGTTTTGATTTTTTACATTTGTGTTTACCGGTGTGTATACAAATGTGTATGTGCAGTACTGGCAAAACCCTTGCCTTTTCAGAAGAATGGTAGGCTGGTTAAAAATAAAAGCTCGTGTTTCAGTGTGCTTGAGCAGAGCTCAGTGCTTATAGCTAGGCTGGAGGCTCCAACAATGGCCCAATCATCATGTAAAACTCCCCTCAATTTAGGCCGGTGTCCTCCTCGCAAACTCATAATGCCACCAGCCCACGTTTATGAAAGCTTTTAATAACACGCGGACCTATTGAATCCTCCTCACAGGTGAATGAGAGGCTGAATAGACAGCTGTGGCGGCCCCTCGAGGCTGGGCGTATCACACGCTGCTTTTGTTGCATTTGTTGTCATTAGACCTAAACTGAAGGGCAGGTGGGTTTTGTGTTAGTACACTGCTCATACATGCTCAATGATGCCCGTCAGCTGTTTGCACATCCCATATTGAGCTGTTCTTTTTTACAGGCTCGCCAGACTCCTTTTGACAACCCAGGTGTTGTGTCTCTGGAGGGATGAATGAAGCTCTGACTTCTGCCTCAGCTCCACTTGGTCGCGTAGCTCTCTCCTCTCCCCATGTGAAATTCAGCTGCGTGGTGAGCTTCTTCACTCCTCTCTTTTCACGGCCTGTAAACCTTTGCGGCTGTTTAAGAAGAGGGCTGTCCACTCGAGGGTCTGGGTAAATAACTTGAACTGCAGTATTCTGGCAACAAGACGTGCAGCGGCTGCATGTCTGGTATCTTTTTTCTATATCTCCTCAGGAAATTATGAGAAGACAAATTGAGTGTAAATACAGTTTTATCATGTGGGCAGGCTGTGTGCTGTGTGTTATGTGTTTACATGAGCACAAGCACACTCATCTGTGCCACAATCAGCCCTGATCTCCTGTCTGTGGCGGCCTTTCTGACGGTTCTTTGTTTTGCCAGTTTGTATGAACTATGTTTCTTTCTTCGGGGCTCTCCTCCTACTCCACCTCCATCCCTGCGTTCCTGAGCTGGCACTGAGCATTTACAGAGAGAGGCTGACACACACACACACACACACACACACACACACACACACACACACACACACACACACACACACACACACACACACACACACACACACAGACATATACATATACATATGGGTAAAGGGATTTAACATACATCTTTCAACCCTTTGTCCTCATGCTATGTCAGCTTTCATGCTGAATTGAAATTGTTTGTGTGACAGAGATGCAGACAGAGGTTGAGACAGCTGCTGAGGCCGGCTGGTCCTCTGAGAAGACCCTCTGTCCAGCAAGGCCACGCCTCGGCTCTACTCCCGCACAGAGAACTATTGTCTTCAGCGCTGCTTCCACCATTCTGATGTCATGGTTTGTCCTTCCCCAGAGCGCTGCTGTGGCTGCTGTGGTAAATCTTGACAGACCTTTTAGCCCTTTTAGTCAGAGGCACAAACGACTGCATGGATACATGAAGAGATAGTCACAAGTATCGCATACACAAAAACACTCCTGTGCTTTCACCTTTTTTACCCCTCTTTTACCTTGGCCTGGTTTGAATCTCATTTGCTTCTCATTTGCATGGCAGTTGATGGTTTTCTTGTGTGTCTTCTGAATTTGGCAGCTCATATGCAAATCCTTTTGCTTCACCTCCTGACTGGGCTTTACTCATCAGTGAGGTAAAGATAAAGATTCTTGGGTCCCCTATTCAGCCTGTCAAGCCTCCAGGCTTGCTTTACACAAGATAAGCACAATCAGCTATAGACAAGCCATTCACTTACAGGTTTAGAGGCAACAAACCCACTCAGACAAGTGACAAGCCTGATATGCGGTAAGGGCATTATTAGCCGTGACAGTGGCATGACTCTATGAATGGCAATGTTGGTTTGTCAGTTTTAGTCCAGACTGAAATATCTATATTAACTATTATATTTATTAATCTATATAACTATTTAATCAGATGCCGTGGAATTGTGTACAGATATTCATGGTTCCCCGAGGATGAATCCTACTGATTTTGTTGAACCCCTGACTTTGGTTTTTGGTCAAATATCTCAGCAACTATTATATGGTTTTTCCCTGAAATTGAATGGCTTTGGTGATGGCTTTTTTTTTTCTTGTGCCACATGCAGGTCAAAGCTTTCACTTATCCTGTGAAATATCTCAACATCTACTGGATGGATTGGCACAAAATCTTCCACATGGTTCCCAGACGATGTGTCCCAATTGGTTATATCAGTTAAATTGATTTCCTGAATTTACCTTTAATGCCACCATAAGATTGACATTTGTGGTTCTAAGTGACAATTTTTAGATGGACTGCCATGAAATTCTATAGACATTCATATCCCCCGCAGGATGCATCCGAATGAGTTGATCCTCTGACTTTTCTCTAGCGCCATCATCAGGTCATATCGTACTGAATGCGTTTAATGCGAATAAGCAAATGTTAGCTTGCTAACACACTAAACTAAGGTGGTGACCATGGTTGAAATTATAGCACCTAAACATCAGCATCTTAACATTGTCATTCTGAGCATAATGTCATGCTAGCATTAGCATTTGGTTAACGCTCCTTAGCCTACTGTTGACTGTTAGTCTTGTTATTTAAGAAGAGGCTAAGGTTGGAAATATAAGTAATTATGTTAATGGTATTTAGAGGATGTAAGCTAAATTTGAATCAATCTGATAACATCTGGTGAGATCAGGATTAGGAGGCCTGAAGACCAGCATGAGGTTTGATTGCTGTTACACCCAAGACCTACAACACAAGTCACTATAATGAGTAGTTAATACTCTCTCTCACATTCTCAGCCCATGTTTGCTTAAGGTTTTATGAGTCTTTAGTCAGTCTTTTTGTGAAGGCTCAAGTCCACGACCAGCCCCCATCTGAGGCTAATTAGCACCAAAGCCTTTTCTCTTTTTCACCTCTGTCACAGTAGCAGTCTCCTGAGAGCTGGCTCTGTGCCATTAGTGTTTGACTATACTTTGTTAGAATCACCAGGCAATAAGTAAGATAAGAAAGAGAGAGGTAGATGGATAAGAGTGTGCCATGTTAGAGTGCTGTTTGTCATTGGCAGTAAATTTGAACAGCAGAGGTCAAAGCTTTTGAGAAATATGCTTTCCTTTGGAGATAAGACCAGATAACAGAGGTATGTAGAGAGGACGTATAAGACGACTATGTATGGATATATATGCACATATTTCCATACAGATTTAATGCAACTGTGTCTGCCATCTGAGCCTCTCCAGATAGTGGGTAAATTGGAGCAACGGGACTGGAAGAGACCCATCCGGTAGTTGTGGGACATCAGGAGGCCGTCAGTCTCCTCCTCATGGGACTGGATGGATAACATAGCCCCTTACCGGGACCTTCTCCGAGCTGTAGGATGGTCAGGCAGAGAGAGGACATCAAGGCACTGTGGATAATAGTCACTAAGAAGTGAAGGAGACTTCTCTTACCACCCACCACTTCTCTGTCATCCTCTCCCCATCTCTCTTTTGTTTCCTCTGCACTGTTATTATCAGCCAGATCATTGTCAGGCTCACTCTACCCTCACTGCAGCGGAGAGGAGGGCCCGCCGCCCACATGGCTTTGGTGAGAGATTTCTAACAGCAGCAGCACAGGAGGAGGGGGGAGAAAAACGAAGACAAGAGGCCCAATAAAGTCCATCTAAATATAGAGGCAGCAAGGCCTTTTTTCCCTTGTCCTTATAAAGAGCTGCTGGTGAATCCGGGTGGACTCTCCTCCTCACTGTACCGAGAGCTGATCACTCCCTCCAGGATCGGGAACATAACTGTTGGTGCATGCATGGAAAACACACACTCGCACACACAAACACACAGGGCTACGTTGTTTTATGAGAAAGAAAGAGGACAGGGAGCTTAGTGAGTTTTTTTCTTTACACGGGAGGGCAAATCATGTTTGGTGGAACATACTAAAATAGGAGAGGTTTGAGGAAACCTCCAAACAGAAATGATGGGAGAAATGAGTGATGGGGGAGGTTCTGAGCTGAGAGTTCAAGACAGTGGAGGAGATTAGGAAAGAAAATACAGATGAATTTATAGCCATCTTTCCATGGATGGATTAAACAGTAATCTATATCAACACGATCTCCAGCTTCCATCCAAAGATGACCCTTTTTTGGCATTTACTTCTCTAATCTTATCTTACTTATAGCCATTATGTGTTTCTAAAGAGAGATCTGTCTTCTAAACTTGGCTCTGTCTTAAAGGAATAGCTTGACATCTTTGCAAATATACTTTGTGCTGTGTGTGAGCATGAGAGTTACTACTCTCTGTACAGTAAATAACAAGCTGGAACCAGCAGCTTGTTAGCCTATCTTAGTATAAGAACTAGCAACAAGGGGAAACAGCTAATCCGAGTCTCTCCAAAGGTAACAAAATCCACTTACAGTCATCTGCTCCCTTAAAATAAAAAGTTTTTGGGGCATTATTATGATTTTATTAGAGATGACAGTAAAAAGCTCCAAAGGTCCCCAGTCTCATTCAAACCAGCAACATTGTGGTTTTGGGTCGTGTCTTTGTTTAGTCCATACCAAAACCAACACATAAAAATTACATTTTGGGATTTAACAGGGGGTTGGTCCTGTGTTCTCATCACATCAACAATATATCATGTCACATTGCTGCTGTCATGTAATTATGAGTAACTGAGTTGGAAAAACATTCAGCCTCTCAGATATAATTCTGAGTAGGAAATAACACATTTCTGACAGCTAGGATTTCTCCCATTTGGTGAAAAGAACAACCTCAGCAGTTCCTTTGAAACATAACAGGCAACATGGTTGCAAATCTAAGTAAAGTCCAACATCACACTGACAACAATACTTCAGGAAGACACTGCACCTGGCCAAGAAATAGTCCAGTACATAACCCCTTATGAAACCACATCTTGTTGTTTGTTAAATGCACATTTAATATAGATTAAACAAACAAGATAGATGTTTTGTCACCTTTGGACGAGCGAGGCTAGCTGTTTCCCCCTATGTCCAGTCTTTGTGCTAAGCTAGGCTAACCGGTTGCAACATACATTATATACAGGTCATGTTCTAGTTAACACAGACCAGATAGAGACGTGTTTTGACAGGAGACACAGGGCAGGTTACTTATAGTGCACTTATTCACACACAGACACAGATTTAATGTTTGCAACGCCCTGTGTAAAGCAAACAAGTGGTCATTTTCACAGCTGTCCTTGTATGCCAGCAGTGACAGCAAAAGTTCAGAAGTTAAACAAGGGGGAAAACGTTCACTGTGTGTTTTAAAATGCTCTTCTACACCTGTTGCTTACTGTCCCCTGCAGTGTGTGTGTGTGTGTGTGTGTGTGTGTGTGTGTGTGTTCACACACTGAGACACTTGTGAACACACACACACACACACACACACACATTGAACATGCACACAAACACACACAATGTGGTTTCATTGTGGTTGTCTGAGCTGAGACCGTACACCAAAGCCAAGCACAGAAAACCCGAATCAACATCACACTCATACATACTCACACACTGAACATCAGCACTTGTTACATAAGAGCTCTTCTTCCACACAGACATCTCCACAGTCTGACAGAGTCAATGTCAAACTGTGCATGAGAGAGAAAATGGGTATAATTTGTGCATGGCTACTCAGTTTCTATGTGTACAGCTGAAGTGGGTTGGTTATTGTGTGTGCGTGTGTTTGTGTGTGTGTCTGACTGTGTCAGTTTGTGGTTGTGAAAGCCCCACTGAAGAGAGGAAGCTCAGCTGTCAGTAGTTGTCAGGCGCTGGGCCTCTCTCTCTCTCGTCTCTCTCTCTTTCTTTGCTGATCCTGTTGTAGTTAACCTTGCCCTCCCCCAGTCCCCCTTTCATTTTCTTCCTTCCTCCTCTTTTCTGCCCCCCCAACAGTGGCCGGCTGGGGGTGGGTGCGCTCGTTGTACAAGCATGTTGACCAGAGATAAGGAAATGTGGCACAGGACCAACAAACCTCCCTCTGGGCTGAACATATTAGGAGGACACACATACAGCGAAGAAGTGTCCAAAATATTGTCACCAAAGGTCAGGGCATTTTTTCAGTGGTATGTGGCATCAATATTATAAACTCTCGTCTCACCCTTGGATTTAGCACTTCTTGCCTGCTCACCTCTCTTTTTCTTCCCCTCATCTTCTTGCACTCTAACAACTGCTCTGTCTCCCCCCTTGTAGGGTGTTACCCATGCTACATTGGCCGCTCACGTGCAGGATGACACTGAACAAATACCCTCTCTCTGCAAAGCTTGCTCCACCTTTGGTGGGTGAGGAATCTTTTCTGTGTGTGCATGCCGACACTGCCAGATGTGGTGTGGCGTGGTGTGAAATGGACATGAGGAAGGGGATGTGAGGCTGAAAGCGTCTGTGGCGCCTCAGCGCTGCTTGCCGTTGGGAGATATGGGGGTGGGATAGGGGCCGTCGGTAAGGGGATTTGCAGGGGGTGTCGGGTCTTGTGATTACAACGCAGCTCTGATGGATGTCCCCAGGCTCTGCTTGAGTGAGACAAACTCAGATCACATTACAGAGCTGGGGACTTGGATGCTCGGAGGGAAGACGCCAAGTGAAGACTGCTACCACTCTGCTAATGGGAGACACATTTATAAACTCACAGACAGACACACACAAGTATAAAGATTAATACATAAACTATAACCCACATTTCCACAGATGCCCAGTTCATTGGGATAATCCCTCCAGTCAGAATACAACCCATTATCACCTGTTGTTGTGTCTGTCTTTTTGTGTCTCGCCAGCTAATTAAACCTTCTTCACTGCCATTCACTTTGATAAACTCTACCACAAGTATCAGCCCTGTATGGGACTGTCTCCTCTGGCTCATCTCATTATCACCAGCCCCGGTAAAAGTGCCAGAAGGAGCGAGAGGTGTGAGCGTGGTGTGGAGGGCCATCAGAGCAGCTGATAGGATACAGGCCTGCTGTTGGATAAGCACTTGTTCCTGCCAGAGCCCTGAAAACTCACACTGATCCACAAATATCTCAGCCTTTATCACACCCTGACTCCACAGTCCCGGCTCAATACTTCATAGTCCTAGTCTCTTTCCAGTAACATTTTCATTGAGTTACAAAAGTTACCTCAGCTCCTGGCACCTTAAAATGTCCAGGTATCATAAGTTAGGGTCAGTATATATATATATATATATATATATTTACAGTATTTCAGCCATCATTTCCCAACACTAGTAATAAGATGAATGTAAAATACATTTATGCATATTTTTTCAGTTTTAGCAACAACATCACTTTCTAATTCCACTGAGTATAAGACAAAGGCTTATTGTTTCCTTATAAGGGATGGAGTGATGGGAAAGAAGTGGTGCAAGTGCTGTTGCATTCTTTTGATGGCCAGAAACACTCTTAAAGTTAAAGGCACCCTATGTAACATTTGAAAGAAGAAATAACACATTTATTTTCCTACAAACAACACTTTGAATTCATAGGAAATAAAATTCAGTACACTCAGGGGGTTTTCTCCTAAATTCTTACTTCATCTTATGTCTGTGCTACTGTTGTAGTGTTTTTAAGCATGTGTGTTTATGTATAAGCCTATTGACTCTGACTGTACTGTGTGCCCAGTCTTACTGGCTGAACCAGCTGAATTCTTTGGCATTCATTTGAATGATGACGTTGCTCAGCTTGTTAGAGGTTTATTGGCAACATTGCTCTCAGCTGAACTGCTTTTAATCCGTATTTACTAATTTCTCTTCATCCTACAAACCGTTGGGGTTGTGGCCTCTGTGTGAGTTGCTGCCTGGAGGTTTTCTTTCATTCCTACATTCCTCCTCCTCCTATGCTTATTGTAATTTGGGTAAATCTGGTAATCAATACCTTCTATAGCGCCATTTCTCACGTTGTGGCGGCATCACAGGCTGGGATCATGGTTAATCACAGCACAACACTGTGCAGGTATCCCAACTGTATGGGAATACTTCATTAGTGACTCAGCTACGGATCTTCTCAGCTCCAGTTCCCCTTATTTAAAGTTAAGCTCATGTGTCCTACTTCTCCCTAGCTTGGGTTGTAATATATAAAAAATGTCAATACACCAAGTTAAAAAACAAATTAGTATGCAGCCATGTTTTTAACCCGGTACTGTCCCCCTTCTGACCTACTGAATGTCTCTGCTTCTTGTTCAAACCTGACTCTCTCCAGACCAGACCATGTTATCTGAATGGGTTAATGGCGCGGGAAAAGAGCATGTGAAGGGTTTCTGGGGTCTGGTCATTTCTCTAAGCGCCTGGGTAAATATAGCCTGTATCTGAGGCCTATCTGACGCCACAGCACCAACACTCCCCAGGCCCAGACAGTGGGACTGGACTCTGACGTACAGGTGTAAGATGCTTGACTTGGCTTTTAGGGGCCCATTTAATATGGGAGGCATTTGTGTGAAATAATGTTAATGCATGATCACAACCCATTACAAAATAAGGCGCTCATAAAATTGCCACTTCTGATTCTCTGTAAAGCATTAACAATGAGGGGCTCCCTGAGTGCTCATCATTTCTTAAATGGGTATGTGGTAAAATAAATAAATAAATAATAAATATAAATAATGGTAAAAAACATCTTTCCACTTTCACACATGACACATATAGGCCATTAATTACAAATATATTACAAACGTGAAAATTAGTACAGTTGTAGTAGAGTAGTACAAAAATGTGTAAATATGTGAGAAATATGCTCCAGTATTTTACAGAAATGATTATGATTAAAATTAAATTAAAATTTCATACAGCAGACCACAAGATTTCTTCTTAAACAGGCCATGATTTTTCAGAGCACCTTCCTCACTATGTGGCACTTTCTTGACACAAATAGTACATCTTGCTGTTGTTTTATCTACTGGTGACATCATACTACGTTTCCTTTCTGCCATTCTCTCAAAAGTTTGATGCAGAAGTGTGCGACTGTGCGCATCTGCTTGATGCTGCTTTTTGTATGTGATTCTGATGTTATCTTTTGAGAGTATGTTTTGTTTGTCCAAAGTCATGTGACTGGGCCAGCTAAATATGTCAGGGCTGTTTATTGGCACAAACATCATACAAAAGTACTGAAAACACCAGGAAGATGATGCAGTCACCAATATTTTTTAAAGGAATCAAAACCAAATGAGTAGCTTGTGAATAACAAAGTATCGATCCCACAGAATCGATCCGCACCTCCATAGCTACTAGTACCAAAACCAGTACCCTTCAAGTGATACGTATACCAATATTTCATTGGATACTTTGCATAAAATACCACCTCCTGAAGCCAAAGTTGTTGATTGGTAGTCTATTATTGTTTTTATTATTGTTATGGACAAGCAAAGTTATCTACTTTATTTTTTTCTTGTTTCAAATAACTGCTACATAAAAGCCTTGGGAAATTATATCGCTCCTCATCCCCTAATTAGTACATCCTCACAGGTATTATTATATGGGGAAAGATACGTGTGTTGAAAGTAAACAAATGAAAATGATTTTGTTAAAGGGGCTATATGTAGTTTTTCAATGAAATTACTTATTAATAAATCAATAAATTTTCATTGCCTTATTGTTAGTGCGCTCAAAACTAACTTAGAAATTAAGCACACGCCTGTTTTCTCTGTTGCTCGCATCAGCCACTATTCGGCTATAAAGGTGAGGACACCGGGTCGGATTCAGCCCTGTGCGCGCTCCGAAGACTACAGCGACAACACGGCAGCTAACGACATGCAGTCCACTAACACCATAAAACGACCGGCTCACAGCAAAACACAGGCTCCACGTAAGGATACAAAACAACAATAAAGGTTTATGTGCTGAAGCCCATCAGACCAAACAGATTCAGATGATGTCGAGTAAGCACAAAGCGAACATCAGAAAACTTGGAGAAACACGGAGAGACTCACCTTAGCTCGCCGGCTAATGCCGTGCAGTTGCTAACGTTGCTAACATACACAACGCGTTCCATATTACTGCACCAACTAAAGCGACCCATGTTACTATCCTGTGTACCACTGGTATTGTGTCAGAGTGTTGATTTAGCCTGCAAAAAATGAAACATTAAAAAGCAAACGTGGAGCGATGGGATGCAGCCAAGAGCAGACAGCTAACGCTACATTAGCTCAGACCTGCCGCTGTTTGCTTCATAATATTCAATTTACATTTTTTTTTTTTTTTACCAATGCTCAGGTACACAGCTTCTCCACCTCTCAGTCGCTGAACCACATTATATACAATACGGCAACAAAAACACACAAGATGAGCCATCCACTACCACTGCAGTAAAGTTACTTACTGTGGGCTAACTGTTATAAAGTGTGACACAATCTCGTTATAATATTCAGTCCAGCTCACTAACCTTTTTATTATCATCCACAACATTTAGCTGTACTCACATGGCCGAGTCTCCAGTGAAAGATTCACAGATAAGCATAAGAAAAGCAGACTGGCGAGCTAATGCTAACGCACATGGATAAGATCAACCTCAAGCTGATAAAAATATTACTGTAACGTTGCAGTGGGAGTTGATCTGAGTTTCCAGCATATTATGTGAAGCTGTCTCCTTGTCTGTCTATAGCCGCTGTCACTCTGCCTTTTTTCTGAGAGTATTGTGCCAATATGTGGCTTGCTGTGCTGAATGAAAGGTACGGAGCCAGTGTTTACCTGCCTCTGAGGATGTTGAAGTAACGGAGCCTGAACATGTCTGGAGAAAAGCCACAGTCGGTAAGCCGGTGTTTCCACATCTACTGCTGGATTTCTGTATGAAAGTGGTTGTGTTTCGGATTATGCTCGCACATGAGTTCAAGTGAGCACGCATACGAGCACACACCTGGTTGCAATCTTAAAACTGCACCTCTAGTGGCTGCAGAAAACTCCCTAATGTCCCTTTAACTTTCGATCAATAAACTGAATTGAAAGATCTCCACAAGTGCTTTTTCCTTTATTGGTGAGTCGCAAACCTCCTCCAAAAACGACAGTCACAAGTATAAAACGAGGAAGGAGTCTGTTTAACAAGTTACTAAACTACACTAAAGACTCACAAACAGAGGAAAAGAGAGGCTGCACGTCCAGCCGATCAAACCAACTACAACCTGAAGCAGCCGCAGCTCTGTGAGTAAAATCAGCTGATCATTGCTGTGCCACAAAAGCTTATAATTGGGGACAACAGGAAATAGCAGAAAGCAACAAAACCTGCAAGAGAATGGGGAGGGGGGCTTGGGGTGGAGAAAACAAACAAACAAAGGACAAAAAACAAAAACAGCGACAACCAGCCGAACAGCAGCAATAAACAGCTGGCATAAGAAAACAACACGGCACAGCCATGAGAGCTGGAATAATAACTCATTTAAAAAGGTAACTTAATGAAAAAGCATAAAGAATAATTGTACCTGTGACAACTAGGGACAACCTAAATTTGTGTGTGTCTATGTGTGAGAGAGTGTGTGTGTCTGTGGGCGGCTGTGGCTCAGGAGGTAGAGCGGGTTGGCCGTTAATGGGAAGGCTCCCCCAGGCTGTATGTCGAAGTGTCCTTGGGCAAGATACTGAACCCCGAATTGCCCCTGGTGGCTGTTCCGCCAGTGTATGAATCTGTTTGAGCACTTAGGCTCAGTGTATGAATGTGTTTGACTGGTACTAGTGTAAAAGCGCTTTGAGTGGTCGAAAAGACTAGAAAGGTGCTATACAAATACGGAGCATTTACATGTGGGTGAATGTGTGTGCTTAAGCCTGTTATAGAATGTAGTTGTGAGTGAGAGTGGGACGCCACAACCATATCGCACCGACCCCAGCGACAGGCAGGCAAGAACCCCAGTAGCCAATAGGGGTGGCTCCCAGACGCATCGCGAAGTGAAGACACCGACCCCACCAACAAACGGCAAATCTATCTAGCAATGCTGATGGAACACAAAAGGCATAAAAACGGCAGCAAACGCGATGTGCAGGTCTCCGTGCGTCTGGTAATAAAAGTCCACTGTCCCCACAACCGCTGGAAAAGCCAACCAACATCTGCCATGCTCAGCTGCATGTCACCACCCACCCATCCCAGAACAAACCAGTGCACAGCTCTGCCCTGCACACACACTACACATTCCAACAACAAACTTTATACTTCAGTCTCCAGAGGAGTCCGACAACCGACTACAGATCTGAGGCCAACGAAGCAAACCAGGGACGCAAACTCGTCCCTCCAAACCGACCAGGAGATGCCTCCCCAGGACTCCATTGTGCAAACTAAATGCCTGACAGCTATCCAGACATCCTGCGCATCAAGATGCATCAACAATAGCACCTACAATAGCATTGCAGTCCTCCAAACCGCAACTGAATCGACCTGTGAGGCGCCCAGAGACCCCCACCCCCAGTAGCCAGGGCACCCCTCGACTCCCCGAAGTGCAAAGGACCCGAGACCACAGGTCCCGGGGACAGCCAATCCCGAGCCCCCAGGGAAAACAGCAGAGAGCTGTGCTGCACCACCAGGGAGCAAGAACATGGGAGAACCATGGCTGACAGTCCCCCAGCCCAGCCAGAGGCCATCCCCCCGAGTGCAGACAGAGCTAGCAGAGCCAGCAGCCCCCGCACCCCATGAACCCTAGCCCAGCCCCCCCAGGCAGCCACCCCCAAGGAAGAGGGCCACAACCCACCCCGACAACACCGGCCACCAACTACCGCACAAACAGTAATTTTTTGCCACGATCTGGTTACAAAAAGTATGGAATGAAGTAGGCTACTGGTTTGACTGGAGAAGTTTCGATTCTACTTGATACTGGGCTGTTTCGGTCAATACCATAAAGGTATCGAGTAGCAATACCCATCCCTAATAGCTACCCACCAAGAAAGCTAGGTAGATAAGATTAACTTCAAACAAGCATAGAAGTTCATAAAATTAGGTAGGCCCATGTAAAAAAATGTGTATACTTACATTACATTTCTGTTCACAAATTTGATGATGTAACTAGAACACATTTTTACATAATGCTTACTCAGACCAACAAGCAGTGGCCTTGCTTGGTTGTGATTAAAGTTTAGCTGAGGTCTGATATGGTGTGAGTGTTTTTGTAACAGTTCTGAGGAATCCCTTGACGTCAGAGTTACACGATGGAGCAAGAAGCGTGCGGAAAGTGAGATTTGACTGAGCCTACTTTGAATGTGCATGTGAAAGAGAGACGGAGTGAGAGAGAGAGTGATAGACTGAGAGAGAGGCCTTATGGTGACTCAGCATAACAAGGTCGGCTGGGCCTGTACGACCTCGTTCATCAAGTTGACACCCGGCTCTGTTTCTGCTCCTCTCCGGTGTGATTCACAAGGAGAATGCGAGAAGGAGAAAAAGATAAGAGAAGAGAGGGGAGAGAAAGGGAAGAAGGGATAGGAAGAGAGAAACGATGGCATGTGAGGAGAAACAGGACCATGAGCACCCAAGCAGGAAAGACGAAAAAGAGATGTTAAGGGGAGAACAAACACAAATGACAAGCAGACATTGAGCAAATAAATGTGTGAGTGAGATCACAAGCAGAGAACAGGGAGATGAGATAGTGAAAGATAAACAGGGACAAAGTGAAGGGAAGAGAGGGGGACCAGAGCTGCCTCACCACAGTAACATTCAGTAAACACAGCAACAGCAAGTGTGTTTAAATATCTGTGACATGATTCAGCTTTTAAAACTGCATCCTGTCCTTTGTGTTGTCAGCTTCCACAGCATGTCCTAACACACTGGCATGGCATCTAGCAAGCTTCTTGTTTTTTGCTGTAAAGTCATGCCTTTTTCCTAGACCCAGCTCTTGCACACAAACACACTCCACTGTCATCACTGAAAAGCAAATGTGATATATTTTATACATAAACATCACTGAATCTGTGAAAGGAGCCCTCCCCATCAATTTTACACATGAAAGTCAGTTTATGCATCACGCTCACTCAGCCTGTGAAAACAGTGCAATGTGTTCAGTGGGTCTGGAGGAGCTTTCCAAAGTCTTCAAATTTATAAGAGAAAGCAGGCATGACAAACTGGAGCTGTGGAAAGATGTGGGCAATTACCAGGCAATGACAAATGGCACAATCAAGTTGCATTATGGGAAATGTAGTAGTATTTTTTGACCCATAGTAGAGACTAATTCTGCACTCATGTTTCTGACTTGAAAATATCCTTCTCGATTTGAGTTGTCCATGCCATAAACGCTCATCTGTCAGTCTCTTGGCCAGTCAACTAACTTTGGTCCAGACTGAAATCTAACTATTGTATTGTGTATTAATGGTCCTCAGAGAAAAAATCCTACTGACTTTGGTGATCCCTTGACTTTTCTTTTAGCACCAAGGTTGACACCTATTTCCTGTCCCCTTAAGATTAATTGTAATGACTTTGGTGACCTTCTTACTTTCAAATAATCATCAGGTGAACTTTTTAGTTTGTCCAATACCTGTGAAACTAAGAGAACTTCAGCCTCAGCTGCAATTTGTGTTTAGTGATCATTAACAAATGTTAGCATGCAAAACTGACATGGCAAACATGGTAAACATAATACCTGCTAAACATCAGCATGTTAGTTTTGACATTGTGAGCTTGTTAGCATGTTGAGGTATTAAGCTCAAAGCACTGCTGTGGCCATGTACACCCCACACAGCTGCTGGTGTGGCTGTAGATGCTTGTCTTAATCTGTTTTGCATGTCCTCAACTTTAATAACAGGATTAACAAATTTGGGATAGTTTGAAAGAAAACCAAGCTATGACGAATCAGAGTACAAACAATCGTGAACTTCAGCTCACTGAAATGATGATTGAATGAATGAAAAGTGCAGGGTGTCCTTGTAATTAAGTGCAGAATGTCATGAGAATATTAGGTCTGAATAAGGTTTCAATCAAAACAAAGCACCACAAAAACAATCTATTGAACTCATGGCCAAATTGTAAACCATTGCTGGGTGGATAAATTACACCCTGGGTAAGGACAAATAGATAATGGATGTGTTTTTGTTTCTAACAACCATGCCTGTGTTTTGTTCTCCAGGCCTAAATGGGGTTTAGAAGTGACACATCTTCTAAAGTAGCTGATGTAAGCACAAACATGTAGAGACGCTGCTGGGAAAGACAGTGAGCTGAACTAGTTTAGCAGAGTGAAAGGACAAAAAAAAAAAAAAAAAAAGTGGTTACATGCAGCTCTGGAGAAAATCTTCAAACCACTTTATGACATTCTGCCCCACCCGCCCCCAACGCTCATTGTGTTAGCTGAGGGAACACTCAGCACCCCTGTCAGGTGGTGCTGTGGTGTGATAAAAGTCTGGGCCTCCTGGTCCCCTCTGCGCCCCCCTCTATACAGGCTCTACTGGCCTACACAGCCTTGATAACAAGCACACACATAACTGAACCCTCTCACCCCACAGGGTTTTTAACAGTATCATCACAGCAGAATCTGCATTTCAGTTTTTGTTGTGAATACAGTTACACTACAATGACACATACTGCAAACACAAATAACTCAAGAGCTGGCATTTTTTTAAACACTGAGTGACAAGATTATGATCCATTGTTTACTTTTTTGGGGCTTCATTTTAACAAAGAAGAAGTCAGACATCTTTGAGTACAAAGTCTTTATTTAAATTTTTTTGGTATGGCTTCTTTGAAGGGACTGTAAAAGACATTTTATTGAAAAAAAAAAAAAAAACCTAGATAATTTCTGATGCAACCAGTCAAGGACCTACAAACAAGCATCTACTGTGGTTGCCGTGCACCCGGCCAAATCCACTGACATGGTGACAAAAAAACCAAAATGAATACAACACCTGTGGATCTGCAGGTTAAATGACATCAGTGCCACAACTATAGTCATAGTAACAACCAAAAAAAAGCTATTTTAACTTAGTACCTGATATAAATACCTACATATAAATATTGTAAATGTACTTGACGACTGATAACATTTTAAAATGCTGTACATGAATGTCCTTTTGAGAGCAACAGTTTGTGACAATCTCATTAAGAAAAGTTTACGGAAAAAAAAAAAAAAAAAAAAAAACCACACACACACGCTCAGTGTCGGCTACCTTTCAACAATGATACACAGCGCTCCTGGTCCCCATCACCCACATACTGCATGTGATTATCTACATCCATTTGAAATCATCAAGACCTAAGCAAGCCAGATTAATGTGACCGACTGCTGAAAGGCCAGTTACAAAGGGCTCTCTGCACTTGGTTCTGTGGTGTGGGTGCTTGAAAAGTCAGGAGATTCAAAAAAAGGATTTTTTTTTTTTTTTTTTTTAATTAAGGCCTCTTAAATGAAACTGATAAAAAATAGTGTAGTCCTGACATCACAGCCTCAAACACAAACAATGGAGCTGTCTCACTGTCTTATATACTGAAACTTTCTGTTTGTCCTTGAGGTGAAATCTCTCGTCGTCCTCCTGTGTGGAGCTGAACGCTTGAGGTTTGTTCATGGGTCAGTGCTCTACCTCACTGCTGATGGCACCAGGATGGGAACACAGATAGGCGGACAGGCTGGCTCTATGCCTCGCAAAATCACCACCCTGTCTCACCCTGCACCCCACATTTCTGACTGTCCCCCAGTGTCCTAAAGCAGCAGTGCCCTTACCCTAAATCCACACCAGACACTCTGGAGTTGGGAGGAAAGAGGTGTTACATGTCCCAGGCAGCTCTCTAGTCATCAATATGTACCATGGACACACAACTTCCATTGATTGAGCTAACAACATGATAACAATGATAATAATGGCATACAAACAAACACTGACAATGACATTAATACAATAATAAAGGACAATAAAATAATAATTAATAATAATAATAAAAAATGAAGTGTCAGCTTCTGGAAGCTCTTGGAAGAGACCACATACTTTATGCTGTTTAGCTTCCCTGAACCTCAACAGTCCTCCAACCCTCCCACCCCCTTTTACCCTTTAACCAATGAGCAAACTGCTCATCCTGATCGTATAGTGCAATAGTCCCACTCTTTTTCCTGGAAGCCCCTGCTGACGGTAGGCAGGTTACCCTGTAGGGCATTTTTTGCCATCCTCCGTCCTATGGTCCGTGACCACTACTCACTCCTCTTCCACTGCTCCCTCTTGTCCGCTTCCTTCATCAGCTCACTGCATACGGTCCGGCTGGATGTGCTGCTGTGGGGCATAGTGCAGGAAGGCCGGGGCTGGGCCAGCGGCGGAGGGGAGGGTGGGGTGTACGGTGGCCGGAGCTGTGGCGGCGGCGGCCGGACCAGCAGTGGCTGGGGGGCTGGTGGTGTAACTGTAGCCCAAGAAGCCAGCTGGGGAGGCGGCATACGGGTACTGCTGCTCAAAGGCTGCCTGGGCGTACTGGGTGTAGGCCGCGCTGTAGTCCAGGTATGGGCTGGTGCTGACAGAGGAGGATACCTGAGTGGGCAGCACCAAGCTGGGCTGCACAAAGGCTTGTGGGTAGACGTACGGCTGCGCCATCCTGCAGACAGACAAAGACCAAAGAGGGGAGGGGTATTAGACAAGAGGGGCTGAAGCACCAGAGCAGAGAAATCTCAGGGCCTGGCTTTTTGTTTATATTGCTCCCAGAGTGTAAGTGTGTTGGGAATATAAACTCTCTGTAGGTGTTCTGAACTTAGAGAGCTCTCACACGGATATCCACTATTAGTGAAGCCTAAATAGACGAGAGGCAGAGGAGGTTAGGCGAAGCTGACTCAACCCTGTCGGTGTCAGTTAGTAAAACCTACAAAACCTGTTAGGTAGGGCTTCCTGAGGTAGATGCGGGTGGGGGGTGAATGACAGAGTCAGCCGTTACTGGCAGGTTTTCAAGCTCAGGCATCAGCGGAGTGTTTTAACAGCTGCTGCTGCTCTTCACTTGCACCACACACACACAAAAAAAGGAAGTGCATGAAGTCTACTCGTTCTCAATTGGTGTGTAAATCTCACACAGACCATCACAGGTGATGATGCTAGCTGTGGGGAGGCAACAGTGGCAGGGGAGCTCATCAGGACTAGGTGCCAGGTTCTGTGGAGCCTCATGGGCCGGCTCTCAGATGTACCTGATTAGACCTGTGGGGTTGAGGGACTGTGCCGTCTCTCCTTCTCTTTCAGTCTTTGCTTTGTGACTTTGTCCATGGAGGAAAGGGAAGGGGAGAGAGCTTCTTCGTGAGCTTTATTTTTAGTCAAGACTTTAAGCATCTCTCCTGGGCTTGTTATCTGCGGCGAGGGATAGTTGTCGCAGAGAGGAGAAGACCCCCCTCCACCATTTTAAAGGGTGATGTAACTCACTTTTTTGAGAGCCTTTACCCTTGATACTACCCTTTGGGGGTAAACATCTACAGACACACACCCTGAGACAAAGACATAATGGGCACAACAAATAGAACTTTGACGTATGCTGTTCAGCTATATCTCAGTACTGATGAAGTTCTTCCGTTGATAGACTGTATCCAAACTGCAGTCTTCGCTTTCTCCCCCCTCCCCAACTGCCAATTCAATCCAGGAGAGGAAGAGGATCAGTAATGAGAGGCAGCCATGAAGTAAACACAGCAAAAGCAGAAGCATGCATGGCTAGGGATGTCATCACACTCTCTCCACACACACACACACACACACACACACAGCCCTTCGACCTGCCTGGCCCTTCCCCCTCTCCCAGCCACCCACCCACACCCCCCAGTTACCACTGCAAACCCCAAACCATGCCATAATAGGGAAAGAGTCACACTGCAATCAGCATAACCTCTTCAGTTCATATCACACAAAAGGAAAAAAGATAAAAAAGCACTCCAATCCATCACAGCACACTGCACTGCACTCTCAAGCCATCACTGGCACCTTGGAGAGAGGCTGGCTGAGGGAGGGAGGAGGGGGTGGGCAGACATTTTCTGTCAGACCCCTCCTGGGGACTAGTCCTGTACTGTGGGCATCTTCTGATCCTCTGCTGGTACACTGGTCAGCTGGCAGCAGACAGCAACCATGGCAGAAGGTTGGATAGGAGGATGGCAGTGATTATTGTCAGCAACAACATTAAGGTCCCATTCTATCATTCAGTCAATACAGGAATGTGATCAAGAAGCATTGGGGGTACAGAAATGTGTAAGACCTATGATATGACAGCACAAAGACAACATACAAAAATATACAGAGCAGGGCTGGGGACAGCAAGGAGTTACAGAAGCTCACTGAGACTTCTAGCGAGGGAAGGGACCAAAAGGGGACAGATGTAAAACCAGATAACAGGGCATGTAACCTGTAAGCATAAGCTAATTAAGGTAATCCCCACCCATGAGTGCAATCTACACTTTGCCCTCACAGTGCCATTCAAAAGATGGCCATCCATTAATGCGGTGGGGCATATGTGCTTTCATATATAATGAGCCGGCCTTCTTCGTCGCTTGGCAGTTTGGCTTAACCTAGACTTAGAATCAAGAGACGCTGTGAGGTAAAGTGAAATAGAAAATAATGTAAACAACCTAAAGCTAGCCTAAAAGGGAGTTAAGGAGAGACAGAGCGCAGAGAGAAGGAGATGTTAGCTGTAATTTTAGCTTCTAAATTTAGCTTCTACTGAAAGAGAAAAAGAGGAGGGACGGGGACCGAGGCAAGATGGGGACAGTGGCAAGCTCCCGGGGGCCGCAGAGACGCCAGATGCCAAGCGGATGGCGGAACAGCGGCAGGGGAATGTGGATGTCGGCCAGAAGATCATAGGTCAGCTGGTTTTGTGCTGACGGCCAGTCTGTGCGTGTTTGACATAGTGCCACTCTGCGGATGGCAGACGGAGACACTAGAGAGACAGGCTCACCAGAAAACATTTGATGCGCATGAATATTCAAAACACAGGCTGAAATAATCATCATCATCATGAAGGCCACTTAATGAGCTAATGTGAAAAGCGCGGGAGATATCACACCGGGCAGCTAAATATTTCTACACAATAACACCAATGACCTTCAGCACATGACTCACAGCAACACAAAGTGTGAAAACAGACGGGACCGGACTGGGTGGGGGAATTAAACACCACCTTACAATACTTGTAAGAGGACTTGATGTTCCGTCCTCCCTTCCCTCTTTGTTCAAGAGGACTGAATATTCTTTGAAAGCAGGAGGGGAAAAAGGTGTTTTGTTTGGCACCTGTAGAGGTGTGTTTCCTAGGAAGCGCACAGCCTCATTAAGTATTAGTCCCAGAATACATCCCTCAGATACCCTGCCTTCAATCTCCTCTTCAACCCCTCCCCCACCACCCTCTCCTCCCTCCCAGTCTCACAGAGGTGTCAGTTTTCAGTGTAGCTCTGACACGCTGGTAGTGGCAGCACTTTAATTGGAGAAATTAAAGTAAAAACCAGTGCTAAAGGGAATAAAAAAGGGGGACATGACGTAAGAAAGTGCAAGGAAGAGGTAAGAGTGGAGGAGGTGATGCATGAGAAGAGATGAATCTGCAAGCATGCCGACAACTCCTCCCCTCCCCATCAAAACAATGTTCCTGGCCTCAGTGACCCCCTCTGGCCCTTACAGTCCACAGCATCTGCTGATCACAGCTATACACACAGACACAGCAGTAAATCCAAGCCAGCGCACCACCACTACATGCAATGGCCCAGCACTGTTCAAAATCCTACTTCAGACAAGGTCCTCACACCATATGTTATCAAGGAGTTGATAGAAAGAAAAGCCACTTGTATGCTGTGCACCTTAGGGAGGCCTGCGTCTGTCACCCTCAATACAGAGGAAACTCAGAGGCAGACAGACAGGTGCTCCGTGTGCCTCTCCACGTCTCTGGGGTGGTGGTCATGGGAGATTAAGGGGGTGTAAAAGGCTGTAATACAAGCCAGCACCTGTCAGGCACATGCCTCAAAGCGCCATTGTGCTCCACATTGGTGCCATCCATGCTCACTGTGGTAGCTGGAGCACAGACATCGGAGGGACTTTCCAGTGTCCTCCTAAGATCTTGGAACATTATGGGATGTGTCCCAAGTGGACCTTGAGATTAATCTTTCAGATTAGATTTCAATCTTTCAAGTGAGATCTTACAGTGGGGGCTATGGCTGATGTACACTCCTTGTGCCTTTTTTGTGTTTGCCAAGCTCCAAAGGCACCGAACGTTTCTTATTTGGACCTTGTCCCTGTGGACTGTCCTAGGATTCCCATGAAGCTCTTAAAGCACTCACATGCTCTGAAGTCAGTGACTGTATAGGGCTGCAGATACAGATTATTCCATTATCAAGATATATATTAATCTGCCAACTATGTTTTTGATTAATTATTTGGTTCATGAAATGTCAGGTAGATAGTTTATAGTGCTCATTAAAGTTTCCCAGAATACAAGCTGACATTTTAAAATAGCTTGTTTGGACTGACTTGGGTTTAGTTAACAAAACCCAAAGATAGGTAACCCAGGAACTTGAAACTAGTTACATGTTTTTTTGTCTTTTTATGTTTGTGTTTATGCTTGATAAAGTACTTTAAGAACCAAGCACCGGAATTGTTGGTTTTCTGTTGATCAACTAATCAGACAAACAATCAACCGTTGGGCACTGGTCATATTTATAAATATCTATAAACACTACGTATGACAACCTGAAGTGAACCTTTCATGGTATATTCATCTTCCAGAGAGAGCTGAGGTTTTGTGTGTAAAATACAAAGGGTGGTGAGGGATGAATTCTGAGAGCTGTAGGGGGTGAGGGGAGTTATTACTGAAATGAAATGCTCATTAGCTGCTTAGCAGACCATGGCTCCTAGACGCTGTGCAGGCTGTTTCTACAACACAGTCACTTCTAGGAAGCCCTCTCAGTGACACAGGCCACTCAGTCAGGTACACGAGTCAAGAGGCTCCTGACAGAAGTCAACAAGCGAGTCACACATTCACCTCTGGAATGCGCTTCTATTACCACAGACATGTGAACCATCTCCCAGCGCTATAAAACTCAAATATGATAACAGGCTACTTCGTGAGTTGCATGTGGACACAGAAACTGACATGTATTTTCTAGAGGCCCCGTTTGTCAAAGAAATAGTAGCCCACAGTGAGCAATACAAGAGAATACAACAAGCGCCCACTCCCACTCACTTACCCATACTGCCTCTGGATGAGTGCTGGGTGAATGGGCTGCACTCCGATGGATATGCCTGGAAGATAGGAGGCCGGCTGTCAGACACACACATTTGCATTTACAGAGGAGGACCAGAGAACAATACACAGAGGGCACGGAGAGACAGAGGCTCTGCCTGTTTCAAAACCTACCGCCAATGGAACAACAGATTCAAATGCGCAAAAAGCAGTAAAACATGTATGTATTTGGGAAACTAAATGTTATGGTGGTGTGCACATGTACAGTATGGGTTGTCTTATCAAAAACTGCCTGTCACACACACTAAATGGTAGAAATTAGTCTCTTTTTGTAACTCAGGGAATAGGTACCTTTTTTAACTATGGTTTTTGTTGTGGATATTCAAACTTATATTCATGTTTTATGCTCTAATTAATACTGGTCAAGTAGGATGGAAGTGCCATTATTTCTAGGATTGCATACATGATTTAATTGAGCCTTGAAACAACACACAGTATATCTCACCGGTCTGTATGCTGCGGGGTTTGGCACCCAGGTAGGCCAGGTTGACATTGGCTTTCCTGCCATCAATTATAGGGTTGGGATCCTTGCAGGCTCTCTCTGCTGCTCCTCTGTCAGTCATTGTCACCTGGTGACAGAGTCAGACTCGTCAACAAGGTCTCACAAGATAAAAACAAACAGACGGTAGCATGGCATCCTTGGCCAGAGACGCTAAACTTTTTAAGCAAAACAAAAACACTTGAAATGCATAATACAGGACTTTGTCTGCTGGTCTGATAAATTCTCGCTACAGGCTTCCCACTGTTAAGAATCTGTTTCTGAAAAAGGGAAACTACAAACAAAGCACAATGATAAGCTTTGAAAACTGCCCACAGCAGCAGTAGCCAGCTACTTGACTGCCACTCAGCCATGGGCAGACCTGCTGAAATATGGATCTGGGAAGAGCAACAAGGAGCTTATCCAATTAGGGACAAAATATTAAGGAGATTGGTATTAGTCCACCCCCTCCCCTCTCCCTCCTGGCATTACACAAGCCCTTCTGTTTTGATTGCCACATTCTGCCAACTCAGAGGGTTCAGTCACCTCGGTGTGTGGACCGGGCAGTGAATGTAGGCCACGGCTTGCATTGCTTAAGTGGCCGTTTTTAAAAACAGTGTGCCTCTTCATAGTGGAAGGATGCGGAACAAAGCCCACTCCAGGGCCTGTGTTGTGAACACACAGGAAGGAACGAGGCTGTGTTTACACTCAAGAAACAGAGGGGGTGGGATCGGGGGGGGGGGGGGGGTCTACTAATCCACCTCTGAAGTGTGTTTAGAAAAAAGGTGTGCTCAGCTTTGGGGCACCTCCATCCCCGCCTGCTGCCAGCTACCTCTCCGACTGGAACGCTCAGAAAACAGGATTAGCAGATTGCCTCATGCCACACAAAATGTGTGTCTTGTCCTGGGCAGCACCCACACCGGCCTGAGCCTGTTTAACCTGAAACACCAGCTCCAACAAGCAGCCGTTTGATACAAACTAGACTCACGGGACAGCTTTCCTCAGAGTTAGGGAGCCGATGTGTAAACACCGGGAGTGATTGTCTTACAATTCTGCCTTTAGAAGTAAACATGTAACAGTTTTCCATTCCTTCTTTGGCCTGACGGTGCATTAGTGCTGATGTGTCAAAATGTTCTGGTAAATATTTGCATATCTTGTGCTGCTTCTGTTCTTTGTGTGAAAGAGAATGACTCTTTATCTGCCTGGAACAGGTTAAGTCATACCTTAATGTAGATTTAAAATTAGACATCACAAGGTCCTTGGATTGAGTTTCATTAATCTGACTTAAAAGCACCAGTAAACAGCACATTTCCCACTTTGCACCACGAGTGGAGGTGAGATGAAGGCAGTATATGAGGTACAACTTAGTTTACGTTTTATGAACTTTTCAATGGCTTGGCTGGTGCACAGACTCAAATAGATAAGATCAAAAGGGAAGTTTAACATAAATTTGTAGCATATGAGAAAGCCAATTTGTTGATGTTGGAATTTCTCTCTCAGCAGCCAAGATGTGATGTAAATCATGTGCTGCGGCCGACTGCTCCGGTCCTTGACAATGGAGGGCAGGGTGTGCAAGGTCAACCTCCCCACTGCTCCAAAATAACCATATAAAGGAAGCAAAAAGTACAGTCTCTCTCTCTCTCTCTCACACACACACACACACTTTCAAAGCCATATGCTGGGGCTGATCAGGGGTGAGTGGGGCCTCACTGGGGGAGGGCGGTGAACATCAGACATATGTTTTAAATATAATCTTCTTAGTTACCCATCAAATTGTGTGATCCCTCATCCTCATCAGGCTACAATAACAGCCAGCCAGGCGAGAAAAACAGCGATGCTGTGCAAGTACGTGTGGAAGCTTCAGTGTGTGTGTGTGTGTGTGTGTGTGTGTGTGTGTGTGTGTGTGTGTGTGTGTGTGTTGCCTCTGACATGTAGCTGAATGATCACATTACAGTAGATATAACTAGAATGGATATGTAGTCATAAATTCCCATATAAAGACAGTGGGAGAGGCACTAGCATATAAATGGGCACGTTGAGCCAGGAACTATACGCTGCACAGCGGACTTACAGCAGTAGCTTGTAATGTGATCTGGTAGTGTTAAAAGTTGTGAATGAGAGCTACGTGTTGGTCTCGTGGTGGATATTGTGGTGCACGGCTGTCTTGTTTGTACTCACAAAGCCATATCCTCTGGATTTACCGGTCTGTCTGTCCGTTATCACCACAGCCTCGTCAATGTCCCCATAGGCCTCGAAGTATTTTCTCAGTGAGGCATCGTTTGTGTGGTACGGCAGCCCGCCGACAAAGATCTTGGTAAAAGTAGTGTCTTTCTGAAGCGATGGGGGATGCATGACTTCCAGGGCTCCGTTCATGAACTGATGCAGAAGCATTGGTCAGCCGGA
The DNA here is from genome assembly GCF_014851395.1 of Micropterus salmoides. Classification (NCBI taxonomy): domain Eukaryota; kingdom Metazoa; phylum Chordata; class Actinopteri; order Centrarchiformes; family Centrarchidae; genus Micropterus; species Micropterus salmoides. The sequence continues at coordinate 31,010,049 of NW_024043372.1, forward strand.
GAGAAGTCCTGAAGCACACTGTAAATGTACTAACCGCTTAACAACGTCCCAGCATCAGTACAAAAAAAAACGTTTATCTCACTAGTTTTCCTCTCGTGTTGTCCTTCGCTCAAAATTACGGTAATCTGCTGGAAACTGTGCTTCACACTGCGGGGACTCCTCCGGCCGCGTCTACACTGGCTACACAGCTCACCGCTGTGAGAAAATGTGCCTGGAGATTTTATACGCCGTGTCTGAGGCCGCGCCCACATTAAACTGTTGACCAATCAGCGTCACCGCTGTGTGCCAATTTGGCCAGAGGCTCCTCCCATCATCGGCCCGCCTTCCCTCGGCGCTGCGCTGCACCTGCTTTTGTCCTTTAGCACACAAAGAAAACCCCTACTGTTACAGCAGAAAACGCGGCTCTGCCACATGGTGCATTGTACCACTGTAATGAGGAAGTATTGTCTCTGCTTCTGGTATAAATAACCGTTCCAAACGTTAATAAGCAGGAGTATGTTTAGTTAAGTATGCTTATTTTACCGTGACTTACTTTTACTTACTTTATTTATTGGGAGGGACATGGCAGATATAGTCTGAGCAGAAAGCAAACATACAGGAATTAATAAGTGTTAAGTTTAACCCTAAAGTGCAGCTGAAACCAATGGACAGTGGGAATCACACAACTTGAACCAAATAAAATAAACCTTACTTTATATGTTCATCCCTGGTTTGTTTCACTTTAATCACTTCATATTAACTAACAAAATCGCAGACTGTTACTTGTGATTATATGCTGTTTGTCTATTTTAAATCTTACTAATATGGCCTCAAATATTATTTGTATAGAATGTATCAGAGACTGGAATAGTGTTACTGTACAACATACCATGGGATGATTGATTTAAACCATATATAAAGTTATTGTGATCATTTCTACCTTCTTTTTGGAATATCAAAAGTTACATAGCTGTGCCCGTTTGTGATATAGACTGATTAAAGTACAATATGACAAACTTCATGGTGTCACAACAGGCCACCTCTTATAAACCTACCATAAAAGCAAATGATTGACACACTTTGCAACAAAAAAAGCATGTACTTGAGCTCAAAGCTCTTACTTTTCAGTACCACAGTAATGTATTCTACATGTCTCTGCATGCGGCTCACAAACACTGATAACCTCTGTGCGGAAAAAGGCAGCGCCTAAGGTCCTATGCAACAGGTCAATCCAACAGTAAAAGTTGTCCAACTGCTTCATTGCCAAAATAAATACAACCCCCTGGTTCTTATAGACAGCGGCCAGTGAGTCATCTCATCCGTGATCATGACTGCCATCAACCTGGAGGACTTTGTGCAGTTAAACTTGGTGCAGCTTGACTGAGCAGTACAGGAGAGAATTGTCTACAGGGTTGATACCAGTGTCACCCCATAAAAGCTGAGGACCCGCTGAACTGGCAGCAGCACATCTTCCCGCCCTCAGTGACTTGGAGTTCCACTGCTAAGTACCCAGGGTCAGGCTAACAGTGAGGTGATACTCTAATGACCTCAATAAACAGGCATTTAATTCACACCTTCTCCTCTATGAACTGCTTCACTTTTCACACCTGGCCTTTGTAGCTGCCCATGCTACCTCATTCATATCCTCTTGATAAATCCCCTCTATTCCCAGCTGTGTATCCCTGTCAAAAGGACTTAACCTGGAAGAAGAACCCCACTGTCCAGCTTTGATCTCATTTTTCCTATTTAGCTCTCCGACCTTAGTTTGTGGACTTTTCTACAGGTGACTGCTAGACTTTTCTACAGGTGACTGCTAAAGCTAACACATCAAAGGGCAAAATGCTCCACCTGCTGGTCAAACCTTGATTAAAACAAGCAGGCCGAAGGGGTCAATGTGATACAGATGCTGTCCAAAGTTTATCATTTTGTGATGCCAATGTCAGAGACCAACATGATGAAGAGGATTTACAGCTGAAATATGAGCGAATGGTCATATTCATGGTTTCGCATGCACAATACAGTTCATTTATACAGCAAAACACAATAGGTTGTTTTTTTTTTAAACCTATTTTCTCCCTCAGGTTGGAATAAACATGTTCAAATCTAATAGTACGCACATATTTATTTTACATCTCAGTTTCATTAATGGAGCTAAACCACGGAATAACAGCGAATCACAATATTATGAAAAGTCTTTGGAAAGCTATAAAAAAAAAAAAAAAATGAAGAGCTGGACACAGTAAAAAAACAAAACAAAACTGAAACACCAAGATGAATGCCAAATGAAGCCCTCCCCTCCTACAATAACCTCTAAGACCAAATGTCACGCAGCGGTCTTCAGCGCCAGGTTGGGTAGGCCCCTCTGATTGGTCCATGCACAGTACGCAACACCACGGCATTGGTCCAGGTGCTTGCCGAAAGGAAGGAGTCTGTCTCGGGCGTATACACACACTAAAGCAGCAGATCTTCCCCATTTCCCCACAAGAGATGTGACTCGGCACGACGAATCTAAAGACAGGAGGGAGCAGTCAGTCACAAAGCAGTTGTCTGAGTTTTGGTTTTGTTTATTTCTGAGAGGGCGATCACTGTGTCCCTTTTTGCACACAACAAACAGCACAAGATCACTCTTCAGCAAAATAAATAAACAAATATCAATCCTTGCAGATGGTGGCTGATTCACTGTAAATAACTGCTTGCCTATGTTCAATAATTCCTGAATCTTTTCATCATCTCCATGATCTAACAAATAAGAGTATATTTAAATATATAAATATTTGTCACTGAATACAATGCAAAGCCTTAATACACGCCATAAATGCTGTAAAAAAGCCAATATTCCTGATTGTACAGGCGCCAAGGTAGCCTGTATACACTATTTAAGCAGAAACTACACAAGCCTTCAGAATGACATCACCCAGGTCAGTACAGTACCATACAAAATGGCTACTTGTAGCAGCAGGGAGATCTGAATCATGTCTATCGTCTGCCCAGATCCATGCACGTCAGGTCTCATGGGGTGCCTTTAAAAGGCCCCAGAGTGAGTCACAAGGTCACTGAGAAAGTGGGGCAGCCCCGTCCGGTGACCGCAGCCTCCATGTTTACAGACAGTGGCTGTCCTTCTCTCACCATTTCTTGTTCCGAGGCTTCAGCTCCTCTGCAGCATTCCTCAGGAAGATGTAATTCTTTTTCTGGGGGTTGTAGTACTCATGGCCCTGAGGAATTCAGATAAGAGCACAATATTACAAATAAGGCCAGCATGAGGCGAACAGTTTTCAACCATTGTAGTGAAATACAAAACACCTGCTCGCAACTTTCAGAAAGATTTTACCCCTACCTTCGACCAGTCGTAACTGGAAGCGTATGCAAAGATGTTGCCATTTTGGTTGAAGCAGCAAGCCGTAATGGGCTGGTCGAGCTGCTCCGAGGTCTTTAACTTGGTGCGAGCGTCTTTGTCCCAGAAGCTGAAGCGCCCGTCTGAGCCCACAGTAGCCAGTGTGCCATGGACAGGATGGAAGGAGATGGCATTCACCTAATGGGAGAAAATGGACATTAGTAATTAAGAAATGGGGGAACATAACTACGCTGAGTGGTGTATCAGAGGGACTATTCTGTAATAATTGAGTCCGTGACAATACACATGGGCGGTCCAGCAAGACGGTGTCAACCAAGTTGCTCTGACAATTGCGGGTGTGACAAATGCAACAGAAATAAAAAAGAGGGACTCGTGCCATTATTCACAGCAATTAAATAAGAATGGGTGTATTTAAAATGACATTAATGCTAAGCCATGTTCACATTAATTGATTTCAAATACTGAACACTGCACTAAAGGAAACGCTATTAACAGACGTGTTTTACCGCAGATATGACATTATAGAAAAAGCACAGGTGTAATTAATTACATTCATTTTAGCTGTAGTTTAGGCAGTTCAAAGGCATCCATCGTTAACTTTATTAGTTACACCTGAGTTTTTATTGTAACACTTTGAACCAAAACTCTTGACAATAAAGTCCACAAACTGGTATAATTTGTGCATGTGCCAATAAAAATATGCCATTAAAATCTCCTTTAAGAGCACAAAGGATATGTTTCTTTCAAAATGTCACTTTATTTTATAAATTCAGAACAACTTACAGCATAGATGTCCTGTGGAGTGGTTGTGTTGGTTCCATTGGACCTGTGGCACTTAAAGGTGAAGTTGTCTTTGGCTCTGAAAGAGATCAGGGAACACATTCAAGTCATATTTTACTTACAGGCCTTGGACAGTAAGACCAGCAATGTCTTTTCCATTATGAAAAAACAAAAAACAAAAAAATCAAACCTGCTTCAACTTCACTGGATAAAAGAAAAAGCAAGACTTACTCACATTCACTTTTAAGACGTTGATTTATCTAGACACTCACGGGTTTGGAGGGTTGATATAGTGGATGGCCACTCGGCCCTCAATACTTCCCAGTGCAAAGCCTGTGGGCTTGTTTTGTTTGTCCTTGAATATGGCGACACAGCGGTGCTGTGGGACCAGGGGAATAAAGTTAATTGGATCAAAAGGTCATACATGAAAAATAAAATATTTTACAAAGTTTGTTTTTATATTTAGCACCAAGAAATAAATACATTATCATACATAAAACTCCCAGGGTGTTTGCAGAGAAATATTTATAGTGGGGGGAAAAAAACAAAGAAAATACTAGAAAAATCCACCTGATGTTTGAGAGGAGAGTCTATTCTGCGAAACTCAGAGGGCTGGTTCTCCAGCTGGTACACTATCAGTCCTCTCTCAGCTGTGGCAACCACCGCCATGGGGTATACCTACATACAACAGTCATGGAGGTAATCCATTATGTACTCAGCAAGTACGGCTGGACGATAGAGCTCATAAATAATAGATATTTTTAAGCTGTGCCACAATATACAATATATCCCGATTTATGTCTAAATAACATAGGGTACGTTCTGAAATAGTGCTAACATGATGATAATGTAAAATATTATCATTTGCTTTACATTAAACAGCATATAAAAATAGTTCAAATTAGCTCAACCTTAAACATCTCAGCAGTTAAGTGCAACACACATACTAATCAAGCAGTAATATTAATCCAAAAACATCATGTATAATAGGAAAACACAGACAGGAACCATTTTACTGCAAAATGACCATGTTTTGCTATAAATAATTGCAGACTTTCACCTTGGTAAGGTTTAGAATGCAGAACTTTTACTTGTAGTAGAGTATTTCCAAAGTGGGGATGTTATTAGTACTTTTGCTTAAGTAATGGACCTGAATACTTTTTCCACCTCTGGTTACCCACAGCATAACTGCACCTGTGTCACCTGCCTACCTTGTGGGTTGCAGTATAATAGTTACTGAAAAGCTGTGTGTTGTTTTCTCACCGTCTGGACCAACTCTGCTGTGAAGAGTAAATGACGTCTTCGCAACATTGCATAAAACACACAGCTTTCACTAACTATTACACTGCAACCTGAGCAAAAAATTCCATGAGCTTAAAATTCATGTCATACTCCTCATAAACCACTTACAACATCTGCACAGTAGCATCTCTCTGGCATCTGCAGAGACATCATGGGATTGGGAGAGCGGGTATCCCAGAACTGAAGAGAAAAACAGAAAAGCTTTCACGTGCTACATTAAACACTACAAAGCTTGATATGACACTCTTTGATTGGCTCTTTTATTGATCATTATGGTTACATTTAGGTGTCTGCACAAAAATATCAAGAAAAATTGCTCAAAAAGTGTCCGTCACCAATTGATAAGATACTGATGGTCCAGAGATGATTGAAATTTAGTTTACCAAAAGCTGTTTTGGATGCATAATGTCCCACACAGGCCTTTGGCCGAGTTCAGACAGACAAAAGCACTGGGTGGAAAAAATGTAGCACTCTGACTGATTTGAATGGGACCACTGCGTTGACACAACGGCATGCCAACATAGACAGCTTCGGCAAAGTTGAACCTGGCACAATGCAATGTCATCCGGTATGATGCTGCATTGGTGAAAATGTGTGTGTGAGTGCACATTTACATCCTGGCAGATTACGTAACATTATTAGAAACTGCTATGCAGTGGTTTGGTATCTGATAAGGATTCTCATTCAAACTGGACTTTCTGGATTATATTTCATTGTCTTGTTTTTTTTCAGATCTTGTGACCCTAAAGTGAATGTATGTTTTTTTTAAACAGATGCGTTCAAATGGCTGTTGTACCTTCAGTGTTTTGTCCCAACTGCCAGTCATGATGCAGCTGTAGTTTGGGGCTTTTATCCAGTGGATTGATTTGATCGGACCCTCATGCTGTGAAGAGAAAAGGTAAGAGTCAGATGATTCTGCTTCCTCCTTAAAACCACACAACTGATCTGGGAGCACTCAGCCAACCTGTGCAATCTGCATTGCTTGATTGCTGTTAAGATCCCACATCTTGGCTGTTTTATCACATGAAGCAGTGAAGACCTTACTCCCATCCTGGTTAAAGAGAACAGCTCATCGTAAGTTATTCTGTGGCCCAGCAGGCAGCATCTATGTAATCTTAAACTACTTTGTATGAGACCTACATCGCTCCAGCACGCATCCAGCACTGGACCTGCGTGCGTCTGTTGGGCTTTGGGGACAGTCTGTCCATTGTCCTGCACCTCCCAGCACCGGACCTGAGGTTAGATGATACAACATACTGTGTTTACTACAAACTCATGATCGAGTGGAGAAGTCCTTCATGGAAGACAGGCCCGGTGAAGGCATCCTCCTGGACCTCAGGTGTATTCAAATCTCATATTAAAATAACCATTCATAGTCATGAATAGAATAACTAACTGACATCATTGGCCCAGGATCCTCCAATGAGGAAGTTCCCTGGCATGGTGGGAGGACTGAAAGCCAGACAGCTGATGCTGTCATCTGGAGGTGAAGTCACTTCAACATCCTGTAGGAACATAAACAACAAAGAAAATTATTAAGCTGTCAATTAATCAGGCAAAATTGCAGTTTCCACTGATAATGATATATAAAAAACATGCATTTTCTCCAGTACTCCGCTGGTTTACCTTCATGGGATTGTGGCTGTCTGTTGTTGTGTTTCCAAAGACACCGGTCCCTCCTGTCCCAAACCCGGTGTTTGTCCCAAATAAACTCATTGTGCATTAACGTTGTCCTAATGTGCGCCTAAGAGAGCAGACGTGCATCAAAATGATCAAAAGCCATGTTGTTAGCAAACTGGATGTAGCGTTGAATCCAAAAGGCCGTTCAATCAAGAAAATACAATATGTGGAACTTTAATGTTATAGCATTACACTAAATCACCTTTGCAACCAGACGTTCATCAAATCACTCAATTAGCAAGTTCAACACTAATGATATAGATTAGATAAAAGCTAACATGCGTAACAGTTCGCGTAAACCAAAACACTTGAAGACGTAAGTTAGCTGGACAGCTAGCAGTGAATGTTAACGCTAACTAACGTTAGCATCAATTAACGCTACCGCTGCAAGCTCCTAAATACAAGCTAGCGTGGTAACATTTAACAGTCTAAGTGTATGATATTCATACGTATGGGCGTATTTGCTACTATTTTAACCATTACGTGGGTCAGAAAATATATACGGGTAGATAATTCAACGCTAGCTAACGTTAGCTAGATCAGTTATTGAGACCATCTGTGGCCGGTTGGCTAGATTAAAAACTTTCATGTGCTGACTTTTCAAACACCATATTTAAACACTGTATCACCAGCAGCACCCTCTGTTAACTACATGAATAAAAGTACATACCCCGACTATAAACTGGCAACGCTGAAAATGCCAAAATAACTTGGCGCAGCAAAATGTGGCGCTTTCCCTCGCTGTGTCGCAGTTTAGTGACGTATCGGGCCCTGTGCTATTTCAAGAGTAGACGCTTGGAGGCGCTGCATGACAGCAAGTCACTTTACCATGGAAAGTAACCCGGGACTTTGGAATGAGTGTGTCTGACTGATGAATTTAGTTTATGTATCTCGTCTATAGCTAGATTATCCCAGCAAGTGTAGCTACCAAAGGTATCAACCAAAATGGTCCCATAACGGATGATGATGTGGCTGAATAGAGTCAGTTAGAGGGCCTGTTGGCATTGCTGAAAATTCCTTGGCCAAAACTCATTTTACAGCCTTAAATTGTTGTCATTATAGCAGTAGGGTGGTTTACAAATGTTTGTAGTGGATATAGGGAGGACTCTTGTTGTTTATATGTGTATGCAGGGATGAGCCATGTAAAGTGACCTCTTCTGGGAAAAAACATCTCAAGTGAGTTGTGCATGGTGCTCATGGAACTTTGGTTTTGTGGTTTTAGTTCATTTATGGATGTTTCTGGTAGCCCCTATACACAACATGCACATTAGTAAAAGGCCATTTCAGTCTGTGGCTATGACACATTTACTTTCTTCCTAAAGACAGTAAATGCCAACGCAACTGCACAAGTTCTTTAAACTTGTGTAAAGTGGTGTATAGTCTGTACTTAACTCTTGGATTCTTGCTTTTTCAGTCATTGCCAACCCCCACCCCCATTAACTCTTATGAAAGTATTCACAGCGGAGTGCTTTAAACTTTGTTGTAGTAAATCACCGGGGCTATTGGCATGTCCCTTCATGTGCCTGTGCTGCTGCTGCTGCTGCTGATCACTCAAACCCTCAACAATTAGGGTGGGCCTGAGTTTATTGTTTGAGTTCAAAGGTGTCTGCATTGAAGAAGGGATTTGAGGATTTTCCCTCTTTACCTTTAGACTGATCATTTGACAGTGTTGGAGGATATCTTCGTGTGTACAGGGTTTGAAGCTCAGTGATAATAGATCCAAACTGTCCAGATATGCTCTAAGCTAAATAGATAGGATTTGAAAAGAAGTACATGTGACCTTTGATGTTGTAAGTGATGAATCATGGGATGGTCACACCAGATAGGTCTGGCTGCAGGTTACTGCTTGCAAAAAGAAAAAGGAGAGACCAACTGGGAAAAGTTGTGATAATCAGATATGAACAATTACAGTTCACTTTCGTTAGTGGCCAAACAATCACGTCCAAACAAAGGACGCAGTGATGGGCCACTTTGGTTTGAAAGGTCCACGCCCAATTACCAAGATAGGAAAGTGCATTTCATGATATGACACTGGTCTATTCTCACCCTACTATTCATTGATTCACCCCCTCACGCTCTCCCAGTCTTTCCAGTCTTGGTTTATCCCACTCTGAACCCCTCCTTCCCCTCCCCTGACACAACCCCTCAATAAAATCCATTCCCAAGTAACTTCAAGAGGAGCGCACAGCTGCATCACACCAAGACAGTGCGCAGCTATAGATGATAAGGGATTGATTTTATAAATTGACAGAAGACACTATGTTTTAATCCCACAACGAGCAGAACTCTTTCTGTAGGAAACCCCAGTTTTATGTTTCGACTAGTTAGAGCCACGCGTAAAATTTGTGTAAAATGGTGACAGGCGCCTTGGCGACGCTAATGACCCTCCTGTCGTGGGGTTACTTCGTGATGACCACCCAGGTCCCCTTCTCCAACTTCTCTGTGGACAATGAGGTGCGCTCCAGCTTCATCCAGCGGCGGCTGCGGAGCCAAGAACGCAGGGAGATGCAGCGAGAGATCCTCTCCATCCTGGGGCTGCCGCATCGGCCGCGGCCGCACGTCCACACCAAACACAACGCCGCCCCGATGTTCATGCTGGACCTGTACAATACAATCTCTACAGACGCAGAGCCGCCGGGATATTCTTACTACAAGCCCGTTTTCCCGACCCAGGTTTCCCCCGTGTTGACCCCACAGGACAGCCGCTTCCTGGATGACGCAGACACTGTGATGAGCTTTGTCAATCTCGGTAAGTTTACAAGCTGACTTTGACTAACAACATTTTTTATTATGTGCCCGTGACAGAGATTCAAGTGCCCAAAATTTTGCTATCACCAGTATCCTCTAAATCAGTGTTTCCCAACCCCCTCCTGGAATACCCATGTTTTAGATCTCTCTCTGCTCCCACACAGCTGATTCAAATGATCAACTCGTTATGAACTGCTGAAGCTGCTTAAATCAAAAATCTGTGCGGGAGCAGGGACATGCAGGACAAGGGGTAGCCTACTCCAGGAGAAGGTTGGGGAAACACTGCTCTAAATAATACTACAGGGGCTTGGTTTACTGTCTAAACGCTTATTAAAATCAACAATTTAGGCTAATCAGAAACAGCTGCTTAATTGCCAAGTAGTGTTTTACACATGAGGAATTTGCTTTGGCGATAAGGTGCTACACCTAGACAAACATACAGCTGACATAAATGAATGTAGAAATATATAAATATAGAATAAACACATGCAAGTTATATAAAAATAATAAAATATCAGAGAAAATATTTCACCTGAGTAGGCTATTCTTTGCAAAGCGTCAATGACTACTTAAACTCATCATGTTATCTGATCTGTGATCTGTGCCACTGCAACAGAGGGCCATAGTTAAGTGTATGCAAAAGCCAGTGTCTCTGACATTGTGGCTAATAAATCACTTTCTTCACATGAAATCGAACATTATGCATAGCTATAAATGTTATGTCAACATGCATCCCTTCAAAGCTCTGGGGGTGAGGCTTTAGCATGGCTTTGTTTCACATGACTAGGAATTGAACAGGCATTTCTAAACCCTGAGGGAGTGAGAGATAAGTTGACCAAGCTCAAGATACAAACTGCATCTAAACACGCTCTTGCTGTAGTAATCTCTGTTAGTGCAGGTGTTTGTGTGTTTGCAGTGCATTCCTGCATGTATGTGTCCGTTTGTTTGGAGGGCGTAAATCACCGGGGTCGCAGGTGGGATTTGGGGCTCACTCAGACATTATTGAATTTATAAAAGGCAAATCCTGCCTTTGTTTCCCTTGGAGATCCTGCGGAGGCTCTGATATCACTATGGTGAAACAGCAGACGGCATGGTGCCTGTGGCTTTTATCCGGATGTGGTTACATCCAAAACCAACCCCTGTCTTCATTATGCCCCTCTACTGCCTCGCGGCTTCGAGCAGGGTTATGGGTCAATGTAAAGAGATGAAGTTTGCTCATCTGAGATACGCCTCAGAGAAACTTTTAACCTTCTCCTCTGTTTGTTTGTCATTTAGAGTTGTTTTTCGACCAGCTCATAAACATGCAGTTAATACAAAACATTTGGAGATTTCGCAAACATAACATTTAATGTCCTCAGTGGTGAACTTTTAACTGACAGTCTTAAGCTAATGAGATCTGGAAACATTGTTTCTGAAAACTCATAACAGATTTATGTGGTTCCACATCTGAAGAGTTTGATTATAAAGAGGAAGGAGGGAAAAAGGGTGCAATGAGTGTATTATTTTTCTCTCAAGCCCACCACGGCCTCCTGTGCTGATGAGTTTTTAGCTGGGGCTCCCTCATTATGCTGGAGTGACTCTATCTTGGTGGTCCTTGGATGATCGCTTCAAGACCAAACTGGATTATGGTATTTCCCGTCCAAAGACCACAGCTTCCATTGAGGGAGAGCTGCTGTAGACCTGCCCAGCCCCTTCTCCCAGTGCATCAATTTATATATCCTGCAGGTGGAAAGGGCTTAGAAGAGTTTTATATTATAACCCATCAACCTCATTTACTCAGTATCTTTAAGTGAAATTAATTATTTTAGAGGGAAAGGATTCAGAAACATTAAAGGGAAAATCAATCCCTCCTTTTCATTTGTTAAACAATATCTGAGAGCTTGTGTAGTAATATTGTAAAGTCAACACACATACACTAAATCACATCACTTCACACATGCTGATACATGGCTGCATATGTTTACATGTGTTCGAATGCCAAACCACAGGTCGTACTTCAGAATCACCGGCAGAAAGCATTCGACTCATTGTCATGCAACATTACACAAGGCGGCTGCTATTGTGCTGCACAGTTGTTGTTTATAAAGGAGATTGAATGTAGTGCAGAGGCCTGAATCAGTCTTATCGGCTGTTCCGCCGTTCTCCGCTCTGCTACTTGTCACGTCGACCGTCTTGTTTACTGCAGCTGAAATCTTTGCCTGGAGATGTGTACACGTGTGTTCAGTATGGGCTTTCTTGCCTCGACCACAACACACCTGCAGAGCATGGGAAAAAGGCTTAATGACCAGAAACGTCACTGGCTTTCATTAAAAACAGAGTGCAAAATACTCTCCTTCTGGAGGAATGACCATATCTCTGAACAGAAGGTGTATTGTGTTTTTGAGAACAAGCAGGAAGAAATGTGTTTGTCCTGCTAAGCTCTAGGAAGCATAAGGAGCACCAAGAATTTCTTTTGCCCCTCAAGAAAATCTCATTAACTTCCTCATTATTTATATATATATAGTGTGTGTGTGTGTGTGTGTGTGTGTGTGCAAAATAATTCCTTTCTTGTTGGTCTGAAGCTGGAATTGTCATTGCATGGTAGCATCTGACGAGAGGCATTTTAACTCCACTTCTGTCTTTCAAATCTTGAACAGAGTCACTTTGTCAGTCTGTTTCAGTAGATCTAAGACTCTCTGTCATTAATAAGCAGACGTGGTGCTGCATTCCTTTGCAGATTTATGTATAGGTGCAATATTTGTTTAGCAAAAGCCTTTTTGGTGGTTCTAATAATCAGCAAGAAAACAGTTTAAGCAATGCTGTCACACATGTCAACATGTGCAGAGATTCAAGGTTTTGAAGGGGCAGAAAATGTTCACTTGAGTAACAGATTTGGCTAACTATAATCAGTTGAAATGTCTGATATGGAATGATGTCAATAACGTCTGAAGCAGTGGTTTTTATTCACAAAGGTTGCATTTTTGGAGTTCTGTTTTTGTGCAGACATTGTGATACATCTTTAAACCACCCTTGCTGATTTATATATTTAAAAAACAAAACTAACATATACTATAAAATTGCAATAGGTTAATGATAGCTTTGTGGCTGTGTGGCCCTGCAGTGTCGGGAGTAATCTGAAGTGTTGAAATGCCTCCCAGAGGGAAGTTTGCATATCTGAGGTCTGATCTCTGCAGCTAATGGTCCCTAACGTAAACACACCAAGTCCTTACAAGCAATTATTGCTTTCATAAAAACACTGCTCGCTCCCTTCCAGCATTTAATTGCGGTCAAACAAATGACTAGCAGGGTTCAGAATGCACCGCTCTTGACGATGAGGTGTGTGTGTGTGTGTGTGTGTGTGTGTGTGTTTTGTGTCGTGTATTACAATGTTTTTAGAAGACTGTGCGTGTGTGCTCTTTCATGAAAAAACAGTTCTGTTTCTAGTTTTAGGGTGCTGTGAGTATGATCGTCTGTGCACTGAAACAATAGTGGACCATCAACAGGGTGATGTCACGATGATGTCATGGTGTATGCCAGTGGGCAGGATGTGTTTAAGGTGGCTAATCGCTGCGCCGCTCTGCACACCTTCACCAGAGACCTCCACTGCTCTTTCCAAGGACAAACACATTGACTAATGCTGTAAAAACACAACTCTGGAAAGCTTCAGGAAACTTCTTTCTGACCACCGTTCTTCTGGAAAGTCTGAGCTCAGGGCGTCATCAGCTACTGCTGATTTACTTTATCCTCTACAATCAGAATGACATCTGTGGACATGCATGTACATGGCAAAATGATCATGGAAGTGTGGGTGGGACAGACTCTGGTAGTTAAATCACACATGACTTTGTGTGTCTCTCTATACTTTCTGTGAGTGTGTTTATAAACGCACACTGGCTGCTGTGGTTTTCCGGGCAGTGCCTTAACAGGCCTTTTCTTGTGGTCAGCACATATGTGCAGTTTAAACAGGGAGCCAAACTGAGCCTGAGTGTGTGTTTTTTTTCTCCCCCACATTGGCACGTATGGCAGACTTGACTTAAGTGATGTTTTAGATCAATCACTTCACTCATGGAAGCAGGATTTTTCCCAGTTTCTGACAGAGGGCTTCCGAGATGTGGGCAGAGTGACACACATTAGAGAATCGTTTGATTCAGCAACAGTTTTGACAGATATGCAACCACCGACTGGTTTACATCTGATTGTACTCACAGTGGTTTCTTTTCCTCAGATGTACAAACTTTCCCTCTGGGGGACAGACGTATTATTTGTGTGTGTGTGTCAACTGATGCAGGCAACAATAAACTATTGGTCATAGTAGTATCATGATCTGGTGGATTATACACTTAAAAAGAGCATTTTGATCAAGCACATCAAAGCATCAATCAAATGTTGATTTACAACTTGTCGGTTGCTTTCTCTTATTTTCTCTTCCTGATAGTTGGTCAAGATCAGGCGCTTCTGTACCAGCAGCACGGAAGAGAATTTCGATTTGACCTTTCCCGTATTCCAGAGGGCGAGGCTGTCACAGCGGCAGAGTTCAGGATTTATAAAGATTTCATACTGGAACACTACGAGAACGAGACATTCAGAGTCAGCATGTACCAGGTCCTGCAGGAGCCTCCAAACAAGTATGGGTGTTTTTCTTTCCATCTCAAATTTTACAGATGCTTTACTGGTTTTACTGCGTCTGACCCTTGATTTGCTTTAGCCTGTGACATATGTATCCGCTTCATCCTATCAGTAGTGTTTAGCATTTAGGAATTTGTTCACTCAAATAAGAAAATTCTCAATTATTCTATAATATTTATTCGAAAACAAAATTATTCTATAATAATTCTCTCAAATGATTAAATTCTGCACAGCACTTCTTCCAGCTAAATGCTAGCATCACCACACTAACATACTCACGATGGCAATGCTAACATGTTTTAGCATGCTACATTTGCATCAGCACTCAAAACCAAAATATACAAAAATATTTTCGTGATGGTTGCACTAGAGGAAAAACTTATTACAATTCAACTAATTAATGCCAGCACTCTTAAAAGCATTTTTCTAAGTCTTCATTGTAACTTATTTTATCCTCTTACGTTAGAGACATAGCTTGAGTAATGTTGTTTTTGTCCTGAGAACAGACACATCATGCTACTGTGTGTTTTTTCTGTGATAGCTGGTTGTTAGGCTGCTGTAAGTGCACACAGATCGGTCTGTCTGCATTTCCCCATAGGTTATATCTGCCGATGTTGGTGTCAGCGTCGAAGCTGTTTACACAGACATTAGTGTCACTTACAGAAACGCAGCGGTTCTCTCCAGAGCAACTTTTCTCTCACACTGCCATATCCCAAGAGACATACATTTATAACACACAGCTCCAACCACAAATAACACTCTTGACCCTTAAGGCGTCAGTTTACTCTCTTTCTCTTACAACGTTGGCTACTCTGCCATATTTCTGTCTATCAGACTGTCTGCCACCTTCTGTGTTGCTCTCACCCTGTTTTCATGTTTCACACCACATCTGAAACTGGATAACAACATGACAAATCATCTGATTTAAAGACTCCACACGCCCCCTTCTTTCTCACAAATCAAAGTTCTATCACTCACATTTTGAAGTCTTGTCACCCCGCTACTTCTGCGCCAGAAGTGAGCTGACAGAATCATGTGCAGGCAGTAGATTTAAGTCCTTCACCGGTGACAGTGGGGCTGACGATGGTGTTAAGGGCAACACTATTGTCATTCAGACACACAAAGGCCACTCCACACAGACGAGCAGGCGGCAGGATTTAAGACAGACATCTGCCTGAGGGCCTGAAACTCAATCTGTTAAAGCTATTGTCTGTAAAATCGGCCCTGAAGACGGCACATATTAGTATAGGAGTTTTCTTCTGGGATGTTAAGAAAGTGCTCCTTTCATTATGGCTGTTCAGTTTGGGTGGATACATGGTGTATCAGGGTGTCACTTGACGACTCCACATATTGTTTAGAGGCTGAAATGACAAAAACTTCTTTAATCTTGCATTAAAATGATTTATTATGTTTATTGTGTTAATGTACTATTTGAAATGCATCCGTCCATCAACAGTGTGTGTTGCATAATGAATTTCTGCTGAATCAATTTACCATGGAAAATTTAGGTTTGTTTTTCTGATTTACACATTTATTTGTCTGGATTCAGTGCATTTACAGTGCAGCTCAAAATCTTTAGGACAGTGACACATTTTCTGTTGTGTTGCTGTTAAACAGTTGTCTCTCAGCTTTCACTTGAAAGTGAGAGAGAGAGAGAGAGAGAGAGACTCAGATGATCAAATATAGGAACTGTAGCCCTTTCATTTTTATTTTTTTTATTTTTATTTTTTAGTTGAACAGTTTTAGGTGAATCAAAGCAATTAGCCAAATAACAACAAATGTAATTAAAGTGATATTTTTTTTTTTTTATATTTGGTTCCTTTGCAGCCACATACATCAACACTACAGCCATATTAATTTGTTTAATTTAGTTCACCTTCAGTTTCATCAAATGAAACGCACTCTCAGTTGGATTGAGATCAGGTGTCTGACTTCAGCAACATTCCACAGTTTGGACATATACTCTCTCGTTTGCCTTTAATGTGTTACTTTTTTGCTGAATTGTCCTAAAACGATTCCTATACTGTTTCTCGAGTATGGACAGGGTAAACTCCTTCAAACACAAGGCTGAAAATGGGCACTTTAACCTCAAAGCCAATGTGTTTTTAGTCAAAACAACATAACACAAGTTGTCCTAATCTAACTGCACTGTAGCTATTACAGGACCACACATGTTGTTTTGCATTTTTTTTAGCCCATTAAATACAAAGTTTATTTGGGATGGTTAATGTCTGCAGCCAGCCAGGGATACCCCACTGAAAGCATATGTTCTGACACTCAATGCTTTTAGCCATAAAATGCCTTGAATTCAATGACTTGTTGTCCTCTTCTCAGTAAAGTGGAGCTTTTGCTGCTGGACCAGCGAGAAGTGTGGGCTGCAGAGGAGGGCTGGCTGGTCTTTGACCTGACTGACACTAGTAACCTCTGGCTGGCCAACCCTGAGCAGAACCTCGGCCTGTGCCTGGTCCTGGAGGACAGTCACGGTCAGTCATTGCTATACATTAACTAAGATGGAGAGGGATCCATAACGGCAACAGCAGCAAGATAACGGTCTTTGTCTGGATGATTTAATGCTCTTTAGGTCCTATGGTGAAATGGACCACAACATATTTAATAAATGTGTGTAGTGAGTTCTTACAGAGTTCAATTTATGATTGTGGTTGTTGTGGTCACATTAGGATGAACAAATGATTGTTCAGTAGAGACTTAGATGTGTTGTTGTCATCTTCAGTGGTTGAGACTTGCAATTCATTTTGTTTACCCTGTCTCCCTCTGCAGGCCAGAGGAGGAACCCCCAGCTGGCAGGGCTGGTGACTGGCAGTGGACCTCAGGATAAACAGCCCTTCATGGTTGCCTTCTTCAAAGCCAATGAGGTGCGCTTCCGCAGCGTCCGCTCTGCCCACGGGCACAAGGGGCGCCAGTCTAACCGCTCCAAACCTCAGAGGACTGTCCAAGATGCACTTAAGGCAGTGGAGGCTGCAACAGGTGCCTCAACCTTTCAGATCTCATTATAATAGACTCTAATCAACTTTGACCGACTTTTTGTGCTTTGGTACTTGTGTGTACTCATACTTGCATGTTGTCAATTTCAGATAATGGCATCTCTAAAGAGGGATGTAAAAAGCACGAGCTGTATGTCAGTTTCAGAGATTTGGGATGGCAGGTACAATCAGATCTTTTCATTTGATCTCATTTTAATACAATTCCACTTTTATTTTTTTTATTTCCAAAATGTAACATTTAGACATATGCCTGTGCTTTTACTCTGATCAGGACTGGATCATAGCACCAGAGGGCTACGCAGCGTACTACTGCGAGGGAGAATGTGCCTTCCCTCTCAACTCCTACATGAACGCCACCAATCATGCTATTGTGCAAACTCTGGTAAGTCCCAAACAGCCCCTGATGACAGGCACTTTCATTACAACCTCCACTTTCTGCGAGGAATAGTTTATGCTTCTTCTAACCACAGGTGCACTTTATCAACCCTGATACGGTGCCCAAGCCCTGCTGTGCCCCAACGCAGCTCCATGGCATCTCAGTGCTCTACTTTGACGACAGCTCCAACGTCATCCTCAAGAAGTACCGCAACATGGTGGTCAGAGCCTGTGGCTGTCACTAACCGCTCATGTCCCCTCCTGTGAGCTCGGCAAATCCGGAGGAGGGACGTTTTAAAGAAAGTTGGAAGTGAATGAACCAGGGACAAAGATGATTGACTGGTTGGTCACCAGGGAGCTCCTGCCACAAAATGAGCTTTAATCTGGTGTACTGTTTTTAATGACCAGCAGCTGAGCCTCCCATGCAGTATTAACTACCACCACAATTTCGCAGAGAAAGGCATTTCTTTTTGTTTTCCTTTCAGCGTAACTAGAAAAAGTGCACTAAAAAGACTCCGAGTAGTGCTAGAAACTGAAAGCAGAAAGTTACTATTTTCCCTGATGTGCAACACGTATCCATCTGCAGTTGAATTCTCTTGTGAGGCATCAGAAGATAACATATTGCCTTGTTGGAAATGTGCATTTGGTAACTGATGTCACAGCTCATAAAACTTTACATCTCCATCTTCCTGTTGAACTACTACACCTTCTCTATTGGAACAGCTGGATGCACCCCATAAGAAAAAAAAGTACTCTTCACTGGTGTTGGACTGGTTGTTCATGAGGCCCTTTGAACCTGGTCAGGTGTAAGACATCTAGCAGCTTGTGTGTGTGTGCGCGCAGCTGATGTAGAGGATCTCAGTTCTTTCTCGAGAATGACAGCCCAGACTGTTAATAACAGTGTGTGGGACTGAAAGGCCTGCCTATTCGGCCTGGTTTCCTGGTGCAGTCATATATCACCAGTCCTGTGAAAGGCACATAGTCTGCAAGATGTCAGTGATTCGTCTTCAAGAGACGGACATCAGGGTGTGCACACCATTGCCCAGACTGCAGCTGCCATCTGGCGTCAGACCAGAGCTGCAGGTGGGCAAAGGGAAGCTGTAATTTTATTTTGTCAGATTTCAGTAGTTGAATAAATGGAAACTATCAAACAAGAAGCAGGTGGGTGTTTTTTTTTTTACCTCATTTAGCCTCAATAACCTTCCTTTCAGCAGAGCACCATCGGCTGGTAAATTAATGTTTTGTGAGTGATTAATGGATTTTTGAGACTTATGTGGGGGGGAAAAAAAAAAAAAAAATAAATATACAGGAAATTGTTCACGACAGATTTATTTAACGGTGAGAAAACCGTTTCACATCTTAAAGACCCAATCTGCGTGTACAGCACCATGTCTGCCCTAACTGCGTATACTCAGGAGGAAATCACATTGTAGTGCGGGCATATGGCACTGTACACCAATGACAGATTGTGCTTTTAAAGTAGTTGAATGGCACAAGCATCTCCACTGTTAACAGTGGGACAGGCATTTATAAAAGGAGCATCCGTACAAAAGCAAAGCAGCTGTATACTGTAGCAACCACACAGATAAAGGCATTCTCACTGGCATTCACAGAGGAAGCTGAGAGCTTCTGACATCGCATATTACAACACAGCCCACACTGTTAAAAACACAGATTATATGTATCTGTCACCTTAAATAGAAAACAGAGGTAGAAGCGTGAAACTAAATCCAACCGATACAATCAAAAGAGGTGGTGTCAATGTGGAATATTCACACTCAAACTGAGGACTATACTATAAGAAAGGTTTCAGGCATTAAGGAGATGCAGTCTTCAGAGCAGCTTCCTGCCTCAGGCTGTGAGACTCCTCAGCTCATCCTCAGCTCTCCACCATGTAAAATAGCTTTATTTCTATGACTTATTATTTATTCACCCTTCTACTGTATATTACTTTTGTATACACATTTGGTTTTGAGAGTAGCATAAAAGGATTTTACTTAATGACATTATACAACCCTGTGTTGTAAAATGATAAATATCTCTACCTTGTAATTTGGAATGAAATCATCTTTCATTTATGATCCTAAGGAAGTCTTACATAATATTAGGCAGGAGAGAGATGAGCTTTAAATGATATGATCAGCAGTGAAGGACCTGAGGGAGTATTTTTCTGTGCTTTTCAAGGTACGTGGGCTGATTTTGTCAGAACCGCTAATAATATGAACACTCCCTTTTAAAACAATTTTCTTTGCGCCTACAAGATCTTTCTCAAATTCACTGTCATTGAACCAGCTCTCTGCAACAACACACACTGTATGTAGACTTTGGTTCCCCACTTTCTCACAAAATGTATTAAATAGACAGTTCTCTCACATGAATAATATCTGAATTCTGTGTTATCATATACTTTGATCAGGTTAACAGAAAATCTAATGTTTAACTCTGACTCAACTCACGTAGTTGCAATATGCTTATGTAGGTTTACCTCTGGGGGATCCTGAGCGTTACTCAATCCTCTTTAGCTTTTACTCCTTAGATTCAAAATGACAGTCAAGCACAGAAATATGACACAGGAGGTAGAAAGACAGCAAATATAGGCTGAATATAGCAGAGCTTAAAAGTGATTGACTTGCTTCCTGTCCGTAAAACAGTCCTCCCTACATGCAGTTAGTCCCCGGACCTCTCAACTCAGGGGCTGAATAGTGTCTCCTCCGGACCGCCTCTGCCTCTTTCTTCTGACTCCCTGCTGGCTGTTCTGCCCCTGGGGATACCTGGGGTTGTGGTGCCTTTAGGGACCCACACCCTCCTTCTGACTTCCTGGGTGAGGTTTGTGGCTCCAGGGTGGCTGATGATGGAGGCTGGGGGACTGAGACAGGGGTAAGAGCCAGGCAGACATCCCCCACACTGAGCTGCCGGCACTGTAGGCCACAGAGGCGGGCAGTCCTCTGAGGGTTACAGGAGGACCAGCCCCGCCCACGCACAAAGAACGGGTACTCCACATAGACATCCACCAACTCCTGGAGGAGGATGTTACATAGATAAAGGAGGATTAAACACAGAAATGCCGCATGTACACTTGTTCACTAGTGTTGTGGCCTTGTACTGATCAGATACCACATGCCAAACATTACATTGCTACCCACAAATGAATGACCCATTGTGAAGTTTGGTTAAATCCCTGCCACAGTAATTAAATTATAATTGCTATTTTGTTAGTTTTCTTTGAAGTGAAAGTCCCTGTGGCAAATTTGCATGTAATAATAGAACCTGTGAAATTGCCTGTATGTTGATAAGAATTTTTGTTTGTAGAAAAATAAATCAATCCCAGTGAAAATTGGGAGGTGGTGGCATAAATTACTGTCGTTTGCCTTTAAAAAAAAAAGAATACTAAGGCATCAATGTCAGACATCTACTTTATTTCCTAAAACAGCTGGGCACTGTTGGTTTTAGCAAAGATACTTAGACAGAAGTAAGTGGTGCATTTGTTTGGGACTATTTTCAGCTGTGGATTAATACACATCTTCTTGTTCTAATATTTTTGACACTGGGACAGTGCATGTGGGAGTGCCCATTTCATTATGATGAATGAACTGAAGTCACTAACGAGTGGCTAATGCATGTATTTTAATAGTTTTTGAACAACAGTAGCTCTTTATGGTACAGAGAAAGCGTTGGCTACACATAAGTGTTGTTCTTGTTGGATCAAACAACAAGCCATAGTAAAAGTAAAGTAAACATTAGTTCTTTGTATCTTAATCCCACTCAATTGATAGTATTTTAAACTGATGAAATATTATGCAGATTGTATATACAGCATCTTCTATATGACCTGTATGCAACATTTGGTAGATGTACTATGTAAGAAGAATAATGGCAGCTACTTGAGAAGGGTCAGCTGTGGATGGTGATTAGCACAAAGTGATTTTCCTTCACCTGGGACTGCTGGTCGTGGAGCAGGATGACAAGACGTGAGATGGAGGAGGCTGAAGGAGAGATGCTCTGCACCGTGCAACAGCTCAGGCGTAGGTCTGGACAGGCCAGAGATCCCAGCAGGAAGTCCTCCGTCTGCAGGTGTTCCACCCTCCTCAGCCGCCCGTCTCTGAGCTCGATCAAGGAGCCTGCCACAAAGTGAGGGAGCAGCCAGGGAAAATGGTTAGGAGAGGAAGAGGAGGAAGAGGCCTGCACAGAAGAGGGGCGAGCAGAAGATCTTGATGTGTCCTCCTTCATGGAGGTGCACGTGGTGCTGGAGTTATCATCAGGAGTAAACGAATGTCCAGAAACGGGATATTTTACAACTTTTGTTGATTTGTGCAGCACATCATTTTGCAGTGTGAGGTCCTCGTGTGGAGAGTGAGGTAGGCATGTGCTCAACAATGGAGGACTTGCTTTTTCAACCCTGGGGAAATACTCAACTTTTCTGTCTCTTCTCCGCACATATGGTCCTTTATTCCTCCCATTGCTCTGCCTCTCTGTGTTTAAACTCGTGTCCCTTAATGTCTTGAGCTGCTCCCAGCCGTACCCTCCACCCACCCTTTGGAAACCCTCAGAGACCAGGGAGACAGGGCGGAATCTGGAGGGTTGGTGTGGATGGCCTGGGTGGAGTCCAGGTGTGCCAGACAAGTGGCTATGGTGCTGATAGTGGTGAGAGAAGTCCCATCCAGGGTGCAGGGGGTTGAACTCTCTCCACTCTGGCCAGCTTTGATGCTCCCTGAATGCAGAAAGGACGTGAGGTTTTGACCTGGTGGATGTGTGAGTCTGCATCCAGGGCTGGTATAGTGCAGGAACCCGTTTCGGTACGGGCTGGAAAGGGCCTGTGTGTTTAATCTTAATCTCACTGTGGCTCTTGTAAGGATAGGGCACCTTGAATGTTGCAGCATCACACTGCTGCTGCTGCTGCTGTGGTGGTGAGCTCGGCCTTTGGTCCCTCTTTTTGAGTGGGAGGCTGTCCATGTCTGGGACTAGAGCTGGGTTCTGTGTGAAGCTTATTGGCTCACGCTGCCTGTCACTCACACCGGCACTGCATGCCCTCCTGCAGAAGCTGAGGAGGTGTTGTGATCATGTGACACAGTCTCCAGTCTCTTGGCAAGCGCTGCTGATAGTTAGGTCCAAGGTAGTCACGATCTGTAAAGCAGAATAAACAAATATTGGTGCACTTGGTGCAAACAAGGTGTCGAGCTGGAGAAAATCATTTGATTCTCTTGTTTAGACTCTTTCTCTTTCTGTCTGTTACTCTTAAATTTGTCTGTAAATATCCCCTTGACACATCAACAATAACTTCACCATCAGCTTCAAATAAAGGCTTTCCAACCACCCATGGGGTTTGGTTTGATGGACATCTACCAACTCTTTTGTAAAAAAGTTACTATGGTAACAAAGTTCTGCACAGTGTGGTTGGTGAAGGGATAAGTGTATTGAGGACTATACAAAGTAAAAGGTTGAGGGTGGTTATAAAGTCAGAGGATAGATTATTATCACAAGGTTAAACTTGTCTTTCACTCAAGGTATCATGATGGCATTTTCTACTAGAAACAAAAGAAAGAGCATGTATTCGGTGTCTAAAGAGTTGCAAGATGTTAAGCACACAGCCCCAGCCTGCATCTTTCTCATGGGACTGAAGAGATCTCCAGCACCTCGAGCGATTGAAATCTCATCATTCTCCTTACATGCACGCACCATAGTGAGTCAGTTCACTGAGGGGCGCTAAATTTAACTACCTTGCGGCCACACACACTCACGCACAACAGTTTCTTACCTATTCAGAGACTCTGCAGACACATTGTTTACACAAAGGAATGCAGGAAGGTAAAGAGCAGCACAGGACTTTTACAGCCTGTCAATGCAAAGCTCGTCTCAATGCCCTGTATTATGTCATCATCATAGTTGAGCACAGCCGCTGAATGGACCTCTTTCACTCTGCCTGATGGGCATGTCTCTGATATGAGCTGTTTCTCTGTTATATGTGTGTGTGTGTGTGTGTGTGTGTGTGGGATCAGACAACACCCTCACACTGACATTCCTGTGCAAGCACTCACCATTATACCGTGAGACATAAATAGATAAGTATTTGTCAGCTAAATGCCCACAGTGTAAATGTAAATTAATTCAAATGGCTTAGACGTGTGGGCTACTTACTCACAGTGACAGACACACAGGTATGACCCCATCATGACCCAAACAGGCCTATACTGTAATGTCATCCAGGCTGAGTGACCATATAGGGTGATCAGTATACTACAGGTATCTAATCTACGGAAATGAAATATATATACACAGCAGTGTTTGGTGTGTTTGGTACCATCATGATAATGATAATCTGCACAGAGGACGGGTTTGTTTGCATATCATAAGTGACAATATTGCATTTAGTCAGCGTGATGTTTCTATCTATGGAGCTGTAGTGTAACACAACCAAATTCAACCTACTGTGCTGAATCCCAGAGACCGCAAAGAGTTCCTCAAACATGCATTCAGAGTTAGACTAAATTCAAATATCACAGCTGGCTCTCTTGGCGGAGTAAATGACAGGAAGATCCTACATAAATCAAGATGAATGAAAAAAAAAAAGATGTAGCAGACTTAACTTACATATTCCTCCATCCATCCACCCGTCTCGCTGTGCAACCATCTTCACAAAGCATGTCCACCCATGTTCACAGAGGCTCCACGCACACCTGTCTGGCTCATGTCGTCCTCCCAGGCTGCAGGTGAAAAGGCAGAGCAGAGCGGAATGATCAGAAGCATCCAGACAAGCTCATCAGACTGTCTATCAGACACACTCTCCTCCTTTTTTTCTTCTCCTCTTCCTTTCTCTCTTCCCTCCTACTCGCTTTTACATTTTACACTCCCACTCTACTTAGTCAGGCAGTCCTGTTAACCTTTCTCAGACAGATGTGATGTCTCTCCCTCACCCTCTCTTACTTTCTCTCTCTCTCTCTCTCCCTCGCTCTCTCTCTCTCAGTCTCTCACATCTGAACATGTTCACCCTGTGTTTGCTGCTCAGTAGCACTCTCAGCCTCTCTTCCATTTGTAATAACACTCCTCTTCCTCTCTCCACTCTCTCCCTTCGCTCCGCAGCTCTCTGTTGTTGGGTGTATAATTAGAAATGAGACTGCTGTGCAACTCCTCAGCTGATGGTAGGCGTATGACTGCCTGATGGCTTTGGCGCTTTGCCCGGAGTAGTGAGGGTGGGAAACCGTTGCTTTAGACTAGCTTGGATGCACACAAGCAAAAAAAAAACAAGGGATTGCACAACAGAAATATCACTATCATATCTGCAATCTGAAAGCAAATAGCCCTCACCTGTGATTAACTCCTTTTGCTATTTCTCACTTCCTGCTTGTTTCACCTACGTGGGCAGATGTAGACTAATAATGTTTCATCCTGAAGACGCCATACCAAATGAATGCTTTGAAATCGCGGCTCAAAAGTCAACATTAAATCTATCATCCACAGTAAATGAAGGCATTTCATGGTTGTGCAGAAACATGATATAAACCATGTCCCCTCACCCTCACCGTCACCCTGAAGCCTGCCTGCTTTCAATACAATTTTCCTCACTTTCTTCTTGCTTGCCTACTTGCCTCCCCCCCTTCATCTCAATTCAAAATACAAAAAAAAGAGGACTTGGCTTTTGCTCCAGAGATGTCTCAGCAGCACAGCAGTGCGGGTCTCAACTATTGATTTTGCAAGGCCTCAGCAGGTGAAACCCCAGTCATGAGAAAGCCCACACAGAATTTAGTTTGAGGTGGAGAGGATTTCTCACTTTGAGTCACATCATGTTTCCTCTGCCCACTCACTCTCTCTCTCTCTCTCTCTCTCTCTCTCTCTCTCTCTCTCTCTCTCTCTCTCTCTGTCTTTTTTGTCTTTACCACAACCAGCACATTTAGGCTAAACCACCACTGACATTTACAAAGAGTGTGTTTTTATTGATTATAATCGCCAGTCACACCCACCACTTCCCAACTGCTACCTTACAAACTCGATGTGAAGTTTCACAGTTTCAGCTTGGCGCAGACGTGAGTTTCAGCAGTGAAAGTTTCCGTGCTAATGCACTTGTAGATGTAAGCTAATACAGGGTTGTTATTGTTATTGTTATTCAACGAAGGTTAAAGTCAAGGGCAACTGGACTTGGTTGAAGATACTGGAAGACGTTTCGTCCCTGGATGACCTGGATGACTGAGAATCTTCATTGTTATTGTTGTATTATTCTTATGTGAAGAACTATGCAACATGTTTTTTTGTAAAGTATCCTACAAACAAAGATTTTCCCTCCTGTTAATAAAAGTTATTGGGGATGATCATCTCACTTTGTGCTGATTCTCACAGATTCTTGCAGTGACTCACACCAACAACTTTAATGCCAGCAATTCAAACAAGGCACTCTTTAAAAGCCTCTCTCAGACGCCAGTGCAGTGTTTTGGTAGAAGGCTATGAACCCTTTGCATGCAGATATTTTGTCATCAGTGAGTCCAGCTCGGACGAACTGGAAATGTCGTCTGTTGTCCACTAGATGGTGTCCAGGACACACAGATTAACAGATTAAATGGTGTTTTGAGCGAGAGAGGGAGGAATAACATGCAACAAAGGTCCCTGGCTGGACTCAAACATGGGATGTTGAAGTACAGTGTCCTCCTCTTCAACCTCTAATTCACCAGAGCACAACCAAAGTTAAATCAATGATTAGTGATCTAACATGAATGACTTATGCTAATATACAAATGAGTTTCCACACTGTTTAGAAAAACATAAATAAATCCTTTCTGCCCAAAGTAACAGGAATAATAAAATAATCTGTGATGATTCCTCAATTAATTGATTCATTGTTTGGTCTGTAAAATGACAATGAAAAATTTCTTTCTTCACAGTTTCTTCAACCAACAGTCAGAAACACAAAGATATATCATTTATCAAAAGATAAACAGTGAAAAGCTGCAAATCCTCACTGGATCAAGCAGGAACCACAGACTGCTTTTGGCACTTTTACTTAAAAATGACTTGAATGATTAAGCAAAGTAGTTGCCAATAATTTTGTGTCAAATCTAGGTTGCACTTTGTATACAAATTTAATAGTAGGCCTATATGTAAGGAACAAAATGTTTCTTAAGGGGAAAATTGAAAAAGCCTTTAAACTGTTGCTTACCATGAATGCTCTTTTTCATTTTTTAACATAAAATAAAATAACAATACACTATTTAAAGGGATATTTGTTATCTGTAAATGTAACATATTTTGATACCACTTGACCCTGAAAGCGACACAGATGAGAGAGGGTTTAAACAAAAAAAGGGAGAAAGGGAACAAGAGACAGAAAGGGAGGAAGGGAGGGGGAAGTGTAAGAAGACAAAAATAACAGAGGCAAAATCCCTCCTTCTTCTCAGTCCCTTCTTCGCTCTCCCCCAGCTCCTCCCTCCTCCCCGTCATTGGTCAGCTGGTCGGCTCCACAAAGGCACTAACTTGTTCTCGCCTCATCCAAGTGGCTCAGAATCCACTGAGGGAAAGAAGGGAAGCGGAGGAGAGCAGCAGCCTGTCGGTGTCAGAATCAGTCACTTTGGAGCGCTTCCAGTGAGCAGAGGAGGATGATCGACAGCCTCTCTGGTGAACTCTCACAGGGCTGACCGGCCAACTCACACTGATCATCTCTGACTGATTATCTTTGTTTCCTACGACTCTCCAGCAACATGAGCTCCTCATCAGCCAACGTTCACAACAAACGCCTACCCTGTGAGTTCTGTTTTAATTTTTTTTTTTTTTAATTTTTTTTACTTATTAGCCTTTTGCAGGAACTTCTTTCAGCTCAGGTGGATATTTTGAGATTTAGCCACAAGTTTGCTCCTTTAACACAGCTTTTATTTTTAGATGTAAAGCAGGACGTTGGAGAGGGGAAAAAGATTCTCCATATTTGGTTGTCACAAGTACAGCACACACATAGGTTGAATATTTAAGTCAAAGACACCGAAACTTGAGCTACAATAAAAGTGTGTGTTTGTGCAATTCTCTCAGTTTTGTGTCTGTGGTAAAACCTTTCCCACTATAATTCCACCTTTTCCATTTTATTTTGTTAAAATGTTTCACCTTTTGACATGTCGGAAATACTTTTCTTTATATAAAATGTATTCCATTCTCCATTTCTATGAGGCATAAACTGCATATGTGTGTGTGTGAGATATATTGTAGAAGCCGGTGTGACAGCTCAGCAGCTTAAATAGCTGCCGTTGTGTTGATGTTGTCTGAAGTGACTGGTCCAAGTAGCTGTGCCAGCCAAAAATCAGACAGGAATGTTGAATCATCGCCCTGAGTAATGTTCACTAATACCAAATGAATAGGTCACACTCTCTTTGCACAGGAACAGGGATAGATTCCAACACACACACACACACACATACTGGGGCAGGCTTGGATTGGGGCCACCGCAGAGCTCCAGACAAAGATCTCTTATTTCTAATGGGATTGTGCCTGCAGATCTCATCAGAGTCGGCTGACTGCAGCTGGGTCTGCAGCTCGTTCCACAGACACAACAATCCAGATAGGAAACACAGACCTGAAATTGAATTAGTCCCTGTGAGATCAGTATGTGATTTCATGAGGCTAAAAAGGATCATGACTTTGACTCCAGAGAAGATGTCTCCCATCTGTTGCTCTGCCAACAGCTTCTGTGCCTCCACAGTCAGTGCTGTCACGTTTTGATTATTGGGGGAATGTGCCAGAGAGCAGCACATCAGTGCGCTGTGGAGTGAAGGACTGACCAGCTGTTGTGAGCAGGCAGCAGGGTATTTGATGTAGAAGGAATTACTTCTATTCTCCATGTATTCTTAGCTCAGTCCCCACAGACGTGACCCAGATAGGACTGAAGAGTAGATTCTGTTTAATGAGCAATTTAGTGGGGTAAAAGTCCATATCATGTGCTGTCTGTGTGTTTAATTGATCACATTCTGAGGGATACAGTAAATAACTCTGCTATCTAGTCATTGGAGTTTAATGTCTAAGCTAGAGGGGAGACAAATAGGACCAAATTGAACGCACTGAAGAATGCGTAAACAAAAACATGTGGGTGTTTTTTGCCTACTTTCCCCCATCTCTCCTGAACTGACAGTTGGACTTGCAGACTTCTCATCTCTCCTGCTTTGGTTCTCTTCTCCTGAGCTCCAGTGCATGGCTGAAGCTACCACTGAAACAATGACAACAAGACATCATGGTTTAAGTCATGTTGAGGTTGAGATATGTTATTGTGCAAATACATTCAACAACTTAAAAAATACATAATTTTCCCATTTCTCACCGGATCACATACAAAATCCTGGTCCTTACCTACAAAGCCATTCGCCACCTGGCCCCTTCATACCTCACTGTCCTCCTCTCCCCCTACCAACCTTCGCAGTCCCTCAGATCCACCTCAGCCGGTCTCCTCTACGTCCCCAAGTCCAAGCTCAGCAGTTTTGGGGACAGAGCCTTTTCCAGGGCAGCTCCCAGGCTCTGGAACTCCCTCCCCCATGAGATCTGCACCTCTGAGTCCCTCACCGTTTTCTTCAATTTCAGACTGAATAATTAAATTAAAACGAAGCAGTAAATCATTTAGATTATCAGGCTAATTAAACAATTAACAGAATAAATAAAATGTTAATGTAACTCTAGTCACTTTTTGCTGGGTGAGGGGGGCCTCTGGCTACAGACTTTGTGTTCAAAGGTATAATTGGTGATAATTACTGATAAACACTGTCACTGTCAAATAATACACTACCAGAATTGTTGTCTGGATCCAGTCTTTAGTAAAAAGCAAAAAACAGGATCATTACTTACCAGTTTGAGAAAAGCTCACATGGTGCAAATACGCAGATTATTCTATCACAAACAACTCCTTGTGGCATGTCAGCACTTAATGTTAATTAAGTGTGTTTGTTTGTGTCTGATCATACTAAACAGCCTTGCATGGATGGCTGAATAAGGTTCCCATCAATTCAGCAGTCTAAGCTGTGCAGCCCTGGGGACGTAGACCAGCTCCTCTCATTAGTTCTCTAACAAATCCATCTACTCACTGTTCCGCTGAATCCTCAGGGTACAGAGCTGCTGCCTCCGGGCAAACACTGAGTGTTCAGAGCCCCGCAGAGAAAAACAGCAGTAATGTATCATGTGAACACTCTTCAAAATGTGTAAACTATGTAGCACAAAGTCACCTGTTTGATCAGTTAATGATTTGAAGCTTGTTCACTGAGGCGCTGATATTGCTGAGAGGAGGAAACGTGTCATTCCTCCGAGTTTAACAAAAAAAGGGTGGGAAATTAAACCTGCAATTTTTGCATGAAGAATTGATTAACAAACGATCAAATGACTATGTGTATGTGAAAAGGATCTCCTGCAGGGAAACTGATATTGACTAATGCTAAGCTCTACGGAGCATTTCATTGATTTTCAACTCATTGTTTTGGTTCACTCTCACTGTTCTCATAGTGCAATTTTCAACCCCAGCAGTTTTCAGCAAAAAAAAGCTCTAAAAACCCACTGTACGCTGCCTGGCCAGCACCAAATGAAAGACAAAGACAAAGTTAACAACTTGCTGGTGAACATAATGTAGCATTTAGCAGCTGAAGAGCCAGAATTTTCCCTCAGTAGATGGTTGTGACCAAAAACAGTGCTAAAAGAGAGTGACTGTTGGACTTGCATTTACGACTCCAAATGAATGGGAATGCTGCTCTGTATCTGCTGGATGTAAATGAGCAGCTGTTTGCTATTATGTTTGCCATAGAAACGTTTAAGGTGATAATATCAATGTTGGCAAAAGAAAATCACATATTGCAGGTTTTTTAGAGGTCATATTATGCTCATTTTCAGGTTCATCATTATATTTAGGGATTGTACCAGAACAGGTTTACATGGCTTTATTTTCAAAAAACACAATTTTTTGTCATACTGCACATTGCTGCAGCTCCTCTTTTCACCCTGTATGTTGAACGCTCCATTTAGCTATGGAGTGATACATCTTACCTCTACAAGATCTTTGCTGGGAGTTGCACATGCGCAGTACCTAGTTAAGGAATACTAGCCAATCAGAAGCAGAGAAGGGCGGGTCCAGAAAAGCCTTTAAACACTGCTTCGGTTCAGATGTTCCCCTTACCAGTTTAGCAACATGGACTGGAGCAAGAGTTTCAGAGTGGTGAGTTATTAATCTGTAACAAAAGTATCTTTCATCCATAAAGGTTTAACTGAGCTCTGTCTCTACATCACAGTAACAACTTTATGCCCACTGACTGCCTGGAGGGTAGCTGAGGGTAGGTACTCAGGACCTTTTCATTGGTTCATGAAGTTTGGTGATCTCATGTATTTCCAGTACAACTAACTTGAGCATTAGCCAATATGCAACAACACTTATTTGGGAGTGCAAGGGCTATTTAAAAACACAATAAAAAATACCAGACTAATAGAAATAAAGTTGTAGTGCAGGTAAAGTGCATTATTAAGTTTCCCAAAATGTAGTAAATGAAATTAAAGTGCAGTAGAGGAAACTGATTTAAAAAGATGACAAACCCAAAAGCATATAAAGTTAGAATTATTATTGGAGCTTACAGTTAAACAAAATATTCATAATAGAGTTAATAATAATAATAGTAAATAAGATTGTGTTTAGTCTTCTGTAGCTAGCACAGCATGCCACCCTGCCTCAACCTCAACAAACAGAGGAGAAATGTCTGAGAGGCTGTGTTGACTTTAACCAAACATTCCTACAGTTCTCCCAGCTGACCAAAAATAGCTTTAAACCAACCAAATATGTGAAGAGGCAGCGCTGCTTTCCCAGGAATAACAGGGTGTGAATGTTGAAGAGAAATGAGATGAGAGAAGCCGGCATGTATTATAGTTAATGGTGAAAGAACAGCTTCTCTGTTTGCCTTGCTCTCTTGTGAAGGCACACCCAGACAGAGAGGATACTCATATAGTCAACCATCACTAGATGAGTTCATGATCTTTGGTGTGACTACAGATTTAATTATCAGAAAAATGTGTGACAGGATTCTCTGAGCTCAACTATGTTCCCATGTTCTCCAGATGTACTTTGCATTAACACTGTTGATATAAGGCAGATACTTTACTGATGCTGTAATTATAGTAGATAATTGCTTAATTGTTAATAATAGTATTCTACTGTTTGTTAATAGTAATTTTGAATAAGAATATTAGTTATTGTGGAAAAAAAACATGGGTATGTCAGTACTTTGTCAGCTGGTTAAGGCTATTGTGTTGATAAGAACTCATGACAGTCTGCTTGTTGGCTTATGGAGGGCAGTGGGACAGGACACTGACCTACTAACAGTTCTATTGTTCGTCTGGGTGTAATCTAGGCAGGACTTAGAAGCAGGGAGAGGGTTAACACTGATGTCATTGTTGTCCTGACAGGCCGGGCTGATGGTGCTGGACACTGCTTTGTCCCAGCAAGATCTAATATGCAAATAAAAACACACACACATGCACTGAAACATAATCCAGAGAGACACACAAATCAAAAGATGTCATAAATAATTTACAACTGGAGCCCAGTAAATGGCAGCTATTTGAAGAAAGAAAATAGGGATTGAGAGAAACCAAAAATAAAAGTGTGAGACAGAGCAAGTACAAAGATATATTTGTCCATTTTACAAGTCTGGCCACCTGTCTGTTCCTCTTTAAAGCATCAGTTCTGATGAATGAGACAAAGCTACATGCAAGGATTGTGTTGAAACTGAGATGCAGTTGCTGGAAATTAGAAAAAAAGTGTAAATCAGGAGGAGTTACTTTCCTGGGTGCCTTCAGGATGTGCCGACCTGGATGCTTTGAAGCACTCAACATCGTCTGTTTAATGGTGGTGATAAATTAGCACATGCAGTTACAGTTGCAGCTCTGCTCCTGCAGTTAGAGCAGGATAAATCGTCCACCTGTAGCCAACAAGTCGCTCCACCATCTTTCATGACCACAGAGACACCATTAATTACTGTAACAGCCGCAGCAAAGAGACTGATCCACTAATGACCAGCTGTAGACTGTTAACTGCCTGCTGCTGCTGTTGGGTCAATGTTTGGCTTGAAGGTTTGGAAGAGACTCTCAGTAAAAATAACAAGACATCCTCTTTAACTAATGAGCCTGTGCAGAATTCCTTCTCTCTGTCCTTTCCATCTTTACAACCCACAACCCTCACTTTTGGCTAACCTCCCTCCCATCATATTCTCTATATTTTTTTAAGCCTTCCTCCTCCTCATTTTTAGCCTTTCTGCAAGTGTTCGTGTCCTCCCTGACCTTTCCTCCCCCACTCTACTTGCTACTTTTCTGTGTTGACAGCCACTCATTCCCCTCTTCTGCACCCTCCTTCTCTCTCGCTTGTCGCAGTTGGGAACCTGTCCATGTGTGAAATAAAATATCTCTCTCGGACAAAAAGTATCTGGGTGGAAAGGGCAGCCAGTCAGTCTGTTGCCTCAGCCCAAACAAGTGTTACCTCAGAGTTCAGTGGTGGAATGTAACTAAGTGCATTTACTCAAGTACAGATTTCTGCTTTTACTCCGCTACATTTCCGAGGGAAATATTGTACTTTTTAGTTGACACTTTATTCACAAGTTAATTTACAAATTAAGATTTTTACATACCAACATACAAGGAGTTTATAAATTAAACTATCCAACTATATATACATATATACAGCTGAAAGTTAATTGGCAACTATTTTGATAATCGTTTAAGTAATTTTTTATGCATAAACAAGGGATTTGTTGCTTTTCTTTTTAATTACTTAATTAAAAACCAAACAATCAATTGATTAATGGAGAAAAAATCAGCAGATTAATCCATTATGTATCATGATTAACATTAGTTGCAGTAGCAAATTAGTTAAAAATTTGGTCCACCTCAAACAACTACAACAGAAAAATGCTTCTACATGCTTCTAAATCAGTGCATGAGTAATAATAATCTAATGATATAATATATATTAGCATTACAGTCACAGGGAACATTTTATAGTATAGTACTTTTACTTTTAATACGTTAAGTGTATTTTTCTGACTTGTTCATGAATAAACGGAAATAAATGACAAAATGCATAATTAAATAATATAAAATAAAATAAAAAATTAAATCAGAAGAGTGCACTCAGTTGAGTGCAGATCTCTGCCAGGTGTGTCTGAGTGCATGTGGGTGGGGAACAGGACAGAGTGCAGGGCAGGCTTTGTGTCCAGAGTGTATTCTTGAGAGTAGTGGAATGAAGGGGGGGAAGTTTCTTTGTGTAGTAGAAGTTTTCATTTATAGAATGCAAGGAGTATTTTTGTATGGCATAGTTTCAGTTTGCACAGAATAGTGTAATGGTAGGCTATTGTAAGTGAGCAACCTGGGTCGCATAACTGTATAAACTTAATAAGGAAACAATTAATGGGACAATAAGTCCAAACTTCTGAATTGAAACACTGTTATTTATTAACATTTTGTTATGTTAACCACACAAAATAAAACCCCTCCCAAAGATTTGAATCTCACTCAATTGTCCTTCGCGGCTCCTTTACAATCAGATGGCAGTTCAAGATAACAAAACAGGGATTTGTTCGTCTCTTATCATGCTTAACTTTAGTGAATAAAAACATATCATGTATGAATGTGGTCTGCAAATGCTCCAGTTCAAGATGAGACCACACTTTTCTATAGATGTCAGATGTCATTTAGCCACAATAAAAGCAAAAACAATGACAAAATGCGGCCTGCAACAGGTAAGCTTTGATTTTAGCCGATCCAATTGCTATGTCATAACAAATATAGTTAAATGGCGAATACTGGTAAAAAGATGAAAGTCTAACTTTATGATAGGCCCAGTCAATGAAACAGGTTTTTCAAAGATTGTGAATCTGTGCAACCACAAGAGGTCCTCGAGGTTACAGTACTAAATGTGCACAAAAAATATTAGCTTGATTAGCTGCAGACAGACTAAACGCATGATGCTGATAATTAATTGGGAAATAAATAATTATTTATTTATGTCAAAATTTCTACAAATGCACCTTTGTTTGTTTTGACTTTACTAATAAATATAAATGTAAACTAATGTGAAGATGAATAGAAGACGTATTTACGTACTGATTAATTACATTACATTGATTTATTTCTACGATTATTTTTAATTTCTGTACTTATTTAAGCATTTATTCACACATGTATTTTTTTTCAATTATTGCCTCATTACCATATTTATTTCTGTTTATATTTCAGCATTAATTAATATGTTGCATGAATAAGTCGTTTTACCTCCATACTCACCACCACTCTCCACCAGAGCCTTTTAAACAGGGATGGCCTCATCCATTTGTACACGGAAACCACTTCTTAGAAAAATCCTTGGCTTGTATGAAGAATCAAACAGAGACCCTGACAAACTGCTCTATTATCAAAGCATGTGAAGAAACAACGGTTCCCACTGGGGGTTCTCTTTAACAGCTGTTTAGTGAGGAGTTAGCTGCGTATACTGCATGTAAAAACAACTGGATCATCTGGAGAGGCAACCTTCTCTGCCCTGACCTTCACTTTCCCCGTCACAGGGGAGTCTGTCTGTGAGCTCACATTTTCATTTAGCACAGTGATGGGGTAATGGCAGCCTGTGGGCGACACCCAGCCCTCGTAGCTCTTCATTTAGCCTCCGGATCAATGTGTTCCCCCTTCTATTTGTGCGATTGTTGCTTCTAAACTGGCATTGAAAATGTGACAGCGGAAAAAGGCACTGACATGCAGATACTTCACAGATGCAGAGTGTGACCTGATTCTTGGCATTTATGGTTTACACTAGAAAATGCACCCTGTTTAGAAATATAAGATATAAGCAAAGTGAAGACACAAGTACATTGAACAATCTCTGTATCATCATGTGGGGATGATGCATTATATCTACAGGCATTTGTGCCTGGGACTGTTGAAAAGTCTGTCTTGTGACACAGTTTTCACAGAAATTTTATTTCAGCAGGATTTTAACATCTCATGATTAGTAAATGTAACTAAACGAAGAATGAGTTTAGGTTTATACTCCCTGCGCTACATTCAAAATGATTTCCTGTAAATGGCATCATGTCTGAGGAGGACAGGCCAGTCCTGTTCCCTTACATCTCTGCTTTTGTCCACCTCTGAATGGGCTCTTTCTCTCTCTGACCCCTGAGTGGAGGATCTGGATTTGTCTTTATGTGGGGTGGCAGAGTGGCACAAATATACATCCGGCCCGCTCTGTCTGTCTCTATCTTTATGTCTGTTGCACTCATTCTGCATGTCCAGTGGGTCCTGAGCCCTGATCTATGACCTTTTCTTTCTCAAGTCCCTAAGCGCTCAGAGGAAGGAAGGAGGGGGAGACAGAAAGGACAGCGTGGGAGATAGAGAGAGAAAGACAACAAGGCAGAAAGAAAGACTGAAAGTAAAAAAGGATAGAAAGGGGACATTGAAGACAATAAGCGAAACCGAAAAGAAAAGACAGGAAGGAAGGAGGGGGAGAGAGAAAGGACAGAGGAGGTGATGAGAGTGAGACAGGAAGTGAGGCAGGAAGAAAGAAAGACAGAAAGACACAAAAAACAAAAAGAGAAAGAAGAAAGAAAGAATATCAGGTCAAGCTCAAGCCTGCAGGTTGTATTTCTCTCCATTCTCTCTCTCTCTCTCTCGAGCAGCCACAGGCCGTTCAGA
This sequence comes from Micropterus salmoides, assembly GCF_014851395.1. Taxonomy (NCBI): domain Eukaryota; kingdom Metazoa; phylum Chordata; class Actinopteri; order Centrarchiformes; family Centrarchidae; genus Micropterus; species Micropterus salmoides. The sequence goes on from NW_024043372.1 coordinate 31,046,520, forward strand.
CATGACTTTGGGGTTGTGGCGGGGCCGTAGCAGACCAGACGTATGATCTAATCAGAAGTGGGCACTGTGGCTTCTTGGGACAGGGGATTTTCCTGTGTGAGTGGCTGCACTAATCAGAGGTCACAGTGGTTGTCTGTGGCCAGGGAAGCTGCATCGATCAAGGTGATTCAATGGAAAAAAGAACTGGAGAGGGAAGCAAAATCAATGTGAGGATATACATACGTATGTAGCTAACCTTTAGCTCTCCACAGCCCTCAGCCTTTAAGAAGAAACAATCAATGCTGGGATCAATCAGTGTTTAAGTGACTGGAAAAATCCTGTCTGCTCACATTTTGAAAGAAAATAACAGGTAGTCATTCATCCGGTGCAAATCCAGTGTTTTGTCTGACATGATGTCCTCGGCTGGTCACATTAAACAAGGAACTCTTTTCATCCAAAACACAGATGTCAAGCAGGCAGCTCCTGATAGTGACTGACATCTTGCTTTGTCAGCACTGCCCCCTTTGCTTCCTTAAGACTCTGTAGACAATAGTGTTTCTGATTGTGTAACAGTGCAAGAGGAGAGAGAGCATTGCAGACTCACGTTGGCAGACAAAGACAGAAATGCTGCAAAGACAAAAAGCCGTATAGATGGCTGACACAAGACAAACAGCTTGTAATCACTTGCCATCTGAGGGCATCACTTTTGTTTAGGATGACTGCAGCTACTAGACTAATGCGTCGGCCACAAACAAGTTGGTTCTATGAGCCGGCTCTTTTAAGCGTACGATGGGATCCCGGCTGAGAGCCCATTTCATCCACTCACCCCCTGGAGACAAAGAAAGATGAACAAATTACACTTCCACTAATTACTTTTACGTATGTGTCTGTATAGAGTTGTCATTATTCATTAACAGTATATTTATTTTTGTTAGTAGGGTGTTATTTTGTTATAAAGCTATGATAATTATTCTTGACATATCCCACTTTTTAACCAACAGTATTACAGAATATTTCAATGTATTGCAGATGAAGATGCTTGCATATTTAACTTAATGTAACATAGGCTTTGACCAGCAGGTGGTACTAAATGAAGAGCCGTTTGGGAACCAGCTCATTTGATATTATAAAACACGTATTTAAACCTTAGAAAAGAACACAAAGAATGGCCTTCTCAACTGCCATAGTTGCAATGAACCACATTGCGGATTTTTTTTTTTTTTTACCATTTTGAGAATAAAGTCGACATGTCGAGAATAAAGGTGAAGTACCATTTCAACTTTATTCTCGTCATTTTGATTTTATTCTAGACATTTCCGCTTTATTCAAAAAGCAAAATAAATGAAAAATCTTCATCCTTAATTTCCCCCCCTAAATGTTGACCTAATACTCGTATATACTAGTGATGGAAATTACTTAAAGGGGAAGTGCACTACTTTTACACATCAGGTACTGGCCTTAGGGAATACACCTGCATCTGGGGGGAAAAAGCCTTTTTAGGCTCCAGAAGGAGCTGTGTGAATTTTGATAAATTGCCTCAAGTGATGTCACTTAGCGTTTGCGTTGGTTGAGGCTGAAGAGTAGACATTTGAAAAAGCTCTCAAAGTTTAAAAGAGTAGCCTTTAGGAATCAAGTTAAAGTGGCACTCTTTGGCTCTGGAGAAACTTTCCAAAGAGAGCTCAACAGGGTTATCTCAGCTTGGGCTTGGGGGCTACATATCTGTAGTTGTAAACTAGGCCCGGAGAGTTCGAAAAATTTTGCCTGGTGGGGAGACTCAAATGAAAGATGCTGTTTGAGTCACATTATGGGAATCATAAGAGCCAGGATTTCTGGAGTTTGACCCCATGCTCCACCAATTTTGACCACTATTTTAAAACAATGTATCTCTTGCAAGTCGTCCAACTTTCTGCAAGGTTCTGAGAGAAGAGAAAATAAACGGGATTCTTGTCAGTAGCTCCTGCACTGTTAGGAACTGAAATAAAGGACATACAGTAGACATACTGTATGTCCATAGGTGCTGTCAGTCCAGCCCTAGGGTTTCAGTTGTCCTCTTCTTTTCCCTCCAAAGCTGTCTGCCTTTTTGACTGCAGAGCTAGTGAGGTCCCTGCACCCAGGAGGCAGGCTGTCAAACACGGCACAGCAGAGCTGCACTGACAGGCGTGTGTCCTTAACCAAAAACATGTGCCTGCTCGTGACTTGTGGGGAGGACTGTGCTGATGCAGCACTCTGAGGATGGCAACCTGTGGCTGCTTTTAGGCAACATTTAAAGTGTCTGCAGCTTTATCCTGACTGCAGCAGTTATTAAGTTATGGCTGTAGGGTCGTCCTTTTCCTTTCTTGGGGCCTCATTAAAGAAAGAAATCCTAACTGCTTGTCTGCCTATCTTAATGTATGTTTCACAGATATGAAAAATCCTATCTTCCTATTACTGAAGCAATTCTTAAAGTCATGGATGTCCTATCTCAGACCTTGTATCTTAACTTAACATAAGAAATTCTAACTAGAACTAGTGGCCTTTCAATCAAAATATTTCAGTGTTCATGTTGTTCCCCAGCTACACTGTAATTTCCATACAGACCTAACAACAGTGGGGCTGTCAATTTGGCAGTTATTTTGAATTTAGGACAGGGTCTGGTCTGTGCCATCCTAACACAGGAAATTCTTCAATTAGGACGGTTCTGTAATAGCTACATTTCCATTATAAGTTAAGATAAGATTAGATTTCAGACTTAGTAAGTTTCTGTAATGAGGTCTCTGGTATTGGAAACATCCTGAGCTGAATGTCTTTCTATTCTCCATCACCCAGTGGTGTATTTATAGAGCTGCTGTGGCTACATAATCTTCACATTATTCTCAGTTTAGACATTGCTCGAAAGCCTCATCCAATTAGCTCAATCCTGCTGGTTGTAGTAGCTCCTCAGAACTCAGACACTGCTCTAATGGCATATGGATTCTGGAAACAGAATGGAAATGCACTTCATAATAAAAGCCTGCAACATTTATCAAAGTATTTGCTGAAAGATGTAATGTATTTTTTTTCTGTATTAATTAATTTAAAGCAATTTGTTTCTTGCACAGAGTTAAGAGGATCAATACCACTCTAATAGGCTATGGATCTATGATGTAAATATGAAGCTGCACACAGGATGTGTTAGCTTAGATTAACAGTGGGAAACAGCTAGCTTGGCTCTGTCTGCCTACCAGAACCTTTAAAGGGCACTATTTAACACAATAAATCTCATTTGTTTAATTCTTACAAAAACCTAAGTGTAAAAATGAACAGCTGTAGTCAGTGAGCTTTGAAGGTGCTGGTGAGCAGATTTAGCTACCTTCAGTCAGAGCCAGGCTAATTGTTTCCCTAAGTTTTCAGTCTTTGTCCTAAGATATGCTAACCGGCTGCTGGCGCCAGCTACATACACATATAACTGTCAGAGGGTCTTTACCGTTACGGAGAACACTGCAATCGCCACCACTTCTGGCTAATGAGTTGTTTACATATTAGCAAACATTGTGCAAATAAGCAACACACACATCTGTTTTTAGGCAAATCATTATTGCCTTTCCAAGCAAATTTCACCCCTCATTTGCATTAAGTTAAACATTTTAAACTTCACACAAATTAAGTTTTTTCTCCATCGCTGGCTAATCTTGAGTCCCACAATGCCTTATGAAGAGATTCGCTTATGTCTCGTAGACCCTCATAACTCAGTTGCGCCTTTGTATTTTTAATCTACTATATATATATATATATATTTTTTTTTTTTTATTTATTTTTTTACAGATATTGTAGAAACTGCTAAAAGATTTTACATTTTCTTCAGTCTGAAGTTCTGTTTCCTTCTCAGTGGCGGTCATAGTCATTTACAGCATTAGTCCAGCATGTCTCCACATGGCTGCACTTCACCCCTCCACTGCACACACTGGACTTTATTACAATGATGCTGATGAGGAGGAAAATGGGATCTCGTGGTAACAAGATTAGTTCAGTAAAAGACAGCTTGCTTTTGCAAATCAACCTATGGATCAAGGCTGATTAAGTATATGTGCAGGTTGGTAAAGTGTGGATGTTTGGAGAGTTGTTTAATTAGTGTTCTGAGAAAAGCAACAGTTTGTTTTATCAAAAAAAAGCCGTGTACCAGTGGAATGAATCAAAAGCCATAGGAATGAAAATTCAGTGGAAAATGGAAACAGACAATTGTGAAATATGTGAGTGACTTTTTATTATGTATGCGTGCAATATCAAATTTCAATAGACAATCTAAGCAGAGTCCATGAAAGGCAATTCCACTCCCTCACGTCTCTCACTTACAGCTTAATGTCTCCCCCTTCTGGCTACCAACATTAGACCCCTGTGTGACCTTAAAATGGGTCTCATACAATACAGGAAATCCCACTGGCCAGCACACCTACCTTCAGAGTGGAGGAACTAGTCTGAGAAATCCCATTGTGTGGTGTTTGATTGGGATGCAGCCTTACATGCTCTCTAGCCTCAAAACTCAAGGTATCAGGTATAAGCTGGTATGTAACGTCCTGTCCTTCCTGTTGTGACTGACAGCGGAGACCGAGCGTGGCCAGAGGCTCCCAGATGTAGACGCAGCACAGCAGCTCAAGTTGAGAGAGAGACAGCGTTTCTTCGAGGAGGTCTTCCAGCATGATGTGGACGTCTACCTATCCTCGGCACACCTTTGCATTCGAGACTATAAGAGACGTGAGTTAGACTTGGGGCACTGTTGTAAACCCATACACATGCACGCACTAATGCATGTTCATATACAGATGCACATAATATCATTGCTTCTCCTCTGCTGCAGCTCCAATTGGTAGCATCTCTTCCATGGAGGTGAATGTGGACTTCCTGGATCAGATGGAGCTGATTGACATCTCTGACCAGGAGGCTTTAGATGTCTTCTTCAGCTCTGGGGGAGAAGAGGGCGTGCTGGCCTCCCCACTGCCAGGTATGGAGAATGGAAATAGAGCACAGATTGCAAGAGATACTGCGTGGTTTTATCCCTAACACTTTTTTTTTTATATCTGACTCACAGTCCAAGGAAACAACAACAACGAGGAAGTAATCAGTAATGGGCTCTTTCGACATGTCCTTGAGGGTCTTGATGCCAAGTCCCGCATGTCCTCCACATCTTCAAACTCCTCCTCTGACAGTCAGAACCCCACTGCCAACGGAGGAGACACCCCTGTAGTCAGGTCAGACGATGATGAAACGCACACAAGCACAGTTAAGCGAAGAGCTGCGCCTCCAGAGGTAGAGAAGGTGAAAAGTCAGACTCCACCATTGTCTTCGTAGGACACACCCTCTCCACAATAGATCTCCACCTGCAGCTTGGTAATTGACACCTCGGTCAGGGGGCGAAGAGTGGACTTTGGGATGCCAGCTATTGAAAGACGCCTCTCAGCTGCAAAGTTCTTCCACACACTGGCTCTTCACTGCTTTCAACTTTACCTTTGATTTATGAGTTGCAGGTTGGGTTCTATGTGTGTTTTGGAGGACGGGACCGTGAACTGTAAATATGGAGATTTCCTATTAATTCTTTCCATTCTTGTTTTGGCATGTTTTGAAGGACAATATTTGCTCCTGTTTTGACCTCACAGGACTTTTCATGAACGGTGAATTTTGTACAGTATTAACGCAACCCAGGACGGCAAAGCAGTGATTGGAATAATAAAAATACAACTGAATGAACTATGTCTTATGGTAAATTTGACAATAGAAGGCTTCAGATTAATAAATGTACTGTTCATGAAAGAAACACTTTGTCCTGCCAATGCAAATTCTCTGTTTTCTAGCTCTAATTTTAAATGAATCTCTCACAAGATGTCTTTGTTTTCACAATAAAGGAAGAGAGGAAAATGTCTCCGTGTTTTTTTTACAACAAAACAAATTCTCAGTTATTTCAAGGTGCTTTGATGAGCGTCAACAGGTGTTTAGCTGCTTCCTGTCAGAAAATGAAAATGACGATTCCAGGGAAGCGTGAACCTGCAAGTACAACCAGAACCTGCTCAGCAACCTCACTCAAAGCCCTCAAACAATATCAAGTTTGTTTCTTGAATCATGAATCTAAACTTTAAATACTGCATACTATCTCCCAGAAACCATGAAGAAGTGTTTCTAAAAACCTCATGAGCAAACAGTTACACACACACACACACACACACACACACACACACACACACACACACACACACACACACACACACACACACACGCCGCACACAACCTGTGATTATTATATTTATGTGTGTGGGTGTGTAAAGTAGAGAGGGCAGGATCTCATTTCCTTTAGTTAAGAAAGCCAGTCCTCGAACACTCTAAGCTGGATGTGCTGAACATGCATCATGCTCTGCTTCGTCCTCTTGGTATGTAACAACATTGACTTCAAATCTTGCTAAAATTAATTTAATCTAAAATGAAGGCTATTAATTCAATTCATTGATGGCAGTTTCAATGTTCCTTTAAAGGAATTTTTTTAATATATATTTGGGTCTGGTCAGTAACTTGATATTGTACAGCTAATGCTTCCGTGTAGGTCAGTGTCTTCCCACATAAGTGTTTCAATAAGTCAGGAATTATTGGTAAAATTACCTCTTTAATGTGTACACAAAATATAATATTCCAATAGTCAAACATGAGGCGCAAAGAAGAATATGTCATTGTGTTTTATTTATTTATTTTTTTCTATGGAAATGTCTTTGTGTACACTTCATAGAAACTGGTTCGCCAGCTATGCAGCACAACGAGTCTTACAAGTCAAGTGAATTCCCAAACGTGCAGATAACAAATTACAAACTCCCACCTTATCACAAACAAACACTCCTGCTTTGCATAACACAGCTCACATTGAAAAGACTTGTTTGTTTGGTTGTTTGTCATTCAGGTGTCGTATTTGTCAAGTGCAACATGCTCAGAGCCTCTCCTTCACAGGAGGTCTTGGATCCTGGACTCCTTTACAATTGAGGAGGGGCATCCAGGGCCCTTCCCATATGTCCTGGGCAAGGTGAGAAAACCAGATTTATGTCAAAATATAAATGTTCCCCAGAAGAGGGAATATATTCATTTTCATACTCAAATACAAATGTGCATCACCTGATACATCTATTTATTATAATAAATACATGTTAACCAAAATTACCATTTGTATGCAAATGTTGTAAGACAATCAGTTCTTTAACTAGTTGACTTTTCCTGTCTGGGATGAACTTTATTCTGCCCACCTGCTATCATTTTCTTCAATTTTTATCACTTCTATTTTTTTTCGTCTTTTTCATCTTGAAAATGTATAAATGACTTCTGTAAATGTATAAGTGATTTCTGACTGTGAAGTGTTTGATGTTGTGTTGTAGATAAATATCGAGCGGGACTATCTAGTATACTTTGATATCTTTGGGGAAGGAGTGGATGAGGAGCCAAAGGGAGTCCTCTCCATTCATAAAGAATCTGGCACCGTGTCTGTCCACAGGGCTGTGGATTATGAGGAGAAGGAAATGCTTAAGGTTAGACTCAACACTTATTACATATCAACAGGTTCTCTATACTGCTGTAAACTTCTACACACTGATAAGGGATGCATATGATCATGTAGTTTCTGGCAATACTTTCATAGGCTTCCACAGTATACACATCAGTGTTGATTAACTAACACAATGTTCATTTCTCTGGAGTTATGGCATTAGGATGTGATCTTTTCAGGACCAGTAGGAACAGAAGAAATTATTACAGCAACCAAAAACAGTTTAAATGTGAATATGGGCATGTAAGTGTTGTTTTAAGATAGAATTGAGAAAGTGTGGGCCTACCTTGGAATCTTTAAATTCTTAAATCTCATATCGCAATCAAAATATGACACACATCATGTGTTTTTTTGCATTGGGGCTAACTTTGAGTCATATCTTTTAATTCACAGCTGAGAATTGAAGTCAGAAAGACAGATTTATCAATTGACACTCAATTAGGACTTGTGATTTCCATACGGGATATCAACGACAACCCACCACGCTTTCAGAGGGATCTGTATGAAGTCAGCGTTAATGAGGAAATCCTACAAGGTTAATACTAAAATAAACCATATCTTTTGACTTTTTCTTAGGTTCAGTGTCTATTAAGTACCGTCCTTTTTAATTTTTGAACAGTTAGTGTTTTGTCATTTCCCAACAGGCTCCCGTCTCCTGTCGGTATTGGCCTATGACAGAGACCAGAGAGGCACACCAAACTCAACATTCCACTATGAAATCAAATCTGTGTCTCCCAGCCCTCCAGATACTGAATTCTTCATTGATGAGACTGGAAAAATCTCATTCAAAGGGTGTTTGGATTATGAGGCAAGAGTCCTCTCTGTTAAAATGTCAGAATCATGTGAGATGTAGTTAATGCTAGGTCTTCACGGGCTAAGAGTGCAGAATGTGGTATTTACACAAGAATGTACAAAATGCTTCTTTGAGCAATATCTCATTACATGTAAAATCATTTACAAAACGCTTCTCATCTGTGAACTAAAATGAGCAGCAGGGTGAGTTTACCGTGTAGGAGTTTTTAATGAAGTATTGATTTGTAGCAAAATTTATATCATATTGAGTACATATTTGTAACAAAGAGGGTATATGTGTAATGAAGACAAACACATTTAAAACAACACATTTTGTGCAAAAACTATTAATTTAACCATCTGTATTTGCTTGTATTAAGGTGGCTGAAATGTTTACATTGTTGGTGGAGGCCAAGGACCATGGTGAAGTAGTCAGTCTGTCCAGTTCAACCTATGTTGTCATTGATGTCCACGACGGCAATAACCACCTTCCTTTCATCAGCGGACAAACAGTAGGCAGTTATCTTTGTTAACAAATTTTTAACAACATCACATTGATTTCTGCGGTGTGACACTGACATTTGACAGGAAATATTTTCTTTTACTCTGACTTAGCCATACACATCATTACAATCTTGGGAGTCATTATTATATATTACATGACAAGAACACTACATGTTATTAAAAGGAATATTTACAACAAATATTTCACATTTTTAGTATTCATAATATTATATACATAATATTATAAATATATATATAATATAATATTTTAAAAACTTGTGTTTACAGTGTTTAAACACTGGTGGAAAATGTAGCAGGAAGTACTATTGACAGATTTCCCCCTCTGACCTCTGCACCGTGGATACATACAACAGGGCTCTGGCAAAGTAAAAGAAGATGAGATCGGGACCTCTCCTCTGCGGCTGCACGTGACAGACAAAGACACCCCAAACAGCCCGGCATGGAGAGTCCGATACACCATCCAGGGTGAAGAGGGAGAGCACTTTAAGATAGAGACAGACCCAGACACCAATGACGGAATCCTGACAGTAGTAAAGGTAAGAGCTGTTTACCTACATTACAGTGACACCCTCCTCTGGTCTGACATGTAATTACAACACGCATGTTTGACACAGTACATCTGCTCGCACTTGCAGTAAACGTGTTTAAATTCTGTGCTTTAATGAAATTAGAAAATGTTTTACGAAGATAAAATTTAACGTAAATGCTGTTATAATTTCAGCCTTTAAACTTTGAGGAGGGAGCACAGAGGCAGCTGTCCATCTCAGTGGAAAATGAGGTGCCATATTTCTCCTGTAAAGTGAGGGAGAGGAAGTCCTCGGGCCTCTGGGAAGTGGACACTAGTAAATGGGATGATCCTGGTGCAGGTCAGCCGGGGTCTGTAAAAGTCATCATTGAAGTTGAAGATTCTAATGACTCCCCAGTGTTCAATGTGACTGTCAAAGAGGCCATGCTGAAGGAGAACGCACCCATTGGAAGCTGGATAGGGAAAGTGTCTGCTGTCGATCTCGACACCAGCCACGCAAGAGTTTTTGTGTAAGTGGGATGTTTTTTTCCAACGTGTTTCAGCTCTTGTCTGGGACCTCCTACTCTAAAGCAAATCGTGAATGTCAACAGGTACAAGGTAGGACACGATCCTGCTGGCTGGGTGACAGTGGACCCCCACACAGGAGACATCACAACTGTCATGACACCCGACAGAGAATCTCCTCATGTTGTTAATGGCATCTACACCACGTTACTTTATGCAGTAGATGATGGTAAACCTGTTGCTGGTTGGCGTGGACATACACCAAATATTTTATGATTAAGAGTTCAATTGAATTTGAAATGCTTTGTGACACTATTGTTTTCTATCTCGGACAGGTAATCCCCCCATGACAGGCACAACCACACTGAACATCCATGTGGCTGACGAGAATGACAACGTGCCAAAGCTGACAGTGGACAGCGTGGATGTGTGTGTGTCTGACGGCCCCACCACCACTACCATCAAAGCCTTTGACCTGGATCAAGATCCCTTTGGAGGACCTTTCATATTTGAACTGCTGGGGGATGTCAAAGGAAAATGGAAACTGAATCCCTCATATGGTAGAAACAGCTATGCTATCTAGTGAAATATTATAGCAAACAATAAAAAAACCCATCCATTTAATTTAGTGATTATCTCTCACAGGGTTCACAGCTGGTCTGGTGAAGGAGCCCACTGTGTATGCTGGTCCACACACAATTGATCTGAAGATCTCTGACCTGCAGGGAGCGTTTGGCGTTCATCGCCTCAGTGTGACTGTGTGTGAATGCTCTCTGACACCCAACTGCCGAAGCCGCCGAGACACTGCTATAAAAGTTACCTTTGGTGCTATAGGCATAGTGTTTGCCTCGCTTTTTTTACTCCTGTGTAAGAAAATGAATCATTGCCTTTGGTTAGTATCAGAGTATACTCTAATATGTATTGTGAAGTCACTGCAAGTTGAATTTCTTCATCTCCATCTCGCTGACAGTTCTGCTCCTGATGGCAGTGGTCATCTCCTGCAAAACAGAGTTTGCCACTTTGCAGACCGGTGATTCCTCTGGAGAAACCCACCTCACATCAAACACTGAGGAACCAGGAACAGATTGCCAGGTCACTGCTTAGAAACATTTGTAAACAAACCAGCGATAGTGTCATAGTGTTTTTTTTTTTCCAGATTTCTCTTCATGCAAACATCAGTACTAGTTTCTTTTTCTTTCTAGGTACCTGGCAGTGTCCTGGTAGTGTCCACTGATAACAAGCACTATCACCCCTCTGATTGGCAAAGTCTGCGTGGAATGCAACACAGACAGGTTTCAATAAAGGTTGGTACAGAGGGAAATGATATGGAAAACTTTTTTTCTCTGGTGAAACTGCAAAACTGAAGTAGCTCTATGTAACATTCTTTTGAGGCGCGCCATTTTTTCTCACATCCTTTGGTGATGACATTGCTTGTCAAAATAAAAGACGGCCATTTGTAACCGGTGGACCTACTGTATTTTCAGTCTGATCATTCCGTTCACCAGGATATGGAGCCAATCTTAATCTACAATCATCCGGGAGATTACAGAAGGGTGAACTTTTCCCACCCATTCAGTGAGAACTCAAACCAGGTAAAATGCACACACTGAAAGTCAATTTTTTCAGTTACAACTAGGCATTCAAATATATAAATATATTTGTTGTGTACAGATTGATGACATGAGAACAATGAATTTACTCAAAATGAACTCAAGCTATGAAGCAGATGAAGCTTTCCTAGCCCCGCTTCATCAGGTTGGTAGTGCCCTTTCATTATCACATCGACCCTGCTGCATAAAGCACTGTAAATACATGCACACGCCTACAGCAATCCTGGTAGTGTCCACTGATAACAAGCACCATCACCCCTCTGATTGGCAAAGTCTGCGTGGAATGCAACACAGACAGGTTTCAATAAAGGTTGGTACAGAGGGAAATGATATGGAAAACTTTTTTTCACTGGTTAAACTTCAAAACTAAAGTAGCTCTATGTAACATTCTTTTGAGGCGCATCAAGTTGTCTTACATTTTTTCTCACATCCTTTGGTGATGACATTGCTTGTCAATATAAAAGACGGCCATTTGTAACCTGTGGACCTACTGTATTTTCAGTCTGATCATTCCGTTCACCAGGATATGGAGCCAATCTTAATCTACCAACATCCGGGAGATTACAGAAGGGTGAACTTTTCCCACCCATTCAGTGAGAACTCAAACCAGGTAAAATGCACACACTGAAAGTCAGTTTTTTCAGTTACAACTAGGCATTCAAATATATTCATCCTTTCTCCCCTTTGTTGCAACCACTTTTTCCTCCAATCCCAAGATGACCTGGGATTATCCAGTAGCCAATGGCTACCACTACACCCACCAGGTAGCGTAACAGTTGTTCAGCTTGTGCTAATTGTTACTTTGATGCAGCAACTGAAGAAACATAATCTGAAGTTTGTTGTTTACAGATTGAGGGCATGGCAATGAATTCACTCAAAATGAACTCAAGCTATGAAGCAGATGAAACTTGCCCAGCCCCGCTTCATCAGGTTGGTAGTGCCCTTCCATTATCACGTCGACCCTGCTGCATAAAGCACTGTAAATACATGCACGCGCCTACAGCGATAAGCAATGGTTTTAGCCTAAACTTTTATTTTGCTGTTTCTCCTGCAGAGGCTCTTTGCTCTACAGGACACAAGATCTGTTGGACTATCATCCTCACCTGTACGCAGATGAGGGGGGACACAGACAACCTCTCAGAACTGGAGACAATCACCATTCCTGACAATGATTCATTCCAGAAAGCGCTGACAGACTTGGGCCCCAAGTTCAACCAACTGGCTTCCATTTTCCAACCACCACCTATACAAAACTGAAGTATTTTTCCTGAAGCAAACATTTTGGTCAGAGAAACAAACTGCATAGCCTGTGGGTTTAAAGGTTCATGCTAAAAAAAAAAAAATTTATTATTAAATAACTGGATTCTATGTTATCTTTTCAATGATAGACAAAAGCGAGTCCGTTAATCATAACTTATTTAATAGCAACTGTTAAAGTCCTCCACAGTCTTTTAGTTATCATTTTACATTATGGGGAGAAAAATAAAAGTACAGCTGTACTCCAAAAGCTATTTGGAGTTACATTTAGACAGCCAAGTAGACAATTTAATACATTTAGCAAAAGAAAAAAAAAGAAAAAAATACACAAATAACCTAAATTAGATTCCTGCTGGCCTGTTCAAAAGACAAATTCCACATTGCATTTTACCAAACCAACAGATTTGTTTCTAGCATACAGCTGTATAATTACAAAGAAATTGCTCTCCCATTTCATATAATATGAAGGTTACAAAATTCCCTGATGCATAGAGTTGGGATAAAGAAAAGAAAAACATCTTTGCTTCAAATGGGGTGGGGAAAGTAGGGAGGTAGTTTTTAAATAAGCCACAATACTACAAAACTACAATATTTACAGAAAAAGTTAACGAAAAGTCAAATAAACTAAACTTCACACCCTCCCACTACCAATTTTTGGGAGGGGTCGCTGCTCAGCGGTGCTCTGCCCACTGCGTCCTCGGCCCCTGAATCCTCTGCCTCTCAGGAAGCGGCCAGGCACTCCAAATGTTTCCATGTTCAACTTTTTCTCCTCTGCCCAGGTGGTTCTCCTGAGGAAGCAGAGTAAAATATGTTGTAGAGCATGACAAGTCTGTGTTAATGAAAGACAAACACCACATTTAGATAATTACCTGGGCTTAAGGTCTGATGAGATGTTGTCAAAGAAACATTTGGCTTTGTCATAATACTTCTCTCCGGGAGTTTCCTCCTCCTGCATACCCTGGCTGTCCTGGGCCTTGCCAGAATCCACCTTTTCAACTGCAGCAATTCACACACAAAACACAAATCCCCCTCCCCCACTTACACACCTCAAAATTGCTTTATAGTGTGTCCACTGAAACTGAGTTGATATTTTAAAATAAACATACCTACAACCTCCTTTGTCAGATCATCATTAAACTGAGCATTTGCAGTTTCAAAGTCAAAATCTGACTCGAACTGCAAGGTCGTGGCCTTCGAGGTTTTCACAAGAAGTTGGCCTCTGCTTCGATTTCTTGACCTGCGATTGCCTGCAAGTGAGCCGCCCCCCCCCAAAAAAAGACTTGTTTAGTTAACCATTTGGAGCAGGTTCATCTAGTCTTAGATATTCACTTTTGTACCAAGACACCATCCCAAATGGGGTGGGGGGGGGGGGGGGGGGGGGGGGGGAATTTAGTTTGATGGAATGTATATATAAAAATATAAATGTATATCTGCCCTCCTCATATGTTTGACAATAGTCAACTATTCTGTCAGTAAGAAATGTGAGCGCATTTTTAATACCTTGTTTTTGCCTTTGGTTCTCACTGTCTTGGCCTTGAATCTTGGCTGCACTTGGCTGAGATGGTGCCCGACCTAAACATTAAATATTTAAGATGTTTCTTACATGAGCTGGACTAAATAGAAAATAGAAGCAACACAGGACATAGAGGATATGTGATTTCTTATGCATCTATTATGAGCCACTGTTAACTTTGCTTACTTGTGGGTACATTCTCCTTCTGAACCTGGGAGCCACCCCGAGCAGAGCGCTGGGTTGGACGAACAGGCTGGCGGCCTGGCGGCTTGGTTGAGGTTCTCTCTCTGTTCTGGGCAGCACTGACCAACGGCACGGTCTGGACAGCCTGTTCGACCATGGGAGCTCTTCTCGCTGGGATGCTGTGAAATCCTGGTACTAAAGGATCAGGAACAAACATAGGGGGGCTTGAACAACTGCTGCCATGTGATAAACAGCCACAGACAATCCATAGTGCTGGAGGAAGGTGTACATAATGACATTTGACACATCTGATGTGCTCAAAAGATTATTAATTGTACCTAGGCCCAGTGCTGCATTATACTGCTGGTTGAGTAGAGAACTAGCAGCCAGCTGGTTATAAGTGGGCATCATGTCTCTGTATGGACTCCAGCGTGGGTGATAAGCAGCAGAGGAATTGCCAATGGATGACTAAAAGCACATAAATTAAGACAAAAGGAACTTGTTTTATCAGGGGTTTTGTGACCAAATATTTACAAAATGGAATTACTTTTTAAAAGAGTCAACCAACTCTCCCAGAGCCACACACCTGAACAATAGCAGGGTCACAAGGCAGTCCATGGTGCGACTTCGGTGGTTCAGACACAGTGATGTCTTTGATGTCACTTCCTCTGAAGATTATGTATTCATAAATTTCGTCTTTGGGTGGCACTGGTCTGTCTGAATGCCGGTCCTCTGTCCCATAGGATTTAACTGTTGGGAAAGAAAGTTAAATGAAGAGGAAGTTAGGTTTTATACCTCAACCATGCTTCATTCAAACTTAACAGAGACAGTTAAAAAGAGAAAAAAACAAAACAGGTGTGGCCTTGGCCTGTAAACCTACCTTTGGCTAAAGCAACCGTGGACCTATCTGTATCGACAGAGGACAATATTCCTTCATATCGAATCTGCGCCTTGGATATCAAACTTATTTTACTGCCAATGTAAGGAGTTCCTCCTCCAGCACTCATGTTTGCAGTAAAAATGCGTTTTCACATTGAAAAGTAGCGGCTAAATCACAGAGCATTAAACCACGGCACACATCAGACACGAAATAATCACCAATGCTCACAATTAGCGCGCACCTGTGCACTTTATAAGATTGTCAGTGACGCGCCTCCTTGCTGCTGGGTCACCTGCGTGACTAACAGGGTTAGTTTCTTTAGCCAGCCGGCGTACACCGCGAGAAAGGAAAGTCTCTCAGTCTGCAGCATTGGTAAAACTGGACTATGGTAAGCTTATTACAATTACAAACACACTGCAGGCCAGGCTAGTGGAAGCAAACTGAGGAGAGAGAGACCACAGAAGTGGTTTAGGCCTACAATTTTTAGTACTTTAATCAGGATTTTCCTGTCGCACTTAACCTTCTGAAATGGAGTAGGCTATGGAGTGAATTTGATCCAAAAGAAAAAAATAACTATCTTACTATTTTAAACTAGCCTATATTGTAGGTTTACTATTCAAGATAATCAAGTCATCATTCAATGGTAGCTACATCTAATATATATTAAATTATTACATTGTTATATCCTTTAATATTTTATGACCTGATTTTCCGGATACTGATATAGATTAATAAGTTCTAACTGCTCATAGCACACACACACACACACACACAGACACACACACATATATATATATATAATGTGTAGGCTACTGTACATTTGTAAGTTGAATACATGGCACACAGTAGGCTACATTTGGATGTAGCAGTTATATTTAATATATAAATGTAAGGAAAAACAAACACACTTTGTTTGCACTATGCTTTTATCTAAAAGTCAGTGCACGTGGGAGTTCAACCACACTAACTCCAATGACTGCTGACAGCACAGTACAATATTTCCTTTCTGAAAGGAGGGTGGGGCGCCCTCAAACGACTTTTTACAACAGCAACTTCACTTGCTGGCCAAAGCATTGCAGCCATCTTGCACAGCGCATCGAGAGTCATTAAAGTCTGAAATTTGGTTTGTTAGCTCGTTGTAAAGCCCGTTATTATTCTACCAGGAGTCACACGGCGCGATTCTAAACCGGAATAGATATCGTGAAAACATAAACACGCCGGCGACGACACAACATTTGATGCAAACACTTCGTCTCCGGTGCGATGTTGTTTCGTCTCACGCATCCCCAGCAATGACAGCTGAGCTGAAGCCATTGGTACCGCCTTTGACAATGTGGGACAGCCAACCACAGCTCGCAGAGATGCCTGAACGGAGACGTTCCGTTGGTGTGCGCACGCGCACGTCACTTGGTAAGTACCTCACACTTCTCACACACTCGCAGTAGCGTGAAGATGGCGGGTAGCCCCGGCCAACTGGATGAGCGTTTTTTACACACAGAGGTGAATAAAGCGGTAGTTTGCCATCCTGTACAGTCTGTAGAGTCACAACCGTCGTTCTTGTGTCACAACAACCACTGGGGTAGGCACGAGGCAGCCGGTAATCACATGGCTATAGTTCCGGGAGAAGGGGGTAGCGCGAGCTAATGTCCAGCTGGGACTTGGTCAAGACGATTGCTGAAGCAGGTACGCTGTAACTAAATGTTGTTTTCCTCTTTGTCTCCCCGAGCATACACGGGAAGCGAACGCCGGAGCTGACAGAGAAAAACAGTAGATGTGCCAGAGTCTTGCCCCATCACGTTCAAGATTGTTCGTGCTCCTTCTGAACAAGTTGAAGTGCAGGGGGTCTCATCAAAACGAGGTCCCCATGGTTCAACTATGGATGTATCTACGGCCAGCACGGACTCCACGGGACAAGACCCTGGCAAACCACTTGCTGTTAGTAGCGGTGTAACTTCTCTCCCTATTCAACAGGGGAAACTAGGCTCACACTCGGTGCAGACTTTCAATGGGAGCCAAACTATGAACTTTCACAATTCAGGAAGCGCTGCCGCTCTCGGGGGGACGACAGTGACGAGCGGTACTGGTGACAGCAGCAGCACGGCGGTATCTGTCACAGCAGCCAACAGCGGAACAGTGATGTCAAAAGGGCTAGCCAGTGCGATAATGCCCCCCTCGTCAAACAGTGTAATTCAGACGCCTCTCATGATCTCGCAGAGTGTTGTCGCTTCAGCTCAGCCTGTCAGCCAGACAGCCGGACCTACTGTGACTCTCGTCAGGCCGCCTATGCAAACCGCGGGGTCGGGTGCAACTTTGAATGGGAACAATAATGCGAGCCCTGCTGTTGCTGCCAATACAGGTCAGACTAGTATCGTCGTACAGCCCACGCATGTAAACAATAGCCAGCCGTCCAGCGCAGGTTCGCACATAATCAAGGCAGAGCCACCCACAACAATAATACAGACGGCTCCGCAGTCTGCTGTCACTCCCGGCGCCGTCAGCGCTCCCCGGATTACGGCAACGGGAGCAGCCGGTCCAGCCGGGATCCGAGCCCTGACGCCTCAGATGTTGGCCCCAAGGCTCTCACAGACCTCCCCGGGACAGCCCAGTATACATAACATCCAGCTCCCCCCGGGTGAGTCAAGTCAGAACTTTTTACTGTGCATGCACTGGCATTTATTTCCACACTTTTCTGACTCACCAGAGTGGTTTCATTTTCATTTGCCTCTGCTCAATGATTATTAAAAGAAATATTCAATGATTATATTATTGAATTTTGATCCAACACAGTATATTACACATCTGTCCTCTAAGACTCAGTGTTAAATAGCACACCCGATTCTTTAAATAACTCTAAACCACTGTTATGATTGATGGTGAGAATAACAGCTGATCATTTAACAGTGCCCTGTTTCTCTTATTGGAAGTGCATTGCTTTTGACACTACTTCTTCCTATAGATGTGCTAGTATAATTATATTCAAGTTGTCCCTTATTTTCCTGACTTGGCTCAGGGATGGTGCTTGTACGCAGTGAGAGTGGACAGCTGCTGATGATTCCTCAGCAGGCTCTGGCCCAGATGCAGGCCCAGGCACAGGGAGGCATGCCACCTCGGACTGCTACACCAACAAACGTGCCTCCTGGCCAGGTAAGATGGCGGTCTGCCCTAGGAAGAGCTTTATATTAATAAACCATCATGTTTCACTTTTGTGCCAATGTTTAGCTTACCTTCCTTCCTACAGGTCAGGGAAGAACCTGTTGAGTAGAATATTAAAGAAATTATAGCTAATTTTTACAGCAGGTTGATGGAAAGGAGTGTGCTTGTATGTTATTGTGTTGTATTACTAGTCTTAATTTATGCCAAATTATAACATACACATAGATATATATGTATTAAAATGTAATCCATGTAGTTTCTAGTTGAAGAATGAAACTGGGTGTCACACATCATGTCACACTATGTGCCTTCTCTCAGGCTCCAGGAAACACCATCATCAGCAGACAAGTCGCTCCCAGCACCATCATCCGTCAGGGCTGTCCAGCCCCGACATCACTCGCTGCCACCACCGCTCTTCACAGACCTCCTATCCTTCAGGTAACCCTACCTGCTTTCGTCACATAATTATGTTTATTTGGCTTGTAGCACAGTGTTTTGTGTTTGCTATTTGTACAAGTTGCAGATTGAAGGATGATACACAGTGATACTCATTCACTGTTTGAAATTGGGTCAGCATTATATTACATTATAGTGTGCCATAATACTACTAGTTTTGTGTGAAAGTGACACTAGAAGGTTTTTATGAGTGCATTTTTCCACAATGAAAAGGAAGCAAACTCTCAGTCTCCATATGATGTGTTATTGTGTGCGTAGTGTGAGTAAATGTTTTTCAGTTGCCAGGGTTTATTTGGTAATCCTGAACCGTGTTTCCTAGATTTACTGTAGTAGAGTTGAGACCTTGACTTGAAGGAGTTATATGTATTTTTAAATAAATATTCTGTATGCTAGCAGCCAAGGGTCTCAGCAGATAACAGAACATTTCATGTGATCTTATGAGGTGCAAAATGGATGAGAAACCAAGTTACACGTAGATTTGTTATTGTGAAAAAAAGTGTGTACTTGCTGAAATGTAGTTTTTCAAGATGCACATAGAACAGCACATCGGCTTTTGATGGAGGAGGGTATAATAATTAAACACAGTATTTCTGTTAAAACCATGAAGCATTTTTCTTTATTATCTGCTTGTCAGTTCATTACCAAATTTGAAGAAAAAGTGTAGTTCTGAAACTTCTACATTTTCTGTGCTGTTATTTGTTTAAGTTTGCTAAAAGAAATGAACAAAATATTCAGGTTTAGTTGTCAAGTGTTCAGATGGAATTTATAGCTATAACTTTGATGAGTCTGACTTCTTTCTATGTAGGACTTTATCTAGCTAACATGGATGGGGCTGACAAGAGCAGGTAGTGATCAGACAGAAGTGGCCGGGCATGTCTTTAGGAACTCTTGCTTATGTGGACCTCTTCCTCTAACAACCTGTTAAAGGTTTATGTCACACAAGCCAAAACCCATCAGCAGATTTGCCAGTTATAAATGAAACAATCACAAAATGAGTCATACCATGGGATTGCTGACTTATTTCCTAATGGCTTACAACGAACACATTGAAGTTCTTGTTTGAGGACGAGCACCCAGCTGAAATTCAGTTCATGAGAAGCGCACCTGTTTCCTCTTATGAACCTGAAGCTGTGCATCCAGCTGGTTGATCAACTTTGAAACGGCTCTGAAACCCACAATCTCCGAAAGTGGCTTCTGAAATGTGGTTAACAACTGAAATAACATGTCAGGATGGCGATGTCTGTCTTCCTAGAGCTCAGTTGGGGCTACAGTAACAGGAATGACCCCCAGGACCATCAGCCAAGCAGCTGGGACCACAGTTACCTCAGTAACAATGAGCAAAGTGAGTTGTGCTAAGCCCAATGGATCAGATAGAGCTGGTTGTCAGCATGTATTGTTGCACTGTACTGTAGAGTTTGACACTGCAATTATGTACTTTAGTAGTCAATTACAATATAATAAAAGCAAGCTGCCATGTATAACATGGATATTCACAAATGCAACTTAATTCATAATCCTAATGTTCTGTGTTTTTGGCAGGAGACATTGGAGAACGTGAAGAAATGTAAGAACTTCCTGTCTACATTGATCAAGCTGGCATCCTCTGGAAAGCAGTCAACAGAGACTGCAGCCAGCGTGAGAGAGCTGGTCAAGGAGCTGCTGGTGAGTGAGCCCTACATACAGGAGATACACATGAACCTGGTAACTGTAGATGTGATAAGGTTATTAACAAATGAATGCTCTAAAATACAATCATTTGAAGTAAAAAAAAAAAAAAATCCCAGCTGGCCTTTAAAAGTGGAAAACCTTTAGCCAAGAGAAGTATCATCTGTATCTGCAATTGTGACAGCTTTCACTCCCAGCTCTTTATGCCTACATATTGCATTAGGAGGGCAAACTGGAAGCTGAGGAATTCACCAGTACATTGTACAAAGAGCTCAAGTCTTCACCTCAACCTTACCTTGTGCCTTTCCTCAAGGTAAGAACGCTTGTATTCTATCGTCATTTTCATTAATCAAAGATAATTTTGGTCACGATTTTTTTGGATCCCAGCAAACGGCGCATTTCTGTGATGTTTGTCTCCTGTAGAAAAGCCTCCCACCCTTGAGGCAGCTCACCCCAGATGCAGAGGCCTTCATCCAGCAGAGTCTGCTCCCTCAGCCGGCCTCAAGTCCAGTCTCCTCCACCTCAACCACCCCCACAACAGTGGTCCTGGGCAGCCCGGTCCCGCACCTCACTGCCCCAGTCAGCAGGCCGCAGCTCCAGCCAGGCATTAGCAAACCAGGACAGACACCCACACTGGTAAACTGATGTCACCTCCACTCAACTTTGAGTGGCATTTATTTATTTGTTTTTATTTGGGGGCATTTTTCTCCTCTATCGGACAGTGAAGAGGCAGACAGGAAATGGGGGAATGAGTGATGTGCCCGTCATGCAGCAAAGGTCCCCAGCTAGAATCAAACCGGCTTTAACCATTCAGCTACCTAGACACTCCTTGAGTGGCATCTGAAATATTCCCACTCCCTGAAATTGCATAATAAAGTAAAGGTAATAGTTAATCTACATTTGAAACGTGCAGGTTCTCCAGCCTCAGCAGCAGAGAGCAATCTTGAGACCTCAGGTAGCCTTACCGACGACCCCTATGGTGACTCTCAGGAATCAGGCCCCTGGCCGCATCATGGTGGGACAGCAACAGGTCCATCTTAAAGAGCTGCAACCAGGTGAGAAAGTCAATCTAATAACACCTCTGTCTGTGCATACATGTGTCGTTCTTTGTGTGAGCTGTAGTATTTATTGAGATTTTGTGTCTCTGACAGTATCTGTGAGGCCGGAGGTTCCACCTGTTTCTAGACAAGTCTATGCTGCAGCCTTGACCCCGGCTCAAAAGAACAAGCTGAAGGAGGCGGGTGGCACTTTCAAGTAAGAACAAAGAAAACAGAGTTCAAATCAGTTTTACCACAAATGTTGTTTAATCACACAGGTTTTAGTAATAGCATCACTCAGTTAAGTTTTGGGAACTTTTGTAACTCTCCCAGCAAAATAAAAATGTCATTATATTATAGAATTTAATTTAATTGTCAGAATACTGTTAAAGTGCTACAAAACAATATGTAGCTGGGCAAATGAAATGAACAGTTCAGTGATTTCTCCAAGTTTCAGTGCTATTTTTGCCACACCTCCGTGAGACCAGGGCTGGGCGACATGGCCAAAAATGTTATTACGATAAAGAAATTCACATCATTTGATATCTATAATTATCATGACAAATGTAAAGTCACTATTTCTTTTGAGTTTAAAGGCTGATTTTTGATCCTGAGTGAAAGCTGAGGAAACCAGATGGTTAATTGTGGTTTAAAACAAATCTTTATGGTCAGAACGTGACAAAACCTTGCCAAACAGTGGATCATTTAACAAATCTGAGTTAGAGTTAGAGTTTTTCTTCAACAAAATAAATGTCTTAATAGAAAAATAATTTCCCAGCCCTGTGTGCGACACATCTGGATTCATGGATATTTGTCTAGTGATTTGGGTTTGCCTTACTGAATTTACATTTATAGAGATGATGACGACATCAACGACGTGGCCTCCATGGCCGGAGTGAACCTATCAGAGGAAAGTGCTAATATCCTAGCAACCAATTCTGGACTAGTGGGAGCGGTGACACATTCCTGTAAGGACGAGGCTTTTCTCTCCTGTGCCATGCTACAGAGGAGAATGCTGGAGATCGGTGAGACACCTACAACATCACTGACAATCCAACATCTGTCCCGCCACCCCCTGAAGTCCCAAGGTGTTTTGCTGTTTCTCTCCTCCAGGTAGGAAGTATGGCGTGACAGACCTGGGCGCGGAGGTGGTGACCTATGTCTCCCACGCTACTCAGCAGCGGCTCCAGAACCTACTGGAAAAAGTTTCCCAAGTTGCTCAGCAGAAAAATGTCAATTTCAAGGTTTGTTTACAGCAGCATTATAAAGAGACGAAACACATTAGCGCTACAACATTTTACTGTATTTACAAAGCTGTTTTTAGCATCGAGTTGACAGATGCTCCGAGTCCACATGCATGTGCAATCATTTCTTTCCTGTAGTCTTTTGTTTTTTTCTGGGATAGCATTGTAACACTTTTGTCTGTTGGCAGGAGGATGACAATTATGAGCAGAGCAGTGATGTTCGTGCTCAGCTCAAGTTCTTTGAGCAGCTGGACCAGTTAGAGAAACAAAGGAAGGAGGAGCAGGAGAGAGAGATCCTCCTAAAGGCAGCTAAGGTACTGACAGACATCAAAATTGTATATCTGAAAGCTACTGGTGATATTGTAATTGTATTAAAAGGGAATGTGGTAGCTTTGTGTTGAGGAGTAAGTAAGAGTCAGATACCTGGTGTCAAATAGAGTAATAAAATAAATAGAGAGGTCTTGATGTTTTCACAAATGAATGCCTTTCTGTAATAAATACCTGGATTAAATATTCTTTATATGAAATTAAAAAACTTAAGAAACCATGAAAACATGCACTTTCTTGCCTTGAGATATTACATTCAGCAGACATGTCATTGAAGTTATTCTAGGTTTAAACAGACTTTCATCAATTTCAAGCATTTGAAGTTACTTCAAAGCAATCTGTTACTTTTTAATGTTTAAATGAAGTCTAGGTTCATGGATTAATAGAAGCAGGTGTGTAATACATGCTGATTTATTTGGCCTATATTTAGTAGTTCAGTATCCCTCAGCTATTCTCTTCTCCAGAGGTACATTATATTCTATAAAGTTCAACAAAAGGTTGCCTGCAATTGATTTTGACTCACCCTCGGGATACCTGTTAGGATGTAAAACAAACCGCTTCTAACAAATGTACTATGGAGATGAATTTATTTCTAGTAGGTATGTGACATTTGGAATAAAATGATACATGGATTTAATAAATCACCTGGGCATCTCAAAAGAACGGTTGTGCTGTATGAATATTGTTTAACTCGTAATGTAAATATTGAGGGATATTCGGGGGACTTGAGGCTTAGCCAAAACAAGTAGTTGGTGTAGTTTTCCATGTGATAGCAGATATTCATGCAGAATGGACTTAAATTAATTTAATAAACAACACAGTATCCCTAGCCCTGCGCAACCCGGGCTTTCCTTTTTCTTCTGACAACATCATTAATGTGTGTTGCTTCTGGCCTTGCAGTCTCGAGCTCGGCAAGAGGACCCGGAGCAGCTGCGTCTGAAACAGAAGGCAAAAGAGGTAGGATGAGAGGAGGAGTGCTGTCAACTAGTCTCTGTTTCTGTACGTTTATGCACTGTGTGCTTAATTTCCATGTTGGTATGTCTGCGTTGTCCAGATGCAGCAGCAGGAGCTGGCTCAGATGAGACAGAGGGAGGCTAACCTGACGGCCTTGGCAGCTATTGGTCCGAGGAAGAAGAGGAAGATTCTGGACTCTCCATCCTCGTCTGCTGCAGCTGAGGTAACACTAATCGCAGCATCCTCTTCATATAGTGTTATTTAACTGTGATAAAGCCTTTGCCATTTTCACTCTGCAGGGAACATCTCTTTACATTACTTACTTGGCGAGACAAAATGGACTCACACTTCAACAAAAGACACCAAAGTTATAAAGTGAAAATGCCGGTGACAGTTAAAAATCTTCTTTCTTTGTCAGTATACTATAGTGGTTACAGAAATAGCTAATGTTGGCGCTAATAGTTAGTCAGTTCTTCTTGGATTGGATCAGTCAGACAAAGTTGATTTGGGATGAGCTGTGACTCACACCCCGAGAGTAACCTGCTGTCTGTCATCTGGTCTGTTCACATACCTGGAGAAAATTATGTTATGAAGCAGCTCGTTAGATGTGGCAGAGCACCCAAACAAATCAAATTCAAACAAGTCACTAATCACATTCATGAGACAATGTGACAAACCATTACTGCCAATGCTGCAGATGTTGGTTACACTTGGCTCTACCTGCTACGCATCACTGTTATTGGTTGAGTTAATTGATTTCTCATTTGACCACAAACCTCAGTTTGCTCTAGGCTTTTAATTCCCTTAGTGATCCACAATAGCAGAGCCTGTTCTGTGGAATAAGTGTATAAACATTTGCTACAATGAATGGCCCTGGATTCTTTAATTGTTGCTGACAAGAATTGCCATATAAAAAAACAAATGTTTTCTCTCGCTCTAAAAGGTTTTAACACATATTGCTAATAAACAGTTCACATGCATCCATTAGTTTTCTCAACTGCTTAATGCTGTTCAGGATTGTGAAGTCAACAAAATGAAAGTTTCTAGTCCCGTCAAGCTACACACAAATAGGTAACATAAAATTACACAATATATATACAGTTATTTAGAAAGAAAAAATGATTATAATCAGATCGCAGTGTCTGAATCCGCCGCCACAGTCGAAATCTCCTTTAGCTAATAATACTGTACGCCAACTTCCAGGGGTCCAATGTTCAGGGGCTGTCGGGAGTAACACATTAAAAAGTATTACCTGGGGAGAAAGAACATAAGGGAAATCTTAAACCACTGGGCTTTTGTTACAACTAAACAGAAATTGAATACTTACAAATTATGGTCAGAAGAATGGAAACTTAAAACTAGTTTTCCGTTAACACAGAAGGAGAAGCTGCTTCCATAAGCATATAGAAGTTACTCTAACAGACACCCTCTAGCAGGGAGGAGTAGACTGCTTTTGGTTTAATGTTGATCACATCTCTTAATCTAACAGTTGCACATACATTGTGGAAGCTCCCAAATGACCCACTGGCGTGCACTTACTTCCAACACACAGACTAAACTGCTGAAGGGTCAGCCTGGAGTAACACAGGAGAGAGCAGTTCAAAGAAAACAACAAAACACACAGCTCTGTGGCCATAACGGACTATTAGGTACAAAAATGGCTTCAGCCATGAACCTGCTGCAGTGGCTGCAACGTTTTCCTTTGAGGCATTTACGCCTGTCAAAATTACGTCCACAAAAGGTGTTTTTTTTTTTTTGCCACTGGCAGTCTCAGTCTTATACGAGGTGGAAAGGATGTAGTCTGTTTCTGACAGTTTGGCCAGTAACATGCACACCAGAAGCCTGCTGGAGGTCATTTTGTAGGGCTCTGGCAGTGCTCCTCCTGTTCCTCCTTGCACAAAGATAGCGGTCCTGCTGCTGGGTTGATGCCCTTCTATCACCCTTTTCCAGCTCTGTCCAGTTCTTCTGGTGTTACAGTCCGTCTCCTGCTATCTCCTCCATGCTCTTGAGACTGTGCTGGGAGACACAGCAAACCTTCTTGCGACGGCACCTATGGATGTGCCATCCTGGAGGAGCTGGACTACCTGTGCAACCTGAATGGTGGTCTGTGGCCACCACCTGGAAAAACCATTCGCTTTTTTGGGGGTTGTCTTGCGGTTGCCTCTTCAGTGCACATGTTGTCACTTTTATTTGCACCAAAACAAGTGACAATGATTCACAATCGCTAATGCTTCTTAACTGGACAGATTGATATCCCTGACTGACTTGCTGTTATGCTGTGATCAGTGTGAAAAATGGGCCCAGGTTTAAAAATACAGAAATTATACTTTTAAGTGGGATTTTGAATGACTTTTTAACTTGTAGTGGAATACTTCTACCTTGCTATATTGGTACTTTTACTTAAGTAAAATATCATAATACTTCTCCCACTCCTCTTCGGGTATCACATAACCAGTCCGCCCTCTCACCCTTTCTGTCTCCCTCCCACCTGTCTCCTCATCTTGCAGGGATCAGGAACAGGTCCCTCTCTGTCTGGTGGTGCTGGTTCGTCAGGCTCCAGGCTCACACGGCAGCGCGTCACACGTGTCAATCTCAGGGACCTGCTCTTCTGCTTGGAGAACGAGAGATTTACCAGTCGCTCCCATTTCCTCTACAAGGGCTTTCTCAAATAGGCTTGATGTCAGAGAGGAGAGGAGGGGAGTGAAGTGCGTGGAGAGGCCAACCGCTCCCACCATAGAGAGAGCATAAGAGACTCTTATGAATGAAGAGGAGGAGCTCAGCGACTTGGCACATTTCAAGGTCTTTCATATGCACATGATAACCTGAAATGCAGTGGTAGCCATATCGGATGGCCTCTCCACCTCTCTCCTCTAATGCCTGTTTTCTTATAGAGCAGTCATGGACTAATTTTCCCTGAACTTCTTTTTCAAGAACGTGCAAAAATGAATGACATGTTTTATGAGGAATGGTTTTTGTATGAACAAATGAGTTATTGTACAATTATGCACTGTCCACAGTAGTTTATTGTCTGATTATATGTGTGTGCGTTAGACTTTAAAGAAATGGAAATCACCACATTTGTTTTACACCAACTAATTTTATTGAATAATGATTTTTTTGTTTTGTCAACTGAATTAGTTTGAACTCCAAACTGTGTAACCTACTGAGTTGCCTTCCTAACGATGAATAAGCCATATAGCTACCCCAAAGCAATTAACCCTTCTGTAACTCATGATGCAGTAGCTCGCTCTGTATCTGTCATCTCCATTACTTTATTTGACTTTCCCCCCCAGCATATTTATTTACTAAACTCAAGCTTAAATTAATGTTTAGTTATTTATTTAATGTGACACCTCAGTTGTTTCTTAAATTCAAAACAAAATTTACATTCATAGGCTACTTTTTAAAATCAGTTTTGGCATTTTTTGGGGGGGTATAGTTTTCAGTGTGTGAAGAGAGGTGTTTGTTTTTTTATCTGATAAAAAATTTGTTTGACATGTATTGGTTTCTAAAACTTAAACAGAAGGCTTTTAACCTGTATTGCTCTACCAAACATACATCTACCGGAAACTGATTTCTATTTTTGTAGCTGCCACCAACACACATATTTTTACTCTTTTAATAGTTACTGACAGTGTCCTCCAACTTAAGAAACTGGAGTTTCTTCCTGTATATTTGTACATGTTACACCTAAAGTTTTACACGCAGTTTTGTATAGAATTGAGAATTTACCCATACTACATAAAGAAACATTTTCTCTATTGAAAAGTTGGAATAAATGATTTTACAGTAACTCGTTTGGTTTGGCATCTGTCATCAACAGTTTTTTTTGTATTTTATTGTGTTGCACTAGGGGGCAGCATTGCATTATTAGAACATATAGATGTGTGCTGCATGTGGTACTGGGGGTATTGAGGCATTGTACATGAAAGAGCTGAACACCTTTAATTCCATTTTTACGCTACCTGTTCACAGATCGTTCCACTTAATCCTCTAACATCTGTAAAGCCACATGTTGTACACAATGCGGGTGTGTCCCCTGGGTTTATATAGGCGTCTATTGAGGGCAACTCCCAGGAGCGTAACACACAGCTCTCAACTTAGACTGAAAAACACACTCACACACAGTCTGCTACCAGTCTGTGCTGTTCTTTGTTGGGCTGTCTTGTATGAGTCCGTCTCAGTTATCAGCCCAACACACGGTGGTAACAGCTGCAACATCAGCTGCTAACATTCACCACAACCATGGGCTGGAAATAATTAGTCCATTCTGCCACTGGGACAGTAGCCTGATGTTGCAATGATTGGGAGCAGCTTTCGTATCTGCGCCGACCAAAGAGAAACAATAAGTGTATATTTGGAGCTATCAGTGGTGATGAGCCCCAATTTCATTTTCCATAATGAAAGTACATCTGGAGCCACTAGGTGGCAATAGCTCATTTTACCAAATTAGAGGATTCTGTTGTAGCTGAGATGGACTGAAGCCATAGCGTCAGCTTCTTTATAGTTAATGTTACCTTACATTACATCTGGCTGACTTTATTGTTCACATGTTTGCGTTTTGCTGCACTCGACACCTACAATACAGACTGCTAGGCCAACATGTCCGGTGCTTCCATTTTGCATAACACAGCAAAAAAAAAAGAGAGCGGGAAACAATCTGATTGTTAAATAATATCACAGCATTGTGTTGCTGTGAGAAAGACAAGGCAGACTTTCAGTTGTGAGTACAGAACCAGCGTGGCCTGACAGTCTATCATGGTGTCTGGTGGCGATTCAGGTAAGGCCTCACCCCCTGTGCTTCAGCCCAATCCAATATTTTTTCCTGGTAATCCCCCTTCCACTCCTCAACACTGGTGCTCTTTCAGAGTTAAGTCCACATAAGCTCCCACTTGAGTGCCAGAGGCAGAGCAACAACAGGGATGGTGCGGTTGCCTAGCGACGTCTCAGTCACTGCACCTGAGGGTGTTGGGTAAACACCCTGAGCCTGCCAGAGGGAAGGAGAAAGAAGTAGCATCACTGATTCCTTCCAAGACATTTAGGGGGCTGTTATTAATTTGTTGCATTCAGTGCTGTCATTTTTGCTTTCACACCATGGTGAGATTATATAACAAACCATATCTAAAGTTGAAGTTTATTTGTGTGTGCAGACACGCTCATGCCTGTGACTGTTCATCAGCACTTAGCTATGGGTGCTTTTGTCTGATTCCAAGATGGGATTTGACTGCTCTGATAGTGCTTCTCAGCAGGGTGTTCCTCTTGCACTTTTATGATAAGTCTCCAGTCTAAAATTCCTTGCTTGTTTACGCTCACAGAGGGGCTCAGTTTTAATGATGGTTAGAGGCTGATGAAAGCTCCCCCAGCCCCCATTACTTACATGAAACGGATGGTTATGAAAATCTTTATTAAGGTAAGACCCCTATGGCTAGATGAATCAGAAGGTTGTGATATTTTTTTCATTGACATTACTTTGCAAACCAATGAATTTGAAATTCCCTTCGTAATCCCACCATATTCACGCTGTGAGACAAATGCAATACTAGTCAGTTAATTAATTTTATCCTTTTCAACGCCTCCTTGCATATTGTTGATTAAGCTTTGAGCTTATGAATAAAACTCTCTCCTAGGAGGGACATGAGAATGTGATTTGGATGAACTGATGTGGCACACTGTGATCCAGTCACTGCACTTTATGATCCATTAAGATGCACAAATCCAGTAGCCTATAACCCCTTTTATCCTGAAATGAAAGAAAATGATTTTTAGCCTTTCCTGAGGAATCAGACTCTGAAATATAACATGCAACAAAAGTTCATTTGGTTACACTTCCTCACAAGTCCATTTCTTGTGGGATCTGCCCTCGGTCCACCTAGGTTAATGCTGACTTTAGGACTCTTGGACTTTCGTCTGGGGGTCGACCGGGGCAATCTGCTTTGGCCTGGAGATACTATAATAAGACCAGTGTTTATGGCCGCCACTGAAATGGGTTTGTAAGCGTGGCTGAACCTGTGAGGTATTGATGCGGGGGTTAATAGCCTGTTGGCCTCTTTAATGGAGCTGAATCAGGTCAAGCAGCAGGCAGTGCCAGCCCACAGGAGAGGAACATCTCCATTTACAAAGTAATTTCCTATATGAGGCAGGACAGGCACCAAAATGTGTTGAGTGCACACACCTGTGGTTCATACAGAGAAATATGTGACATGAACACACAGGAACAAACAGGCTGGTGCCAGACTAAACATGACACAGGCTGATGTGAAAATCAAAAATGCTTTTTACATTTTAATCCACTGTTTTTTTATTTGGTCAGTCCTGTGCTGTATACTGATCTTACTATGATCCTCAAGACTCAACTTGCTCAAATAATGACGTCTGGTTCCTAATCGAACCATTGCGAGGATGATGCATTGTTTCAATTTTCCAACTTGGTTGTTCACAGTGGCATAAAACTGAAATGGTCAAGAAATTGTAAACAAAAGCCATGTAGAGGAAATGGCAAGGGCAGACATTTCATGTCACTGTTGATTGGGACATTGCAAACATATCCCTGTGGGAGATTTTAAAGAATAAAGGCTGAAAAGATTAGGCAGCAGACCAAACCACTGTGAGGCATATGAGGAGGGATTACAGAACATAATGTTTCAAAAAAGAGACTGGACTCATAGTAGTGATCATACAAGAGCTGTTAACTGTTTGTATACCAACACACAGTCTTGTATCACACAGTCAGTGGGCAAAAAAACAAACCCCTCCAAATACTTACATACTACAGTAGGGGATATGGGATCTTTGTAACACCTAAGGGTTTTTCCTGGCTCAGGATGGGACTTTGGGGGGTGACTTTGCACGACAATAAGCATGGCCGCTACGCCTACAGAAAAGGCAATGAGTTACCTTATGACCAAAATATATGCATTTTCTAGTAATTTCTGACCATTTGATAAACAAAATATATCCACAACCTGGAGGTATAAAGGTACAAAAGTAAAGTATAATGTTAGTATAATAATATATTTACAGGTTACACTTGATTTGGATAATTTGCTTACAGATAGTTTATTAGTTGAGATTAAGCTGTTTCACTAATAAAACCTCTCTCTAATATTAGCCTACACCACTGTGGTTAAGGTTTGATTAGTGCTAATGTTTGTGTATTCATTATAATTTCAGTAGGCTATAGGTTACTATAGTTTACCATTAGTAGCCTAATATTAATTCCAGTTGGACAAAACAGCAGTTTCATTTTTGTGGGTTGTTTTCAGTCATTCAATTATTGTGCAAGACAAATTCTACTTGGTGGTTTGCTGTAGTGCCTCCTCCAGGCTGTGATTGGTTGGTTCGCGAAAAAGTGATTTTGACGAGCTTGATGCATGCGGCTGCATGAAAGGCTCCCGATCTCCCTGCGGACATTAGCAGGCAGGCGAGATCGGGAACAGGTGAGCGTCACGTAGAGCCCAGAAAACCTGATTTGGAGAGCGCATAGGAGAGTCAATGTGCCGGTACGCCAAAGCATAAAATGTAAACCGGTGAATACTGGAACACTTCAAGCACAAATGGCTTTATATTGTGAGAAATAACAGGAAGTTATCTCTCCCAGTAGCGCAAACACACCTTCGTAGCGGAGCGTTCAGGCGCAGTCAAACCAACGCAGCCGCTGGTTTATTAATTTCTACAATCACCAACAAGTTATGAATCACCTGATTCACTCTGCACATGCTCAGTTTAGTCCTTATTACACATGGTAAAAAGTAGCACCCTGTGGCAGACACAGGGGCGTTTCCAGGCTCTTGAAACATTGGGGGCTTAGCCCATCCCAGAAGTCTTTCATGTTTTAGCCCCCCCATTGCTACCTACCCAAAGTATGTCTATAAAGCAACAGTAAATATATATATATATATATTATAATTACTATTGATAACAATCAACACTGATAATTGGGGGGTTTTGGGGGTCCTCCTCCTAATTATCTGCATTCTGGTGATTTTCTTTTCACCAATTTATTGAGGAAATGTCTCAGGCGACAGTTCAAAATAAGAAGAATATAGTGTAATATAATGCTGTAAGGCTGTCAGGTATATTTCTCCTGTAGATCAACCTAAAGTCATTTTAACCTTTTCACCTCAATGATAAAATAGCTTCATTAATCTGAATTCAGTTAAGAGTTATTTAGTGATGAAATATTTGAAAATTTTGAGCATTAAACACTGAATTTCCTGCATTCTGGAGACATTTTCTGCACATATTTATGGTGGAAATGTCTTTATTTTTATAAAGGGAAGGACAAAATTTAGGTGGCAGGTGACAATTCAGAATATAAAAATATAATAGAATGTAATGCAGTAACCAGTAGCTTATTATTTTTTTTAGCTTATATTTATATATTGGTTATTTTCGCACATTTGGCGAATTATTATTATTTTTGGCCCTCCACACCGCTTAAGCAGAGGGGGAGGGAGTGGGTGCTGTAAGAGATGTGATTGGGCCAACCCAATGTCAGTGTAGGCCTATGCTTTATGGGCCGATTGTTGGCCCATTTTTAAAAAACAGTTAGGCCAATATAAATAAATAATTTGAATAACTACTCGATGAGACTAGCGCACTGCTCTTCATCAGAGGAAGAAAACCTTTATTCGCCAAATCTGTCTTCCATTGCACTGTGTGGGATTTTCTTTATCTTGATTTTTTTTTGATCGAAACACCAACCAAACACACTATTGTAACTTTTTTTTCTGACTTTCCCCCCAAATTTTCAGGGTTTCCACTCCGGATGTTTTTATTGGCACTATAAGTGTCTGTACCAAATGATATATGAGTATATATGATATATAAAGTTGCTACAATGTGACACTAAAAGAAAAACCTTTAACCCCATGGTGGTGCAAGTGGAACAGTCAAAGGATCAACACAAATGTCAAAATTGAATAGCAATCCATTTGATATGTTTTTGAAATATTTCCATCTGGACAAAAGTGGATCAACAGACTGAGATTGGCATCCATAGAGCAACGGCGATAGCATGGCTAAAAATTGTCAAAAGACAAAATAACAACAAAAATGAATATAAATAACCATGAGACCACTTTAGGCCAAGAAAGTCACCTCACCTTGAAGCACTGTTTAAGATTCAGAAAGACAATATTTAATTACGTATGAAAAGAGGCTATTTGCCATGAAACATAGGTAGATTTTGCTCTTGTGATGAACAAAGGAGTTTATATACAAAGGGCACACACATAAGAACAGAGTCATCAAGCTGCGACTAATCATCTTAGATTGGGCACATGCCCAGAGAGGTTGTCGTTCCTCCCTGTCGTGTTACTTTAATATCATCATTACAAGACTAATTCTGTTACATATGTGTGGTGGTCAATTATTTATTTATACTAATGACTGCTATACATGCATTATTCATGGTAAGCGTTGCTCTGTCTTCCTGAAGTGATGCTGACAGAGGGAAATGGAGGGGAAGATGGGAATGGAAGCTTGATTGTACCCTAAAGAACACCAGACTGACTTGGCTGCTAAGGAATCATCTCCATACCATTTAGAGATGTAGCCAGTGTCCCAGGGAAGGCACTTAAACTGTGGCTAAGGTGAAGAATTACATGCAGTTGATTAGAGGAGCCGCTCTGCTCGAGGACACAGCTCGAATATCCCACTGTACTCTAGCATGTAATCACAGAGAAGTCGGTCTCTACAGAGATGCTCAGATTTCACGTACTTGTGTTGAGGATGTCAACATGAACACAAGGGCAATCCATGATGGGTCCTTCTCTGTGATTATATTATAAGTGTTGCTGGATATGACAAGTGTGCTTGGCCAGTTGTTTGAACATTCACAGTGTTAATTAACTCACAAGAGACATGTTAAAAAATGAATGGTCAAAATCAGCACAGCTGTGCTTCGAGCTAAGTGCTAACATCAGCATGGAAATACGCTTACAGTGACAATGCTAACATGCTCATGATATGCAAGTGTAATGTGTACCATGTTCACCATCTTAGTTAAGTGTGTTAGTATGCTAACAATTGCTAGTTAGCAATAAACCCAAAGTACAAAGACATTTCGTCAATGTCATTTGTTTTGCAGGTATTTAGTTATAAATCAAAGTACTGGACAAATAACAAATTAGCATACAAGAAAATTTGACCTGATGGCGGTGCTAGATGAGAACTATAGGGATAACCAAAAATCACCCCATTAACATTAAAGTCAACCTTGTGGTGGTGTTAGAGGAAAAGTCAGGGGATCCCTCATGTCAGTAGGATTCATCCTCTGGGGTCCATGACCCCCTGTACAAAATGTCATGACAATTTATACAATAAAGCTCATAGGAATAGCTTTTGACATGTGGCCCATGAGATTAGGTAATAATGCTGGACGCACCTCACTATATATACAGTAGGTATTTTTCTTGGAAGACATTTTGACGTCACAGCAGGAAATCCAAGGTGTTAATGATAAAATAAATGATTGCTCAATTCGATTTAACAGTAGAGACATTGTTAATGTTATTAATTATACCTGTACGTTTCGTACTATGACAAGTCCTAGTGTTTCAAATGAGCAATTAACCAATTTATGTGTGACTAACTGACACGTGGTGAACCGGGGGCTTTTCAAGTGCTGTTTGTCGGTGCACAGACAGTGTTTCAGCCTTGACTTATATGAACACCCAGTCTAATAGCATCTCCACGGGACCAGCCACCCATATCATAAATGGCTGGTCGTTAAACAGTAGATATTCTCTCCCCCACTTGCAGCAGGAACATCACATTTATTCTGCTGCTTTGATCTCATTTTAGACTGAGTCCTGAAATAGCAGGAGGCTCAGAGTGGTGTCAGCAGAAAAGCAGCCAGCAGAGCCAGCCCGTCCTGGGCAGTACCTTTACTGAATAGCAACATTAACACTTTAACTAGGAGCAGTTGATCACGCAGCCGGCATCAGAACCCCCCCCCCCCCCCCCCCAGCACTGGCCCAAGAGACTCAATAGCTATATGGAGAGGAAATGAAAAGAGGCAGTCTTGGACATGTTTGAAGAGGAGATCTTTATTTACAACACACAAAGCACTGGCTGCAAGCCAGCAGCAAATCTCTCAGTCTATATATGCCATTTATCAAGGGGGCAACTTGAGTGTGCTTTCTTCTATCACTCTGCCTATTGGCCACAGGGAAACCTCAGCTAAGCCCATCAAAGAAACCTTCCCTGAAGTAAATCTCCGTATCTGCTATGACCAAGATGCCCTTTTACCAACTTGATCATTATTTGAGAGCAGTGGCGCCCACCTCTGAAGGCTCCCTTATTAACATGGGTCCAGAATTCTGATGGGTCCATAACAGAGTTCAGCATTGTACTAAAGATGAACTTGGGTTTATTACTGAGTGTTCTTATTACAGGGATGGGATACTTCACTGTAGATGAGGAAAAAGCACTGGTAACTAGTCCACTATGCTCCACCAGCTCTGCTCACCTGTACCTGTCTTCTGTACCTCTCCATTGCCCACTCCTCTAATTTCCGGCCATAGTGGACAACCCAATAAGTATCCCTCTATTTCACTACCTCATATTTAACCTTTTTTACAAACCATTTTCTAAATGTTATCCATTGTCCCTACTGTGCTTGGATTTCACTTCCCTCGCCCCCTCCAACCCTGGCTTCCATCTTACTAATCACCTCTCCACACGGCCTACCTGGATTTTGCCACCACCTCATTTTTCTCCCTCTCTCTTACTGCACTGCCTCTCTGCTTTCTCTCTGGGTGTCTCATTAAAGGAGCTCTATCTAATGAGATTACGCCGTGGGGATTAATGGCGTGGCTAATTGATAGACACACAGCCGGAGAGGATTAAATCCCTTTAAGTCCCCAGTGGGCTTTTTGGCACTTCAGCTGACTAATTGAAATCACAGGAATGGACACAAATATACTTCCTGACCCCATACACTGCTCTACGTCTCTTTCTTCTGAGATGCAATAAAAGTACAAATAGCGAGTGTTTTATTAGAAAATTAATCCATATCCAAACAATTGGGTCAGAGATTAACTGCGTAACTCCAAAGGGAGTCTGTTTTGCTTCATGACTCTAACACTTTAAAATACATTGGTCCACAGTAAAAAATAAAGAAGGTGCAATCATTCAGTGCAAATACAAACCAGTCATTTCATGAACAAGTAAAGGTGGGAAAGCAGTCAATTTAAAGCCACTATGTGTAGAATCTGTATGTGATTATAGCATACACATCAAATGACTCTGTGTGTGTGTTTGTAGAAAAATGAGACAATCCTGAAAACTGATGCAGTCCCTGAGCTGCTTTCAGCTCATTCATCATCAGTCTTGGCTGTTCAGTCAATGGGGGTGGGTGGGGGCTAGAGGCATGCATTGCTGTCTGCCATATTATCTTCTTTAATACTAGCACAGGGGGTGCGCAAACATGGGAAATGTTAAAATCCAACACATAGTGGCTTTAAGTCTGGGCTAGTATAGCTAAAGCTGTAACAAATAATGATTTTAAAGACAAGAGTCCTGTTATAATTTAAAGCTTTGAGTGACATGAAATGACCAGCACTGAACCATCTGGCCATGTCACACAGTTCAGCATACTCCGGAAGATGATGCACGTAGGGAATATTCAAAAAAGATGGCACATTTTCAAAACATGTCTTGTTTATTTTCTGAAGCACACATCCAGTATCTAGATGAATGAAGAAAAGAATTCCAGGACACGGAATAATAGAACAACTATCAGCAGGCATGGCCAATGAACTTTTCTCTGTCCTGAGGCCAGAGGCCAACAGGAGGAACACGTCCGTCAGTGACAATACAGGTTGAAAGGGGAAGGCTGTGTTTTCACATATAAAAGGAGTATAACAAAGCATTTTAGAAAACAATCTCAAAAGAAAAAAAACTAGCAAACCATGTATAAGCAGGCATCTTAAAAATGGAACTATGCTTCAACAGAAGACAAAGAAACAAAAATATCCATATATTAAAAATGAACGGGCCAAAAATCCCCTAAGCCCAGTGAAGAGCTGGAGAAAGAGCAGCAACTTTTATGTCATCAATACTTCAAAAATAGGTATCTTACAGTATTTTTATTTTCTCAGTGTCTTTATACAGAGTATATTCATATAGTTTCTTCTGACTATTTTCACATTCTCACCACATAGTAACAAGTGCTTTAAGTAAAACATTTTGAAAAAAAAAATCATGCACTTTAATAGTTTTGTTGGCCTATAAAAAACGGGAATGTTCAAGGCGACAAAAAAAAAAAATTCTCAGATGCCTTTGTTCCAAGTCATTTCAAGTTCCACTTTCTTACATTGTCTGACTAATCAGATCATGCCTACATAAGGTTTACACTGTGGAGAAAGCAACACAAAACCATACAGGGCAGGCAAGCTTCTCAACATAAAGGCTCCTAAACTCATGAGTCCATAGAGGAAAGGCAGGCATTCTCCACTACATTAGAAAACCCCCACATGTATAAAAATGGTCTCACACACTGTCAGTGGGTCAACAGGTGATGCTTGTGAGAGCAGGTCCTTGGAGAAGAGGGTTGTCTTTACCACAACAACTCTTGTTGGCTTCTTTTAGGCCCATAATTCATTGGGTTATGATATCCGATAGTCTGCCCTGGTTGTGTCCTTCCCTCCTGGGACTGGCTGCTGGGGTTGTTTATCTGCACCACTGTGAAGGGGAGAGGAGAGGGACAGGCAGGGCTGGTTTGAGGAGCACAGGGGGCGACGAGAGAATGCGCCTCCACTGTACTGCACGAATGGCAACCGATCCTGAGATAGCAGGAGTCTGATACAAAAACACACCACAAAAGGCACTTTATAAAATGACAGTGCTTCTGTTCTAAGGAAATTCAAGTTGACAGAGTGAAAGAGAGAGTCAGAGAGCGCCTTCCCAAGAACATTCTCTTCAGTGTGAAACTAAAGCAAGAGATGGTGTCCTTTTAACAATCAATCAAAGCACAAATTCACTACTTGTGTCTCTCACGACC